>NC_143488.1:34098705-34759632 GCF_027475165.1 Benincasa hispida | reverse complement strand
ACATTGTTATTTTGTACATCAACTTTATATTTATATAATAGAAGTTCTCATTCTACATCTGTTCACTCTATTAGCACGCATGAGTAGCTAAACTAATCGAATGGGTTGAGAAGAACTAAGCTAACATGACCTAGGATCTTCAACGCATGTGATTGTCTTGTTTTATGTTGTGCTCAACACCCCTTTAGAGCTACTCGAGAGAGAGTCTAAAGAAAGAACCTAATGACTCAAGAGAGCTAGGTTAGAATCTAGACTCGAGAGAGCGAGATTAGATTGGCATAAGTAAGAGATAGGGACTTAGAGATAAGCTCTGTTTGTCAACACTGCATCGCATGCACCCTAGAGATAGGTATGATATTGTGTGGTCGCATATTTGTGTGGATGTCATTTTGTCATCGCATAAATAGGAATAGAGGCTAGTGTAGGCCCTGTAGACTTATCACATATATCACATGTGTTCTAGTATTAGAAGCTGTAGCATTCGCACCGAGAGGTGGTTTGCTATTGTATGTGTGTTGCATGATCGCATAGCATGAACGCATCCTAGGAAGTGTTAGCCAAAACCCTTCTCAACCCGTTCACCGCATACTCATCACATTTTTCGTTTTATCACCTATTTTCAAACTCCGCCGCATTTGTTTATTTCCATTACCGCAAACAACAACTCCAACAACTTATTTACTTATTTGGATACTGCAAAGTTTTCCTAAAAATTACTACCGCAACCTGTTTTCCCAAGTCCTTGAGTTTGACCCTGAACTTACCAGGAAACTTAGTGGAGTTTACACTTGGATTCCGCTAAGAAAACTTGAGTTCTCAACGCAACTCTATCAACGTATTTCATCCATAATTCCACATCATAAAATAACGCATCAACTGGGTAGTGCAGACTGAAGAGCGGTGGCTCTCGGTGAGCGTGGATCGGCAACCAGTGACTCGTTGAACGATCTTAGATTCGAACGATGAGCGTCAGATTTGGCAGACAGCTGAAGTCGCGCGATTGGCTTCTGAGGTTCTACATAGCTAGGTGAGAGATAGGAGAGCAACAACGTTTGGCTGGAGGTGCGAATGGTTGGCGGCGGCTGGCGAAGGGGTCGAGCCCAATTGACGGAACGGAGGAAAATTTTCAGGGGCTTGGGCAGCATGAGGGTGTAGGGAAGGGGAAGGGAAAGAAAAAAAAAATAATAAAAGGAAAAGAAAATATAAAAAAGAAATAAAATAATATATATTTATTTCATTTTATTCTTTTCCTATTCCACTTATTCTATTAAATTTCTTTCCTTCCCAAAATGAAATTAATTCCTTATAAATTTCCAAATTAAATTATGCGACATGAAAGACCCAATTTCCACAATAATTAAACTTCAACAATTACACTTAATGTCCAAAATTCCAAAGACGTTCTTAAATAATAAAATTTACTGAAATTACACTACCATAAACTTTTGGGGGGTTACAGAAACACCTTACGAGCTTTGGAGAGGATGTAAAGAAAATTTATATCACTTCAAAATTTGGGGTTGTCCAGCATATGTGTTGGTGCAAAATCTTAAAAAATTGGAATACCATTCAAAAGTAAGCCTATTTGTAGGCTACCCAAAAGAAACTAAAGGTGGTCTCTTTTATGATCCTCATGAAGATAAAGTGTTTGTATCGATAAATGCAACCTTCCTGGAAGAAGATTATATAAAGAACCATCAACTTTGCAGTAAGCTAGTAATAGAAAAAATGTCCAGAGAAACGACAAACGTATCAACAAGAGTTGCTGATCGAGCAAGTCCTTCAACAAGAGTTGTTGATAGAGCGGGCCCGTCACAAGAGTTGTTGATGAAATTGATACTCCACATCCTTTTCAAGAGTTGGGGATGTCTCATCGTAGTGGGAGGGTTGTGCAACAACCTGACCGGTACATGGGTTTAACTGAAACTCAAGTCATCATACCAGATGATGGTTTAGAGGATCCATTGTCTTTTAATCAAGCAATGAACGATGTGGACAAAGACCAATGGGTTAAAGCCATGGACCTTGAAATGGAATCTATGTATTTCAATTCTGTTTGGGATCTTGTAGATCAACCAGAAGGGGTAAAACCCATCGGTTGCAAATGGATCTACAAGAGAAAACGAGACCAAGTTGGTAAGGTACAGACCTATAAAACTAGACTTGTGGCAAAAGGGTTTACCCGAAGAGAGGGGTTAGATTTTGAAGAAACATTCTCTCCAGTTGTCATGATAAAGTCTATTAGAATACTCTTGTCCATAGCCACATTTTATGATTATGTAATATGGAAAATGGATGTCAAGACAGCTTTTCTGAATGGCGACCTTGAAGAAAGTATCTATATGCCTCAACCAAAAGGGTTTATACAGCAGGGTCAATAGCAAAAAGTTTGCAAGCTTAATCGATCCATTTATGGATTAAAACAAGCTTCTAGATCCTGGAATATGAGATTTTACGCTGCGATCAAATCTTATGGCTTTGAACAAAATATTGACGAACCCTGTGTCTACAAGAAAATCATCAACAAAACTGTCGCTTTTTTGGTGTTGTATGTTGATGATATTCTACTCATTGGGAATGAGGTAGAATATCTAGCTGACATTAATAGATGGCTGGCTCCACAATTCCAAATGAAAGATTTGGGAGAAGCATAGTATATTCTTGGAATCCATACAGTTCAGAATCGCAACAATAGAACATTGGCATTATCTCAAGCATCTTATATAGAGAAGATGTTGTCTAGGTATAAAATTCAAAATTCCAAGAAAGGATCTTTACCTTTCAGGCATGGAATTCACCTGTCTAAGGAACAGAGTCCTAAGACACCTTAAGAGGTTGAGAAGATGAATCGAATTCCACATGCATCTACAGTTGGGAGTTTGCTGTATGCAATGCTGTGTACTCGTCCCAATATATGCTATGCCGTAGAAATTGTCAGCAGATTTCAATCCAATCCTAGTCATGACCATTGGACTGCTGTTGAAAACATTCTCAAGTATCTTTGGAGAACGAGAGATTATATGCTCGTGTATGGTCCTAAGGATCTGATCCTTACTGAATACACTAATTTTGACTTTCAGGCCGTATTGATTCGAGGAAATCAACTTTGAGATCAGTATTTACCCTTAACGAAGGAGCAGTGGTGTAGAGGAGCATCAAGCAGAGTTGTATTGCAAACTCTACATTGGAAGCTGAGTATGTTGCTGCAAGTGAAGCAGCAAAAGAAGCAGTATGATTAAAAAAGTTCCTGGCAGATCTGGAAGTAGTTCCTAATATGCACCTGCCTGTCACTCTTTATTGTGACAACAGTGGAGCAGTTGCAAATTCAAAGGAACCACGAAGCCATAAAAAGGGAAAGTATATCGAACGGAAGTACCATATCATCAGGGAGATTGTACACAGAGGAGATGTCATTGTCACTCGGATTGCTTCCCAAGACAACTTAGTTGATCCATTTACGAAGGCCCTCTCGGCTAAAGTGTTCGAGGGTCACCTAATAGGACTAGGTCTACAAGTTTTGTATCACTAGGGCAAGTGGGAGAATTTATGGGTATTGTAATGCCCTAGTTTATTATATTTTTATTTTCTATTCTCTCCATGTAAATTCAACATTGTATATATTTTTATATATTGATCCACTGGAGTTTTAATCCAAGTGGGAGTATTTTTGGGTTTTATGTCCTAAAAACTCGCAGTTTATAAAATATAAATATTTTCAATTATCAATATACTTGTTATTGATCTCATAAATTGTATGAAAGACTAAGTCCAATAAACTAAGACCCATGACTATTGTATGAGTACTTGAACTTTATGTGGAGACATAAGAGTGAATCGGGTTCGAGTAAATAGTCAAAATGATCTATGGTACATGAATGGTTTTTCTAATAATCCCGCGCAATAAGTAATCAGATTACTAGTCGAGAGACTAAACAATAGGATCGAATTTTACTATACGATAGTACTTGTTTCTAAACGATCGAACATCGAGTCTATATGATAGACTTCATCTACTTACACGATTATGATCACATACTCGATTGTCTACTCCAGTCCCTCCCTCTATCCAAAATCAGCCAGAACCCAGAACTCCTGGATTCTCACACTGAGAATACCAAGGTAATCTTGTGGTGGTATCTAATTCTGTTCGAGGATCGAGTTTTACTCATTGCTGGTTTTTTAGGGAGATCGAGTTTGAGTTGTTCATTGCGTTCGAGTTTTATTGAGGAAAATACGTGAAGAAAGAGTTCTTCAAAGATATTGTTCTCTTATGCTTTGTTTTTGAATCAAAGTATGCTGTAATTTATCTTCAATGCATAATCGTTTCTGTATGATTGTAAATATTTAAGTTCTTTCACAATGGAGTTTGAAACGATCTGCTTTCCCTCAAAGTTCCTTCACCCAAGCTATCACAATATACCCCACCCCTAACTTAAAATCATACATTATCCTCAATGTATCTCTAATTGAAGCTAAAAAATAAAAAAGAGTCAAGGGAACAGAAAACCTCCCTTGCTGATATTTTCACACTCGGGATGGTAGTATGAGGGCTACACTTAAATTGGTCTTCTTCTTCTTTTAGGGCAAAGGAAGAGAACCTACAAAAGAAAAAGAAGAAGGTAAGCTAGGACAACAGTAAAGGAAGAAGTAAATTTTTTTTACCTGGCTCCCTCCAAAAAGGAAAAATTTTAACGTCGATTGCTCGATGTGGCCTATCCCCTATCAAGGCACAAATAAATTCTCGTATTTCTCTGGTCACTTCTTGGATGAGTCAATATAGTCCAAAAAGGCTATAAGGCTCCTCATATTTCAAAGAGAATCAGAAAAGTTGATGCATTATTTTATGAAGTGGAATTATGGATGAAATGCATTGATGGAGTTGTGTTGAGCACTCAAGTTTTCTCAGCAGAATCCAAGTGTAAACCCCACTGAGTTTCTTGGTAAGTTCAGGGTCGAACTCAGGGACTTGGGAAAATAAGTTGTGGTGGTAATTTTTAGGAAAACTTTGCAGTAACCAAATAAATAAATAAGTTGTTAGAGTTGTTGTTTGCGGTAATGAAAATTGACAAATGCGGCGGAGTTCGAAAAGAGTTCATAAAATGGAAGATGCGATAAGTATGCGGTGAATGGGTTGAGACGGGTTTTAGCTAATGATAACGGGCAGAAATGCAAGTTATCATAATGCTAAGTTATTAAACAATGTTGGATTGCATTAATAAAATATGTTAAATTGCATCCATTAATCGTAAATTCTAAAATATTGCGGTCGCATGCATTCAGCGCATTAGAACTATTGATTTTTGTATTTTTGTACAGAATATGCGTTAACACAATGCAAGATTGTGATAATAGGAAATTATCGGTTGAGCGCAACTTCACTGCAAGACTTTGCATTGATCGTATTTGCAAACATTTGCCCGAAAAGGATCGCCACAACTTGGTCAGCGTAACATGGTGAGTGCATCCGGGTGAAAGGATAATTAAGAGTGATAGGACAGAAAGCTGATGACAGTCGGGTCCAAATTAAGTTGATAGCCGATAACAGTCACGAAGTACATTCAGCTTTATCAGTGATAATTATTCGACGCGTCAATCAGGAATTAACGCTGTCCCATCTGTACAACCGGGAGAGAGAAGCTGCCTTTCACCATGGAAGCTTTATAAATACCAAGTGCATTCTTCAGAGAAGGGGTTAGGCAGTCGATTAATTCACCATTTTTACAAGTTCACGTCTCTGTCCATAGTTTCTTTCATTTTAAGGCAGACACGAGGAAGAAAGTGTGCCAGTAGATCGTTCCGGTAAGCTTGGGAGAGCGCCGGAAGCTTCAAAGACAGGGAGAGGGTTGATGCCTGCGGAAGCGGGAATATCTTTAGATCAGAATAGAGATTCCAGTGTAAAAAGCCTCGGTCAGCAAGGAATTACTACCTGGCTCTCTACCTTAAACTTCCATTGGCATTATGTAAACTTATTTATAAGAATGACATTTCTTTCTCTATATTTGTTCACTCTCTGTGATTCATGCATGAGTAGCTAAATTAGTTGAATGGGTTGAGAAGCATTTAGCTAGCATAACTAGGGAATCTTCATTCTTTGCGATTATCTTGTTTATGTATGCTTCATTCGTCCCTTAGGGATACTCGGGAGGGTAGTCTAAGGACAGGATCTAGACTTGGAAAGGCCAGGTCAGAATCTAGGTTTGGAAGAACCAGATTAGAACGCATAAACGAGAGATAGACGCTTAGGAATGAGCACTATTTGTTATTAACGCATCGCATGTATCTTAGCAATAAGATATGATTGTATGCGGTCACCTTGCTTTCATGCATTTTGCATCAACGCATAGGACAAGAGTAGATACTTAGGAATAAGCTCTATGGAAATTTTGCATTCAACACATGCGTCCTAGACTTAGGAGCATCGCATTTACATTGGAAAATGACTTGCTGTGCATGGTAGTAACATGATCGTATGGTCTGATGCATTCTCAAGTAACGCTAGCTAAAGATCTTCTCAACCTGTTCATCGCATACTCATCGCATCTACCAACGCAACTTTCGCTTCTCAAATCTGCCGCATTTATTTATTTCTTTTTAATCAACGCAATCAACAACCAAACACTTTATTTATTTTTCCGGTTATTGCAAAGTTTTCATAAAAAATTATCAACGCAATCTATTTTCACTAGTCCCTGTGTTCGACCCTGGATTTACCAGAAAACTCAGAGGAATTTACACTTGAATTCCGCTGGGGAAACTTGAGTGCACAACGCAATTCCATCAATGCATATCATCCATATTTCCACTTAATAAGATAACGCATCAAGTTTTTGGTTCCGTTGCCTGGGACTTCGGTAAAATAGTTTGTTAACGGTAATTTTTTTGATTTCTTTGCAGGACTCTCAATCTTTGGCGAATTACGACCCAGAGATTGAGAGGACTTTTAGATGAAGATTGAGAGACCGTCAACAACAACCATAATCCAATAAAGAAGAGATGGCGGAATAGGCTGGAGATGGAGCACCAAATGATAACAATGTCATGGCGAATCTGATTCTGTTGGAATACGATCGCAATAGATCTATTAGGGACTATGCATCGCCAAACCTCTATGATTTCTCTCCGGGAATCATGAAGCCTGCCCTCAACGGAAATAGATTTGAAATGAAACCGATGATGCTGTAGATGATCCAGACTGCAGGTCAATTCGGAGGAATGTGTGGCGAAGATCCGCATACCCACCTCCAAAGTTTTATTGAAATCAACAATACTTTTATGTTCCTGAACATCTCTACTGAGGAAGTTCGACTAACGTTGTTCTCATTTTCTCTTTGTGATCAGGCTAGGAAATGGGCTTATTCGCTCGAACCTGGAGAGATTATTTCTTGGGAGCAGGTAGTGGAGAAATTCATGAAAAAGTATTTTCCACCTACCGAGAACGCAAGATGAAGGAAGCTTATTATAAATTTTGAAAAAGATATGGACGAATTGCTCAACGATGCTTGGGCGAGGTTTAAAAGGTTGGTTCAAGATTTTTCGCATAATGGGCTACCAGACTGCCTTCAAATGGAAATTTTCTATCACGGTTTGAATCCCGCTTCGTAGATCACTACCAATGCGGTAACCGCTGGTGGTCTGCTTGACAAAACTTACGATGAGGCAAAGAATATCCTGGACCGCATCTCCAAGAACCATGAAGACTGGAGGGAGAATGACTAGAGATTGAGACTTAAAGATTCTTATGCAAATAATGGTGCTATTGTTTCATTACAAAACCAAATGACCACAATGATGAGTTTGATTCAAGGAATGACGATCAGCAGCCCAACACCGCAAGGTGGGAAAATCAACGCAATAAGTCAAAACACCGCAAGGTGTACGACTTGCGGTGATGGGCATGCGATGGAAGATTGCCCACAAAATCCACAGTCTATATATTTTGTAAAGAATAATCCCTTTTCAAACACTTACAACCCTGGGTGGAGAAACTACCCCAATTTTGCCTAGAAGAATCAACAACAAAATTTTCAACCTGTGGCGCAAAAAGAAAGGCCACCAGAATTCTTTCAACGCAATAATGGTCAACCGAGCAGTCAAGCAAGTAGCTCACAACAACCACCGCAATCCTCTTATCTGGAGAGCCTATTGAAGCAATATATAGATAAAAACGAGACAGTGCTTCAAAGTCCGGCTACGTCCATCTGCAACCTCAAATTGCAAATGGGCCAGATTGCGAGTGATCTAAAAAGTAGACCATAAGGGCGCTGCCAAATTCTACCGAACTTCCATGCAACCTAGGGAGATCAAGTAAGAAGCAATGTCAGGTTGTGACATTACGTAGTGGAAAGACTGTGGAAGGGGAAAAAGAAGGAGCATAGTAGAACAACTTCCATTGCAATTGAGTTTGAGATTGCAGTAATGCAAGAAGAAGAAAGAGAAAATGAAGTAGTGGAACGTGAGGTTGCGTCGACATCGAAGCCTAGTGAAACGGGAACTGTGAAAGTCTAGTTACCACCTTTCCCTCAGAGACTAAGGAAGAAGAAAAATGAAGAGGTACAGTACCAACGCTTCTTTTCTATGTTAAAGCAATTACATGATAACATTCCTTTCAATGAAGCGATTGAGGAAATGCCTACCTATTCCAAGTTTCTGAAGGACATGGTAACTAAGAAAAGAGGCACTAGAAAATTTGCCACGGTGGCATTAACGCAAAGTTCCAAATCCATTATCCCACCGAAGATGAGCGATCCTGGGAGCTTCACTATTCCTTGCTCTATAGAAGGACTCTATATTGGGCAAACCTTGTGTGACTTGGGGGCCAACATAAATTTGATGCCACTGTCAATTTTTAGACAATTAAATGTGGGGCAACTTGTGCCCACATCAGTGACTCTCCAATTGGCTAATAGATCTCTGGTTCATCCCAAAGGTAAGGTGAAGGATGTGCTGATCAAGATTGATAAATTTATTTTGCCAGCTGACTTCATCATTCTAGACTATGAGGTCGACAAAGATGTGCCCATCATTTTGGGGCTACCTTTCCTATCAACGGGTCATGCTTACATTGATGTGCACAAGGGAGAAATCACCTTGAGTATAAATGGACAGAAGCTCAAATTTAATATAAATCGTGCCATGAAATTTACAGATGAAGAAGACCTGTAAGATTCTGATGATGACCTGAATTTGATTGAAGAAGAAAAGTCTGATGAAGAGTGTAAAGAAGAGGATGCCAATGCATCAATAGCTGCCTATAATGCAATCGTAGCAAAAACAAACAAAGAAGAAGAAATGATCGCAACGCAAGAAGAAGAGCCAAAAGAAGAAAGAAAAACAACGCAACCTTCCTTCGTGGAACCACTAACACTTGAACTAAAGACCTTACCAACCCATTTGAAGCATGCATTTCTGGGGCAGAATGAGAATCCGCCAGTGATAATTTCCTCTGCGCTCAACGAAGAGCAAGAGAATGCATTGATGAGCATTCTTAAGAAACATGTGTGAGCAATTGGCTAGACGCTCGCTGACATCAGAGGAATTAGCCCCGCGTACTGCATGCACCACATTCGCCTTGAGAACGACCACAAAGCAACAATTGAAAATCAATGCAGACTTAACCCTGAGATGAAGGAGGTCGTCAAAAAGGAGATTATCAAGTGGCTGGATGAGGGCATTATCTATCCCATAGCAGATAGCAGGTGGGTCATCCCCGTGCAATGTGTGTCGAAGAAGGGCGGAATGACGGTTGTCCCAAATGAGAACAATGAATTAATACCGCAAAGAACCATCACTGGATGACGCATATGTATGGACTACCCAAGTTGAATGCGGCCACAAAGAAAGATCACTTCCCTCTGCCATTCATTGATCAAATGCTAGACAGACTAGTAGGAAATGATTTTTACTGCTTTTTGGATGGGTATGCCAGATATAATCAAATCATGATAGCCCCTGAAGATCAAGACAAGACCACATTCACCTGCCCATATGGGACATTCGCTTTTCGCCGCATGCCGTTTGGCCCATGCAATGCGCCGAGCATGTTCCAAAGATTCATGATGGCGATCTTTTCAGATTATCTCGAGGACTCAGTGGAAATATTTATGGATGACTTTTCCATTTATGAGAATACTTATGAAGTCTGCCTGGCCAATTTGGAGAAAATTTTGAAGAGATGTGAAGAGACGAACCTGGTGCTCAACTAGGAAAAATGTCACTTCATGGTAAAAGAGGGTATAGTGTTGGGACAAAAAATCTCCCGGGAAGGGTTGAAGGTGGACAAAGCAAAGATTGAAGCAATTGAAAAATTTTCACCTCCAACCAACGTGAAGGCTGTACGAAGCTTCTTGGGGCATGCTGGATTCTATAGACGATTTGTCAAGGACTTTTCTAAAATTGCACGACCACTGAGTGCGTTGTTAGAGGCGGACAGGAAATTTGAGTTTGATAACAATTGCCTCAACGCATTCAGAGTATTAAAAGATGCGCTGATTACCGTGCCCGTACTAATTGCGCCGGATTGGACAATGCCATTTGAAATCATGTGCGACACAAGCGGGTATGTGATGGGGGCTGCATTAGCGCAAAAGAAGAAAACTATTTTGCACCCCATTCTCCCACAACATATGAAGATTATTAGGTGGAATCTTCTTTCACTTCTATTAACTCAAAGGGTGAAAAAGAATAAAGTCTTGTAGGAAAGTTAGCCATTCAAGAGCGGATCAGGCTAAAAGAGTAAAAGCAGGGCTGCTTCTCCAGCATATTATGCTGCTGGACTTGTGGTAGAATGGATGTAGGTCGTCTCTGACATACCTTTCTTCTTGGCTCTATTAGACTGTGGGGCCTGTCTTGCAACCTTGCGGTTCCCGTCCTGCTTAAATAAATTATACCACCACTGAGAAAGAACTCCTAGCTGTGATTTTTGCATTGGAGAAATTCAGGGCATATTTGTTGGGAACCAAGGTATACGTTCACACTGATCACTTGGCAATCAAATATTTAATGACAAAAAAAGACGCAAAGCCGAGGTTGATCAGATGGGTTCTCCTCCTTCAAGAATTTGATATCGAGATAATTGATCGAAAGGGGATAGAGAATCAAGTTGCGGATCACTTGCCCAGACTGGAAAATCTCGAGGTTGACCACAATGAATCTGAAGTGAGTGCCGTGTTTCCGGACGAGCATCTATTCCACATAGAAGAATTGCCCTGGTATGCGGACATCGTTAATTATTTGGTTTGTGAACAATTTTCTGAAGATTACACCTACCATCAACCAAAGAAGCTCAAGCATGAATGCAAACATTATTATTGGGATGAGCCGAATCTGTATAAAAGAGGTGCAGACCAAATCATTCGATTATGCATACCAAATGCTGCTCAACAACACATATTTTTGCAATGCCACGACCCGCCATATGGTGGGCACTTTAGAGGGCCATGCACTGCAGCTAAATTTTTACAAAGTGGATTCTTTTGGCCTTCATTATTTAAGGATACTGCTGACTGCACAATGAAATGTGATCAGTGTCAATGCACCGACAACATTTCATGGAACAATGCAATGCCAATGAATACTATCTCTGAGCTGGAATTATTCGACGTATGGGGGAGTGATTTCATGGGGCCATTCCCTCATTCTCATGGCAAGCACTATATTTTATTGGCCATCGATTATGTCTCCAAGTGGGTAGAGGCAATAACATGCATCGCAAGTGATGCGGCGGTAGTCTCCCAGTTCCTCAAGAGAAATATTTTCACGCGTTTTGGCAATCGCCGTGCCATCATAAGTGATGAAGGATCACACCTTGTCAGTCGCAATATCAAGGAGCTGTTGCGCAAGTACAATATCTTTCACAAAGTGGCCACCGCATACCATCCGCAAACAAATGGCCAGGCTGAAGTGTCCAATCGTGAAATTAAATTGATACCTGAGAAGGTAGTAAAACCTTCACAGAAAGATTGGGCAATGAAGCTTGATGATGCGCTGTGGGCATACCGGATTGCATTTAAAACACCAATAGGTATGTCCCCCTATGCGTTGGTATTTGGCAAGGCATGTCATTTGCCTTTGGAGCTGGAGTATAAAGCATTGTGGACAGTCAAGAAGTTGAATTTCAATTTAAAGAAAGTAGGGGAAGCGCGAAAAATGCAGCTGGTCGAACTAGAAGAATGGAGGATCAATGCATATTAGAATGTGAAGATTTATAAAGAGCAAACCAAACGCTGGCATGATAAACACATATGTGCTAGAAACCTCTAAGTCGGGCAAAAGGTCTTACTTTTCAATTCAAGATTGTGACTCTTCCCAAGAAAATTAAAATCGTGCTGGTCCAATCCCTTCATCATCAAAGAAATATTTCCACATGGTTTGGTGGAACTGATCACCAAGGATGGTAGTCGAACATTCAAGGTTAATGGACACCAGATCAAGGCATATTGCGGAGAAGATTTCCAGCCAGAAACAACCTCTGCAAAGTTGAAAACTCCGGACTACCTTCTTACATGACTTTTGAACTCTCTTTCCTTCGTCATTTTACTTTTATTCAAACTATCTGCATCCTACTCATTCTTATAATTTCCTTCTTTCTAATTTTTTTTTTTAAAAAAAATTTAAAAAAAAACTTGTTGTTTTGTTTTAAAATCATTTAACCCTCTCTTTGTCTGATTACAATGATTAAGGCACAGGATTGCGGAGATATTACCAGAAGAAGCAAATAATCTCACTCCATCACCGCAATCCATAGAAGCAAAGATCGCCGCAACGATGGATGCATCAATACACATTGCAGGTGACAATGCAAAATTTGGGGGTGTACTCTTCCTTATCCTTATTTCAAATTTTGCGCTATCATATTGCATTTCACTTTTCAAAGTTTTATCATCGCATCTTCCTTGATTACCGCAATCATTTAACAAGTAGATAAATTTAGTAGTTTACCGCATTTTGTTCCTTTTCCAAGTATGATTTCAATGACGAAAAATATGCTTCTATTTCTTTCCTATACATTAGAGTCAACTTAGTCTTAAAATAGTCACCTCATGAAATATTTCTCGAAGTTAGAACTTTGCTAGCTCTCTTTCAAACTTTCTTTACAACGCATTCTATGACCATCGCATGACTTATTTTAATTTCTTTTGGTAATGAGAACATTGCCGCATTTTAAATTTGAGGGTGAGGTATTTATTTTCGACCTTGCTATTTTTTTAAAAAAAACATTTTTGAGAATAACAACTCCACTGTCAATGCAATGAGAAACCCATGTTGATAAGAGTAAAGTTATGAAAGGCACTTATCCGTAGTTGGATGTCCGCATGACACACATGGGGGCAAGCCAAAACGAAAGTAAATCACCAAGATCAACGCATAATCAATGACCGCAACTCCAATGCCAAATCGGTATGAGTTTAATCTGAGAAAGAGTGCATTGCTCGTAGTTAGATGTCTGCATGACACCCGTGGGGGCAAGTCAAAATGAAGGCAAGGCACTCGGATCAGCCTAAGGTCAGAAAAAAATAGCAATAAAGAAAATTTTTATGCAAGGATAAATCATTTGACACCCCGGTGGAAAATTTTCTTTTTAAAATAAATCATGCGATGTTTCGGAATTTAGTAATGTCCTTTTAAAAGTTAAGCTTGCAATCCTTAAGTCTTAGAAATATTTTAGGAAGAGACTTGAATAAGACTTAAAAAATTTCTGGTATATAGGACTTGAATGAAGTATCCTTGAGAAATCTAGGAAAAGAACTTTGCGGTGGACTTGCTAAAGGAATCTTTAGCTTATACTTGAGGACAAGCATTGTTTAAATTTGGGGGTGTGATAACGGACAGAAATTCACGTTATCATAGTGCTAAGTTATTAAACAATGTTGGATTGTGTTGATAAAATTGTTAAATTGCGTCCATTAAGCATAAATTCTATAATATTGCGGTCACATGCGTTTAGCGCATTAGAACTATTATTTTTGTATTTTTGTGTAGAATATGCATTAACGCAATGCAAGATTGCGATCATAGGAAATTATTGGTCAAGCGCAACTTCACCACAAGACTTTGCGTTGATCGTGCTCGCAAACATTCGCCTGAGAAGGATCGCCGCAACTTGGTCAGCGTAACATGGTGAGCGCATCCGGGTGAAAGGATAATTAAGAGCGATGGGACAAAAAGCTGATGACAGTCAGATCCAAATTAATTTGACAACCGATAACAGTCACGAAGTACATTCAGCTTTATCGGTGATAATTATTCGGTGCATCAATCAGGAATTAAAGCTGTCCTATCTGTACAATCGGGAGAGAGAAGCCGCCTTTCACCATGGAAGCTCTATAAATACCAAGTGTATTCTTCAGAGAAGGGGTTAAACTATAGGAAAATTCTCTAAGTGTTCGAACTTGTGAGCTGGTGTACCTCTTTTCTGAAGGATGCCTTTGATATTATAGAGCTTCTAGGGTAAAAGGCGGCTTCTCTCTTATGATTGAACGGATGGGATCGCTTTAATTCTCTGACTGATTCGCTGAATATTTGTCACCAAAAAGCTGGATGTAGTTATTATCGTTAGCGACTGTCAACTTAATTTGGATGACTGTCATCAGCTTTCTGTCCCATCGTGATTAATTATGCCTTTCACAAGATGCGTCCACCAAGATGTGCCAGCTCTATGCGGCAATCCTTCTTGAGCAGATGTTTGCGAACATAAATCATCGCAAAGCCTTGCGGTAATGCTATGCTCGTCCATTGATCTATTGTGATCGCTCTTTTCACCTTGCGTCAACGCATATTCTGCATAAAAACACAAAAATCAACTATTTCTATGCGATGGATGCATGCGACCGCAATGTTGTAAACTTAATGCTTTGGGATGCAATTTAACATATTTTATCAACGCAAACCTTCATTGTTTAAGAACTTAGCACTGTAATAACGTGCATTTTTGCCCGTTATCAGAAGTCAAATTTGGTGCTTTTAGAATAAGGCAAAAAAGGTAAAAATAAAAAATCAAAAGACTCAAATTTTTGGGTTTTATGTCCTAAAAACTCGCAGTTTGTAAAATAATAAATATTTTCTATTATCAATATACTTGTTATTGATCTCATAAATTGTATGAAAGACTAAATACAATAAACTAAGACCCATGACTATTGTATGAGTACTTGAACTTTATGTGGAGACATAAGAGTGGATCGAGTTCGAGTAAAGTGTCAAAATGATCTATGGTACATGAATGAGGTTGGGTACCTTATTCTGGTAACACCATTGGATGCGACCTACTCTGTAGTTGTTACAAAGAGCTGTAAAGTGCTACATATGATGTGATCCTAATTCGTACATGTTATGATATGAGGAGTGGGGGCGTCTTATGCCATGAGTTTGCATAAGACCAGGACCAAGAAATAAGTCACTCTTACTTTATAACGTTGTTTACTATTTAAGACTTACTAATTCACCTAGATGACCTAGGTAACTCGATCTTAATCTTGAGCTAACTATGAACTCCTGTTTATTCAGGATTTCCCTTAGATTTGCATAGTTGAGGGTTGGCTCAATATCACCGGCTCAATAAGACTCCCATTTTAAGGGTAAGACCAGATAGATAGTTGGAGACATAGGGTGCAAGACGGATTTCACGTCTACCCGATTTAGGGATAGAAGAAAGGTTGTTCTCTCAAGTATTGAATCCAGGTCTTGAACAAGAGACCTCACCCTCTCACCGGGCTGAGAGAGTTTGGTTTAGTGATTGGATCACAAACTAGTTGTTCATTAGAAGATCAGTAGGGACTTGAGGAATAAGACGTAATCTCAGGGGTAAAATAGATATTTGACCCAACCGTTATTACGAACAACCTGTGAAGGGTCGACTTGCTAATTATGGTTAAATCATGTGGACATAATATATCTACAGTGAGGGGAGTGCAACTATGGGCTTTAGTGGAGTGACCCATTAGTTAACGAATGGAGATTAATTTAGTCTAATGAGTTTAGCCAATTAATCTTGGATCGTTGAAGCCCATGATCTGTAGGTCCGCGAGGTCCCCTTACTAGCTCTAGAATAGCGTGATAAGTTAATTTGAAACGTTCAAATTAGAATTAAGGAAATTAGTAATTATATGAGATATAATTCTATATTTAATTTTAGAATTAAACGAAATAGGAGAATTTATATATTTAAATATGATTTAAATATATAAAGATGGATATATGTTAAAATTAATTTAATATTTGATATTAAATTAATTAAGTTTTATTTAATAATTAATTTATGAAATTAATTAATTTTTTCATTTTTTAAAATAAAATTTTTATTTTTAGATAAAATTGGAAAAGTAAAAACCACAAACACAGAAAATAGAAAAAAAAAAAAAAGATTTTTCCATTATCCATCACCAAGTAGCTCACTCAAATGGCATTATCTTTGCCTTGTCTTATCCATCACCAAGTAGCTCACTCAACTCATGCAACTCTTCTCTTTGCATGTTGATCTGCAATATAATGAAGAGATTGGAGTGACAATCGGGGATGCAATCTATAGAGATTTTGAGAGAAAATTTTGTTTGAAGAAAGAGTTCTTCAGCTGATTTTTTGTAGTGAGCATTTCTCGTTCTACCCTTGATTCAAGCTTGTTTTGAGTCCCACAACTCAATCTAGAGCACCAAGAGAATAGTGGGGAAGATCTTGAGGTGGTCTACAACAAGATTTGGAGAAGATAGCAGCTAGTGAAGAAGCTTAAGAAGTTCTACAAGAGGTATGTCTTGAAACTCACATTTTTCTACAAAAGCATTCTTTATATCTTGCCAAAATTAATGAATTTGAGTGCTTAGATTATCCTTGTGCTTCTGCTGCTGTTGATACAATCCTTCACAAATGATCCAAATGAGTCAAAACAACAAAAAGACTCAATAGACTCGTGAGGACTAGGGAAAGAAAATTTTAAGAAAATATATTTGAAATACCAGGAGTTAGAACAAGGCGAGGTCTTTCTACCTCTAACTTTATCATCTAGATGTCGTCTGGTTTAGGCTTGGGATCCTCCTTAGCCTCATAAACTGGGAAGTATGGTGTGACATCCTCATCATCATTAGAGTAGTAGCACTCCACAAGGAACTCCGCCTCCGAGGTACAGACGATGGGCTGCTCTGGCACGCTTTCCAATCTTTGCAGGACTTCTATCAGCTGGGAAACATGGTCGGTCATGCTTTGCATTTGAGCTTGAACGTCATGTTGAAACTGAAGAGAGATATTAGCAAGTTCAAAAATTAAGAACTCCAAAGTCATACTTGGGCACGAATCCCCAGGAAGTGGTTCCTTCTTCTCCACTCTGTCAACGTAGACTACCTCATTCCTTTAAGCCTCTACAAAATCCAAGGAATGGTCTAGCAACATGAAGGAATTCTAAATTTAGAAAACTAGTGAGTAGAAGCGGATCGTTCCAAATCTCATTGTGAAATAAGTAAACATTTACAATCAATCCAAATAGTTTTGCATTGAAGACTAAATTGCAGCATGTTACTTAATTAAAAACAAAGGATCGAGTATAATACCTTTGAAGTACCCTTTTTTCCACGTATTCCCTCGATCAAGATCGAACGCGTTGAACAACACGAACGCAACGAGCAAACTGAGCAAACAACACGAACTAGAAGATCCTCAATCACCACCAAGTATAACTCAATCCTCGATCCTCGATCAGAACTGGACACCACCACTCGATTGCCTTCGTATTCTCGGTGTGAGAATCCATGAGTTGTGGGCTCTATATGGATTTAGGTAGAGGGATGGAGGAACTAGACGATCGAGTATGCAACAGAAGAAGAAGAAGTCTATCGTATAGACTTGGTACTCAATTGTGTAGCAAGCGAGTAACTATCGTATAGTAAACTTGACGCCTATCGTTTACTCTCTTGAATTTGAAAAATGATCACTTGATGCATGTGTAGTGTGAAATGAAAATGAAAAACTATTTTTCAACTTTATCTCGCCAGTTTCTATAACTGTCTAAAACCACTCACTAAGGTGGTTATTTGAGAAAACGAATGATTAATTATCTCATAACTAATATATTATAAATAAATATGATAACTAATTTATCATATTATATTTATAACCTATAGTTTTAATATTGCATTATATGCAATATATAAACCATAGTTTCTTTTCTCTTTTATGGAATTTAATATAAATCATATTTATATTAATTCCTCCAATCAAATAATGTATCAAATACATTAAATCAATTATATCATATATAATTGAACTAATTTAATTATATCACATATAATCAAATTCTCTCTTGTTAATTTGAACACTTCAAACCAACACAAAAACTGATTCTCAACTTGAATCCATTGAACTACCAAGGGGACTTTATGGACCTGTAGCTTGAAGCTCCAATGATACGTGAATAACTGACTAAACTCTTTAATCACGATATCTACCATCCGTTAACTGTCAGGCACTCCACCAAAAAATCGACAGCTGCACTCTTCGCACTATAGATATATTTCTGTGTCCATCGAATATAACCAATCAACAGTACAATGACCCTTCATAAATCGCTCGTAAGTACAGCTGGGCCAAATTGCCATTTTGCCCCTGTAGTTACATCTAACTTCTTTAGTACCACTGATTCCTCTAATGAACAATATATCATAGTCCTACTATGACTAAACCCTTCTCAGGCCTTGAGAAGGTGTGACATCACATTGTTCAAGACCCAGAATCAGCCCTTAAGGGAGTAATTTATCTACTTACCCATGCTTAGGGAAGGAGTGAATTCCGTCTTATGTAGCTAAGTTTCCAGCTCCCCAATCAGACAAATTCCCAAAGTGGTAGGTTTGAGTCGGCTATCTAGCCACTCGCACCCATGCAAATCAAAGGACCACCCTCATAGGTGGGAGTTCACAACTCACCCAAGATTAAGGTCATCTTATCTATGGTCATCCTAGTGAAATGAAAGTCTCTGTCATGAACGGCGTTATATAACGAGACTAAATATTTCATGATCTGGTCTTATACAAATTCCTTTGTATAGAGCATTCCTTCTTGCATGTTTAATACATGAATGATTAAGATCAGACCATTTGCAGCACTTTACAACGTTTGTAATACCTACAAAGCGGGTCACACTTGTAGTGTCACCAGGATAAGATTTTCCTCCTTTATCCATATACTATAGACCATTTAGGTTATCACTTAAAGCACGATCCACTTGTATGTCTCCACATACATGTTTAAGTTACAACGATAAACAGGGATCTTAGTTTATTGGTTTGTGGTTAAGCAACTAAAATATCTCATATTTCATAGACTGAAAGTGAATAAAATATCTCATATTATAAATCACAAAGCGTTTGTTCATACAAGTGTTTACAAAATATAGGACTCTACGAGATTTAGGACATCAATCCCAACACAACGGCTCGTCCGACCTCCCAACTGAAGTTGCTAGCTGAGCAACAAGGTCACTCAGACTTTGCAAGTCAGTTCTAGCCTCTGCCTCTGGGCAAAGACTATCTTGCTGGAAGTGCTCAAACATCTGCTACCTACAAAGGGTGTCCTGTTGAAGCTCAAAAGTACTGTCAGCAAGCTCTATAACCAAAGCCTCTAAAGACTTACATGACTCTGAATACTGAGCATGAGTCGACTGGTGTGGTGTTGTGAAATCTTAGCTATTAAAACTCTGCTGTCGTCCTGAGTATCTATGGTCAAAGGACTCTTCCCACCAAGAATGGTGAGGCTCGTAGTCCAAATGACCATAATACCTCTCCTCATAATGACCATGTGGTACTGGACTCCACTGCAACCTCGGGTCTGCTGTCTCTACTTGCTACAAACTCCACTCCGTCATGTGGCCAACCAAGGTGGTCAACTCGGCAATGTGGCGATTGAGGCCACTTACCTCATCGTCAAGACCTACAACTTAGCTTTCAGACGTCTAAGATTGATTTGGAAATCCTGTCATGCTTAATTGACACAGGAAATAAAACAAATCAAAGCAAAAGAAACTTTAAATAAAAACTAACTAAGAAGAACTAATTGACTTCCCCGGAAACGACGCCAATTTGCTAGCTCAAAATTTATCGTTGCCTATAAATCCTTACTAGTCAAATAATATTTATAATTCATTGAACAAACAACTTATAATAACTAATAGTACAAGCAGTAAGTTTGGGGTCGAACCATAGGGAAGCACGAAAGATTAGTTCATCGAAGCTCATTTTTAGTTAAAGTGGTAAAATTAGGGGGGAGGGGGAGGGGGGGTGTGGGAAGGTTGTGTGGATTGGATAAATGCAAATGCATAAAAGTAAAGTGCAGAAAAATAAAAGATAGAAATGTAGTTAACAGAGACGTTCTAGCTTGTAGGATGAATACATATTGACTCAATGTAATCTTGTTCATCGAATTATTCGAATGCAATCTTAGGGTTCTTAATTATGCCTAGCCTAATTGATTGGACATCTAACCAATGGTCCTAATTAGCTAATTAGTTAAACATGCTAGATGAATCCACACTAAACACATTTACCTAACTGCATTACGCTCTAGGGCTTACGCTAGGATGAATATTTAGTTTCCATCGTCTAACCAAATATTCAATACAGTTTTCCCTAGGTCAATAGGAGCAATATTATTCATTATAGACAACAAATCATAAACCTATCTAACCTTTCACTTCTTAGAAACCAACTTATAATTTTATGTCACATATTACAAGCCAATCTCGCAAGCATTCAATCATAAAATCCCAAGAATTACATTATTCCAAATCCCTAAACTAGAAAGTTAGATGTTACCTTCCTATGGAGATGAAGAAGAGAAGAACTCAACAATGTCTTCATTAATTACATGAGATGGGGAGAAAAATGAATAAAAATACAAGTAGAGACGTGAGAAGAGGAGAAAATCGGCATAGGAACCGACTGGGGGTCTATTATTCCATTCCCTTTCTTGCCCTAAATCGAAGAGAAGATGTTATATATTGCAGCCGCAACATCACGACGTTGCCATGCTATAAGGCCTCGAGCGCGCCTCCATAATAAATCGGAGCGTAGCATTGCAACGTTGCCCTATTTTCCAGCATGAATTCACTACTAACTTGGAGCATTGCAACGCTTCGTCCAGGGGCATTTTCACCATTTCACATCCTTTTGAAGCCTGATTGCTCAAATTAGCTTCTAATTATTTTAAATTAACCCCAAACAGCTCGTAACGACTGATTATACCTCCAAAATGCTGGATACCTAGAAAATCATTGAATAAACACAATAAATATAGGGACGTCCTAGGATTAAGAAGAGGAGAATAACATATTTTTGGTGCTATTAGCAGTATGTACTTAGGATTCAAATTATTAGCAATCTTAAGAACATAACATGGCTCTGCCTTAAGCAACTTATATAGAAAAATGTTGACTCAATATTCAATGTAGAACTCTAAGAAGGGTTTATTACCTTTTAGGCAAGAGGTTCACTTGTCTAAGGAATAGTGTCCTAAGACACCTCAAGAAGTTTATGATATGAGACGTATTCCCGATGCCTCAACTATGGGAAACTTAATGTATGTTATGCTCTGCACTAGGCCAGATATTTGTTATGCAGTGGGAATAGTTAGTAGTTACTAGTCGAATCCAGGGTTGAACCACTGGGATGGAGTTAAGAACATCCTCAAGTATCTTAAGAAAACGAGGAACTATAAGTTGGTGTATGGAGCTAAGGATTGGATCCTTACAGGATACAACGACTCTGATTTCTAAACTGACAAGGATTTAAGGAAATCCACGTTAGGATTAGTGTTTACCTTGAATGGCAGAGTTGTAATATGGCATAGCATCAAGCAAGGATGTATTGCAGATTCCGCTATGGAAGCTGAGTATGTAGCTGCTTGTGAAGTAGGAAAGGAAGCAGTTTGGCTTAGGAAGTTCCTAAGGGATTTGGAAATGGTTCCAAATATGGACTTACCCATCACCTTATACAGTGACAACAGTAGGGCAGTAGAAAACTCTAAAAAACCTCGTAGTCGTAAATGAGGAAAGCATATTGAGAGGAAGTATCACTTGATATGAGAGATTATGAAACGAGGATATGTGATCATCACAAATATTGCCTCAGAGCACAACATTGCTAATCCATTTACGAAGGCTCTCTTGGCTAACGTGTTCGAGGGTCATCTAGAGAATCAAGGTCTATGAGACATGTACATTGTATAATCTAGGGCAAGTGAGAGATGCATAATGGGTATATGGATGCCCTAGTTTATTGTATTTATTTACCATAATCCCGCTTTTTGAATTCTGATATCATATACAACCCACTGATTAGAGTTTTAGTTCAAGTGGGAGTTTGTTGGGTCTTATGCCCTAAAACTCGTAGATAGAAAATGTTATTAATTGACGTCATTAACAAAAAGTTATAAATGTTAATTCAATAAATGTTATTGTGTTATTTTCTATTTTGTCTTAATAATCCTAAATCAGCCAACAAGAGCGTAGCTCAACTGGCATAATACTCGTGTCTCCTTGTTAACTCACTAAAGGAGTTAAAGAGGGATGATTTGAATTGTTCAAATCAATTTGAGGAAAATGTATATTAATATGATTAATATGTAATTGATTATGGATGTGATCTATAATTCAAATTAAGTTGAAAAGAAACATTTGAATTAGATTCAAAGGATTAATTTAAGTGAATTAGATTCACAGGGAATTAATTAATTAATAGCGAAGTGTTGCACATATACATATAATGTTTATGATAATTATATATATATATATATATATATATATATATATATATATGCTAAATTGAATTTAATGTATAAATAGTGATTTAACTAATGTGCTAATTAATTAAATAAATGTTATTTAATTAATTGTGCATGAGGAAAAATTGGAAAAAGACTAGGAGAAGGGGTTGATCCTTATCTATATAAAGTCTTCCTTATGGCCCTTTTGGGAACACACAAAACACACAATAGAATTCCAAGCATT
Organism: Benincasa hispida; assembly: GCF_027475165.1. Taxonomy (NCBI): domain Eukaryota; kingdom Viridiplantae; phylum Streptophyta; class Magnoliopsida; order Cucurbitales; family Cucurbitaceae; genus Benincasa; species Benincasa hispida. Next base: position 34,736,657 of record NC_143488.1, on the reverse strand, counting down.
TATTGTGCAATTTTTTCCTAAGCAAGAAATCCTCTCTACTCTCCCAAAAAAATTTTCTTCCTCACCCTCTTCCAATCAATAGTGTGATACCACCTATCATTCTATTGAAATCTTCGAGAATAACAAGGTTACTCTCGTGGTTGTGCTTGAGTTTGTTCGAGGAAACGTTCGTGTTCAAGACCGTTGGAGGAGCCGCTCGTTGGAACACCGAGAGAATCGTTCTTGGAGCTTTGGAATCTACAAAGGTGAGAATTGTTCTAACTTTTCTCTACAACATACTAATTGCATGTTTGTTCTACGTTTATTCTGTTTTAGTTTACTGTTTTATTTATGTAAAAATCTATTTACAGGATGTAAGATGTTCACAACGCTTCCGCTGTGGGATTCAATCCCAACATCCTTTGCTCAACAACCTCCATCGTTAAAAGATCCTTGTTGTAATCCGTTCTATCAAGAATATTATAAATTCCCGCAATCCATCAATTATATTCTTATCAGAAACTAGATGTGATCATCACAAAATGCTGTCTCTTAAATTAGCCATTAAATTTCATGATGCTTACTCTGTCTCAATTGATGGCAGTGGTGGAGGTCTTTGCCTCCTATGGAAAGACAATGTTCAAGTCCATATAAGATCCTCATCTGCCTCTCAAATTGATATTAATATTCTTATGGATAATATTTCTTGGAGATTTACAGGTTTGTATGGCCATCCAAACTCGTGCAAAAGATCAGAAAGTCGGGAATTACTACGACAAATCCATAACAATGATATCTCACCTTGGCTTGTAAGTGGCGACTTAAATGAGATCATGTGGAATTAAGAAAAACACTAAACATTGAAATGAGATCATGTGGAATTTAGATTCCAAGAACACTGGACGTTTCATGATTCTTGTTCCTCTATTATTAAAGAAGCATGTCCATGGAACACCACCTGTTTTAATCCTATGGATCTTCAAGCTACTCTGTCTTCTACAATTGGAAAACTATCTCATTGGGGCCACTCGATCACTAACTCCATCAAATAAAAAATTAGGGGGCATTTGGCCTCAAGTTGGGTTGGGTTGGGTGGGTACCACTATTTGGTTCACCAATTATTAAAGAAGTTTATTATCTTGTTATTCGCGCTAACTCACATTTCTCATTTCGTTATTCGCATCAATTCTCCCAATTACTCTCTTCCTATAATAATTACCAACTCAATTCTGCAGCCAAATAACCCTTTAAAATTTGTCAAAATCGTATCAATTCTACTTGTGTCACTAACATAATAGATAAGGTTCCTACTATTATTACAGAAGAAATGAATCTTTCCCTTATTACTCCATTTTCTAAAATGGAAATTAAACAATTACTTTTCAACGAGTATAAACGTGACCTAAATAGCTACTAACTAAAGACTAAAATGTCGATCGAAAGTGTTTATTATTATTGTTATTATTTTTTAAATTTCATTGCGATCAAAATTAATAAATAGTCGTGGCCTCAAGTTGGAGGTGACAACATTACAATTACGTTCGTGGCTATTTATTGATACTGGGGCCCCCGCCCCTTCATTCCCTCATTGACTCAATTTCCATTCAAATCTGATCTCACAAACAAACACTCTCACAGTTCCGGAGAACAATCAAAGAAGATTAGTGGCAATGGCGACCATCAAAGTTCCGGACCATCTTCCTTCTCCTGCCGAAGACTGTGAACAGCTTCGTAAAGCTTTCCAAGGTTTGCAATTCAAATCGTTTTCCGTTCCATTTTCATTCATTTTGTTCCTTCTTTTAGAGTTTCTCATTCGAGTGAGTCAATGTTCTGAGGATCGAGGTTTTATTCATCTTGATTGATGATTGTTGTGAAGCTTCACTAAGGTCTAATCTAATTTTGTGTTCATTTTTGGTAAGTGATCACGTAAACGTAAATCGAAATGAAGCTATGTCGATCCGATTTTCTGATCTGCTGGAGATCATGATTGCGTTCTTTCTGTTTACCGAACTTTCAGCTTGATCGTATTTCTGTTTTTTTGTTGCGTGATCTATATTTGATCGATTTATGTATTAGATGGTTCAATGTACAGTAGTTACTACAGACGGAATTTAGATGAAAATTTTTATGCAGTTGCTACTCTTTTGTTTCTGCAATCTATATAGTTTAATGTCTCTCTTATCTTTGTTTGGATGTCGAGCAGTTTCTGGTTATCATTCCGTTTCTTAACTGCTGTGTTGTGACTTTTGGTCGATCAACGTGCAGGATGGGGAACGAACGAGGACTTGATCATATCCATTTTGGCCCATAGAAATGCAGCTCAAAGAAGTTTAATACGGAAAACCTATGCTGAGACATATGGTGAAGATCTTCTTAAAGAACTAGACAAGGAACTTTCGAGTGATTTTGAGGCAAGACTTTGCTGCTTATTTCATGTCTCATTCTTTACAATTGCTTTGACTGAAATTCGATTTTTGTGCAGCGTATTAGTATTTGTACATATCAAACTAATTTTCCAGAATTTATTCACTCTTTAATTCTTTAGTAATGAACTTTGTCGTGCTTCCTACAGAGGATTGTACTTCTGTGGACATTGGAACCTGCAGATCGTGATGCACTTATGGTTAATGAAGCAACAAAGAGATTAACCTCAAACAATTCGGTTATTGTGGAAGTTGCTTGCACTCGAACATCAATCGAATTATTCAAGGTGAGGCAGGCCTATCAAGCCCGTTTCAAGAGATCTCTTGAAGAAGATGTTGCATATCATACTTCTGGAGATATCCGCAAGGTAACAATAACTTTTGAAACATATAAGCAATATCAGCAAACGTGTATAATTCAATGACACAATAAATAAAATCAGAGATTGACCCAAGAAGATGTTTGAGGTAAATGGTATTTCCTTATGCTGTATTTGCTGCTGACTCACCCTGACGAAAACTCTATGCAGCTTTTGGTCCCTCTGATTACCACGCTCCGATACGAGGGAGATGAGATGAACAAAATCTTAGCAAAATCAGAGGCTAAAATACTCCATGAGAAGATATCAGACAAGGAATACAATCATGACGAACTAATTAGAATTCTGACGACAAGAAGCAAAGCTCAATTACTTGCAACGCTTAATCACTACAATAACGAGTATGGCAATCCCATCAACAAGGTACATATGTACACATTTTCCATGAGTATTTCAAAGTTTGAGTATTAATATTGGTTTCCTGCTTTGCTTTCATGTAAAAGCCTTCCATTTACTTAAACTACTTTAACTACAACTACATGCATCATCAGAACAAAATAGTAAAGCCTTCCATTTACTTAAACTACTTTAACTACATGGCATCAATTCGTTTTTCATTTAACTGACTGATTAGCTTTAGCCAATTTAAAAACTTGACAATGTACACTGAATTTTTGAAAAGGCAGAACACTTTTTTTATTCATACAAATACCATTCTTCAAATTTACATAAATAACAGCAATCACCAATAACATACTCTCAACAACTATTGAATAAGTTTCCAATTTGATTGAAATCTAATAGTAGTGATACACATCTCAAACAATTACTGTATTTAAAAAATTACTCACACATCAAGATGGTTTGATTATTTTTCATATGAAAAAATGAAAATCATCTAACTACCACTCGTAAGTTTTATTAGCTAAATAAGATGTGATATTCTATAATTTATGGGAAAGTTTCCAGTGTTACCATACAGCTGAGCTAAGGGTCATTGTGTCAAATGAAACTGCATATTTTCAGGATTTGAAGGCTGATCCAAACGATGAGTACCTGAAGTTACTGAGAACAACCATCAAGTCTTTGACCTTCCCAGAAAGACACTTTGCAAAAATTCTTCGTTTGGCAATCAACAAGTTGGGAACAGATGAGTGGGCACTTACCAGGGTCGTTGCTTCTCGAGCTGAAATCGACATGGAGCGCATCAAAGAGGAATATTATCGTAGGAACAGCGTTCCTCTGGATCGTGCCATTGCTAAAGACACTTCTGGAGACTACGAGAGAATGCTTCTTGAGTTGATTGGGCATGGTGATGCCTGAGGTACCCTCTTTTTCAATAAGTAGTTTGTTTTCACCTCATCTTGATGTCTTGTCTTGTGTACTCTGTTGGATTTCCTTCTTGTATTGTGTATTAAGGGATGTTTTGTTCAGGCTCACATCAGTTTTATTTGAATAAATGAATATATTTTAAACTTGCATCTGTTACAAAGTTATGATATAATGTAGGTGTAAATATTGTTTTGGTCCTGTACTTATGTAAGTTCAATTTGGTCCTTTGATTTTGAAAATATTCATTTTATTTCGTAATTTGGTTTATTTTGATTATTGTATTTTCAAAATATTCATTTTGGTATCTGTAATTAAAAAAAAAAAAGGATAATTTTAGTCTTTTCGTTTCTATTTTTTCTCATTTCTTTCCTCAAATATTTACATCTATATCACTTCATTCATAAAATTTTTATAGCTATATATTGTTGGATATATTTTCAAATATAGGAAAAAAAAAACTCATTTCAAAAGAGTATGGAAACTTTTTGCAATTTAAGGAATTCTATTGTATATAAAATTTGTTTTGAAACATTACCAATAGAGATCAAAATGGTCATTTTTAAAAAAATATAAGGACCAAAATATATGCTTTGAAAGTTCAAATTTCATCAATTGTGGAACGGTATCTTGCTGTCATCTCGCCTTCATGTTAAACTACTCTCTTAAGACAAACAAAAAATTTTAAAGATTTTTTTTGAAAAATGGCAAAAAAATTTCAAAACTTAAAAATAGCAAAATGATTTTTTAAAATAAAAAAATATTACTTAGCAAATACCCAAACTACCTGAACAAACTCAACTGGATAAAACCTCCATCGTATACTAAACCAAATACAAAAAGAGTAGACCTAAACCAACACAAATATTCACACGAATACACAAATACACTGTAATAAAGTATTTTAGACATAAAAGAACTAAAATCCCACCAAATTCCAAAACAACTAAAATACACTGAAGATGCCGATGACAGTCGTAGCATGGACGACGACGTGCGATAGATAAAAGAGATTTTGGAAGTAGTTAAATGAAGGACATGACATGCGTGAGAGATGAGATTGGGACCGACACTAAAGAAGATAAGGAATTTAATTTAGGTTTTTTTTTGTCTTTATCTTATATTTTACATATTATATATTATTAAGTCATTGCAAACAAGAAGATTTGGTCAATCGCCAATGTCCTAAGTGAATGATGTTTTATTATTATTATTATTATTATATAATTTCAATTAGGGTTAACTCTTCTCCTTTTTTCTCTTAATTTCAAACTTTATAAATTCTAAATTTTTTATCAATTTAAATTCAAAAATTTCAAATATCGCATCAAATAAATTTAAATTTATTGTCTTTTCAATTACATCAATTTTGGATTAAAAAAACAAAATTAAAGGAAAACAAAATCCAGTAACTTGGGACAATTAATTTAAATTCATCTAAAACTCAAGATATTTAAATTTTATAACTTTATGATACAATTACATTGTATGTGTAAATGTAGATTAGTTAAATCTCATAATTTCATATTACTATTACACTATGTGTAAATATAATAGCAAAACTTATTTACGAAAGATGTTAAAAATTTCAAACAAGGGCTAGAGATTGATTTAAATATGATAATAGCCGAGGACGAAAATATCGCTATCGATGTAAATATCGATAACTCGATTTTATGGATATATCGACGGATATTTAAATATTGATGAATATTTAGAAAAAAAATCATAATATCTTAGAAATTTATGAAAATATGGTGAAATTATTAGTGAAATGTTAGAACAAACTTATTTAAGTTATAAAGTACGACTTTAAGCATATAAATCAATAATTTACTATTTAAATCAAGAGCTTACAATCAATTAATTAATGATTTAGTTTACAATCAAGTATGACCGATTTAGTTTAAGAGTAAAATGATCTAATTTACAATTAATATTTTCTTAAAAAGTGTGTATTTTCAATAATAATTAGAAGTAAAATCAAATTTTCAAAAAAAAATTGAAAAGGTTAAAAGAGAAAAAAAGAGAGAGAGAAGAGGTAGAGAGAGGATTGAGATTATAGACTACAGAGACAAAAAAAAATTAAAAATTAAAAATTATACGGTATATGAAAATAGAAAAAAAGAATATAGTGAGAGAATTTAAAAAATAGATAAGAAGATGGATGATGGTTATGAATGAGAGAAGGGAAAAAAACCCTATAAATTTTAAAAATACAAATAAGTTTTATATAATAATTAATTAAAAGAAAAAACATGAGAAAGGAAAATATTGTTGTTTTCAAACTATTTGTAAAAATATTGTTGTTTTTTTAAAAAAAATAAGTCAAGGGTTGAAAATTCGACCTAGGACCTTATTTTCATTTGTACATCGAACTTTGAACCCTCGACCTTACTCTTCCTAACATTATTATTGAATCTGTTTAATTATCATTCCGGAGACCTTTCTCTATCAAAAGATCGTATTTCTAAATTTTCATAAGGTCCCCTTGGAATTCCTTCCAGAGCTTGTTGAATAATTTTTACGGATTCTGTCATCTCAGCAAGTCTGACTAAATAACGAGCTAATGAATCTCCTTTTTTTGCCACTGAATTTCCCAATCAAATTCGAGAGCGAGATTATGAGAGAGAGCGAGATTTTGAGTGAGAGCGAGAGCGAGATTTTGAGAGTGAGCGTGAGCGAGAGCGAAATAGCGAGATTTTGATAAAGAGCGAGAATACCGTACAAATTTTCCTTTTTTTCTTTTTAATTATTACACATTCCACCTTCTTCTTTCTAATCCTTTCTTTTTTTTATTTAATTTTTCATTTTATAAAAATAATTTCTAAAAATATTTTATTATTTTATTTAAACTCTAAAAAGAATAAATTAAAAAAAATAATAACTCATAAAAATAAAAAATTGTAAATTAAATATCTCATTTATATAAAAATAATTACAAAAATCAATGTGTCCCACAAGGCGGACGTCATGGATTTCGAGATGGTTTTCGTCGTCGACTTCGAACTTGAGATTGCTCAGGTTCTTCTTGATGTTGCTCTAGTACCTCTGCAGGCGCTTCATAATATAAATATTCATTATGCTCTCCACGACCCCGACCATGTTCATGCACGTATGAAGACGAAGAACCAACCTCTGAGTCATAATGTCCTGAACCAAATGCTGGCATCATCATCATCAGACTAACATAATCAGTTTGACTATGCGTCTGCGTCATAGAGGGCAACTCTTCCACATTATGTGCAACCTCATCAAACCCATCCTCTTCCCGAACAGGTCCTCTACGTCTAGGAGTTGGTGGAGGAACAATAGGTATATCGTACATATAATGAATTTCCTCCATATAGCTTTGGTTGTCACTACATATAGCAAGAACCTGGTTCAGATCATTCGCAACCTCACGGAGTCTACTGTTGTTCAATCTCTGTGAATTATAAAACAATTAAACAATATTTAAAATAAATTTAAATTTAAAAAAATAGATAATATTCATTCATTTACCAGATGACCCCACAACTTCTCCCGGACGAGTGACATAGCGCCTTGTGATATTATTATACCAATGAATATATTCTGGAGTGACATCTGTGTCAAACTGTTTAAGAGAAACCCCCACTGCAATAAACCTTGCACGATAGTGCCATCATACTACTAAATGTGCAACTTTTTCGGACCAATCTCCAGTCCTTAGGTCAATATCATGCAGTACGGGTTCAGTATTACAAGGTGATGGGACATCCTGCTGAAAACCGAATTGTCTCATCACTCTGTCAGGAAGATGTCACTCACCAATGTAAAAACATATGAGAGGACTCATCGTCCGCCATATGTTTTGACCATTCGTACAAAAATTAGGCAAAGTATGCACAATAATTTTGTACGGCTCCCAAATAACCTGAAACACAAAAAATTATATTATAGAATACTAAAGACAAATACAATAAAAATGTGAATAAAATAATCAATTAGGTTTAGTGTAATGTACCTGTTCAGGTTGAAGTAGATCAAACATGTATCTATACTGGTTGACTACATGTGTGGCTGTCCTAGTCATACAAAATTTGTCTCTCCACCTAAATTTTTAAATTGATAATTTAGAATTTAAATTAACTAGATCAGTGATATAAAAATTAAATTGAATTAAAACAACATACCGAGAACCGTAGGCTTGTCCAACTAACTGAGCGTCATTAACATGATGTAGTTGTGGAGCCATTGTTGGAAATCACTCCCAAGCCCATAGTTGCAAAAGTATGAGAGGCCCAACTATCTCTCGAACCTCAGGTCTTGTTGCTTTGCATAGTTGTCTATACAACCATGCCAAGCATGCTCTACCCCACGAATACCGCCCCGCATCATGGAGGTTAACTAACAGTGGCAGGAACATCAAGTGAACAAAATGACTTGATTTATCTGAAAACAGACTTCCACCCATCATTTGTAGTATATATGCTCGTGCATATCTTATGACGGTTTCCTCGTCTGCATCATCTGTGAGCTCACGAAATTGTGTTTCTAACCATATTAAACTTAACCTCGATCCTTTAATCTTGTCGGCAGGTGCTTGAGTCCATTGCTCTAAACTAATGTTGTCAAAAAAAACTTAGACAGCTCCGATTTATTCCTTTGATATCTTCAATTGCTTTGTTGAACTTTTGAATTTGAAACTGACACCCAGCACGATAAACATATTTTTTCAATGAATTAAATTTATACTTCTTATTGAAGTTGCTGACGATATGTCGTAAGCAGAAACGATGGTGACATTTCGGTCCCGTCCAACCATTTGCTGGGTTGTTCACTGCTGCAATTATACCAGCATGTCGATCTGAAATTAAACACACCTCTTCGTGTGTTACAATTTCTCTCAGGTGTTTCATACATAGTGATCTCGAACAAGCCATCATACCGAGCGGTACTGTTCATGTAACAAGTGACAAGCATTCGGCATTCCATGCTCGCATTTTATGGCCGTTTGCTCACATTTTAACATGAACTACAAATATTTTATTAAGGACTACTACAAATTGTCAACGTATGCTGAATGTTACTCTCCTCAATTTCAACCTGTACCGCATGAAGATTACTGGATCATGCACTCTAATATGCCCATCTTACATCTTGATCCATCGTTGTTGAGAAGACCTGGTAGACCGAAAAGTTCACATTATCAAAACGAGATGGATTGGACAGAACCAACGACTCGACAACGATGTGGATTTTGTAACCAGTTAGGACATAATCGAAAGAAGTGTCATTCGTTACTGAGACAGGCTCCAGATAGTTAGGGATTGAATAATAAATAATTTTTTTTATTATATATTCATTTTATTGTATATTCAATTTTTTTATTATAATTTATTGTATATTCAATTTTTTTTTATAATAATCTACTGTATATTCAATTTTTTTTTAATCAATAAAGTTTTACATTATAATAATCTAATATATTCAATTATAGTATAATAATCTAATATATTCAATTTATTCAATTTATTGTCTAATGATTATTCAATTATATTATAATAATCTAATATATTCAATTTGTTGTCTAATGATTATTCAAGTATAGTATAATAATATAATATATTCAATTTGTTGTCTAATGATTATTCAATTATAGTATAATAATCTAATATATTCAATTTATTGTCTAATGATTATTCAATTATAATATAATAATCTAATATATTCAATTATAGTCTAATGATTTTTTAATTATAGTATGATTATTAGCTATTTTTTCTCTCTTTTTTTTTTTTTTTATATATATTTCTATGGAAAGTTCAAATAAAGTGAAGACTCTCGCTCTCTCCTAAGATCTCGCTCTCTCAATCTCACTCTCTCCTAAGATCTCACTCTCTTAGTCTCGCTCTCTCCTAAGATCTTGCTCTCTCAATCTCGCTCTCTCCTAAGATCTTGCTCTCTCACTCTCGCTCTCTCCTAAGATCTCGCTCTCTCACTCTCTCCTAAGATCTCGCTCTCTCTCAATATCTCGCTCTCTCTGTTATTGTTGTTATTTTTCCATTAATGATTACTAGCTTTCATTTCTTCTAGAACAATCACAAACACTTTTTTGATTATGGATCTACTACCAGAAACTCAATGTGTAATCAATGTGTATTCTTGAATAATCTCATTTTTCAATTATTCAACCATTTCATTTTACCAAGTTCAATGTTAGTCAGATTAGTCAATATAAATTAAATCTCGCTCTCTCCAACATTCTCGCTTTGAATCTCGCTCTCTCCTAAAATCTCGCTTTGAATCTCGCTTTCTCTTAAAATCTCATTCAACATTTCGCTCTCTCCTACTATCTCTCTTTAAATCTCGCCCTCTCCTTAATTTGCTTCAGCACACTTATCTCCTTAATCGTTTTGAAGTTTCGACATGTGTGTAACCTTCGACAATCTAATATACAAAATTTTGTTCGTAGACAAAGCTAATTCGGAATTGTCTTTCATTCTAAGGCATAACTTATATCCATGTGCTTCATATTCGCCTGGAGTTCGCTCCTAGAAATATAGCCATCCCCACCCCCTCATGTCAATCCCACAAGTCTTCGTCTAATTCGAAATGATAAAAAATGCATAGGTTGTTAGAAGCAGCTCGAGTACACAGATACATATAGTATATCATCTCATTACTTTATTTCCTCTATGAGGGAAAAAGAAAATTAATAAACCTGCAATCTCGAGGGTGGATGTGTGTCGAAACTTCAACCTTCGACAACCTAAGCGAGATTCGTGAGATTTCCCTTGTCGAGGGTTGAAGTTTCGGCCTATGTATTGTTTCTAAGTTTTTCTTTGTTCGTCGAGTTCTCAACGTTCGACCTCCACATTAGTCGAGTTCTCAACGTTCGACCTCTAGCCTTGAACTCCCAAAACAACAATATTTCTCTAATAAGTTTCAAAACAACAATATTTCTCTAATAAGTTTTGAAAACAACAATATTAATATTAAAGGTCCACTTAGAAACTGCCATAAACAGGTTTCGAATCCGCGTTCACGTAACTATCAACCAACCTAGCCACGACTACATTTAGAAATTGAGACGGCCGCATTTCATAACAACACCTGCAATACACGTAAATATTAAATAAACATTGAAAAAATAGTAGGTTTTAATATGTGACGAATAAATATTATATAGTTTCATTTTAATCTCCCTTATCTATATTTTTGTAAAGCAAAACATCGAACCGATTTTGTTTCATTTATGAAATTCTAATTTTGATATTTATGTAAAATATTTGTCGTGCAAAAAAAACTATATTTTTTTAAATGATGAATATTCTTTTTTATCTTATTAAAAAAAAATGTCTGCTTGCTACTTTAAAATTTCTCATAAAATTTCCCTTTAAGTATTTTTTATTTTATATGACTTGAGAGGACAATTACAGTTTTTTAATATAAGTTATAAATCTCATTAATACAACACACCTAGAAGCTAATAAAACTATGAGGTTATATTCTATTTAGTAAGTTTAAAGAAAATTAAAAATGAGTTCATTTATGTACATAATTGTTCTAAGGACGAAATTCAAAAAAAATGTGGAAGATGAATAGTTAGTATGCTTTTAAAATTAAGATTGAAATTAAAATTAAGAAGATTAAATCCATTTGTACCAATATTCTCCCAAATTTTCTCAATTATCTGCATATCTCTTTGTTCACTTATCTTCTCAAATACTAATTAATTGTCTTTTAAATCTTCGGTCTTTCTTCATACTAATTTAATGCATGGAATACAATATGTCACTCAATTAATTGAATGTGCTAGTTTCTATTAAATAATTTGTTAAACATTAATCAAAATATTTTTATGCATATATACCTTTTGAAGCATTAGGGCAAGAATTTTGGGATGACATAAACAAAAAGACTAACATATATCTGCAACGAAGATATAAAATAGAAATCTTAAAATTATTATTATGAAAAAATAAAAAGAAATGGAAGGTACAAAGAGAAAATCTAGAGATTTTGTAACATAACCACTTATGAATATCAAGATTTAAATAAAAATATTAAAATTTAATCTAAAAATAAAAAAAAATCCCAATATTTAGATTAGATTAGTTGATCAATCCACCATAATCAACTGAAAAGAAAATGAACAAAAAAAAAAAAAAAATAGCAAACATTCATTTCCCAAGTAATACAAACACAAATAGATAACACCATAAGAAGCAAATCCACTAACATCATAATTATAAGCATAACCAAAAACCATAGTATTCTAAGTAATTACGCTTTTGATGTGTATTTTATCAAATACTTTTTGGGCATCAAATCTACGAAAATCCCTAATTCAAACAAATTTTAAATGCATTACAATATTTAGATTTGTTGATGAAATCCGCCAAGATTATGTAATCTACTAAAAAGGGAAAAAGAAGGAATGATTATTTAAAAAAAAAAAAAATGAGAAGTAGCAAAAATTGCTTTTCAAATGGAGATTTATTCTACTAAATTGAGAGTTGATTATTAAGAGAATTCATTGACATGAATCAATTTTACACCCTAAGTCTCAAAATGTATGAGTTTGGATAATCATTTACTTGGAAAGTTTGATAAGCATTTTTTTAAGTTATGAGAATTTAGTTGTCATTATTGTCGATGATCTAAAAATTAAATTTATTGGATGAAAACTAATAGAATTGTTAATAACTAACTACCAAATCTAGGAGGGTATTATAGTCATTTGCTTAAAAGTAGAGAGCAAATTAGGGAAGTAAAAATTCTCCTACTTCCCCCTTAAAATATAGTAAAGATAAAGATACAAAGATAGTAAAACAGTCGAAAATATTAGCGATATTAACAAATATCATCAATATTGATGATATTTTTTATATTTCATCGATATTTTGTAAAAAAGATTTTACTCTCGATATTTTATGAATACTTCGATTTTAGGGATATTTCGACGAAATATCCTATTTTCTCCATCCTTGATAATAACTGATACAATACTTATAACACAAAATTCGATTAAATATAAGTTTTAAAAAGTACAAATTTTATAAACATTAATATTATAAATAAACAAATGTAGAAAAAATCAGAAAAATAATGAAAAATAGTCTTATAAGAAGAGAAACAAATCATGGAAGAAAAAAACCTAATAAACAAAAGATAAGATCAAGAAAAATATTTGGGAAGAGCGATATTATCAAAATAATTAATAACTCTATAAATATGGTTTATATAACAATAATATATTTTGTTAGATTATTAAATTACATTTTAAAAAATATAAAATATGTAAATAGTCATAATATAAATAAATGGAAAATATAATAAGATAATATGTGATAACAATATAAATAAAAAAAATGTATAAAAAGATCGGAAAAGAATAAGATAAAACAAAATCTGTTAATAAAAGATAAATTCAAATAGATAATGGTGGGAGAAAAATAGGAAGAATCTCCAATTTAAATCATTGACAATCTTTTATTTAAAACAGATACAATATTTACTTTTAATTATAAACCACGAAAAATAATGTATAAAATCTCATAACTTCGTATTACATTTACACAATTTCATTGTATGTGTAAATGTAGAAATTTCAAGAAGAATCTCCAATTTAAATTATTGATAATCCTTTGATCAATACATTATTTTTAATTGAAAACAACGAAAAATGATGATAAAATCTCATTACTTCTTATTACAATTATGTGTAAATGTAAATCAATTACTTTTCAGAAACCATCGAAGACAAATTGGTAATACAAAAAAATATAGCACGTGAGAGGCACCTGTTTTGTTAAAATTTTTTATTAATTTTTCAGTTTTGTCATTTTTCCCATTAAAACCTAAAATCTTGCAATTGACTCCAATTCCTCTAAAGATAATATATAAACATACATAATTCAAAATTCAATATAATATAAAAATCCATATATTCAAAAAGTTAATATTTCAAATTAAAATAATATATAAATATACATCTAATCCATAAACATTCTTAAGCATAAGTGTCACATTCATACCCTTCAATTGTATGACACCATGGTTTACACTCGATCATGGTTAGTCTTGAAGTAAACTTAAGTCTCATTCTTCTGTTTGTTCAACTCTTTGTAGCTTCGTTGTACCTTAGGCATAGTTCTTTCATCCTCAAAAGAAACTTAACTCATGCATAACTAAACTTTATTCGGCCATACAGTCGCTCGTATGTATATATTCTTTCATACGCAACTCTAGTTGATTTACATTTACTCTAGATCAAGTCTTAAGCTCAATCTTGCCCATATACTAAGTTAAGGTCAACACAATGCAATTACATCTCCCTTCATCATCTTGGTTCCCAACAACAGGGATGATGTAGTGCAAACACACACATCAAATTATAAAGTAGTAAAATAGTCTTGAGAGACCGAATATCATTCTTAGGAGTTCACAAATTTAATTTAGTTATTCAAGAATTGTGTCAATTTTATCTGAGGATTGGACACTAGCTGATGTGATTTTGAAACAAAAGAAAACAAAAGTAAGACAATGATCGAAACTCAAAAGAGAAAAGTATTAATGGGTTGATATCCTTATTTACTTCATTAAATCATGCATAGATTTTATTGATAATGTGTCAATGATGCTTCTCTCGAACAAACAACCACTCAGCTAAGGCATACAATTGTTATTAAAAAAATACTTAGGTTTCTTCTGGAGAACATCTATCTTTGTGCATCCTACCAAATTTTTCTTATTTATTTTCTAAAATATTTTAATTATTTTTTGATGTGGGTGACGAAAAGGTGAAGCATAAAGATAAGTATATCTTGGAATGCATTCAAGTATTAACGATTGTTATTTATACTCAACACAGTTACATATAAAGAATTGAAATCATTTGAGGGGATGACACATGCCCCCTTGCCCCATGTATGTTTACCATTGCACTATTTATATAATTTTATCAATTTTGTAATATGTAGTGACTAAATAAAACTACAATATCCTATTATAATATAAATAAAGTAAAAAATCTATCATGTGCATCACATGTAATGTAATAAAGTAATTAAACAAAAACGTATTATTATATGAAATTGATTTTTTACTTGAAAATTAAATAAATTCCATAATAAACTTATTTTTATAGACTAAATTTAATGATTTAAAAATGAGATGAACTAATGATTTAAAAATGAGATCTTTGTACATAAATTTAATTGTATTTAAAAAATGCAACTTTTAAGTAATAAATTAATCATAAATAATTATTAAATAAAGTAGATTAAAATTTTATTCACATTAGCGGTTAGAGATTCAGTGTTGACAATATTTATTTAAAGATAGCACGAGTTTTTGTGTTTCAGATTGCATTAACAGTCTAAGACAGTTGGATGTTTTTGAAAATGTTGTTTCTGCATAATATTTTGTTTTCTTATCTAGACTATTCTTTCCATGTATTTCGATGGATCTGTTACCTTTTCTATGCGTAACGAATTTGGTATTAAGGTTGTCTCCTTGATCTTTATGTTGTGCATATATTTAAGAAGATGGTGTTGCTCTCTCTAAGATTGGTTGTTTCATTAGAAAAATATTGAAACCATTATCTTGGGTGAATTACGAAAACTCAAGTATGTCAATCTTTGACAAAAAATAAGATTGTGTTGCTATTGATCTCCAAACTCATTATTGATCGTGATTGTAGAAGCGTCCTTAACTAAAGGAAGGATTCTAAGACTTAGGCGGAGCCTAAGTTCATCAACTGGAGTTATCTTTATTTGTAGTGGGAAGAGATACAAGTCTTGATGAGAGGAAACCTCATGCTTAGGGAGATTCTAAGTGATTATTCATTAAATCTCACTCTTAAGGTCCTAAGAACGTGGAGAGGGAGTCTCGAATTTAGGAGGTGCCTAAGTGTTAGTTTTTCTTTTTATTACAAGGAAGCTATATATGTGTCATTGAATTTGTTGAATCTTTACAAATAAATACAATATTGTAATTGCTTAACATTATATTTAGTGATGTTATCTTTCCATGGGCACGCTGCCCCTAGACTTAGGTAATATTTCACTGGGTAATCAATCTCTATGTTCCATTCGCACCTTATCTTGTCTGTGTTTATTTATAATGTTCTTGATAATGTTGTAACATTGTATCAAACTATATCTGTTATGTGTTAGATAACCCTCATTAGTTATGCTGGTAACATATCACTAAATAAATAATAATATATTATAAGAATATATGAAATCAATCTTATCTAATTTTTAAAATAAATCTATTAAATAATATTTTATCCAAATTAATTTAAAAAAATGATATATTTAGACCCCATTTGATAACCATTTTATTTTAGGTTTTCGATTTTAGAAATTAAGCCTATTTTCTCTCGTATTCTTACAATACATGCATCATTTTTAAGTTCAAGAGTTGAAATCTTAGCCAAATTCAAAATTCTAAAAACAAATTTTTTAAAACTATTTTTTAGTTTTCAAATTTTAGCTTTGGTTTTAAAAACACTTCTACAATGTCATCAACAAAACTTGGAAACCAATGAATGAAAGTGGGATTTTTAGGCTTAATTTTAAAAAACGAAAAACTAAAAACCAAATAGTTATCAAATGAGGCCTTAATTTTTTTATATGTGCACGACATTCAAGATGTTTTGATGTAGAAACCTCACATCGATCATCAATCAATCAAGAATAAGTCTTTCAGATCCTTCGATCGACCAAACTTTAGTTTTCAAATAAAAATTGATACCCATAGAAAATTCCTCAAAACCGATTGACTAATGTTTGTTTGGTCGATTTCGATCAATTTGGTTAGTTTTTCGGATTGGTTTACTGACCCCAGCAACATTAGTCAAAGAAATAGTATGAACAACGAAAGCTCTTTGTGCAAGTAGAGAAAAGATGCGTTGAATTGTAGGCTTGAGTTCCATTAGAAGGAATTGAGCACAAATTGGAGCAAAAGGTTCAATCAATCAGCTCCGAAATGTCATTACATGTTCAGACTAAAAATACTCGAGCAAATCCCTCCACATGAACCTCGTCCCCAAGTACCTAAAATTAGGGGTGTTTATGAGTTGGGTTAGATTGAGTTAAAAATACTTTTTAGATCCAATCCAATTGTTCTGTTTGTAAATTTCTTTAACCCAAATAACTTTTATTAAAAAATGAACCCAACCCAACTCAAAGGTTGAGTTGGTTCGGGTTAATTGGATCATATATTTAAATTTTATTCTAAAAAGAAGCAAAATGTAAATATGTAAAAATCTAATTTAATTATTTTTATATATTGAATTAAGATTAACAACTTAATTTCAATTTATACAATGAAAATTTTCTTTCTAAAGTGGAAAAAAAAATCACTTTTAAAAATTGTTGAAGAATAAATTATTAAAAAAATATTAGAATTAAATAAAATTAAAATCAATATATGTATAAATAATTGTGTTATAAGTAACCAATTTTTTTTAAAGTTAATAATAAATTCGAGTTGGTTCGGGTTAGTTTAGGTTATATTAGGTGAACCAATGAACTAATCTTACTCATAAAATTTTCATTTATTTGAACCCAACCCAACCCAAATGATTTGATAACTCAACTCAAACTGCACGGTTTGGATTGAGTTGATCGGTTTTTTTGGGTCATCGGGTTTTTTGAATACCCCTTCCTAAAAGTTGCATGATAAGTACTAAATTTCTACCCATTTCAAGGTTTAAAAACTATATTATTACTTATTGAAATTGATTTGAATGGTTACAAATTTAAAATAATAAGAATTAAATCGTTACTAGTTTGATTCAACTTTTATCTATAAAATGGTATCAAAAGTTTTTTTTAATTTATTATTATTAATTTTTTTAGGACAATTTTTAAATTTCATTGCAATCGAAACTCGAAAGTTGAACGTGCAACATTACAAGGAAGTCAACGGCTATTTATTGGGTCCCCGCCCCTTCATTCCAAGATTCAAATCTGATCTCACATGAAAACACTCTCACAGTTCCGGACCGGAGCACAATCAAAGAAGTTTAGCGGCAATGGCGACCAGCAAAATTCCAGACCATCTTCCTTCTCCTGCCGAAGACTGTGAACAGCTTCGCAAAGCTTTCCAAGGTTTGCTATTCAAATCGTTTTCCGTTCCATTTTCATTCATTTTGTTCCTTCTTTTATAGTTTCTCATTTGAGTGAGTCAATGTTCTGGAGGATTGAGGTTTTATTGCATCTTGATTGATGATTATGGTGAAGCTTCGCTATGGTCTTATCTAATTTTTTACTCATTTTTGGTAAGTGAACACGTTAACGTAAATCGAAATGAAGCTATGTCCATTCGATTTTCTGATCCGCTGGAGATCGTGATTGCATTCTTTCTATTTATCTAACTTTCAGCTTGATCGTGCTTTTCTTTGGTTGTTGCTTGATCTTGGTCGATTTATGTATTAGATGGTTCAATAGTACATTGAAATCTTAAGCAGTTGCTACTCTTTTATTTCTGCAATCTGTATAGTTTAGTGGCTCTCTGATCTTCATTTTGATATTTATACTTTCTGGTTATCATTCCGTTGAGTAGCTACTGCGTTGTGAACTTTTGGTCGATCAATTTGCAGGATGGGGAACGAACGAGGACTTGATCATATCCATTTTGTCCCACAGAAATGCAGCTCAAAGAAGCTTAATCCGGAAAACATATGCTGAGACATATGGTGAAGATCTTCTTAAAGAACTAGACAAGGAACTTACGAGTGATTTTGAGGCAAGACTTTGTTGCGAATTTCATCTCCCATTCTGTTTATCTAGTATTAGTATTTGTACAGAGCAAACTAATTTTCCAGAATTTACTCATTCTTTTCTGCTTTAGTAATGAATTTTGTTGTGCTTCCTACAGAGGATTGTACTTCTGTGGACATTAGAACCTGCAGATCGTGATGCATTTTTGCTTAATGAAGTAACTAGGATCTTAGCCTCAAACAATTTGGTTATTGTGGAAATAGCTTGC
Organism: Benincasa hispida; assembly: GCF_027475165.1. NCBI lineage: Eukaryota > Viridiplantae > Streptophyta > Magnoliopsida > Cucurbitales > Cucurbitaceae > Benincasa > Benincasa hispida. The sequence goes on along the minus strand of NC_143488.1, from coordinate 34,717,633 downwards.
ACTCGAACATCAATCGAACTAATCAAGGTGAGACAGGCTTATCATGCCCGTTACAAGAGATCTCTTGAAGGAGATGTTGCATATCATACTTCTGGAGATATCCGCAAGGTAAAAACAACTTTTGAAACATATAAGCAATATCAGAAAACATGTAGAATTCATTGATACTTGATACACTCAGATTGACCCAAGAGATATTTGAGGTGAATGGTATTTCCTGACTATAATTGTTGTAAACATAATTTCAATTTACTTATGCTGCTTTCGCTGTTGATTCATCCTGATATGCAGCTTTTGGTCCCTCTGATTACCTCGCTCCGATACGAAGGAGATGAAGTGAACACAACCTGGGCAAAATCAGAGGCTAAAATACTCCATGAGAAGATAGCAGACAAGGAATACAATCATGACGAACTAATTAGAATTCTTACGACAAGAAGCAAAACCCAATTACTTGCAACGCTTAATCACTATAATAACGAGTATGGCAATCCCATCAACAAGGTACATATGTACACATTTTCCATGAGCATTTCAAAATTTGAGTTTTAATATTGGTTTCCTGCTTTGCTTTCATGTAAAGGCCCTCCATTTACTTAAACTACTTAAACTACATCCATCACCAGAAAAAATAATAGTAAAGGCTTCTCCTAAAATTTGAATAAGTAAATTACATCCAACTAGAAATGCCATTTTGAGGGAGGAGAGTATAGTAAATATGTACATAATTCTGGCATCAGTTCGTTCCTCATTGTAAATGTCTAACTAGCTTTAGCCAATTTTAGAAAATGACAATATACACTAAACTTTTGGAAAGGTTGAACATTTTGTTATACATACAAATGCCATTCTTCAAACTTACATCAATAACAGCCACCACAAATAACATATTGGAAAAATGGTAAGAAATAACACGATTTTTATCTTACAAAACTAATATCTTTTTTGAAAATTTGTAAAAATGGTTTTTCTCGGATGAGATCGACTATGAGATTTTAGTTAAAAAATCAACATTTTCCAACTTTGAGATTGTTTGAGGCTTTATCGGTACGTCTTGTCAGATTATACATCGAAATTATGTACATCTCGGTGTTAATCTCGGGAAAAATAACATCGAGATTCTATATATTTGAGCTTTCTCGATGAATTCTCGAGCATAATTAACACCGAAATTCATATATTTGAGTTTTCTCAGTGGAATCTCAGGCAGAATTAACACTGAAATTTTAAATATATCCCAAATCTTACCCAATTTTTTGAAAAATTTGATCTTTTTCAAAATTTAAAAATGTTGAATCAATTTAAAAAATCTAATTTAATAATTGGAAAATGTATTTGAAATTTTGAAAATTTATAAAATTGTGAAAATATAAATTATGCTAAAGATTTGAAAAATTACGTAATAATTTGATATAATATTTAGTGAATATAACCGAATTTGGAGAAGATTTGAAAATAGTATAAGATTTGGGAAGATTACAAAAAAAAATTAACAAATCTCAGTGTATCTTCTCTTTCAAAATTGATTGAAAATTAATAGTAATGATACACATCCCAACAATTATTGTATTAAAAAAAATTACTCACACGATGGTTTGATTATTTTAATATGAAAAAATGAAAATGATCTAACTACTACTCGTAAGTTTTATTAGCTAAATAAGATGTGATACTTTATAATTTATGGAAAAGTTTCCAGTGTTACCATAGAGCTGAGGTAAAGGTGATTGTGTCAAATGAATCTGCATATTTTCAGGATTTGAAGGCTGATCGAAACGATGAGTACCTGAAGTTACTGAGAACAACCATCAAGTCTTTGACCTTTCCAGAAAGACACTTTGCAAAAATTCTTCGTTTGGCAATCAACAAATTGGGGACAGATGAGTGGGCACTTGCTAGGGTCGTTGCCTCTCGAGCTGAAATCGATATGGAGCGCATCAAAGAGGAATATTATCGTAGGAACAGCGTTCCTCTGGATCGTGCCATTGCTAAAGACACTTCTGGAGACTACGAGAGAATGCTTCTCGAGTTGATTGGACATGGTGATGCTTGAGGTACCCTCTTTTTCAGGAAAGTTACTCTGCTCTTTTTCTTTTTTCTTAAAACAAAAAAAACCATATTCATCTGTTTCTTTGCTGGCTTGTTAGAACTTTGAATATGGAGAAACAAATGTCATCTACAATATGTAGGATTTCGGGGTGGAAGAGTTCGATAAGTAGTTTGTCTCACCTCATCTTCATGTCTTTCTTTCTTGTATTGTGTATTAAGGGATATTTTCTTCAGGCTCACATCAGTAATATTTGAATAAATGATTAAATTTTAAACTTGTATCAGTTTCAAAGTTATGATACAATGTAGGTTTGAATGTTGGTTTGGTCAAGTACTCGTGTCTTTCTTTAGTTAAAAATTGTCAAAACTAGTACGTTTAAGTTTTTACTTTATAAAATTAACATTTATAGATTTTTTTCGATTCATCTCGGACGAGATTGATCACGAGATTTTAGTTAAAAAATCAACTTTTTCAAATTTATTGAATGTTTGGGACTTTCTCGATACATCTCGTCAGATTATACATCGAGATTATGTATATCTTAGTGTTAATCTCGAACAAAATAACGATGAGATATATTTGAGCTTTTTTGGTGAAAATTTGGGCATAATTAACATTGAGATTTTATATATTTGAGCTTTTGGTGAAATTCTAGCATAATTAACATTGTAATTCATATATTTGAGCTCTCAGTGAAATTTCGGGCATAATTAACACCGAAGTTTATATACTTGAGCTTTCTCGGTAGAATCTCGGACATGATTAACACTGAGGTTCAATATATATCCCAAATCTTACCCAATTTTTCGAAATTTTTTATCTTTTACAAAATTTAAAAATGTTGAATCAATTTGGAAAATCTATTTTGATAATTGGAAAAACCCATTTGGAATTTTGGACATTCATATAATTATGAAAACATAAATTATGTTAAAGATTTGAAAAATTACATAATAATTTGATATAATATTTAGTAAACATAACCGAATTTGGAAAAATTTAAAAATAATAGAAGATTTAGTATAAGATGGGAAGATTACATAAAAAAAAAAATAGTAAATCTTGGTATGTAATCAGGGCAGATGTACCAAAAAGGCTCAAAATAATCGATAAATTAGAAAAAAGTTGATTTTTTTAAACTAATATTCGGTGGTCGATCTCGTCGAGATTGACTCAAAAAAACTATTTTTACGAGTTTTCAAAAAATATGTTAATTTTGTAAGATAAAAATCTAAACGTGCTATTTCTAAAAATTTCTCATTGACTTTCAAAATATTCATTATATTCTATATAATTCGATCTTTAGTTCATTTTAATTATTATATTTTCTGTTTGATTTGTGTATTTTTAAAAATAGAATCATTTCAGTCTTATCATTTCTATTTTTGTCTCATTCCTTTCATCAAAATTTCACTTCCTTCACTAAATTTCACTGAATTTCTTAAATTTATGGAAGGGATTCTATTGTATATAAAATTTATGTTAAAACTTTATCAATAAAGATCAAAATAGTCGCTTTAGAAAAATATTAAGACCAAAATATATGTTCTGAAAGTACAAAGTGACCAAAATGGAACTTCATGAAAAATTGTAACTTCTAATCTAAAAAGTTTTTACCGGACAAAATTAACCTATTTTTCAAATTTTTAAACATCTTTCTTAAGATTTTAAGTGAATGACCTATATAATAAAAATATCATTTTGTTCTTCATTAAAGTGTTCTCAATTTTACTACCTATCACAACTTTTCATACCCAATTTTAATTTTAAAACTTAAAATTTTAGTTTGGTTGACTCCATGTTTTTAACAATTTTTATCAATATTTGTGGTAGATTTATTGTTATTTTAAAGGAACAAATTTGAGAAATAAAAGTTTCGTTCGGATGTTCTATAATTAAAAATTTTCCTGTAAAAAAAATTCTTACGTGAAATTTTCGTAAGAACTAGAAAATGGAGAAATTTCTGTAAATTTTAATTGTTACGGAAAATTCATGCATTTTTTTTTTCTAACTCAAAACTAAGAATGGTAAATAAAAAATTATAAAATTTTAATTGAAAAAAAAAAAAAAAACTGAAGCTATCCCCTCACAGGGAGTTCCTATAAATTTAATTAAAATTGAAATTGATTCGAATTCAATTAAGTGGAAATTGGAACTGGTTAAGTTAAACTAACTAAATTTAAGTTTGAGAAAATGAAATTGGTTTAAGTTAAAAAAAAAAAAAATGAAACTGGCTAAAAAAATTAAGCTAGCTTAAACTGAAGGGAAAATTTGGAATTGGAATTGGGTAAAATAAATTAAATTAACTTACATTTACAAAAAAAAAAAAAAAAAAAAAAAAAAAAAAAAAAAAAAAAAAAAAAAAAAAAAAAGACTACTGAAAATTTTCCTAGTAAGAAACTTACTGGAAGTTAAGCTTACCAGGAAATTTCGAATAGGCATAAATTTATTTTATTTATTTTATTTTAATCTAATTTGTAATAAAATATATTTATTAAATTAACTTAAATTTAATCTAATTTGTTAAGAATCTTCACGAAAAATATTGGTAAGTCAATCCTTAGTAAGTCGAAAAGAAAAATTCAACAACAAAATGTGAAAAAATGTAGAAGGAAACTAAAAAAGAAAAGGAAAGTTTCGGAAAAATCATAGTAAATTAGCCCTTACGAGAAATTTAATTGGTAACCAAAATTTCTTCCGACTTTCCTTAAAAAAAGCAAACAGTTGACTGGAGTCAAAAGACAACTTTATGGAAATTCAACCTTAAGGAAAAGTCGAGATTTTCTGTAAGTTGACTTTGACGTTGACTTTGGTCACTTTCTTTTTTTCAAAGAAAGTTATAAGAAATTTTGGTTACCAATTAAATTTCCCGTAGGGATTGATTTACCATGATTTTTCGGGGGGAAAAAGCTCAAGTCTACTGAAATTTTCCGGTTATAAGCTTCTTACCAGGAAATTTTCCAAAGCTTTTTCTTTTATTACCATTTTTTGTCCTTAGACTTAATTTAGTTGTGTTTTATCCAATTCTAATTCCAATCTTTTCTCATAAGTATAAGTTAGTTTAATTTTTTCTAGCCATTTAATTTTTGTAACTTTAACCAATTCCATCTTTTAAACTTAAATTTAATTTAGTTAGTTTAAGTTAATATATTCCAATCCCCCTAAGCTTTAGGTTAATTTTATCTAACCAAATTTATTTCCAATTAAGCTTAAGGGAATTCTCGATAAGTGGATAGTATAAGATTTTTTTTATAATTTTTATAATTTTTTTATTTATCATAAAAAAAAAAACTTTCATAAATTTTTTGTAACAATTGAAATTTATGAAAATTTCTCCATTTTCTAATTCTTACGAAAAATTTTACATAAGAATTTGTTGGGAAAAATATGTTTTTGGTCTCTATCAAGATGTTTAGTTTTGAATTTTCAAAACCTAAAAATAGGTTTAAAATGCCAATATGGTTAGTTTTACCGTTTGCTACTTAACCAAATACTTTTTAAATATATTTAATGCTGACACATGGAAATTAAAAGGTAAAAAAATAATTAAAACAAAAAAACAAAAACAAAAACCCCTTTATCTCCTCCCATTCAGATTGCCATTTTTAAGGGGTATCTGGTATGTAGGTTTGGAATGAGTCTGAGAATGTTAAATCTGAAAATGAGGTGCATATTTATAAATTTTGAGTTTGTGAAATATTTCCTTGTATTTAATCGGTAGTTAGATTTTAGATTAGTTTAAACTTGTCATCTTAATTATTTTAATATGACCAAGTTTAAAATAATCTAAAAAATTTAGAAGAATATTTGTTTTTTGAATTTTGAAATATAAATTTGACTAAAATTATAATTTTATTTAATTTATTGTTTTTTATAATTTGGTATTTTGATTTTATTAGGTTTTGAAATAAAATGTTAACATTTGTCTCTTTTACTAATTTAAATTGGGGTTTTCTACACATAATTTAAATAAATATACTTAATTACACAAAAATCTAGTTCAATTTACTTTTTACCCCTCTTTACTATTCAAAGAAAATGTCCTAAATAAAAGAAACATATAAACAAAGAGAAGAGAGCGAATTAAAAAAGATAATCTAATAAGTAATAATAACTAAAAAGAAAAAGCTCCAAATGAAAAAAAGAAAGAGAGTTTATTTAAAAAATATTATTATCATTAAACTAAGGGCCCGTTTGGAATGAATTAGATTTTTTTTTTTATTTAAACACTTTGATTTAAAATAAAAACATATGTGTTTAACAACTCTTTCTTAAGAGTATTTTTATATACAAGTTTGTTTGGTTTGTTATATACTAAAAATGTTTTTATTAATATTTTCCAAAGTTGATCGATGGTAGCCGAAGTTTGGCTAGAGTCCAGTGGTCGGAAGTTTGCCAACAGGGGTCGACAACCAAGTTGGCCGACAACGATCACCAGAGGTGGTGGTCAAAGTTGGCTGACGGCGGCCGAAGTTTGGCTACAGTTGACGGCCAGAAATCCATTGACAGGATTGCCGAAAGGGGTGACCAAAGATGGCTAGCAATGGTCGTTGGAGGTGATGGTTGGTGTTGGCCTATAGCAACCGTCGGAAGTGATGTCTGGAAGTTGGCCGACAAACATTCTAAGTTAAATTAAGAAAAAAAATGTAACTCATGACAATAAGAAGAAGATAGGAAATCTTGGCTTTCTAAACCCTTGTTTGAAACAAGGGTTAGACTTAGGATGTTTAATTCATCTCAAGCCTAACCCTAAAAACAAACACCACCCAAGTTTAGAAGAAGATGGAAGAAAAAGAAAAAAAAGAAAAGAGTGTGAAAACGGCACCAGCCTCGGCGTCGGCTGGGAGCTGGGGGCAATGGATGAGTGGTGCCGAAAGAGTGTGGGGTTATAGGTGAGGGGTTTCTGTTTTTTAATTGTTTTCTTACCTTTTAATTTCCATGTGTCAGCATTAAATATATTAAAAATTATTCTGTTGAGTACAAACGGTAAAACTAATCCTAGGGACTTTTTAAACCTATTTCTCAAATCTTCAAGACCAAAATATACCTTTTAGAAATTTAGTGACCAACAATATATTTTTTTCAATTACTAAAAATCCCAACGAAACTTTTAGTTCTCAGATTTGTTCTTTTAAAAATAACAATAAATCAACCGTAAATATTAGTTGAAATTTGTCAAAAACATGGAGACTAACAAAATAGAAAATTGAAATTTAAGTTTTAAAATTGAAATTGGGTACACATTGTCATAGGTAATAGTGAAATTGGAGATACTTTAATGAAGGATCAAATGATATTTTCATTACGTGGGGTCTTCTATTTAAAATTTTAAAAAGTAAAAAAGATATTAGAAAAAGAAGTTTTTGAAAATGAGGTTAGTTTTGCCCCCTAAAAAACTACTTAGGTTAGAAATAACAATTTTTCGAACATCATCTCACCTTCATAAATGATTATTGATTAGATTAAATTGGTTTCTTAAAAGATGATATTATCCCCAAAACTTGAATTTTAAATCTTGTTTGATAATATTTTTACTTTCTTATTTATTTATTTATTTTTGTTTTCTACCATCTATAACAAAAATATGTTTTGTAACTATTTTTGTTTTTTTTTTCTTGTTTTTTAAAAAAAAGCAAAAACAAAAACAAAAAACTTGTTTTGATAATTATTTTTTTTTATCTTTTTTCCCCTTTTTTTTCTCTTAAAAAAGGTTAAATATAATTTAGTTATATAATATAAAAAGATACATAGAATGCATTAAAATATATTAAAAGAGAACAATATTAAAGATTTTATGTTATTTAATACAAATAAATTTTGATGCAAAATTAAAAACAATAATACAATTATTTATTATTCCAATGTTGTCCAAATTTAATTTACAATGTCGTATCTTATGCAAACCATTCACTTAAATAACATTGATTTATATCCAACCCAATTATATTCTTTCGTAAATATTAGTTGTAGAAGATGAACGTGAGGCTATATGCATGATTATATATAAAGCAAAAAAAAAAAAATTATATATAACAAAATTATAATGGGTTCTAAGTGTACTAAAAAATTAAAATGAAAAATGAAAATTTTAAATTTCAAACTTCAAGTTTTAAAATTAAAATAATATATGAACATACATATTTCATAATTCAATATAATATAAAAATTATATAATCAAAAAGTTAAAATTTCAAACTAAAATAATATATAAATATATACCAAGCCCTTAAAGCATGCGAAATGTCAATGGTTGTACTTTTCCAATTATGCAACACCATGATTACACTCGATCATAGCCAGTCTTAAGAGAAATTCAAGTCTCAATCTACTTTTTGTTCAACTCTTTGTAGCTTCATTAAACCTTAGATGTGATTCATTCTATTGGAATGTGCACATGCGCAGCGGAAGTGAAACGAATATTTAAAACTCTAATTAGGCTAATTTATGAGGAATAAGTAAACAAATAAATGTGAAAGAAAAGTTAGGGAATATAACCTTTGTAGCTCCAAATTGACCACCAATTACACTCCATTCTCCTTACGAACTGGTTGTGAGCCTCCATGAGAGTCTTCCTAACTACTTTTCGATCTTAGAACGGGATGGTGGGATCCGGTGAGTGACTAAAATAGGGATGAATTTAGCATAGAAATTGAGAGAGAATTGAAGGCTTAATTTTTAAAACTCTTTTAGAATCTCTAAGTTGGCAAGAAAAATTTATTTTTCAACTAACTTGAAATTTACCAAATGACCAAGAAGGTTTAATCTCTATCAAAGCATCCTATTTATAGAGCAATTACATGCAATTCATGCAAAATTAAGTTAACCAAATTTTGATACTTCAAAATACACTCAATTTACTAAGATAAGTGACATTTTGTAGAATCAACACTTTGCCAAATGAATTACTCGCTATCCCTAAAAGCTGGATTTTCCCACTAAAATTCATTCTTAGATCTTTCTACTAAGTGATGTCAACATTTTGACTTTTGACTATTTTGAAGTCAACATTTGACTTTAGTCAAATTTAATTAAATACAATTTTAATTCAAAACTAAATATGAAATTTTCCACTAAATGAAATCAACTTTTGACCTTTGACCTTCAAAGTTTGGTGAAGTCAACATTTGACTTTGACCAACATTGATTAATTCCATTTAATTCAAAATTAATACAAAAAATGAATTCTAAATTAAATAATTAATTAAATAATTTAATTAATTTAATCTAATATTCAATTATTAAATCCAACATTAATCCCAATGAATCCTTTTCATAGTTTTGATATTTAAATCTTATTTAAATATCTCCAACTCTTTCTTTTTCATTCAATTCCTAACCGAATGATATGCCGTTAAATATATCGCATATATTTTATGCTTATTCCATCAAATATGAATACTTCAAACTCACTCATCACCCTATTCTAAGATTTAGTCCAATATGAGCTAGCAAAGGACTAATGGACCTACAACTCATGAGCTCCAACGATTTGAGATTAACCAGCTAAACTCTTAAACCTTACTAACCAATATTCATTAATTACCGAGACACTCTACTAAAACCCAATAGATTGTAATTTTCTCACTGTAGATATATTTTTGTCCACGTGATTTAACCATGATTAGTTAGTTGATCCTTCACAAAATGTTCGTAACTACAGTTGGGTCAAAATTACCATCTTACCCTTGTAATACATCTTGCTCCTTAAGTCTCCATTGATCCATTGATGAATGATTGGTTTGTGATCCTACCACTAAACCGAGTCCCACTTAATCATAAAGAGGGCAGAGCCTCTTGTTCAAGACTAGGAGTCAGTATTTAAGAGAACAACCTATCTATTAACCCTGAAATCGGGGCATGAGTGAATTTCATCATATAGGACTATGTTTCCAACTATCTACCGGTTCTTACTCTTAAATGAGAGGCTTATTGAGTCGGTATTGTTGAGCCACTCTCACCCATATAGATTAAAGGATAATCCCAAATAAACAGGAGTTCATAGTTAGCTCAAGATTAAGATCAAGTTACCTTATATCACCAAATTGAAATAGTAAGGATTTAACCTTAGACAGGATTTAGCCTGGGTGAGTTTGTAACCAAAATGTTACAAGATAACGACCTATTTTAACTATTTTAAATAAGTTGTTATTTGTTAACTCTAGGTGAGTATGCATTTTATCTTTGTTATAGATTTTAAAGTTCATCTCTTTTTATAACGCTTATAAAAAAGACAATAAACCTATAATATGCATTTAATATGCTTTATATAACAATTATATAATCATCCATTCCATGCAATAATATAAAAACTTATATTATAACTCATAGAAACCTAAACATGTATAGTATACATTATAACAATTGTAGCTTACTTTCAATGCATGCTACATGTTTATCCTATGGTGGGATTTTAAATCTACATGACATACAATATGCATACAACAGATAAATTATTTAATCCATACATTCACAATGCATAATTAATGTGGTTTATTTAATTATAATAATAACTTGAAGTTTGATTTAAACTGCTCTGAACTCTTTGAACCGGCCTGAACCAAGTGAAAGCAACTTGAACTGGAACTTGCTCCTCGGACAATGATTACTAGCTCCTCGACGCTTGAGCACCAGTTTTCTGTTTTGGTTTCAGCTTGTACTTTGTCCTGAACATCTTAAATTTACAACCTAATTTCAACTCTAATGACTCTTAGCAAATTACAGACTCTTCTTCACTTATTAAAGCCCATAAATCATTGGACAATTATAATAGTTATTACAAACCAGAAGAGAAAAAAGATGCCAAAACTCGAAACTATCCATTTTAGCACACATACATTCATCACATGAATAATTACCCACCAATTCCAAAATTAACAATAATTGAGTACTAAAAGCATGCTCTGATACCACTTGTTGTGGAACGTGCATATGCTGAATGGAAGTAAAATGGATCTTTAGAACTCTAATTATGCTAATTTATAAGGAATAAGCATGCAAATAAATGTAAAAGAAAAGTTAAAGAATACAACTTTTATAGTTCCGAATTGACCACCAATTTCGCTCCAATCTCTTCACAAACCGACTGTGAACCACCACGAGAGTTTTCCTGACTATTTACTGGCCTTAGAACGAAATGATAGGATCTCGCGATAGGGATGAATTTAATATAGAAATTGAGATAGAATTGAGGACTTAATTTCTAAAACTCTTTTGGAATCTCAAAGTTGCCAAGAAGAATTTATTTTTCAACTAACTTGAAATTCATCAAATGGGCAAGAAGCTTTAATCTCTATCAAAGCATCCTATTTATTGAGTAATTACATACAATTTATGCAAAATTGAGTTAACCAAATTTTGACACTTCAAAATGCACTCAATTTAGTGGGATAAGTGGCATTTTGTGGAATCACCACTTTGCCAAATGAATTACTCACTAATTCACTAAAAGTTGGATTTTTTTTCACTAAAATTCATTCTTAGATCTTTCCACTAAGTGAAGTCAATATTTAACTTCAGTCAAATTTTAATTAAATACAATTTTAACTCAAAATTAATTCAAAACTAATTTTGGAATTTCCCACTTAATGAAGTCAACTTTTGACCTTTGACCTTCAAAGCTTGATGAAGTCAATATTTGACTTTGACCAACTTTTATTATTCCATTTAATTCAAAATTAATTCAAATAATTATTTTAAATTAAATTAATATTAAATATTTTAATTTAATATTCAATTATTAAATCCAACATTAATCCCGATGAATCCTTATTCATAGTTTTGATACTTAGATCTTATTTAAATATTTCTAGCTCTCTCTTTATCAATCAATTCCTAATTGAATGATACACCGTTAAATATATTGCATATATTTAACACTTATTCTCTAATTCGAATATGAACACTTCAAACTCACTTGTCATACTGTTATAAGGGTTAGTCTGAAATGAGCTAGCAGAGGGACTTAATGGACCTACAGATCATAAGCTCCAACGATTCGGATTAACTGGCTAAACTCTTTAACCTAATTAACCAACATTTGTTAACTACCGGAACATTCCACTAAAGTCCAGTAACTACACTCTCTTCACTGTAGATATATTTCTGTCCACATGATTTAAGCATGATTAGTAAGTCGATCCTTCAAAGATTGTTCGTAATTACAGTTGGGTCAAAATTATCGTTTCACCCCTGTAATACATCTAGCTCTTTAAGTCTCTACTGATCCATTAATGAACAATTTGTTAGGGTTGATGCCCTAAAGTTTCGTGTCCTATAGTTTGTAAACAGTTTGTACGAACGCTTATGTTGTATAATATATGATATTTATTACTTCACATCTTGTTTTTTGCTCAGTTGCTTATTTTATTTGCTTTACCACAAACCAATAAACATAAAATCCCTGGTTATCTGTATGTGACTCAAGCATGTATGTGATGACATACAAGTGGATCATGTCTTAAGTGATAATCAAAATGGTCTGTAGTATATGGATATAGAAGGGAAACTTTATCCTGGTAACGCTATGGATGCGGCCCGTTTTATGGAATGGTCACAAGTGTTGTGACTTGTCACAGATGGTCTGATCCTGATCATTCATGTTGAGGACTGATGCGTTATTTTATGTAGTGAAATTATGGAAAGAAATGCAGTGATGGAAATGCATTGAGCAACAAGTTTTCTCAGCAGAATCCAAGTATAAATTCCACTGAGTTTCCTGGTAAGTCCAGGGTCAAACTCAGGGACTAGGGAAAGCGGTATGCGGTGATAATTTTTAAGAAGACTTGCAGTTAACAATAAATCAAAGAGTTGTTTTGGGTTGTTGTTTGCGGTATAAAAAGTATGCGGCAGAGTTGAGAAAAGATTGATTCTACGGTAGATATACTAAGTATGCAGAAGAACGGGTTAAGAAGGTCTTTAGCTAGCATTACCTGGGAATGCGTCAGACTATGCGATCATGCTATACTCATGCGACAGCAAATCATTTTCCAATGCAAATGCGGTGCTCCTAGTTCTAGGATGCATGTGATGAATGCGGTAATATCCATAGAGCTTATTCCTAAGTCTCTACTTTTTTCCCTATGCGATGATGCTAGATGTACACTAAGACAAGGTGACCACACACAATCATAACCTATCTCTAGGATGCATGCGATACGTTAATAGCAAATAGTACTTATTCCTAAGCTCCTATCTCTTGATTATGTGTTCTAATCTGACTCTCCCGAGTCTAGATTCTAACTTGACTTTTCCAAGTCTAGATTCTATCCTTAGACTACCCTCCCGAGTATCTCTAATGGACGAATGATGCATACATAATACAAGATAATCACATAGAATGAAGATCCCCAGCTATGCTAGCTAAGTGCTTCTCAACCCATTCGACAGATTTAGCTACTCATGCGTAATAAACAGAGAGTGAACAGATATAAAGAAGTAAATTCCATTTCTATAGATAAGTTTAAGTACAAAATGACAATGGAAGATAAGGATAGAGAGCCTGGTAGCAATCCCTTGCTTCCCAAGGCTTTTACATTGTCAACTCATTCCGTTCAAAAGATATTCTTGCTTCTATAGAAGTTGGCCCTCTCTCTGCTCTTGACGCTTCTGGTACTCTTCCAAGTTCACCGGAACGATCTCTCGACACAATCTCGCTTCTCTCACTTTCGCCTTAAATAAAAGAAAATCTAAGAACAAGGCTACTTCTAACTATAGAGAAATTTATGTAACTATCGAACTAGACGAACGAACCCCTTCACTGAAGGTTGCCTTCGGTATTTATAGAGCTTTGAGGTGCTCTCTTATGATTTCACTGATGGGATAACATTAATTCTCGGTCTGATGTGCCGAATATTTGTCATCGAAAAGTTGAGTGTACTTGCTACAGTAGTTTGTTAGCGGCTTGTCAACTTAATTCAGACTAGACCGTCATCAACTTTCTGTCCCATCATGATTTATTATGCTTTTCACCCAGATGTGTCCACCAAGTTGGGCTGGCTCTATGCAGCAATCCTTCTTGAGCAGATATTTACAAGCATAAATCACCGCAAAGCCTTTCGGTAACCCTGCGCTCGATCGTTGATTTCTTGTGGTCGCATTTTTTGCCTTGCATCAATGCATGTTCTGCATAAAAATACAAAAGTTAACTGTTTTCATGCAATGAATGCATGAGACCACACTATCATGAACTTAATGCTTTTTGGATGCAGTCTTATATATTTTATCAACGCAAACCTGTATTTTTTAATAACTTAGTACTGTAATAACGTGCATTTCTACCCGTTATCACAACTCCAAATTTAAACAATGCTCATCCTCAAGCATAAGCTAAAGATTTACTTTAGAAAGTCGATCGCAATCTCTTTTCCTAGATTTCTCATGAATAATTCATTCAAATCCTATACACCAAAATTTCCTTAATTCTTATTCAAGTTTCTTCTTAAAATATTTCTAAGACCTAGGGACCGCAAGTTTAACTTTCAAAAAGACTTTACTAGATTCCATGACATCGCATGATTTATTTCAAAAAAACTTTTTCACTAGAGTGTTAAATGATTTTTATCCTTGCATATTTTTGACATTATTATTTTTCTGTGACCTTGCGCAGATCCAAGTGTCTCTCCTTCGTTTTGGCTTGCCCCATGTGTATCATGCGGATATCCAACTACGAGCAAGGCACTCTGTCTCATACTAAACTCATACCTACTCGGCAGCGGAGTTACGGTCATTTGTTTATGCGTTGATTAGGATTCCTACCTTCATTTTGGCTTGCCTCCACGTGTGTCATGTGGACATCCAACTACGAGTAGGATCCAATCACAACGTTATGATGATTTTTTTTGTAGAGCTAAAAATAGCAAGGTCGAAAATAAATACCTCACCCCTAAATTTAAAATGCGGCAATGTCCTCATTGCCAAAAGATTGAAAGAAGCCAATGCGATGTTCTTAGGAAGTTTGGTAAATGGTCAGTTTAAAAGAAAACTAGCTGACCACTAACTTTAAGAAATATTTCATGAGGTGACTGTCCTAAAATTAAGTTGACTCTAGTGTACATGAAAAAAAATAGAAGCATGTGTTTCATCATTGAAATCATAATTGGCAAAGAGAAAGCATGTGGTAACTTACTAAATTTATCAATGTTAAATGATTGCGGTAAGCAAAGAGGATGCGGTGATAAAATTTTCAAAATTAAAATGCGATGCGATAGTTCAGAATTTGGAATAAAGTCAAGAAAAAATACAACCTCCAAATTTGCACTGTTGCCCGCATTATTTTTTAATGCATCCTGCTTTGCGGCGATCTTCTTTCTTTGTAATGCGGTGATAAAATAAAGTAGTTACAACTTTGTGTAGCGCCTCCGCAATCGTGTACCTTGATTGTGTGCAAAGAAAACATTGAGAGGGTCAAATAATAATAAAAAAGAAGTTAACAAAAATTTTCTCGCTGCTTTTTTTCTTTTTTTTTTTTTCTAAAAAAAGAAGTAAAATACAGATAGATAAACAATAATTGAAACATCGTAGTAATGAGAGTTCATGAATCATAAGTAAGCAAAAGGATACTCCAGAAGACTTGCGGCCCTGATAATTTTTCCGTTGCATGCCAGCGCAGGGGCCACTCCATTTTCCTTTATTATGGGTTTCTCAGGTCTACAGAGGTCTTTTCTTGCTGAAAATCACCCCCGCAATATGCCTTGATTCTTTGCCCATTAACTTTAAATGTACGGGTCCCTTCCGCAATAATCAGCTTAACTGCACCATAATGGTATATTTCTTTAATTATAAAGGGTCCGGACCAGCGCGACTTTAACTTGCCAGGAAAGAGCCATAGCCGTGTACGGGTCCCTTCCTCAGTAATCAGCTTAACTGCACCATATTGGAATATTTCTTTAATTATAAAGGGTCCGGACCAGCGTGACTTTAACTTGCCAGGAAAGAGCCGTAGTCGTGAATTGAAGAGTAAGATCTTTTGTCTGACACGGAGGATTTTACCACATAGTCAGCTGCCATCCGAACGTTTTGCTCGTTCTTTATATATTTTGGAATTTTCATAAGCTTGCGTTCTCCACTCATCAAGCTCGACCAGTTGTAGCTTTCTTACTTCCCCTGCTGCTTTTAAGTCGAAGTTAAGCTTCTTCACCGCCCACAGTGCTTTGTGCTCCAACTCTAATGGCAAATGACATACTTTACCAAATACCAACGCATACGGAGACATGCCTATCGGTTTTTTATAGGTAGTCTGGTGTGCCCACAACGCATCGTCCAACTTTGTTGTCCAATCTTTTCGCAAAGGCTTTACCACCTTCTCCAATATCAACTTAATTTCTTGGTTGGACACTTCAGCCTGACCATTCATCTATGGATGGTATGCGGTGGCCACTTTGTAGAGGATATTATATTTCAACAGTAGATTTTTGATAGAGTAATTGACAAAGTGGGAGCCTTCGTCACTTATTATGGCACGTGGAGTGCCAAAACGCGTGAAAATATTTTTCTTATGGAATTTGGAGACTACTGCCGCATCACTTATGGCACATGCTATTGCTTCTACCCACTTGGACATGTAATCGACGACTAACATAATATACTTGTGACCATTCGAAGGTGGGAGTGGTCCCATGAAATCAATGCCCCAGACGTCAAACAATTCTAGTTCTAGAATGATGTTCATGGGCATCGCATGTTTCCATGAAATGTTACTCGTGCATTGGCACCAGTCACATTTCATCACGTAGTCTCTGGTATCCTTAAATAATGTTGGCAAATAGTACTCACTTTGTAAGACTTTTCCTGCAGTGCGCTGCCTTCCAAAGTGTCCACCATATGGTGAATCATGACATTGCGATAATATGCATTGATGAGCAACATTTGGTATACATAGTCGCATAATCTGGTCTGACCTCCTCTTATACAGATTCGGCTCATCCCAATAATAATATTTGCATTCATGTTTGAGCCTCTTCTTTTGGTGGTCGGTATACTTTTTGGGAAATTGCTCGCAAACCAGAAGTTGACTATGTCTACATACCATGGAAATTCTTCAATCTGAAATAGTTGCTCATCTAGAAACACTGCGCTCACCTCTGACTCATTGCGGTCAATCTCAGGATTTTCTAATCTGGATAAATGATCCACAACTTGGTTCTCCATCCCCTTGCAGTAAATTATTTCCATATCGAATTCTTGGAGGAGGAAAACCCATCTAATCAGCCTCGGCTTCACGTCCTTTTTTGTCATAAGATATTTTATCGCCGAGTGGTCAGTATGGATGAGTACTTTTGTTCCCAGCAGATATGCTTTGAATTTCTTTGATGCAAATATTACCGCAAGCAGCTCTTTTTCTGTGGTGGTATAGTTAGTCTGAGCAGGGTTTAAAGTCTTACTTGCATATGCGATGGGATGCAGTATTGTTTTTCTCTTCTGTGCTAGCACTGCTCCCATCGCATACCCGCTTGCATCGCACATTACTTCAAAGGGAAGCGTCCAATCTGGCGTGATCAGTACGAGCGCAGTTGTCGGTGCGTTCTTTAAAATCATGAATGCATTGCGACAATTATCATCAAGTCAAATTTCTTATCGGCTTCCAACAATGTACTCAGCGGTGTGTTATTTTTTAGAAATCCTTGACAAAACGTCTGTAAAATCCAACATGCCCCAAGAAACTCCTTACGGCCTTTACACTTGTTGGGGGTGAGAGCTTTTCAATTGCTTCTATTTTTGCCTTGTCCATCTCCAACCCGTCCCGAGATACCTTATGCCCCAGCACAATGCCCTCCTTCATCATAAAATGGCATTTCTCCCAATTAAGTATGAGATTCGTCTCCTCATATCTTTTCAATATCTTGTCCAGGTTGGCAAGACAGACTTCATATGTATGCCCATAGACAGAGAATTCGTCCATGAATTTTAACAGAGTCTTCAAGATATTCTGAAAAGATGGCCATCATGCATCTTTGGAACGTGCTCTGTGCATTACAGAGGTCGAATGGCTTGCGGTAAAAAGAAAAAGTTCCATACAGGTATGTGAATGTGGTATTTTCCTGATCTTTGGGAGCAATCATAATCTGATTATAACCGACATATCCATCCAAAAAGTAGTAGAAGTCATTTCCGGTTAGACGATCCAGCATTTGGTCAATGAAAGGTAAAGGGAAATGATCTTTCTTCGTTGTTGCATTCAACTTGCGGTAGTCCATGCAAATACGCCAATCGATGACGGTCTTTTACGGTATCAGCTCGTTATTTACATTAGGGACTACCGTCATCCCACCTTTTTTCGACATGCACTACACGGGGCTGACCCACGTGTTGTCTGCTATCGGATAAATGATGCCCGGATCTTACCACTTGATTATCTCCTTCTTAACAACCTCTTTTATCACAGGGTTGAGTCTGTGCTGATGTTCGATCGATCCCTTGTGGTTTTCTTCGAGACGAATTCGATGCATACAGTATGCGGGGCTAATTCCTCGAATGTCTATAAGTGTCCATCCAATTGCTCGCACATATTTTCTCATAATGCTCAGCAACACATTCTAATGGTCTTCATTAAGTTTAGAGGAAATAATTTTTGGCAACTTTTCATTCTGCCCCAAAAATGCATACTTTAGGTGGTTAGGCAGGGTCTTCATCTCTATTATTAGTGGTTCTTTTAAGGACGGTTACGTTGTTTTTCTTTCTTCATTTACTATTGGCTCTTCTTCTTTGGTTTCGATCATCTCATCTTCCTTGTTTGTTTTTTCTATGATCGCATTGCATGAAACAATGGATGCGATCGCATCCTCATCTTCGTTTTCATCGTCAGACTTTTCTTCTTCATTCAAATGCTGGTCATCGTCAGATTTATTCAGGTCTTCTTCGTCAGGAAACTTCATGGTACGAATGATGTCAAACTTGAGCTTCAGTCCTTTCACGCTCAAGGTGATCTCTCATTTGTGCACATCAATCTGGGCACGACCTGTTGATAAAAACGGTCGCCCCAGGATGATTAGCACATCTTTGTTGGCTTCGTAATCTAAGATGATGAAGTCGGCTGGTAATATAAATTTGTCGATTGTAACCAGCACGTCCTTCACCTTCCCCTCTGGATGCACTAGAGATCTATCTGCTAGTTGGAGAGTCATGGTCGTGGGCACAAGATGCCCCACATTCAACTGCTTAAAGATTGACAGAGGCATCAAGTTGATGCTGGCTCCAAGGTCACACAATGCTTGCCCGATGTACAATCCTCCAATGGAGCAAGGTATAGTAAAACTCCCAGGATCGCTCATCTTTGGTGGCAAACTTACCAGTGTTTCTCTTCTTGGTTACCATATCCTTCATAAACTTCGCATCTGTGGGCATCTCCTCAATCGCTTCAGTGAATGGAATATTAATATTCAATTGTTTTAACATAGTCATGAAGCGTTGGTACTGTACCTTGTCATTCTTCTTCTTTCTGAGTCTCTGCGGGAAAGGTGGCAACTGTAATCTCATGGTCCCCTATTCTTTTGGCTCTGAGGTAGACGCAATCTCTGACTCTTATCGCTTTTTTTTTCTCCTTCTTCTTCTCGAGTCACTGCAATCTCCGGTTCCAGCACAATTAGAGCAGTTCGGCTAGGCTTCTTCTTCTCCCCCACCATAGTCTTTCCACTCTGCAATGTCACAACTTGACATTACTCTTCACCTGATCCCCCTGGGTTGCATGGGAGTTCTATTGAACTCGGCAGGGCCCCTTGCGGTCTGTTCTTGAGTTCGCTCACAATCTTACTCATCTGTAATTCCAGATTGTGGATGGACGTCGCTTGGTTTTGAAGCACAGTTTTGTTCTTCTCGATATACTGCTTCAACAAACTTATGGTTGCGAACTACTGGCTTGACTACTCGTCTGACTGTTGTTTCACGGGAAAAATCCAGGTGGCTCTTCTTTTTGCCCCACTGATTGGAAATTTTGTTGCTGATTTTTCCACGCAAAGTTGAGGTGATTTCTCCACCTAGGATTGTAGGTGTTAAAGAATCGATTATTTTTCACAAAATAAATAGACTGTGGGTTCTGCGGGCATTCTTCCATGCATGTCCTTCACCACAAGTCGCACACCTTGTGGTAGTCTGATTAATTGCGTTTACTTGCCCACTATGTGGTGTAAGGCTATTGATTACGATTCCTTGAATTAGGTTCATCATCGTAGTCATCTGATTCTGAAGTGATGCGATAGCACCATTATTTGCATCATTATCCTTTATTCTCAATCTCTGATCGCTCTTTCTCCAGTCTTCGTAATTTTTAGAGATGAGATCGAGGATGTTCTTGGTCTCGTCATATGTTTTGTCTAGTAGATCATCAGCGGCTGCCGCATTGGCAGCGGTCTGCGAAGCAGGATTTAATTCGTGATAAAAGATCTCCATTTGCAAGTAGTCTGGTAATCCATTGTATGGACAGTCCCTTACCAGCATCTTAAACCTCGCCCAGGCATCGCTGAGCAATTCATCCATGTCTTGTTCAAAATTGGTTATTAATTTCCTTCTTTTGGCATTCCCAATGGGTGGGATATATTTCTTCATAAATTTCTCTACGACTTGTTCCCAAGAAGTGATCTCCCTCGGTTCGAGAGAGTAAGCCTATTTTCGTGTCTGATCGCACAAAGAAAATGGGAACAAAGTTAGTCGAACTTCTTCAGTACAGATATTCAGGAACATAAAAGTGTTGCAGATTTCTATGAAGCTCCAGAGGTGGGCGTAGAGGTCCTCGCCACATCTTCCTCCGAACTATCCAGCAGTATGGATCATCTGCAGCATCATTGGTTTCATTTTGAATCGGGATCCATCAAGGACAGGCCTCATGATTCTTGGAGAGAAATCGCAGAGGTTGGCGATGCATAGTCCCGAAAGGGACTATTGCGATCGTTTGCCAGTAGAATTGGATTCACCATGACAATATTTTCGTTTGGTGCTCCGTTTCCAGGCTGCTCCATCATATCATCTTTATCTGGTTATTGTTGTTGGCAACTGTCTCTAAATCTTCGTCGAAACGTCCTCTCAATCTTCGGGTCGTAATTCGTAAGAGATTGAGAGCTGTAAATAAATCAAAAAAATTACCGTTAGCACATTGAATTGTCGAGGTCCCTGACAACGGTGCCAACAACTTGATGCTGTGTTATTTTATCCTGGTAACGCTATGGATGTGGCCCGCTTTATGGAATGATCACAAGTGTTGTGATTTGTCACAGATGGTCTGATCCTGATCATTCATGTTGGGGACTAATGCATTATTTTATGTGGTGAAATTATGGAAGGAAATGCGATGATGGAAATGCGTTGAGCAACAAGTTTTCTTAGTAGAATCCAAGTATAAAATCCACTAAGTTTTCTAGTAAGTCCAGAGTCGAACTCAGGGACTAGGGAAAGCGGTATGCGGTGATAATTTTTAAGAAGACTTGTGGTAACCACTAAATCAAAGAGTTGTTTTAAGTTGTTGTTTGCGGTATAAAAAATGTGGTGGAGTTGAGAAAAGATTGATTCTTTGGTAGATACACTAAGTATGCGGAGGAACGGGTTGTTAAGGTCTTTAGCTATCGTTACCTGGGAATACGTCAGACTATGCGATCATGCTATACTCATGCGATAGCAAATCATTTTCCAATGCAAATGCGGTACTCCTAGTTCTAGGACGCATGTGATAAATGCAGTAATGTCCATAAAGCTTATTCCTAAGTCTCTACTTTTTTCCCTATGCGATGATGCAAGATGCATACAAAGACAAGGTGACCGTACAGAATCATAACCTTCCTTTGTTAATTTTTGTGACATTCTTAGTCTTTTATTTTTACGATCTTCATTGCGTTGCTATGATGTATTATATGTTTACACTTAGAAACATTTCCCATACTTAGTAAATTCTGACTAACACTTAGTTAATCTTCTTTAGCAATACTTTCCCTTTTATCTTTCAAAGTTCCGCTCACACCTTCTTTTTGAAATTTTCTTTTAAGTGTTTGTTTAGTCTATCCAAACAACGCAATGAGGACTTTGCTCATCTTTAAATTTGGGGGTGAGGAAGGTCTGGGCAGATAATATAAAAAATATGCAGTATTTAAGAAAATGCGTCCATTTAAAATATATATATATATATATTAAGTTATGCAAAACTTCAATGTCAGCACAAGGGAAAATTTCAAAACTGCTCCCAACCTGATAAGAGTTTAGTTGTGAAAGGAGTCTGCTCGTAGTTGGATATTCGTATGACACCCGTAGGAGCAAGCCAAAACGAAGGTGGGTTTCCAAGAACAATGTAGTATAAACAAGAGAAAAATAAAAAGAGTGCAAGGGACAACTCCTCTGATTGTCATGAGTTAAAGTTGAAAATGGCACACAACCGTAGTTGGATGTTCGCATGACACACTTGGGGACAAGCCAAAACGAAGAGCGTAACTATGATCAACTGTCTCTAAAGTGAATAAATGACGCAAAGTTTTGACTCACCGCATACAGATACAGCAAGTTGTTTTGATAAAGAAGAGATAAAATTTCTATTTTGAAAACTAGAAAAGTGTCTAAGTGTAACATTCGGAGCAACCAATCATCGCAAAAATATAGGATAGGAATGGAGCATGATTGCCTTAGTAGAAGATATGCTTGAAGACAAGCATATATCTAAATTTGGAGGTGTGATAACTTGTAAAAATACAAGTTATTTATGCCACCTTATCTAGATCTTGCAGCCAAAAGTTAGTAATTATGCGCTAATTGTATGAAAATTAACCTAGTATTGCGATAATTATAAATGTTTGCGATTACACCCACTAACATAAAAAAGATGGAAGACAAGCCAAACTTTACTCTATTTTGCAGGAGACCAAGTCAACGCTTGCGCTCAAGGCTCACGAGAGACTAGTCAACCCATCTCTGTCACATTGCGCCCGTCAATCAACAATGAAGAGACGAATACTGCAATGGCGGCATAATACGACAGTCGATCCGAGAGCTGTGTTTCAACCGCATGCAGTAATAAAAACAAACATTGCATGCGAACCTATGATCGAAAGATGCAGCTGAGCAATGCAAGAGTGGAGGATTGAGACACATGTACAACTAACGGTTGTGCAGAATTGACGGTCTGATTGCATAACAGAAGGAATAATATCCCTCCATCTTCGGAATTACCATAACCATGAGTGGCGACCACAAGGCCAGAGTCAAAGATCTACACCTATAAATACCCCATTAATTTCAGAGAAAAATATGCTACTTGATACGGGGCTAAGTGCTGCTAGATTGTAGAGAGAAGGCTGAGCTGCGTGCTTAAGAGAAGAATTCCGGGAAGAAGACGAGATAAGGTCGAGAGGTGAATCTCAGATCTAACCTGCCAAACACCCGATCGGAAGCTCTGTGCAAAGATCCCTGCTACCGGTAGAGTAAGCTTGAGTGGGAAGCTCTTTTTACCATCAAATTCATTCTGTCTAGCAAGTAGATCTCCATCGAATCTGTGTCAAGACATTAGTACTATTTGTATCTGTTCTATCTCTCTTTCATTGTGTAAATCATGTTTTCTTTATCTCTTCTTCACATACTATGTAGCAAACACTTAGTAGAAATATTAAATGTTTCGATAAATTCCATTTACCATTTTCTGTCTATTTTCATTCATCCACCAATCACTTTCTCCACGATATCTTCTTAATCGTCTGATGAGCAATATGAATCACTAAAAACCTAATCTGTATTAAAGATATAAAATACGTTTAGCTAAAGCATGCTAGACGACATCTTCACCTGTGAGAGCAGAAGTGAAGGTGTCATTCTGATCTATCGAGAGAAGGTCAGGAGAATGCGTTAACTAACGAGTAGTACTTCCAGACATGGAAGCAACCTTGCGTTCATTATGTTAGTCTCTGTTTCACCATAGACATGTGGAAGTGCGGCCGATCACTGAGAGATGTATGCCAAGAGAAGAGCAGAACAGTATTTGTACCTTCAATCCAATTAAGAACTTGTGTTGTTTATATTATTTGTCTCTCTTTCTATTCTGTTCATAAGACTTGTCGTCGTATCCCATGTCTTTGCATAATTTTCACAGCCAGCTTTAATCCCAACATCTTGTACATGTAGTCTGTATCTTGTATCATCTAGTTTAGGTTTACTGTCTTTTTATGTTTTTATCACATCTTTACTGCTTTCCTTTATTTTATTGCAATTTATATACTTGTACAAACACACTTTTAAAGATTGAAAACCTGATCGTATGTATCATGAACGTACTGCAATACCCTGAATCAATCCCCGTGTTCAACCTCAGATCACACCGAGAAACTTGCAGTGGAATTACACTTAGTTCCATCGTAAGGAAACTTATGACAACGCATGGCATACTACATGAACGTCCATAATTAATGCATAATTAGATGTAGTATCGCATCATTGTGAGCAATTTATATCATCCATCCAAACAGGTTAAGTGCTTCTCAACCCATTCAGCAGATTTAGCTACTCATGCATAATAAATAGAGAGTGAACAAATATAAAGAAGTAAATTCCATTTCTATAGATAAGTTTAAGTACAAAATGACAATGGAAGATAAGGATAAAGAGCCAGTTAGCAATCCCTTGCTTCCCAAGGCTTTTACACTGTCAACTCCATTCCGTTCAAAAGATATTCCTGCTTCCATAGAAGCTGGCCCTCTCTCTGCTCTCGACGCTTTTGGCATTTTTCCAAGTTCACTGAAACAATCTCTCGGCACAATCTCACTTCTCTCGCCTCCGTCTTAAATAAAAAAAAAATCTAAGAATAAGGTTACTTCTAACTATGGAGAAATTTATCTACCTGTCGAACTAGACGAACGAACCCCTTCTCTGAAGGTTGCCTTTGGTATTTATAGAGCTTCGGGGCGAAAGGCTTTTTCTCTTTTATGATTGCACTGATGGGATGGCATTAATTCTCTATCTGATGCGCCGAACATTTGTCACCGAAAAGTTGAGTGTACTTGCTACAGTAGTTCGTTAGCGGCTTGTCAACTTAATTTGGACTTGACCGTCATCAGCTTTCCGTCCCATCGTGATTTATTATACTTTTCACCCAGATGCACCCACCAAGTTGCACCGGCTCTATGCGGCAATCCTTTTGAGCAGATATTTGCGAGCACAAATGACTACAAAGCCTTGCGGTAACGCTGTACTCAACCATTGATTTCTTGTGATCACATTTTTCGCCTTACGTCAACGTATATTCTGCATAAAAATACAAAAGTTAACTATTTTCATGCAATGAATGCATGCGACCGTATTGTCATGAACTTAATGCTTTTTGGACGCAATCTTATATATTTTATCAATGCAAACCTGCATTGTTTGATAACTTAGTACTGTAATAACGTGCATTTCTGCTTGTTATCAGGCACATATGATCAAGGACGTCCTATACAAAGAGTTTGTATAAGACCTGACCACGAAGTGTTAATGTCTCGTTATATAACACCATTCATGACAGAGACTTCACTTCACTAGGATGACCATACGTAACATGACCTCAATCCTAAGTAAGTTGGAAACTTCTGCCATTAAGGGAAATCCTTTGATTTGTATGGGTGCGAGTGGCCAAGTCGCCGATTCAAACCTACCATTTTGTGGATTCGTCTAATTTGGGAGCTGGGAACTCAGCTACACAAGATGGAATTCACTCCTTCCCCGAGGCAGGGGTAAGTAGATAGATAGCTCCCTTAAGGGCTGATTTTAGGGCTTGAACGATGTGGCGCCACAACATTCTCTTGGCCCGTGAGGTGTTCACAAATAGTTGGACTATGTTGTATTGTTCATTAGAGGAATCAGTGGAACTTAAGGAGTGAGATGTAACTACAGGGGAAAAACAGTAATTTGACCCAGTTGTTTTACGAGCATCTGTGAAGAGTCATCGTAGTCATGATTGGTTATATCCGATGGACACAAAAATATATCTGTGGTAAGAAGAGTTCAGTTGTTGGTCTTTAGTGGAAGGCCTAACAGTTAACGGATGGTTGATCTTGTGGCTAAAGAGTTTAGTCAGCTATTAACGGACCATTGGAGCTTCGAGCCACAGGTCCATTAGGTCCCCTGGTTAGCTTGGATAAAGTCGAGAACCAGTGTTTAGGTTCATTTGAAATGTTCAAATTGACAAGAGGAAGTTCGATTATATATGATATAATTGGACTGGTTAATTATATATGATATAATTGGCCAAATGTATGAGATACATTATTTTGGAGAAAATTAGATATAAATATGATTTATATCAAGTAGAGGAGAAAATACTATAGTAGATATGTGATATCAAACTATAGGGTAAAAATATAATATGATTATATTTATTAATATTTTAGTTGGTTAATTATATGATAATTAACCCAAAAATCACATTTAGACATGGGTTAGTGGGGCAGTGTCAGTTATTGTAACCGATGAATTAAAATGAAAATGGTTTTCATTTGAATCACCCATCCAAAAGAAAAAGAGAGATCACACTGGTGAATCGTAAACGATCGCTTAAGCATTTTGAGAGCCTATACGATAGTCACTCTTTGCCTAAACGATCGTCCACCTCGCGCCTAAAAGATCGCACACTAGTTCCTACACGATCGGATAGCTCCCCTAAACGATTGTAGTGTGTGTTGAGTTTGCTAAACGATCGTATACCTTTTCCTAAACGATCATTCAGTAAAACCTACACGATCGTGTAGCCTTTCCTAAATGATAAGCATTTTTCTATGCGATAGCGTCTTTTTCCCTCCCACTTGCTTATCGTTTACACGATCTGTGCTTCCTCCTTCCTCTACCAAATTCACCAAAGACCACGCTTTGGGTTCTCACTCCGAGAATACCCAGGGCTCTTTTCTGGTGGTGGCGTCCCTGCGGCATTCGTGTTCGAGCTGCTGTACTTGACGATTTTTTTGGGCGTTGGCAAATCGCAGGGAGATTTCTGCTGCATTGAGTTCTGAAGATTGAAGATTGTCTTCAACTGGTATGGAAACTCTCTCCCTTATTATATCTTGTTCATAGCATGTCGATAATTACTATTTGTTTGCATAACTGTACGTTTGAATGTATATTGTTGTATTTCGGTCACTGTGAAATTGGAACGATCCGAACGTGCTCATGTAACTCTTTGGTAAGAGATCTTTCATAATTGGTTTGTGACTCTACCACTAAATTGAGTGCCTCTTAGTCATAGAGAGGGTGGGGCTCTCTGTTCAAGACTAGGAGATAGTACTTAAGAGAATAATTTATCCACTAATCCTGAAATTGGGTAGGAGTCAATTTCATCTTACAAGACTATGTCCCCAGCTATCTACCCGATCTTACCTCTAAAATGGGAGGCTTATTGAGTTGGCGTTGTTGAGCCACTTTCACCCATACAAATTGAAGAATAATCCCAAATAAACAAGAGTTCATAATTAGTTCAGGATTAAGATTGAGTTACTTTAGGTCATTAAATTGAAATAGTCAGTTCTAACAGTAAACGCTATTATATAGAAAAGTGACTATTTCTTGATCTGGTCTTATACAAACGTATTTTGCATAGAATGTCCCCACTCACATGTCTCTACATGAACAATTCAGGATCACATCGTTTCTATTATATACAAAGTCGGTCGCATCCTTAGTGTTTTTAGAATAAGGTACCCAACCCTATCCCTATACTTATAAGCCGCTCTGGCTATATACTCAAACTTTATCCACTTTTATGTCTCTACGTAAAGTTCAAGTATTCATGCTATAGTTAGGGGTTTGTTAGTTTATTGGATTTAGGCTTTTACAAGTGCAATTTACATATTCAATAACATCTTTATTGCAAAATAGAATATGTTTATTGTTTACAAACTATGAGTTTTAGAAATACAACCCAATAAACTCCCACTTTAACTAAAACTCCAGTGGGATAAGATATATATACAAAGTTGAGTATGAGAGAATAAAATATAAATACAATAAACTAGCACATCAGATACCCAAGAATTCTCCCACTTGCCCTAGATTTATTAATCTCGAATTCTTAATCCGACTAGGTGATCCTCAAACACTTTAGATGTGAAGGCCTTTGTAAATAGATCAGCTAAATTGTCTTATGAGGTGATTTGCATGACGATCACGTTTCCTTGGTATACTATCTCCTTGATGAGATGGTATTTGCACTAGATGTGCTTCCGCGCTTATGGCTTCATGGTTCTTTCAAATTAGCAACAACTCCACTGTTATTGCAATAGAAGGTGGTAGGTAGATGCACATTTGGAATTACTTCCAAATCAGTTAAGAATTTCCTAAGCCATATTGCTTCTTATGCTGCTTCACATGCAGTTACATACTCCACTTCCATGGTGAAGTCAACAATATAACTTTGCTTTATACTCATCCATACTATAGCTCCTCCATTTAGAGTGAACATTAATCCCAAAGTTGATTTCCTTGAATCAATATCAGTCTGAAAATCAGATTTAGTGTATCTTATAAGGATCAGATCCTTAGCACCATACATAAGCACATAGTCCCTCATTCTCCAATTATACTTGAGGATGTTCTTAATTATAGTTTAATGATCATATCTAGGATTGGACTGAAACCTGCTAACTATTCCAAATGCATAGCATATGTCTGGGCGTGTACACAACATGGCATACATCAAACTCCCAACTATTGATGCATAAGGAATTCATTTCATAACCTTAACTTCTTCAAGTGTCTTAGAAAACTGTTCCTTCGACAGGTGAATTTCGTATCTGAAAGGTAACAGACCTCTCTTGGAATTTTGCATCTCATATCTAGACAACATTTTATCTATATAAGATGTTTGAGATAAGGCTAGTATTCTGTTCTTGTGATTCCGAACTATTTGGATTCCAAAAACATATTGAGCATCTCCCAAATCTTTCATTTGAAACTTTAATGCTAGCCATCTTTTAATGTTAGCAAGGAATCCTACCTCATTCCCATTGAGTAGGATATCATCAACATATAATATTAGAAAGGCTACAGACTTGTTGACAATTTTCTTGTAAACAAAAGGTTCATCAACATTCTGTTCAAAGCCAAGAGATTTGTTCGCAGTGTCAAATCTTATATTCCAAGATCGAGATGCTTGTGCAATCCATAAATGGATTTTTTGAGCTTGCAAAACTTTTGCTCACGACTCTATTAAGAGAATCCCTCTAGCTGAGACATATAGATACTCTCTTCAAGATAGCCATTTAGAAAGGTTGTCTTGACATCCATTTGCTATATTTCATAATCATAAAAGGCAACAATGGACAAAAGTATTCTAATTGACTTAATCATGGCAACCAGAGAGAAGGTTCTTCATAGTCCACCCCCTCTCTTTGGGTAAACTCTTTTGCAACAAGTCGAGCTTTATAGGTTTGTAGGTTTGTACCTTACTAGATTGGTCTCGTTTTCTTTTGTAAATCCATTTACAACCAATAGGATTTACCCCATCTGGTTGATAAGTTCCCAGACTGAATTGAAGTACATTGTACAACCCACATCTTACTTTCCCCTTTTTCATTATGTTTATTGTTTAAATAAGCAAAATATTTGGTTAAATGTTTAAGTATGGGAAGTTAACTCTCGGTTACTTATTGATCTAGCCTTACAAAGAGAATTTCTGGCTAAGTGTTGGTCGTGTCGAGTGATGCTTGAGCATCGAGTGGGCATAAGGTACGCATCAAATAAATGCTGTTGAGCATCGAGTATAAGGAATCAAGGAAGAGTCAGGCTTCAAGTATAAGGAATCGAGGAAGGGTCGAGCATCGAGTATAAGTGATCGAGGAAGGGATCGAGCGTCAAGGCTAAGCGAGGAAAAGTCGCGAGTTAAGTACGAGCGATTGAGTAACGGAAGTGCATCGATCAAGCACCCAACACTGAATTTCCCATCGAGTATCGAGTCCTTCCATCGAGTATTTAACAGAAAGTCGCAGAATCTTTCATCAAGTAAGGACCTTACTCTATCGAGTTTTTCTAGCGAGGATCGAGTTGCTTGAAACACTCTGTTTTAAACTTCTCTTTTAGTTACCTGGACAAATGGCTTAGTCTCAACCCTTAATCTCCACTAATGGGTGAGGTGGCTAAGGAGATTTCACGCAAAGAGTTGGACGGTAGTATAAGAAGGGAGGAGAACTTATAGGACTCATTTTGGGATGATTACCTCGAGAAAACCAGCGAACTTGGTACCATTAGAAATCTCTATGAGTCTAATTTCTAAAATCGAGCATTTGGAAGGGCGTTCTTGCTGGAGGGAGGGCCGGAGAAGGGTGGAAAAGTCGAAGGTTCATTTTTCAGGCATTTCGGGCACTCGACGAATAAACGTAGATCTAGACCGAATCACATGGAAGTTCAAGCTGAAAATTTAAGGTAATATTGTTATCACCTTTATGAGTAAGTTTGTAGAAGGAATGTTCGCAAGATAAGATATGGGGTTTGAGTTACATATTTTGGAAACTAAACCTAGAAAGTGTTGAATAAGCTGGCAGCTTCGCGGTCTAGCCACTGAGGAAGATTTAAAGCTCTAGATAAAACCACAAAGAGTTTTACATTAAAATTTTGAGGTGACGTTTTTAACACAATTACGAGCATTTTTGAAGAAGGAATTTTCTTAAAATGAGTTCTAGATTTCGAGTTATTGACATTAGAAGCTGAATCTAGAATTTGTAGGGCGAAAAGGCAACTACTTGCTAAACGTGGGCTTGGCACCCTAAAAACCCTACTAAGTACTGGGTATGGGCATCAGAAAAGAGGCAAACCACTAAAGTTGAAGCCCTTTTATATTTGACTAAGTACCCGACGCCCTAAGGTAAGTTACAAAAATTTGGAAGCGAAATGAATAAATGTGAGCTTAATTCTGAAGGCGAGTCTAAAATGGGAAACCATGACTAGTAACTAAAGTAGTTTGATATGTTCACAAGGTTGACATTAGTAGGAGAAGCTCATTAATCTTAAAAGGATTTCTCAAAGACTATGAGTGACTCTGATGTTTACAAACGTTTATGAATGATTTAACAAGTCATACTTTTATGAAAAGTTACTTACTGATATTCAGCCTCAAACGTTTACCTAACTATTTACTTTACTGATGTTTACAAATGCTGGGTAGATTTATAACTTATAGAGTATGGATAATTATGGTCCATGCATGATGTTCTAAAGTAATTAATGTCTAGTGCTTATGAAGTATGTTGCCCTAGACAAAATCTGAATGGTTAGCGTATACTATAGGGAAAGCTAGGTCTATAAGACAAGCTAAGTGCGAGGTCTAAGTGAAGGACTCCTAGTAAAGTATATTTAGCTCAATACCTCGAAGTGGTAACTGAGCTTAGAGACGGTTGATGATAGGATCCTAGCTACGTACACGTAGGGTCAGTATTACTGGGAAGGTGATGGATAGAGGATCCACATCCCAAGAGATGAATTCAAGTTTCAGTAAAACTTTTAATGAAGAATGCTATGCATTGAGTTGGTTCCGTAGTAGCAAGAACTATGAAAAGGGATAAACTGTCATTCAATGATAATTGTTGATAAGTTTATATGTTTTCAAGAAATTAAGCTTCATGAGATTTCTTAGCATTTTCCTAAAGTATGTACTTGTTTGATCGCATGCCAAGGTAATATGATAGCCTTAATCCATATATGGCATTCTATGTTGAAGCATGCGTCCTAAAGAATGTAGCTAAGTTTCCACAAATGCTAAGCTTAAAGCTACGTTCTAAAAGATTCATAATATATATGATGTTAAAAGAATGGTATGTTTTTAGTAAGTTGGATACTGAAAGCATGGAAGGTGTCCAGGAAGTACTTAAGGTGTTGACGGTACTTAGTAACTCCACGTGCATGTAGAAAATTCTGAAGAAGAGGCCAAAGTATGGGTCTCTTAGGCCATATTTAAGAGGTCGATGTATGGGTCTTTTAGGCCATATTTTAGTAACTGATGCTGAAGTATGGGTCTCTTGGCGTCATACAGACGTTGGGAGCTTGAGCAATGATTGCTCATTCTCAACTAAGATTCAGGAAGTATTCCCAGAATGTTATTATGTTTTATGCTTCAGGTGTTATGAAGTTGTTCGTCGAGTTACAGTTAAAGACATAAGAAATGGTCAAAAGTGACACATCTCGACTAAGGTAATGGTGGAAGTTGGGCAGCAGGGTCCCTCCCCCAACTAGAGGAGTTGCTCTCTTGTAAAGATATGTAATGTGGAAGTTGAGGCCTAAAGGTCTCCCATAGCTGATGTTTATGATGCCTATGTTAAGTTTAAATTCTAGTAGAGAAGTTTTCTGTAATTAATTGCTTAACTAATTTCTCAGTTTTCAGCTACACTTTTCAGTTCATGATCTCTTTGTTAAGCATGTTTGATATGTATGTCTTTTATGTTTCAAAGGTTAGTCACTCATTGGGCTTCTAGCTCACTCTGTTTAAATGTCTTCTCAACAGGTAGTGGTCACTCCACAGAAGACGACTCTACTATTGCCTGCCACTCAAAACCAAAATGTTAGAAAGTCTAAGTAAGGGTTATGTATAAAGTAGTACGCATGTATTATGTCATGTAAGGACTAGTTGAGTGTGTTAGTCTTACTACTTACGTAAAGTGTATAACTTGTATTATTGAAATGCGGTGATGGAATTGCATTGAGTAACAAGTTTTCTCCGTAGAATCCAAGTATAAACCCTACTGAGTTTCCTGGTAAGTCCAGGGTCGAACTCAGGGACTTGGGAAAACAATATGCGGTGGTAATTTTCAAGAAGACTTTGTGGTAACCAGTAACTCAAATAGTTGTTGGTGTTGTTGGTTGCGGTAATAAAATAAATAAATGCTACGAATTTGAGAAAAGTTTGATTATGTGATAGATGCACTGAGTATGCAGAAGAATGGGTTAAGAAGGTCTTTAACAAGCGTTACCTGGGTATGCATTAGACTATGCGATCATGCTACACTCATGCAACAACAAATCATTTTCCAATGCAAATGCGGTGCTCCTAAGTCTAGAACGCATGTGTTGAATGCAAAAGTGTCCATAGAGCTTATTCTTAAGTCTCTACTTTTTTCCTATGCGATGTTGCAAGATGCACACAAAGACAAGGTGACTGCACACAATCATATCCTATCTCTAGGATGCATGCGATGCATTAATACCAGACAGTGCTTATTCCTAAGCTTCTATCTCTTGATTATGCATTCTAATCTGACTCTCCCGAGCCTAGATTCTAACCTGACTTTTCCAAGCCTAGATCCTGTCCTTAGACTACCCTCATGAGTATCTCTAATGGACGAATGAAGCATACATAATACAAGATAATCGCATAGAATGAAGATCCCCAGTTATGCTAGCTAAATGCTTCTCAACCCATTCAAATGATTTAGCTACTCATGTGTAATAAACAGAGAGTGAACAGATATAGAGAAATAAATTCCATTTTTATAGATGAGTTTGAGTACAAAATAACAATGGAAGATAAGGATAGAGAGCCCGGTAGAAATCCCTTGCTTCCCAAGGCTTTTACACTGGCAACTCTATTCGGTTCAAAAGATATTCTTGCTTCCGTAGGAGCTGGCCCTCTCTCTGATCTTGATGCTTCCGGCACTCTCCCAAGCTTACTGGAATGATCTATCGGCACAATCTTCTTCTCTCGCTTCCGCCTTAAAATAAAAGGAAATCTAAGAACAAAGCTACTCTAACTATGGAGAAAATTCTCTAAGTATCTGAACTTGCTGAACCCCTTTTCTAAAGGATGCCTTCGGTATTTATAGAGCTTCGGGGTGAAAAGCGGCTTCTCTCTTATGATTGTACAGATGGGATGGCTTTAATTCTTTGACTGATGCGCCAAATATTTGTCACCGAAAAGCTGAGTGTACTTGTTCTCGTTAGCGGCTTGTCAACTTAATTCGGATTCGACCGTCATCAGCTTTCTGTCCCATCGTGATTAATTATGCTTTTCACCCAGATGCGCCCACCAAGTTGCGCTGGCTCTATGCGGCAATCCTTCTTGAGCAGATGTTTGCAAGCACAAATCACCGCAAAGCCTTGCGGTAATGCTGCGCTTGACCATTGATTCTTGTGATCGCGCTTTTCGCCCTGCGTTAATGCATATTCTGCATAAAAATACCAAAGTTAACTGTTCTTATGTGATGAACGCATGTGACCGCAATGTTATAAACTTTAATGCTTTTTGGATGCAATTTAACATATCTTATCAATGCAAACCTGCATTTTAGCATTGTAATAACGTGCATTTCTGTCCATTATCACACCTCAAAATTTAAACAGTGCTTGTTCTCAAGCATAAGCTAAAGATTTCCTTTAGAAAGTCGACCGCAATCTCTTTTCCTAGATTTCTCAAGGATACTCCATTCAAATCCTATACACCAAAATTTTCTTAATTATTATTCAAGTCTCTTCTTAAAATATTTCTAAGACCTAGGGACTACAAGTTTAACCTTCAAAATGACTTTACTAGATTCCCCGATATCGCATGATTTATTTCAACAAACAAAAAAAAAAAACTTTTTCACTAGGGTGTAAAATGATTTTTTATCCTTGCATATTTTTGACATTGTAATTTTTTTCTGGCCTTGCACTGATCCAAGTGCCTTGCCTTCATTTTGGCTTGCCCACATGTGTTCATGTGCACATCCAACTACGGGTACGTGCCTTTCACAACTTAACTCTTATCAACATGGGTTTCCCCATTGCATTAACAGTGGAGTTGTTATTCTCAAAATTTTCCTCTTTTTTTTTTTTTTCATAGAGCTAAAAATAGCAAGGTCAAAAACAAATACCTCACCCCAAAATTTAAAATGCGGCAATGTCCTCATTGCCAAAAGAAGTCATGCAATGTTCTTGGGAAGCTTGTAAAAGGTCAGTTTAAAGGAAAACTAACTGACCACTAACTTCTAGAAATATTTCATGAGGTGACTTTTCAAAGATTGAGTTGACTCTAGTGTATACGAAAAATCAGAAGTATGTGTGTCATCATTGAAATCATAATGGGAAAAAAGAACTCATGCGGCGACTCACTAAATTTATCAATGTTAAATAATTGCGGTAATAAAAGAGGATGTGGTGATAAAACTTTCAAAATGAAAATGTGATGCGATAGTGCAGAATTTGGAATAAAGTCAAGGAAGAATACAACCCCCAAATTTATGTTGTCACTCGCATTGTTTGTTGCTACATCCCGCTATGCGGTGATCTTCCTCCATTGGATTGCGGTGACATAGTGAAGCTGTGTCTCCGTGTAATGCATCTGCAATTGTGTACCTTGATAGTTTGCAAAGAAACATTGAGAGGGTCAAACGATAAAAAAAAAGTAAAATGCAGATAGATAAATGATAATTGAAGCATCGTAGTAAAGTGAGTTCATGAATCATAAATAAACAAAAGGATACTTCAGAAGAATTGCACCCCAGATGATATTGCATGTCAGCGTAGGGGCCATTCCATTTTCCTCTATTCAGGTTTCTCAAGTCTATAAAGTTCTTTTCTCGTTGAAAATCACCCCCGCAATATGCCTTAACTCGCTACCCATTAACCTTAAATGTACGAATCCCGTCCTCAGTAATTGGCTCCATCGCACCATATTGGAATATTTCTTTAATGATGAAGGGTCCGGACCAGCGCGACTTTAACTTGCTAGGAAAGAGTCGTAGCCGGGAATTGAAGAGCAAGACCTTTTGTCCCACATGGAGATTTTTACCGCATATGTGTTTGTCGTGCCAGCGCTTTACGCATTCCTTGTAGATCTTTGTGTTCTCATATGTGTTAATCTTCGATTCCTCCAGCTCGACCAGTTGAAGTTTTCTCGCTTTTCCTACTTTCTTCAAGTCAAAGTTTAGCTTCTTCACCGCCCACAATGCTTTGTATTCCAGCTCCAGAGGCAAATGACATGCCTTACCAAATACCAACGCATACAAGGACATACCTATGGGTGTCTTAAATATAGTCTGGTATGCCCATAACACATCGTCGAGCTTTGTAGCCCAATCCTTTCACAAAGGCCTTACCACCTTCTCAAGTATCAGCTTGATCTTTCGATTGGACACCTCGGCCTGACCATTCATCTGTAGATGGTATGTGGTGGCCATTTTGTGGAGAATGTTATATTTGCGCAGCAGTTCCTTGACAGTATGATTGACAAAGTGAGACCTTTCATCACTTATTATGGCACATGGACTGCCAAAATGAGTGAAAATGTTTTTCTTCAGGAATTGAGAGACTACCGTCGCATCGCTTGCGGCGCATGCCACTGCTTCTACCCACTTGAATACATAGTCGACGACTAACAAAATATAATTTTTACCATTCGATGGAGGGAATAGTCCCATGAAGTCGATACCCCAGACGTCGAGTAACTCAAGTTCCAAGATGGTGTTCACAGGCATCATATGTTTCCATGAAATGTTACCTGTACGTTTGCACCGATCACACTTCATTACATAGTCAGTTGCATCCTTAACCAATGTTGGCCAATAAAATCCACTCTGTAATACTTTTGCTACGGTGCGTTGTCCTCAAAAATGCCCACCATATGGTAAGCCATGACATTGCAATAATATGCATTGTTGAGCAGCATTTTGTACGCATAGCCGCAGAATCTGGTCTACCTCCTTTTTATACAGATTCGGCTCATCCTAAAAATATGATCTGTATTCGTACTTGAGCCTCCTCTTCTGGTTGTCAGTGTAATCCTCTGAAAATTGCTTGCAAACCAGATAGTTGACTATGTCAGCATACCATTGCAATTCTTCAATCTGGAACAGCTGCTCGTCTAGGAACACTACACCCACTTCTGACTAATTGTGGTCAACTTCTGGGTTTTCCAATCTGGACAAGTGATCCGCAACTTGGTTCTCCGTCCCCTTGCGATCAATTATTTCTATGTCAAATTCTTGGAGGAAGAGAACCCATCTGATCAACCTCGGCTTTGCATCCTTCTTTGTCATTAAATACTCGCCGAATGATCAGTGTGGATGACTACTTTTGTTCCTAGTAAATATGCTCTAAATCAGAAAAATTACCATTAGCACACTGATTTGCCAACGTCCTCGACAACGACACCAAAAACTTGATACGTTGTTTTATTAGGTGGAATTATGGATGAAATGCGGTGATGGAATTGCGTTGAGCAATAAGTTTTCTCAGTGGAATCCAAGTATAAACCCCACTAAGTTTCCTGGTAAGTCCAAGGTCAAACTCAGGGACTTGGGAAAACAATATGTAGTGGTAATTTTCAGGAAGACTTTGTGGTAACCGGTAACTCAAATAGTTGTTGGTGTTGTTGGTTGCGGTAATAAAATAAATAAATGCGGCGGATTTGAGAAAAGTTTGATTATGTGATAGATGCACTGAGTATGCAGAGGAACGGGTTGAGAAGTTCTTAAACTAGCGTTACCTGAGAATGCATCAGACTATGCAATCATGCTACACTCATGCAACAGCAAATCATTTTCCGATGCAAATGTGGTGCTCCTAAGTCTAGAACGATGTGTTGAATGCAAAAGTGTCTATGGAGCTTATTTCTAAGTCTCTACTCTTTTCCTATGCGATGTCGCAAGATGCACACAAAGACAAGGTGATTGCACACAATCATATCTTATCTTTAGGATGCATACGATGCGTTAATAACAGACAGTGCTTATTCCTAAGCTCCTATCTCTTGATTATGCATTCTAATCTGACTCTCTCGAGCCTAGATTCTAACCTGAATTTTCCAAGCCTAGATCCTATCCTTAGACTACCCTCCCGAGTATCTCTAATGGACGAATGAAGCATACATAATACA
This sequence comes from Benincasa hispida, assembly GCF_027475165.1. Classification (NCBI taxonomy): domain Eukaryota; kingdom Viridiplantae; phylum Streptophyta; class Magnoliopsida; order Cucurbitales; family Cucurbitaceae; genus Benincasa; species Benincasa hispida. The sequence continues at coordinate 34,679,831 of NC_143488.1, read as the reverse complement.
AGATAATCGCATAGAATGAAGATCCCCAGTTATGCTAGCTAAGTGCTTCTCAACCTATTCAACAGATTTAGCTACTCATGCATAATAAACAGAGAGTGAACAGATATAGAGAAGTAAATTCCATTTTTATAGATGAGTTTGAGTACAAAATAACAATGGAAGATAAGTATAGAGAGCCCGATAGCAATTCCTTGCTTTCCAAGGTTTTTACACTGGCGACTCTATTCAGTTTAAAAGATATTCCTGCTTCCGCAGGAGCTGGCCCTTTCTCTGATCTTGATGCTTTTGGCACTCTCCCAAGCTCACCGAAACGATCTATTGGCTCAATCTCCTTCTTTCGCTTCCGCCTTAAAATAAAAGGAAATCTAAAAACAAAGCTACTCTAACTAAGGAGAAAATTCTCTAAGTATCTGAACTTGCTGAACCCCTTTTCTGAAGGATGCCTTCGGTATTTATAGAGCTTCGGGGTGAAAAGCGGCTTCTCTCTTATTATTGCACAGATGTGATGACTTTAACTCTCTGACTGATGCACCGAATATTTGTCACCGAAAAGCTGAGTGTACTTGTTCTCATTAGCGGCTTGTCAACTTAATTCGGATTCAACCGTCATCAGCTTTCTGTCCCATCGTGATTAAATATGCTATTCACCCAGATGCGCCCACCAAGTTGCGTTGGCTCTATGCGGCAATCCTTCTTGAGTAGATGTTTGCCAGCACAAATCACCGCAAAGCCTTGCAGTAATGCTGCGCTCGACCATTGATTTCTTGTGATCGCGCTTTTCGTCCTGCGTTAACGCATATTCTACATAAAAATATCAAAGTTAACTGTTCTTATGCGATGAACACATGTGACCGCAATGTTATAAACATTAATGCTTTTTGGACGCAATTTAACATATCTTATCGACGCAAACCTGCATTGTTTAATAACTTAGCATTGTAATAATGTGCATTTCATACCCTCCTCATGCCTTAACATTCAGCGGATCACAGAGGTTTGAATGCACGAGCTATAAAGGTTATTTGGCTCTAAGACATTTTCCCTTAGAAGATCTTTTTGTCATCTTTCTCTCAAGACAAGATTCACACAGAGGTAACGAGTTATCTTTCTAACTGATTAAAAAGTCCAGTCTTAACCAATCTCCCAATCCTATATGGCCAAGTCTTGAGTGCCAAATATAGGCATTAGGAGAAAATTTTCACCTCTATTTTGAGTTTCAACCATTTTAAACATCTCTATATTTAAAACAGCTTTCGCCTCAATTGGTTTTAACATATATAAATTGTTTTCTAGTTTTGCATAACATATTTTAATACCTTTTGAGAGAACAAACACTTCATTAATTTCAAAAGAGACTTTATACCTTTGTTCTAGCAAACATGAGATATATATATTAAATTCCTTCTCGTAGCAGGAACATAAAATACATTTTCAAGCAAAATGAATCTATCTCCAACAATAAACTTCATATCTCCCACTGCTTTAGCTGAGACAACTTCCCCAGTTCCTACCTTAAAGGTTGTCTCACCTTCTGTAAGTTGCCTCCAGGAACTAGTTTCCTGAGCGAAAACGCAAATATGATTAGTGGCCCTGAATCTAATATCCAAGTTAATTTATCATTTTCGACTCAACGTGTTTCAACAATGAGTAAATCACATTTATTTTGTTGTACTTTCTCATCTATGACAATATTGTTTATTATCTTCAACACATCTAGAAGATGTTCGTTAACAAAGATTCCATCCTTTATACCGAGGTTATAAACATTAGCAAGAGTATCGTGCCTGACAGATTCTCAAAACAATGTTTGCAACGAATTTGTAATCTTTTTAGCAGAGACCATGGTCTCGTATTTCTTAAATAGTATATTTGATATGCTTACTAAGATATAGATTTTGGCTTTATCATTCGCCCTAATTCATCTGTCATAAGCATTCTAAACAATTTGGTTTGCAGATGAGTTGTGAGTTAGAAGACATTCTTGTGTTAAAACAAACTTTAAATCATCATCTGCTAGTATTGCATTTGTATTTGATTTACATGTTGAAAAATTTTTAACGATAAACTTATTGGAAGCGAGTGTTTGTTTAGAACAATTCGACATGCTGAAAATATAAACAAACTCTATTAGTAAATTGTTTTTAAACCCAATAAAAATTTTAGCAAAAGTAATAATGTACCCAAATTTCATTATTTATTTGCAATGATACTTTAGTGAGTCAAAATAGATATTACAGAGGGGCAGTCAAATATTCATTCATTGAAGTAAGACATTCTTGACTAAATACTAATACCAGAATAACTGTTTATTCCTATAGTCATTTAGTTACCGTTTTTTGTCAAGAACTTACTAACTTAGCAACTCTTGGAAGTGCACCCTCCATTTTCAGATTTCATTTAACATATCAACAAGCTCCCGAATTGGAAGACAATGCTGAAGATGAAACTAAGAAACCCATTCATTTATGAAGTTTGTGTTGTTCCGATCCTCATGAAACAGCCCTCCGAATGGGTAATCACCTAAAAACGGCACGCAGGTAGAACATGAGAATCTCGTGGTGTAACTTAATGGAGGATACCGTAGGATATATTGACACATTTTTTTCACCCACTTACTATGAACTACTTCCCTTATTCACCTTGCTATTAACCCATGCAAGCACTTTCCGAATGGAGCAGTCGCAGTACAAGTAACACGAAGCCGAGCATAGACCTCACAGTGTGAACTCTTAGGTATGTGAGTGCCACAAACAGTATTGTATATATTATTATTAATTTTCTACTAAAGTGTTCTATTTTTTTTGGGTAAATGTTTACTTAGGTACATTCCGGCAAATAAATACAACCTAAGTGTAGGTGTTTATCTAAGTACAACGTTTATATTTGAATTTAATCTACGATGTCTAAGTGATAAACTAATTTGTTACCTCACATCGCTCACGCATGCTCATAAAACCGAGTTAACAATCCTCAAGAACAGGCTAAAATCCCCAAGTAACAGGTGTTCTATAAACCGTCAACTTAAGTACTTCAAGCCTTAGACAAGATTTAGCCCAGGTGAGTTTGTAACCAAAGTTTTGCAGATAACGACCTATTTTAACTATTTAAAACAAGTTGTTATTTATTAACCCTAGATGGGCATGCATTTTATTTTTGTTATAGATTTTAAAGTCTATCTCCTTTTATAACACTTATAAAAAAGACAATAAACCTATAACAAGCATTTAACATGCTTTATATAACAGTTATATAATCCTCCATTCCACGCAATAATATAACAACTTATATTATAACTCATAGAACCCTAAACATGCATACTATAAATTATAACACTTATAACATATTTTCAATAGATGCTACATGTTTATCCTATGGTAAATCTATATGGCATACAATATGCACACAAAAGATAAATTATTTAATCCATACATTCACAATGCATAATTAAATAAACCACACTAAAATGGACCCAGTTTTGAAATCCTAAACAAGCTTAACACTAAATTATTACAATAAAACTTAAAGCTTGACTTGAAGCGCTTCAAACTCTTCGAACCGGATAGAACCAGTGGATGCAGCTTGAACTGGACCTCACTCCTCGGATAACGCTTACTCGCTCATTGATGCTTGAGCACCAGTTCTCTGTTTCGTTTTCAGCTTGTACTTTGCTCTGAATGTCTTGAAATTACAGCTTAATTTCAACTCTAACAACAATCAACAAATTGCAGACTCTTCTTCACTTATTAAAGCCTATAATCACCAGACAATTATAATAATTATTACAACCGAAAGAGAAAAAAGATGCCAAAACCCGAACTACCCATTTTAGCAAACATACATTCATCACATGAATAATAACCCACCAATTCCAAAATTAACAATAATTGAGTACTAAAAGCATGCTCTGATACCACTTGTTGGAACGTGCACATGCATAACGAAAGTAAAAAGATCTTCAGCACTCTAATTATGCTAATTTATAAAGAATAAGTATGAAAATAAATGTAAAAGAAAAGCTAGAGAATACAACCATTGTAGCTCCAAATTGACCACCAATTCCACTCCAATCTCCTCATAAGCTGGCTGTGAACCACCACGAGAGTCTTCCCTAATGGAGTTAGTATGCAATTAACAGAAGCAATTAAGATTTTAAGCACTCTAATTCCATCAATTTTAGCATAGAAACATGCAAGTTCATAAACTAAAAATAGGGTTTTGAAGAATACCTTTGAAGAACTCTTCAATCCTCACTCCAAATGAGTTAGAATTAAAGGGAATAAGAGAGAATTTTTAGGTGTTTGAACATTCAACATCAATCATTTTCTCAACAAAATCAATTGTTTTTGTCAAGCTAATCATGCAATCAGCATTTGATGAGAGTTTGACACCAAGATTTCATGATCAAGGTGGAATGTGAGTTGTTTTAGTTTGGAAAAAAAAACCTCTTACTATTATTTCAATTATTTAAATTGAATTCAAAATTCAATTTCCAAATTTTGAAATAAAAATTTCAAACATAAAATGAAATTATTAATTCAATAATCAATATTCTTTAGTTTAACCAAAAATTAATTCTATAATCAATTTTTAAATAAAATTAATTCTTAATAATTAATTAAACAATTTAATTGATTAAATTAAATTAATTAAACACTAATTCCTCAAACATGAACCTCTATTCATGTTTTTCATATTTAAATCAAATTTAAACATTATTCAATTCTCCTATTCCATTTAATTTGATAATTAAACTTATAATTATATCATATATAATTACCGATTCCCTTAATTCAAATTTGAACACTTGAAATTCACTCATCACGCTATTCTAAGGTTTAATCCATTTTTGAGCTAGTAGAGAGATCTAATGGATCTATAGATCATGGCTCCAACGATTCGAGATTAATTGGTCGAACTCTTTAAACCGAATTAATTAACATTTGTTAACTATCGGGTCACTCCACTAAAGCCTGTAGTTGCACTTCCCTCACTATAGATATATTTCTGTCCACTCGATATAATCATAGTCAGTAAGTCCACCCTTCACAGGTTGTTCGTAATAACGGTTGGGTCAAAAGCTATTTTACCCTCGAGATTACATCTTGCTTCTTAAGTCCTATTGATCCTCTAATGAAAAATTGGTTTGTGATCCAATTACTAAATCGGGTCCCTCTCAGGCCAATAAGAGGGTGGGGTCCCTTGTTCAAGACCCAGAGTCAGCACTTAAGTGAACAACCTCTCTAATATCCCTAAAAGCGGGTAGGAGTGAATTCTATCTTGCACCCTATGTCCCCAGCTATCTACCTAGTCTTACCCCTGAAATGGAATGCTTATTGAGCCGACATTGTTGAACTAACTCTCACCAATGAAAATCTAAGGATAATCCTGAATAAACAGAAGTTCATAGTTAGTTTAGGATTATCATTACTTTAAAATAGTCAATCTTAAACAGTAAACAGTGTTATAAATTAAGAGTGACTTATTTCTCGGTCTATGATAACTTGTAGAAATACAAGTTATTTATACTGCCTATCCAAATATTGCGGCCGAAAGAGAATAAATATGCGCCAATTGTATGAAAATTAGCTTAGAAATACAATAATTCTAAATTATCACAATTACACCCACTAACATCATTAAGATGGAAGAAAAAGAGATTTCTACTCTGTTTTGCAGGAAACCAAGTCACCGCTTGCGATTAAGGCTCAAGAAAAACTGACCAACGCATCTCTGTCACATTGCGCCCATAAATCAACAATGAAAAGACGATTAACGTAATGACGGCGCAATGTGATAGTCGATCTAGAGCTAACTTTCAACCGCATGCGGTAATAAAAACAACACCGCATGCGATCACTCGATCAAAAGATGCAGTTGAGCAACGCAAATGCGGAGGATTCTACCATGTGTATGCCTAACGGTTGTGCAGATTTGACGGTCTGATTGCATAACAAAAGGAATAATATCCCTCCATCTTCGGAATTTTCATAACAACAAGTGGGGACCACAAGGCCGGAGTCAAAGATCTTCACCTATAAATACCCTCATAGAATTCACAGAAGATATACTTGATACGGGGCTAATTGCTGCTAATATATTGAGAAAAACGCTGAGCTGAGTGTTAAACTGAAGAAATCCGGGAAGAAGAAGAGAGAAGGCCAAGAGGTAGTCTTAGTGTTAATCTGCCAGATCCCCGCCGCGAAGCTCTATACTCAGATCTCTTCTACCGGTTGAGCAAGCCTGAGAGGGAAGCTCATCCTTCCACATGATCCAACCATTCCGGCAAGCAAATCTCCATCTAAATCGGTGCCGAGACGTTGGCACTTATTTGTATTTGTTTCTATCTCTTTTCATCATTGTATCTCATCTTCTTTATCTCTTCATTCACACATCATGTATCAGACGCTAAATAGATATATTGAATGTCTCGATCGTTTTCATTACCAATTCTCTGTCTATTTTCGTTCCTCCGTTTATCGTTTTCTTCATGAAGTGTTCTTAATCCCCTGGTAGTCAATATGAATTAAACGAGCACTAGATCTGTGTTAAAGAGATAATTGCGTTTAGCTAGAGCATGCTAGACGACATCTTCACCTATGAGAGCAGAAGTGAAGATGTCATTCTGATCTATCGAGAGAAGGTCAGAAGAATGCGTTAACTAAAGCGAGTAGTACTTCCAGAGATGGAAGCAACCTTGTGTTCATTACGTTCGTCTCTATTTCACCACAGACATGTGAGAACGTGGCTGATCACTAAAAGGTGTACGCTAAGGGAAAAACGGAACCGTACTTATAACTTTAACGCAATTAAGAAACTTACGATGTGTATATTAGTTATCTTTCTCTTTCTGCTTCGTACATAAGACTTGCCATCGCATCACTTGATCTGTGTATAATCTTCACAGCCAGCCTTGCCCTCAGTATTTTGTATCATGCCGTCTGTATCTTGTACCATCTTAGCTTAGGTTTACTGCATTTTATTTTATTATCGCATTTTTACTGCTTTCCTTTACTTTATCGCAACTTTATATACTTGTACACAAATACTTTTATTAAATTGAAAAATCTGGTCGCATGTATCATAAACATAACGCAATAACCTCAAACAGTCCCTGTGTTTGACCTCGAATCACACCGAGAAACTTGCGATGGAATTATACTTGGTTCCAACGTAAGGAAACTTGTGACAACGCATAGCATACTACAAGAGCATCCATTAATAATACATATCTAGAAGTAGTATTGCATGAATTGAGTCAAGTCAGGTCATTAGTGCATATCCATAGACTTGGGTTTCGTGTGTGCATCACTGTATAGCTCAATTTCTTTATCCAACAGTCTGGTCTTATACAAACTCTTTGCATAGGATGCCTCCATTCGCACGTCTCCACATGAATGATTCAGTATCACATCGTTTGTATTAAATACAAAGTGGACCGCATCCGATAGTGTTTCCGTAATAAGATACCCAGCCTTATCCATATACTATAGACCGTTTGGCTATCTACTCAAACTTTATTCGTACTTACGTCTCCACTTAAAGTCCAAGTACTCATGTAATAGCCATGGATCTTAGTTTGTTAGATTTAATTTTTATAAGTGCAATTTACATATTCAATACCAATTTTATTGAATAAACCTCAATAACTTATTTATTGCAAATAGATTATGTTTAATCTTACAAATTGTAAGTTTTAAAGCATACAACCCAACAAACTACCATTTGTATTAAAACTCTAGTGAGTTTACATATTTATAAATATATACAATGTTGGGAGTGAGAGAATAAATAAAATAAACCAAGGCATCAAATACCCAATAATTCTCCCACTTGCCTTAGATATATCTATCTTTCAGTCCTAGTCCTACTAGGTGTCCCTCGAACACTTTAGCCGAGAAGGCCTTTGTAAAAGGATCAGCTGATTTTTCTTCTAAGGCTATCTGCGTGACCGATTTGGAAGTTTCCTCGGTGTACTGTCTCTTTGATGACATGGTACTTGCGCTCGTGTGCTTTTCGCGTTTATGACATTTTGGTTCCTTGGAATTTGCAACTACTCCACTATCACAATAAAGGATGATTGACAGGTGCATATTTAAAACTACTTTCAAATTGGTCAAGAACTTTCTTTGCCATACTGCCTCCTTGGCTGCTTCACATGCAGCTATATACTCCACTTCCATGGTAGAGTCATCAATACAACTTTTCTTTATATTCCTTGATACTATAGCTTCTCCATTTAGAGTGAATACTAATCCCAATATTGATTTCCTATAATCCACATCAGTCTGAAAATCAGAATCAGTGTATCCTATAAGGATCAGATCCTTAGTACCATACACGGGCATATAATCCCTCATTCTTCGAAGATACTTGATGATGTTCTTAACAGCATTCCAATGATCATATCTAGGATTGAACTAATATCTACTGACTATTCCAACCGCATAGTATATGTCAAGGGGTGTACACAACATGGCATACATCAAACTTCTAACTGCTGATGCATAAGGAATTCGTTTCATAACCTCAACTTCTTGTGATGTCTTAGAACATTAATCGTTAAACAAATGAACTCCATGCCTGAAAGGTAACATAGCTTTAATGAAATTTTGCATTTTATATCTAAGCAACATCTTGTCTATATAAGATTCCTGAGATAATGTTAGTGTTCTGTTCTTGCGATTTTGAACTATTTGGATCCAAAGAACATACTGTGTATCTCCCAAATCCTTCATTTGGAATTGCGATACCAGCCACCTCTTAACGTCAGCTAGGAATTCTATTTCATTTTGAATCATTACAATATCATCAATATATAAGACCAGAAAAGCTACATTCTTATTGACAATCTTCTTGTAAACACGGGTTCATCAACATTCTGTTTAGTGTCATAAGATTTGATCGTAGTGTCAAATCACATATTCTAGGATCGAGATGCTTGTTTTAACCCATAAATGGATCTTTTATGCTTACAAATCTTTTGCTCTATAAACCCCTCTGGTTGAGACATATAGACACTCTCTTCAAGATATCCATTCAGAAAGGTTGTCCTGACATCCATTTGTTATATAATCATAGAAAGCGACAATAGATAATAGTATTCTAATAGACTTAGTCATAGCAACTAAAGAGAAGGTTTCTTCATAGTCCACCCCCTCTCTTTAGGTAAACCCTTTTGCCACGAGTCTAACTTTGTAGATCTATACCTTACCAGCTTGGTCTTGTTTTCTTTTGTAGATCCATTAGTAATCAATAAGTTTTACCCCTTTTGGTTGATCTACAAGTTCCCATATTCAATTGAAGTGCATAGACTCCATTTCGAGGTCCATGGCTCTTATCCATTGGTCTTTATCCACATATTCCACTGTCCGTTTAAAGACAAGGATCCTCCAAGCCATTATTAGGTATGACAACCTGAGTTTCTGTAAAATCCATGTAACGGTCACGCTGTTGAACAACCCTCATACTACATCGAGGCACTCTCAGCTGTTGAGAAAGATGTGAAGTACCAATTTCATCAATAACTGTTGAGAAAGATGTGAAGTACCAGCTTGATCAACAACCCTTGTTGATTTGTCTACAGCTTCTGTGGGCATTTCTTTTAATACTAACTTACTGCAAGGTTGATGATTTTTTATGTGATCTTCCTCTAAGAAGGTAACATTTTTCAATACAAATTTTTTATCTTCTTAATGATCATAAAATAGAGCACCTTTCTTTAGGGTAGCCTACATATAAGCATACTTTTGAACGGGTTTAAAATTTCTTTGGGTTTTGTATCAACACATGTGTTGGACATCCCCCAATCCTAAAGTGACATAAACTACCTTTACGTCTTCTTCATAACTCGTAAGGTGTTTCTGAAATACTTTTCGAGTGAACTATGTTCAAAATATACACAGCAGCCTCTATTGCATGTCCCCAAAAAGAGTTAAGCAACTGAGAATAACTCATTATCGAACGAACCATGTCTAACGGGGTTCTATTTCTCCTTTTCGCTACCCCATTCTATTGGTGTACTAGCTGCTGTGAGTTGAGATTGAATTCTATGTTCTATCAAATAGTCATAGAATTCTAAGTCCATATACTCGCCACATCGATCTGATTGAAGTGTTTTAATCTTTTTACCTAATTGGTTCTCAACCCTTTCCTTATATTCCTTGAACTTTTCAAGGATTTCGAACTTATGATGTATTAGGTAAATGAAGCCATATCTAGAATAATCATCGATAAAAATGATGAAATATTCATACCCTCCTCTTGCCATGGTCTTGAATGTACGAGCTCTAAAGGTTCTTTGGCTCTAAGACCTTTTCTCGTAAAAGATCTTTTGGTCATTTTACCCTCAAGACAGGACTCGCATGGTGGAAGAGTCTTGTCTTCTAACTGATTTAGAAGTCCACTCTTAATTAATCCCCCAATCCTATTGACATTAATGTGACCCAGTTTTAAGTGTCAAAAATGGGCATTAGGAGAAATTGTTTGTTTCTTATTTTGAGTTTCAGCTGTTTTAAACATCTCTATATTCAAGACAACTTTTACCTAAGTCAATTTTAATACATATAAGTTATTTTCTAGTTTTGCGGAACATATTTTAATACCTTTTAAAATAATGAACACTTCATTATATTCAAAAGAAACTTTGTACATTTGTTCTAGCGAACATGAGATACATATTAAATTCCTCCTCATGGAAGGAATGTAATAAACATTTTCAAGTAAAATGAATCTATCTTCAATAAATAACTTCATATCTTCCACTACTTTAGCTGAGACAACCTCCTCAGTCCCTACCTTAAAGGTTGTTTCGCCTTTTGTAAGTTACCTCCAAGAACTAGTTTCCTGAGTGAAAGCGCAAATATGATTAGCCGCACATAAATCTAATATCCAGGTTAATTTATTATTTTCCACTAAACATGTCTCAATGACAAGTAAATCATATTTACTTTTTTGTGCTTTCTTAGTTTGCTAATCTATGACATTTGTGTTTATTACTTTTAACATATCTAGAACTTGTTCATTAATAGAGGTTCTATCCTTTATGTCATGGTTAAAAACATCTTCAAGAATATCGTTCCTGACAATTTGTTCAAACAATGTCTGTAACGAATCCATGATTTCTTTAGCAAAAACCATGTTCTTGAATTTCTTAGCTAGTATATCGGATATGTTTGCTAGGATATGGATTCGGGTCTTTTCATTTGCCTTAATCCATATGTCATATGTATTCCAAACTCTTGGGTTTGCTAATGAGCTGGGAGATGAAGAACATTCCTTTATTAAAAGAAATTTTAAATCATTAGCTAGTATTGTGTTTATATTTGATATTAAAATATTAAGACTGTTAAAATTGTCGGAAGCGAGTACTTTAGAAAAATTTGACATGCTGAATATATAAAAAAATTCTAATCAGTAAATTTCTTTTGAATCCAAAGAAATTTTAGCAAAAGTAATAATATACCCAAATTTCTTTATTTATTTGCAACTATACTTTAGTGAGTCAGAATAGATGCTACCAAGGGGCAATCAAATATTCCTTCATTGAAGCAAGACATCCTTGACTAAATACTAATTAGAATAACTTTTATCCCTATAATCATTTAGTTAACGTTTTGGTCAAGAACTTACTAACACTTAGCAACTCTTGTAAGTGTAACCCTCCATTTTCGGACCTCAGAGGTCGGCCCCCACAATGCTACTGAAATGGAAAGTAAAGGTTGGGAATGAACATAAGAAATCCTATCCATTTCTAGAGTTTAAATTGTTCCGAACCCCATGTTACAACCCTCCAAGGGGATAGCCGTTGGAAAATGACTAGCTTATGTCGCCTAAAAAGGATAAGCAAATGCAACATAGGAAACTCACGGTCCAAACTAAAAGAAGAGATCGCAGGATATGTTGACACATTTTCTTCACCCACTTACTATGAACTACTTCCCCTATTCACCTTGCTATTGACCCATGCAAACATTTTCTGAATGGAGGTCACCCCAAGGTGACACGAAGCCGAACAGAAATCTCATGGTGTGAACTCTTAGACACGTGACAACTAACAACAACATATCATATATGTTATTAATCTTCCACTGAAGTGTTCTATTTGTTTTAGGTAAATATACTTAGGTATATTCCAGCTAAAAACAACCTAAGTCTAAGTGAATTTTCAAGTATAACGTTTATATTTGGATTTAACCTACGATGTCAAGGTGATAAACCAATTTTAAAACCTCACATTACTCATGCATGCTCATAAAATCGAGTTAACAACGCTCAATAATTCAACTATAATCCCCAAGTAGCAGGTGTTCCATAAACCATCAACTTAAGTATCTCAAACCTTAGATAGGATTATAGAACAATTGAGTTTGTAACCAAGGTTTTACAAGATAACGACCTATTTTAACTACTAAAACAAGTTATTATTTGTGAACTCTAAGTGAGCATGCATCTTATATTTGTTATGGATTTTAAATGTTTAAACAATTGTTATAATAACTGATATAATAAAATTGATGATATCTTTATCTTTATGCGCAATGAATGAATCAAGCTCTTGTCCCCGGCAACGGCGCCAAAAACTTGATGAACGAAATTTGTTTTCTTTATCTATTAGAAAAATGAATGAAATGATGCTCTAAGCGCTCAAATTGCCTTGCGATAAAGATATTATTGCGATACTAAGTTTTAAATGTATGCGTTGATGATGATATGCTTCGCAGTATGCGATGATATAGTGTGTGTCAAAAGTTTTCTTGCGCTGGAACCAAGTATAATTTCAACGCAAGTTTCTCAGATTGACCTGAGGTCAAACATGGGGATTGTTGTTGTTAATGCAATACTAATGTGGTATATGCGACCGGTTTAAAATAAAGAATAATGAATTGTGTTGCAGAAAAGTAAATTACGTTGTAAATAAAATGCGTTAGAGTAAATTGCGATGATAAAATAAATGTTTAAAATATTAATGATACAGGGTGAGAACTGGCTGTGAAGTTGTGCAAAAGTATCTGGTGAATACGGTGGCAAGTCTTGTGAATGAATTAGAAAGAGAATGGGTTGAGGGAAAGGACATCGCAAGTTTGTCAATCTTATTGAGGACGCAACTCAGGTTCCGCTTTCCCTTGGCTTACACCTTTCAGTGATCGGCCGCATTCCCATATGTCTATGGTGAAACAGGGATGAACATAATGAACGCAAGGTTGTTTCCATCTCTAGAAACACCTCTCACTTTAATTAAAGCATTCTTCTAACTTTCTCTCAATGGACAGAATGACATCTTCACTTCTGCTCTCACAGGTGAAGATGCCGTCGAGCATGCTTTAGCTAAACTCAGTCGATTTCCTTAACAAGGATTAACTCACTCGCTTAATCCTTCCCCTTCACCCAGGGGATTAGTGACACGTGATGGAGAAAATGGATAATGAATGTGAGGAAAAGAACAGAGTGGTGATAATGATTACGATAATGATATTTAAAATCTAAAGATAAGCGTTTGATACAGATAATGAGTGAAAGATTAAAGAATGATGAACACAATAGATGAATGGGGAAAATAAGAACAAATACGGAAAGAGTGTCAATATCTTGACACAGATCCCGATTGGAGACGTTGTGCTTGTCGGCGTGTGGATGAAATGGAGTGGAAAGCTTCCCTCTCAGGCTTGCTTTCCAGGTAGAAGTGACCTCTTGTACAGAGCTTTTTCTTTGGGAATGGAAAGAATTTCTTACTCATAGACTTACCTTTCAACCTTGTCTCGTTGTTCTCTCGGATTTTCTCTGTATTGTCTCTTCAAACTAGCCTCCATTACATTGAATTCAAGGAAGCTATTTATAGATCTTGGCTCTCTGTATTAGTGGTCCCACTTTGTAAATTTGATAATTCCTACCATGTCATTATGGAAATATCAGAATCGTACAACAGAAAAGTTGTACACTTGTCAGAATCTCCTACGAATGCGTTGTTCTTCACATCTTCAATCGATCGCCGCATGCGGTGTAATTGTTTTGATCTCTTGTTGATTGCCGCATGCGGTGGAAATGTGTTGATCGCTTAAATCTTTGATCGATCAGCGCATGTGCTGCAATTGCGTTGATCTTTTTCGTTATTGATCGATTGTTGCATGTTGTGTAGATGCGTTGTTCATTTTTGTCCTCGAGCAATTAACGCATGTGGTGACCTATTCCTGCAAAACAAAGACTTGGACATTCCATTTCGCCATCGCAATAGGGTTAGTGGGTGTGTTCACAATACTTTATAATTTTTGTATTTCTAAGCCAATTTCTCTACTGTCGACGCAACTTTTCCTTCTTTTTGCCGCATAATCTAAATAAAATAGCATAAATAACTTGTATTTCTACAAGTTAACAATAACTTATAAAACTATAGACATGCTTTTCATCCATAACATAAATCAAGTATTTCACAATTTAATATAACAATTTATATTAAATATGAAACCCTAACACATGCATACTATATACTATAACCATTTATAACATACTTTTAATATATGCTACATGTTTCCTGTGGTGGGATTTTAAATCTACATGGTATACTATATGCACATACAAGATTTATTTAATTATAACATACATTCATAATGCATAAATAATTAAACACACACTGATATGGACCCATTTTGGCATCCTAAGCAAGCAAACAACCTAAATTATTACAATAATAATAAAAACCAACTTCTGGATATCACGAACCGACCCGACCCGAACCCGAACCACCTGAATCAAACCTCCATGGCTCCAAAAAGGGTTGAACCGGCCAAAATCGGGCTGAACTGGCCTCTAAGACCAAAACTAGCCAAATTGGTTCTTTTGAATCGTCGTTCAGGTCTCGCGCGCACATTCTGGACTAGGGGAACAGCGTTGTCTGAAGAACACTTCATCTCAAAGTTGCAATGCCACGGGTTATCTGAAGAACAACATTGCAACACTTTACAGGCAGCGTTGCAATGCTGCATTGCAGAAGCTTCAAACTTGGTTTTCTGCAATTGAAATTTCCTGCTTCTTTCATTAATTACAACCTAATTGTAACTCTATTGACTCTAACAAATTTGCAGATACTCCATCACACATTGAGGCCCATAAACAAAGAGCCAATTACAACAATTATCAATGAATTGAAGAAAAATGCCAAAATTGAAATTATCCATATCATCTCCCATTTTCATACAACTTATGAAAATCACCCATAAGCTAAAATCAACAAGAATTGAGTGCGCTCTGATACTAATTGATGGAGCTAAAATACAATTAGCGGAAGCAATTAGGATCTTAAGCACTCTAATTCAATCAATTTTAGCATAGAAACATGCAATTTCATAAACTAAAAATAGGGATTTGAAGATATACCTTTGAAGAACTCTTCAATCTTCAAATCCAGCTTGAATTTTCACTCCAAATGCTTGTAGACCACCACTTGATCTTCTCTACTGTCATCTAGGACCTTAGATTGGAAGGTGGATTAAAAAATGAGTTAGAATTAAAGTGAATAAGAGAAAATTTTTAGGTGTTTGAAGAACATGAGAAAACTCCTTTTTTCTCTAAAAAAACATTCAACATCCATCATTTTCTCAGCAAAATCAATTATTTTTGTCAAGTTAAACATGCAATCAAAATTTGATGAGAGCTTGACATCAAAATTCCATGATCAAGGTGGAATGTGAGGTGCTTTAGTTTGAGAAAAACCACTATGTATTATTTCAATTATTTAAATTGAATTCAAAATTCAATTTTCAAATTTTGAAATAAAAATTTCAAAATTAAAATGAAATTATTAATTCAATGTTCTTTAATTTAACCAAACATTAATTTTATAATTAACTTTTAAATAAAATTAAATCTTAATAATTAATTAAACACCAATTCCTCAAACATGACCCTATTCATGCTTTTAATATTTAAATCAAATTTAAACATTATTCAACTCTCCAATTTTGTTTAATTTGATAATTAAACGTGTAATTATATCATATATAATTACTGATTCCCTTAATTCGAATTTGAACACTTCAAATTTACTCATCACGCTATTCTAAAGTTTAATCCATTTGTGAGCTAATAGGGAACCAAATGAACCTATAGATCATGGGCTCCAACGATCCGAGATTAATTGGCTACACTCTTTAAACTGAATTATTCAATATTTGTTAACTACCGATTCACTCCACTAAATCCCGCAGCGGCACTCCCCTCACCGTAAACATATTTATGTCCACTCGATATAACCATAATCAGTAAAATCTTTCACAATTGTTCGTAATAACGGATGGGTCGAAAGCTATTTTACCCCCAAAATTACATCTTGCTCTTTAAGTCCTACTGATCCTCTAATGAACAATTGGTTTATGGTCCAATAACTAAACCGAGTCCCTCTCGAGCTAATGAGAGAGTGGGCCCCTTGTTCAAGATCCTGAGTCAACACCTAAGGGAACAATCTCTCTACTATCCCTAAAAGCAGGTAGGCGTGAACTTCATCTTGCACCCTAATCTACCCAGCCTTACCCCTGAAATGGAAGACTTATTGAGCCAGTATTATTGAGCCAATTCTCATCCATGCAAATCTAAGGATAATCCTAAATAAACAGGAGTTCATAGCTAGCTCAGGATTAAGGTCAAGTTACCTAAGTCATCGTTTTGAAATAATCAATCTTAAAGAGTAAACAATGTTATAAAGTAAGAGTGACTTATTTCTCGGTCCGACCTTATACAACCTCTTTGATGGATCATAAAAAACACATGCATAACGGAAACGATGAAATCGACAACATTCTAATTGTAATAAAAATAAGAATAAGCATGCAAAGGGGTAGAAAATACAATCTTTGAAGACTCCACTGCAATCTTCCTCTCCCGAGCTCGATCAACACCACTAACGGTAAATCCCGCTATTCTTCGATTGAAGAACACGGTTGTGGGACTGTTATGTTAATGAAAATAAGAGAATTTCGCTATAGAAAGAAGGAGAGTAAATAGAAATGAGGTGGAAGATTTTAGGTCAAAAGTTGTAGAAGCATTAGTCTTGCAAAATTAAAAAACAAAGCCTTTTGTAGAGAAAACACAAGTAATATCCCATTTTGCATGTCTTCCACCTCAAACTCCATCAGCATGTAATCTCTAGGTGTCAAGCTTGAGAAATGCCACTTCAAAGTCCACTTAGTGGGAAAATCCAACAATTGGATTTTTCCACTAACTAATTTTTTAACTAAAGAAATGAAAATCAATTTTTAAATTTTAGAAAACTATTTAACTAAAACAATTTAATCAAATGAAAATAAACAAATTTAATATCACGTATTAAATTGTTTAAGACACCTAGCTTTGATTAATCACATTAATCAAGTTTAAAAAATACTTTCATGTTAATGATTAAGTATACTCTAAAAAATAATTAACTAATAAATTAATTATTTAATTGTAAATTATATCTCATATAAAATACAATTTCCCATTAAGACCGAATTTGAACATTTCAAATTCTTACTTCACCTAGTTCTTCAATTTTGTCTGTATTAAGCTAGCAAGGAGACCCGATAGACCTACATTCCTTAAACACTTTGAATACAGACTCGATAGCAAAGTAATTATGCCCAAAAACACAGGGGCTCTTATAAATTTAACTTAAATTGTAAAGAAATCTTTAACAAACAAAGGCAATCATCCCAAAACATCCATCAATTCACATCCACAATTACATCTAACACTTAAACGCATTGCAGAATCAGAAAACCCACCAAGATTGCAAATGTAATTCAACATTAATGGAATTTGGAATATCATAATAACCTGCCTCTGATACCAATTGAATGAACTCGTAAACAAGAGAACCATGAGTAGAAACAGATCGTTTCAAACCCTATTGTTAAAGAACAAGACATTTACAATCAAACAACAACAGTTATGCATCAACGAGTGAATTACAACATGTTTTTTAGTTAAATACAAAAAGATCGAGTAAGACATCCCTTAGAACTTTTCTTCAAATATTCCCTCGAACAATCAGCCAAGCGTCCAAGCAAACTCGATCAAGCGCATGAATGCAATGAACAAACCTCAGCAAACTCGAACTGGTAAATTCTCGAACATAATCGAGTGAAACTCGATCCTCGACCCTTGAACAAGACACCACCACTCTGTTACCTTGGTATTCTCGGTGTGAGAATCCAAGAGGTGTGGGCTTTGTCTAGGTTTGGTAGAGGGAAGGAGGAATTGAACGATCGAGTAAGTGAGAGAAGGTCTAACTCTATTGTATAGACTAGGTACTCGATCATTTAGTATCGAGGAGCTATCATCTAGCAAACTCAGTTTTTGATCATCTACTCTCTCAAACTATCGTATAGCTTTTTTTTTCACGATTGGAATGCATTGAATTATCGAAAAATGAAAACGATTTTCATTTTATTCATCAGTTATCAAAACTGAATAAAACCTCCCACTCTTTCGGTTAATAGAGAAAAAATAACCAACAACAATTATCTCCTAATTGTTTTTTATAAATAAATAAATTAACCAATTTATCATATTATATTTATAACCTATAGTTTTCATATCACATCATATGCAACATATAAACTATAGTTCTTTTTCTCCTTTATTGTATTTAATATAAATTATATTTATATTAATTCCTCCAATTAATGTATCTAATACATCAAATCAATTATATCACGTATAATTGAATATATCATATATAATCAAATTCCCTCTTGTTAATTTGAACACTTCAAACTAACCCAAAAACTAATTCTCAACATGAATCCATTGAGTTACCAAGGGGACCTTATGGATTTGTAGCTTGAAGCTCCAACGGTACGTGAATAACTAACTAAACTTTTTAATAATGATATCCACCATCTGTTAACTATCGGACATTCCACTAAAGACCGGCAGCTGCACCCTTCGCACTACAGATATATTTTTGTGTCCATTGGATATAACCAATCAATAGTACGATGACCATTCACAAACTCCTTAAGTATAACTGGACCAATTTACCGTTTTGTCCCTGTAGTAACATCTAGCTCCTTAAGTACCGCTGATTCCTCTAATGAACAATACATCATAGTTCCACTATGAGTAAACACTTCTCGGGCCATGAGAAAGTGTGGCGCCACATTGTTCAAGCCCTGGAATCAGCCCTTAAGGGAGTAATTTATCTCCTTACCCCGCAAGGAGTGAATTCCAACTCCCCAATCAGACGAATCCCCAAAGTGGTAGGTTTGAGTCGACAATCTGGCAACTCGTACCCATGCAAATCAAAAGACTGCCCTCATAGGCAAGAGTTCACAACTCACTCAGGATTAAGGTCATGTTACCTATGGTCATCCTAGTGAAATGAAAGTCTGTCATGAACGGCGTTATATAACGAGACTAAACATTTCGTGGTCTGATCTTATACAAACTCCTTTGTATAGGATACCCCCACTCGCATGTCTTCACATGAATGACTAGGATTAGATCATTTGTAGCACTTTACAATTCTTGTAACATCTACAAAGCGGGACATATTTGTAATGTCACCAGGATAAGGTTTCCTTGCTTTATTCATATATTACAAACCATTTAGGTTATCACTTAAAGCACGATCCACCTGTATGTCTCCACATACATACTTAAGTTACAAACATAATCAGGGATCTTCATTTATTGGTTTGTGGTTAATGCAACTAAAATAACTCATATTTCATAGACAGTAGTGAATAAAATATCTCATATTATTACATCACAAATGTTTGTTCATACAGGTGCTTACAAACTACAGGATCCTACGAGATTTAGGACATCAACCCCAACAATGTCAACCATATACAACTTTATGTTACATAAAATAACCTCGGATCTCAGTTTATTGGACTTAGTTATACAAATCTTAATGTCAAATAAAATAACTCTTTATTTTATTAAATTAATGAATTTTGTTTAGACATTACAAACCACAAGATTTAGGGCACAATCTCCAATAATTTTTCACTTGTTTTAAAGCTAGTGGGGTGTACAAAACAGTAAATATAACAATTACAATACAATAATGTACGCTAATAAAATAAACTAGGGCATACATTAAACCTAGTAATATCTTCCACTGACCTTAAACAATGTGGTGCATACCTCGCAAACCTAGATTCTCCATATGACCTTCAAACACTTTAGCAGTGAGAGAATTTGTAAATGGATCAGCAACGTTGTGCTCCAAAGCTATCTCCATGACCATCACGTCTCTTTGTTGCACAATCTCTCGTATCAAATGATATTTCCTTTCAATATGCTTCCCATGCTTATGCCTTCGAGGTTCTTTTGAGTTTGCCATAGTACCACTATTATCATACTAAAGTGTGATGGGCAAAGTCACATTTGGAACAATGTCCAAATCCATCAAGAAGTTCCTAAGCCAAACAACTTCTTTAGCAGCTTCACAAGTAGCTACATATTCAGCCTCCATAGTGGAGTCAGCAATACAACCTTATTTGAAACTCCACCAAATTATAGCTCCTCTATTAAAAGTGAACACTGATCCTGATGTGAATTTCTAAGAATCCCTACTAGTCTGAAAAGCAAAGTTAGTGTTGATAGAGTAAACATGCAAAATACAGAAGCTAACAGAATCATTAAGTACTCTAATTACAATTAATTTGAGTAACAAGTATGCAAAGAACACGGCTTTTCAAAGAATAGGGTTTCCACCTGTTCCTTGCAATCTCCATGAAATTGACCTTCAATTTCTTCAATAGACTACCAAGAAAATCTTCTCTACTATTCTAGCCTTGGATCGGGTGGTGGAACTCTAAATTGAAAGGAGCTGGAAGTAGTTTGGAGAGGGTTTTGAAAGCAAGAAAACTTTCTGCAGAAATTTCCCAAAATTTAAAATGCATGTCCCAAAAACTTATTAATTCATAGCCTTCTAATCAAAATAAGCATGCAAGCACTTCAACAATCAGCTGATTAACACTTCAAAGAGCATTATTGAAGTGAGCTAGGTGTTAATTTAGGGAGAAATCCACAGAGAAATGGATTTTGGATAAATCCCATTTTTCAATTTTAATTTTAATTTAAAACTAAATTATTAAATTCAATTCAATTTCAAAAAATTTTATTTTTTTAAATTGAATTGAATTGAATTTAATTAATTAAATAATAATAATTTCATATCAAATATTAAATTGATAAAACACCTAATTCAAACATGAATCCCTATTCATGTAATCAATATTTAAATATATTGAATTCTCCAAAAACATTAAATTTCAATAAATTTAAACGTTTCATTATATCGAATATAATTATCCAAACTCTAAATTGAATTTGAACATTTCAAATTTACTCAATATTCTAATCCAAGGTTTTATCTTTTACGAGTTAGTAGAGGGACCTTATAGACCTACAGATCATGAGCTCCAATGATTTGAATTAATTGGCTAAACTCTTTAAACCGAGTTAATCAATATTTATTAACTACCGAGACATACCATTATAGCTTAATAATTGCACTCTCCTCATTGTAGATATATTTCTGTCCACTTAACTTTACCATAATCAGTAAGTAGATGCTTCCATGTCGTTCGTATTTACAGCTAGGTCAAAAATACTGTTTTACCCTTTTAAATACATCTTGCTCCTTAAGTCTCCTTGATCCTTTATTGAACAATTGATTTATAGCCCAACTAATAAACCATATCTCTCTCTATCATGAAAGGGCGGGGCCCCTTTGTTCAAGTCCAGGAATCAGTACTTAAAGGAACAACCTATCTTCTCTAAGATGGGTAGGAGTGAATTCCTTCTTGCAGGACTATGTTTTCAGCTATCTATCTGATTATCTCCAAAATGGGAGGTTTATTGAGCGGTGATATTGAACCACTCTCACCTATGCAGATCAAAGCATAATCCCGAATAAATAGAAGTTCATAGTTAGCTTAGGATTAAGATCGAGTTACCTTAGCTCATCAATTTAAAATAGTCAGTTTTGACAATAAACGGTTGTTATAAAGAAAAGTGACTGTTTCACGGTCCGGTATGTTTTTTGCATAGGATGCCCCCACTCGCATATCTCTATATGAACGATTTTGAGATCACATCGTTTGTATAAATGTACAAAGTCTATCGCATCCATACTGTCCCCAAGATGAGGTACCCAATCTCATCCATATACTTATAGATCTTTTTTTTGCTTTATACTATAACTTGATCCTCTTTTATGTCTCTACATAAAGTTAAAGTATTCATACTATAGACATGGATTTGTTTATTGGATTTTATAACAGAATGCACTTTCAATAACATTTTTATTGAATAAAGTTTCAATAATACTTTTATTTCAAAAATAGAATATGTTTAAACAATACAAATTGCGAGTTTTAGAACATTCCCAACAAGTGTATCATGTAAGGATCAAATCCTTACCCTCATACACAAGCATATAGTCCCTCGTCCTCCTAAGATCCTTAAGGATGGTCTTAACTCCGGTCTAGTGATCATATTCTAGATTGGATTTTTTGGGGTTGATGCCCTAAAGTCTCATGTCCTGTATTCTATAAACAGTTTGTAAGAACACTTATGTTATATAATATATGATATTTACTTCATATCTTGATTTTTCTCAGTTGTATGTTTTATTTTCTTTACCACAAACCAATAAACATAAAATCCCTGGTTATCTGTATGTAACTTAAGTATGTATGTGGTGACATACACGTGGATCATGTCTTGAGTGATAACCAAAATGGTCTATAGTATAAGGATATATGAGGGAAACCTTATCCTGGTAATGCTACGGATGCAGTCCGCTTTGTGGAATGGTCACAAGTGTTGTGACTTGTCACAGATGATCTGATCCTGATCATTCATGTATGGGACATGCGAGCAGGGGCATCCTATACAAAGAGTTTATATAAGACCTGACCACGAAGTGTTAACGTCTCGTTATATAACACCGTTCATGATAGAGACTTCATTTCACTAGGATAACCATAGGTAACATGACCTCAATCCTGAGTGAGTTGGGAACTCCTGCCATTGAGGGTGGTCCTTTGATTTATATGGGTTCAAGTGGCCAGGTCACCGATTCAAACCTACATTTTGGGAATTCTTCTAATTTGGGAGCTGGGAACTCAGCTACACAAGATGGAATTCACTTCTTCCCCAAAGAAGGGGCAAGTAGATAGATACCTTCCTTAAGGGCTGATTCCAGGGCTTGAACAATGTGGCGCCACACACCTTCTCTTGGCCCGAGAGGTGTTCAAACATAGTTGGACTATGTTGTGTTGTTTATTAGAGGAATCAGTGATACTTAAGGAGTGGGATATAACTATAGGGACATAACGGTAAATTGGTTCAGCTATACTTACAAGCATCTATAAGGGTCATCGTACTCATGATTGGTTATATCCGATGGACACAAAAATATATCTGTGGTAAGAAGAGTTTAGCTGTTGGTCCTTAATGGAATGTCTGGCAGTTAACAGAGGGTGGATCTCGTGGCTAAAGAGTTTAGTCAACTATTCACGTACCGTTGGAGCTTCGAGCCACAGGTCCATAAGGTCCCCTAGGTAGCTTGGATAAAGTCGAGAATCAGTTTTTGGGTAAGTTTGAAATGTTCAAATTGACAAGAGGGAGTTCAATTATATATGATATAATTAAACTGGTGAACTATATTATTGACTAAATGTATAAGATACATCATTTTGGAGGAAATTAGATATAAATATGATTTATATCAACTGGAGGAGAAATTACTATAGTAGATATGTGATATCAAACTATAGGGTAAGAATATAATATGATTATATTCATTTATTAATTAAATTGGTTAATTATGTGATAATTGGCCGAAATTTTCTTCTCATCGTGCGTTAGTGAGAGAATCCTAATTCGGCTATTGTAACTAAAGAATAAAATGAAAAATTGCTTCATTTGCAAGGAGTTCGAAAAAAATCGCAAAAGGTGTGAAAACGTTTTAATCGCTTAACTGAGAGCCTATACGATAAAGCCCTATCACTTAAACGATCGCACATTGCGTGTCTAAACGATCATACTCTTTTCTCTAAACGATCGCTTAGCTTTTCTAAATGATTGCCTAGTGTACCATGTTTTCTAAAGGATCATTAGCTATTACTAGACGATCGCTTAGTAAAACCTACACGATCGTGTAGCTTTATCTAAACGATAAGCATCCACTATACGATAGCCTTCTCTCCCACTTGCTTATCATTCTACACAATCAGCCCTTTCCTCCTACCTTTACCAAATTCAACAAAGACCACTCTTTGGATTCTCACTCCGAGAATACCAAGGGCTCTAAGTGGTGATGTCGTCCCCGCTCCTGCGTGCTTGTGCTTGTTCGTGTAGACAATCATGCTACCGTAGCCGATTATTTTGTTGGACGATAAAGAACGTAGAGGTTGCTTCCGCTGCATTGAGTTCAAAGTGAAGAGAGTTTTCAACTGGTATGTGAACTCAATCTCTTGTATTTTATTTATCAAAGCATGTCGTTAATTAGTGTTAAATTGCATAACTATTTATTAGAATGTGTGTGGTATTTCGGTCACAATGAAATCGGAAAGATCCGAACGTGCTCATGGATGCTCTTCATTAAGAGTTCCATCAATTGGTATCAAAGCCAGGTTCTGATATTCCAATTTCATTGTTGCGACGAATTGCAAATACATTCATGGTGAGTGCATATCTGCTCTGTTTAATTGTTAAATTGTTGTGGATGTGTGGATTAATGGAGTTTTCTGGATGTTAGCCTCGGTTTGATTTAATTCTTTTACTTTTTCTGTTGATTGTAAAGGTATCCGTGTTTTGGGCAATATTAATCGTTATCGAGTCTGTAATTCAAAGTCAGTTTGAGTCTTGAGTCATTCGTGAAAAAGATTAGAGCAAGGGTTGTTGTTCTTCGAGGAAGAAGATGATCAAGGGTTGATCGGGTCGTGTAGATGATGGGGTAAGCGATCGCTGAGTATCGGATGCTCGCATATCGTTTAAGGCGCGCACGCACTAAACGATCGTTTAGCTCAGCAAGCTTCATCGCTTAGTAACTGACTAAACGATCGCTTAGCAATGTACAGTAAATCGTTTACCTTTCACCGCGTTAAGCGATCGCCTAGACGATAAGGCTTCACAGCCTCGTTGTTGTCTAAGAGATTGTTTAGCTTTTGTGCCTATCGTCTAATGTGCGCTGAGCAATCGTTTACCTTCAGCGTTTACTAAACGATGGAGTTCTCCTGGTGGTTCTTCTATGAATCGGTTTGCTCAATGGAAAATGTAATAGATAGAGTTATTTCATTCCGGTTTTTTGTAAAGACTCATCCTGGTCCATTAATCCTTAGTATATTACATGTGATGTATGGTTTTTATATGTCATATGGTATGCACATATAATAAACCCCACCTTAGGTTATGTATTGGTCATACATCATCTCTTTATTGTAAATGTTATAATTTAGAGAAGCATGGTTTAATTATGTAAGCGCATGCTCATGCATCATATAATATAAGAGTTATATTTATGCATGCATAAAAAGTATTGACATGCATCATCTTTATATTATAATTGCTATAGTATAAGATTGAATGAAAAGCATGTTTGCTTGGTTATTACGTGTATATATAAAAGTTATATATAGTAATGATCGGACATTGTATGAAGCATGACACATTGGTTACTTTATAAGCGTTATAAAAACTTAGTTGTGTGCAATGGGTTTTTAGTTATTTCTTTTTAAAAGTTAAAGAGAAATTAGAACTAAAAGCAATAAGCAAGACATGCATGCTCACTTAGGTTTAATTCATGTTTTAAAATGTTTAAAACATGTATCACATAGACCTAAGATCACGGCTCTAATATGATTAGCAACCCTAAGGCTTTAAT
The DNA here is from genome assembly GCF_027475165.1 of Benincasa hispida. Lineage (NCBI taxonomy): Eukaryota > Viridiplantae > Streptophyta > Magnoliopsida > Cucurbitales > Cucurbitaceae > Benincasa > Benincasa hispida. The sequence continues at coordinate 34,653,955 of NC_143488.1, read as the reverse complement.
CTTTTAATCAGTTTAATAGGATTAAATTGACTAATAAAAGGTTAAAATGTAGCAAAACTATCTATAAGGGACTTTTTGTCTAAGGCAGGTTCTGTCTAGGCTATGGTATTTAAGTTGACGGAAACGTAACACCCCTATTTGGGAACTTACCTAGAAAGGTGAATTAGATAGATTTGGTGCATGCATGTAAGTTAAGGATAGTCCATTAAAGTATTTAAATGAGACTACTTGAACTTGTTCATAATTCATAGACAAAAGTTGTTTATGAGCGGACTTTAAAAAGATGACTTAGACTAAAATCAGTAGTCGGATTGTCTAGGTTAATGAACCCTTAGGTCATTCAATGGGAGGTACTTGGGGCATATGATACTTCACTTAAACCTTTCACGTTTCTCCTATATAGTCCACATCGTGAGATCTACCCTCGTTCTCGAGGCACCTTTGGCGTGTCCCCCTAACGGATGGTGTTTCGGTAGGTCAATATCAAGGTGGATGGAGAGAGCATTCATAGAAAGTGGGAGCGGGAAGTGCGACAGCATATCCCTCGGTCTCCCTCGTTGGATTGAATAAAGTTATTGCGCATCGCCTTAAACGATCGCACACCGCGTGTCTAAATGATCGCAAACTTTTTCCTAAATGATTGCTTAGCTTTTCTAAACGATCGCCTAGCGTACCATGTTTTCTAAATGATCGTTTACCTATTACTAGATGATCGCTTAGTAAAACCTACACGATCATGTAGCTCTATCTAAACGATAAGCATCCACTATACGATAAACTGAGACAAGGTTAGCATTTTGTTCTTATGATCCTTTACGATCTAGATCCCTAGAAAAAACTATTCCTCATCCAAATCTTTCATTTGGAATTGAGCGATTAACCATTTATTTACTCCATCAGTAAATCCATATCATTCTCAATGAGTAGGATATCATCCACATACAATACTAGAAAAGCTACTGAACTATTGATGATTCTCTTGTAGACACAAAGTTCATCAATATTCTGATGAAAGCCACAACATTTGATCGCAGTATCAAACCTTATATTCCAAGATCTAGAGACTTATTTTAGCCCATAAATGGATCGCTTAAGCCTATAAACTTTTTGTTCTTAACCTTGTTCAATGAATCCCTATGGTTGTTTCACGTAGATACACTCTTGAATTTACCATTCAAAAAGATAGTCTTGACATCCATTTTCCATATCTCATAGTCATAATATATAGCAATGGACAATAGTATTCTAATAGATTTTAACCTGACAATAAGTGAGAAAGTTGCTTCATAATCCACTCCCTCAACCTGGGTATAACCTTTTGCCACTAATCTAGTCTTAAAAGTTTGTAACTTACCATTTATACCTATTTTCCTCTTGTAGATACATTTTCAACCTTTAGGTTTTACACCTTCGGGTTGATCTACAAGATCCTAGATAGAATTGAAGTACATGTACTCCATTTTTTGATCCATGGCTTTAAACCACTCATCTTTGTTAACATCATCCATTTCCTATTTAAAGGACAATGGATCCTCAATGTCATCATATGGTATGATGACTTAGGTTTCAGTCAAACCCATGTAACGTGTAGGTTGATTGACAACCCTTCCACTACGTTGAGGCAGTCTCAACTCTTGAGAATGATGTATCTGACTCAATGTGCCTTCATCAACAACTCTTGATGATGTACTAGAAATGTCAACAATTCTTGTTGACTTTTTAGTAAATTAATTGGGAAATTCATTTAATAAAATTTTTGTTTCATAGTTTATGATCTCTTATGTGGTCTTCCTTCAAGAAAGTAGTATTTTTCAATACAAATACTTCATTCTCAATTGTATCATAGAAGAGACCACCTCTTTTCTCTTTGGGGTAACCTACAAACATGCATACTTTTGAATGAGCTTCCAACTTCTTTGGATTAGTGCTCAACACATGTGCTGGACAATCGCAAATCCTGAAGTGTCGTAAACTAACTTTACAACCTTTCCAAAGTTCAAAAGGTGTTTTAGAAACACTTTTAGAAGGAACAATATTCAAAATGTAAACTGCAATCTGTACTACATATTCCCAGAAAGAGTTTAGCAATGGAGCATAACTCAACATTGTTCGAACCATGTCCAACAAGGTTTTGTTTCTTGTTTCTTATACGTCATTTTATTGAGGTGTACCAAATGTTGAGAATTGGGATGTGATTCCATGTTCTGTCAAATAGTCCTGGAATTTCAAATCCATGTACTCTCACATCGATCTTATCGAAATATTTTATCTTCTTTACCTAACAAATTTTCAACTTCAATCTTATACTCCTTGGACTTTTCAAGAGCTTCATACTTATGTTGCATTAAGTAAAAATAACCTTACCTTGAATAATCATCTATGAAATAGATAAAATATCCATATTCTCCTTTGGCTTTAACATTTATTGAACCACAAAGGTCTGAATGTATAAGTTCTAGGGTCTTTTTGGCTGTATAACCTTTTATAATAAAAGGTATTTTTTAGTCATTTTGCCCTCAAGGCATGATTCACATACTGGTAAAGTGTCCATTTCTAACTCACTTAAAAGTCCACTCTATACCAATCTCTCATTCTTATTGAGATTAATGTGGCCTAAATGTAGATGCCAAAGATAGGTATCATTTTTAGGAGAAACTTTTCGTAGTCTTTGAAGTTGTTATTTTAAAATTTTCAATATTAAGAAGTGATTTATATACTAACAGTCTTACCACATACAAGTTACTTTCTAAATTTACTGACCATATCTTAAATCCATTTCTTGAAATAAATGCTTTATTGTCAAGAAATGAAACATTAAAAGAATGTTCAACCATGCAAGAGACTGAAATAACGTTCCTCTTAGTTTGAAGACCCAAATAGATGTTAACCAATAAAAAATAAAAATTTTTGCTAAAAAAAGATAACTTCACACTCCCTACTACAATAGTTGAGGCAACTTCCCCAATCTCTACTTTCATTGTCATCTCTTAAGCTTCTAACTACTTCTAGGAATCGAATTCTTGAAATAAAGAACAAAATGATTAGTGGCTCCTGGATCAAGTATCCAAACAGAATCATCATTTTTCACTATGCATATTTTCAAAACAAGTAAATCAAATTTACCTATTATGACCTTCTTCTTGTCAATCAAGGACTCTTCTATGCCAACTCCATTCATTTAAGCAAAATTGGCATGTACCATCATATCAAAAACATGTACCTGAACAAATGTTCCCTCTTCCCATCTTGCATTGTGAATGAGCTTGAGCACCTCCGGCAAAGAATCCATCATCTCATGAGCAATCTGCATAGGCTCAAGGATTTTAGCCAAGACATCAGATATGCTTGCCAAGATGTAGATTTGGGCTTGTTGATTAGCCTTCCTCCACTTTTCATAAGCCTTACAAACATTTCATTTGACATTTGGACCAGGGGTCTGAGGACACTCCTCATATAAGACGAACTCTCAATCATTAACCACTAACTTTGTTTAGATAAAATTTTCCATGTTATATAATTGGTAGCAGTTAACTTTTCGGAAGCTAATAAGAAAATAATTGAATTTGACATATTTGCTGAAACCAAACAAAATCATTTACATTAGAAATCTTGTATAACTCTTCCTATTCTTCACCAAATCGCCAATTCTACCTCTTGATTACCCGATACCTACAAAATAGGAAAACAAATACATAAATCTAATAACGAGCCTGAATTAAGCTAGAAATAATAGCTCTTTTTTAGAGTTATCAATATAATTTAGTTAGGTTTCCTCTTAATTTTTCTTTGTAACTATAGCCATTTAACAAAATTAATATTCTTGCTAGTTACTCACTTAGTCTATACAGCTTAAAAGCATAAGAATGCATAACCCTAATTTCTTGATTAAATAATTAATCAAACCTATATGACTCAGTTAATAAGAGTTGATAGCAACCTAATTAATTGTTCATTTGCATTAAGAAAGAGTAATTCTTTACTAAGATTAGATTAGTAGTTCGAAAAACCTATGTTACTAGTCCAATTGTTCTTGAATTACTAAGCACGCATAATTGTGAACAAGATTAACCCCAATAATCTAAATTCATACATTTGCACTTTTTAATTGTGGTTGCCCTAAGAAATTAAGTACATAGACATGCTATTATTTCTAGCATTCACTGAATAAGAGAAAGTTGGCCAAAAATTATTAAATTTAATGCATAGAAGTTATTTCACATGCAATAATCAATTTTAGCAAGAGTTTATTACACAAATCAAGAAATTGCATGAGAAATTATTAAAGATTCAACCTCATACCAAGAAAATTAAGATTCTAACCTAAAGTAAACTAGATTACTTACCTTAATGTAGCATCTCCTTCAAGATTTGATCGATGAATAGCATGGATGCATCAAAGGTAAGGAAAGAATGAAAAGAAAAGTGAAAAAAGCTAAGAAAATTGAGAGAAAATCGAGTGGTGTTCTGATCTCTCACGTGAAAATGCAGAATTTTGCTTATATATCAAGGGTGTAGCATTACAACACTGAGGATAGCGTCGCAACGATCTTATCGAGTGACATTCTGATAATTTTGCAACTTTTTCAATTTAGTTGATTCTAAGCTCTATTTTGACACCAATTTGACTCATTTTTCTCTTAAGTGACTCATTTGACCTCTCGGGATGAATTTACCTACAAAATGGACATTTGATGCATAAGAATTATACAAATATGGTAGAGTTAAGGACTTAAAACTAGCTTTTTTAGAGCTATTAAATACCCTCAACTTAACTCTTGATCATCCTGGGCAAGGAAAAATAATAATACACATTCAAGCCAAAAGGTTCTATTCATTTTATTCAATTGATTCAAATTTCTCAACTCAATCGTTTGATTAACTCAATCATGTGGTTCTAATCTCAAGTCTCAACAATCTAGAAAATAATCCAATTAATCACTTAGATAGTCAAAGATTTGCAAACAATCAACTGAAACTCATTTTTTATGAGAAGACTTTTTCGAGTAAAATCATGGAAGAAAGAATGAAAAGCTCTCGTTATTTTAGAGTCTAAGACACAGGAAAAAAAATATATTTAACTCTCATTTCCTCTTCCCTCTATTCTGGCTAGGTTATTGGTCTAAGACATATCAACTTGTAAAAAAGAGAGGCAATGATAAGGCAAGAGTGTATAAAAACTCACACACACAAAAAACTTAGAAGGCATTTGTTTTACCTAGAGGGCTAGCTTTCACACTCACCCACCAGGAACCTATCCACTCTCTTCTCGCGGGGCCCTAACTTGGCACAATGAAGGTAACTCTTTTTTACCTCTATCCATGCATACAAACACTTTTTTTTAGCAAGCTCGCATTGCTCTTTTTATGCATTAAATAACTTTTTTTAGCAATTATTTTGTTTTGCTCTGTCTTTTTTTTTTTTTTTTTATCACACACTAGGCCCTGTTTATCCACTTGGTCTAGTCTTGCTTCTAAAACAAGTTGGTCACTCTAAAGGCTAAAGATGAGCCTTTTGAGGTGACAAAGAAAATCAAGAAAGATAAAACTTTCTAGAAGTTTAGGATTCTAAAATGAACTTGAAACAAAGCATTCAGTTTTTTTATGAGATTGACAAGAGAATTTTTTTATTAAAAAAATGAGGTCAAAATCTTGTTTGAAAATTTTTTTTTTATCTAGTTGCAGCTTGATAAGGCAAGTGATAACTTGTAGAAATACAAGTTATTTATGCCTTTTTCTTAGAAATATGCGATAACAGAAAGGAAGAAAATGTGCCAATCATGGGTGAATTTATATAAGAAAATCAAAGTTGTGCTAAGGTACTTAAAACACACCCGCTGACTGCATTTCATGGGTAAAGTGCGCCAAAGTTTATGTTTTGTAGAAAAACAGGAATCATCGCATGCACCAGGACAAACGCAAAAAATGAGGTCAAAATCTTGTTTGAAAATTTTTTTTATCTATCTCAAAAGCATACACTTAAAAGAGTGCATCATCAATTTTTCATTGATTAGAAAGAAATGACTGAGCAAAAACAAAAATGAATTGATTTTGTTTTTTATTATGTATGTTCATTCAATCAAACACTTATACATTTTCACATTGAAAAAAAAATGAAATGTCTAGAGTCACCAAAATTCTTTTATGTCATCAAGAATCAAGAAGCATAAAAAATAACAAAATTTTCAGATTTCTATAAATTTTCAAAGTATCAAAGAATATAGTAAAGCCACAAAGTATATCAAAACCACAAAATCACAAAACCAAAAATTACAATACTTGAACTCAGATGCTCAAGGGTTCTAGATATGCATATATATCATCATGATGATTAAAAAAATTTTAACATGCTCTAAAACGAATATAGACAAAGTTCAAGCAAAAAGAAAGCGAGCATGCATCGCACCCACCCCCAACTTTAAAAGCAATTTGCCCTCAATGTTATAAAAGTAAAGGAAAACTCTTGGACAAAATAGAAAGAGGAACAGAAAAACCCCCCCTAACTTTTTGATCGGTGCGCTTGAGTTGAGCATGAAATAATTTTCTTCCTTTCTTTTTTTTCTTTCAAGATTCTCTCAAATTTTTATTACTAAAAATTAAGCTAAGCTATAAAGATAAAAGAAAATAACTAAACTAGAAAGTAAGTAAATTTAAAATCTTAGTTGCCTCTAGGTAGTGCAAATTTTAAGGTCAATTGCTCGACCGTATTAGCCTGTCAAGTCATGTAAAAGTTCTCGTGATTCTTTAGGCCTTTCTTTCTTGAGTCAATGAAACCTTCAAAGCTCAGCAAGCGCTCCTGTATTTGAAAGGCACCAGACAGGTCTTTTTGTTTTTTTAGATTTATAAAAGAAATAGAAAATAAAACAAAAGACTCAATGACTGACTCTTCAAAAAGTAAAGGCTCGGACTTGTGAAGGAAAGATGAACAATATTCAAAGATAAAGGAAATGCTAGAGGGAAGAACAGGATGAGGCTTGGTAGCCTCTAACTCTATCACCTGAGGCTCCTCGAGATGAAATTCAGACTCATACTCAACCTCACAAACTTATTTTTGGTATGGCAAGGGATAAACATCTTCATCATCACCCGTCCAAGGTGTTGGATTGATGTCTTAAATCTCATGGGTCCTGTAGCTTGTAATTGTAATATACAAACATTTTATTTATTTAATAAAATATTAGATGTTTTATTCAATACTTAGTAGCATTAACCTACAAACCAATAAACTAACATCCAAAGTTATCTTCTGTCGCTTAAACATGTATCTAGAGACATACAGGTGGATCATGTTTAAGTGATAACCTAAATGGTCTGTAGTAGATGGATAAGGCTGGGTACCTTATCCTGGTGACACTACGAATACGACCTACTTTGTAGCTGCTACAATTGTTGTAAAGTGCTACAAATGATCTGATCTTAATCATTCATGTGGAGACATGTGAGTGGGGGTATTCTTTACAAAGGAGTTTGTATAAGACCGGACCATGAAATGACTAGTCTCATTATATAACACCGTTAATATAAAGACTTACATTTCACCAAGATGACCATAGGCGACATGACTTGAATCCTGAGTAAATTGTGAACTCCTACATTTGAAGACTGACCTTTGATTTGTATGGGTGAGAATGGCCAGATCGTCGACTCAATAAGCCTACCATTTTGGGGATTCATCTTATTAGAGAGCTGGGAACACAGCTACACAAGACAGAATTCACTCCTTATCTAATGTCGGAATAAGTAAATAAATTGCTCCCTTAAGAACTGATTTCGGAGCTTGAATAATGTGGCACCACACCCTCTCTTGGCCCGATAGGGGTTTGGTCATAGTTGGACTATGATTTATTGTTCATTAGAGAGAACAGTGGTACTTGAAGAGTTAGATGTAACTACACGGACAAAATGGTAATTTTGGCCCAATTGTACTTACGAGCAATTTGTGAAGGATCATCTCACTGTTGACTAGTTATATCCAATGGACACAAAAATATATTTCTAGTGCGAAGAGTGTTATTGTCTGTCTTTAGTGGAGTGACCAACAGTTAATGGATGTTGAATAATTTAATTAAATGAGTTTAATTAATTATTCAAGTACTGTTGGAGCTTCAATCTACAAGTCCATAAGGTCTCCTCTGTAGCTCAATAGGGATTATTTATAATTAATTTTGAATTAATTTGAATTTTTCAAATTAATTTAGGGAATTAATTATATGTGATATAATTAATTTAACCTAATTATATGTGATATAATTAATATAATGTATTTCATGCATTATAATATAAAGCATGTTTGAGAGAAAATAAATATTTGAATATGATTCGAATATTAATTATATGGATGAGATTCATATGATTAAATTTAATATAAATGTGATTTATATTAAATATTATGCACGTATGAGAGAAATAAAAACTATAGGTTATATTGTATTTGATACAATATAAAAACTATAGGTTATAATATGATATAACATATTGTTTAATATATATATATTATATGAATTAGTTATCATATAAATATATATTATATTTTATTATATTTGTTAAAAAAAAATAATTAACTTTTGAATTTAATTTTGGGGGGAGTTATAACTCCCTCCCTTCGTTTCTCTCATTGGAAACGTGTGTTGGTGGGCAGTTTTGAGAGGAATCGTCTTTTATCGTCTTCTTCTTCATAGAGAAGTAAGGTGGTGATTTTGCTTTTTTCCCTAAGAAAATTCTCTCTCATTTTCTCAATCTCTCTTCCAAAATATTAGAGCCCACACACTCCTGAGGATTCTCTACCCAAAAGAGAATATAGAAGGCTCCGCTTGGTAGTGTCATCGTTGGGTGTTCGTGGTCCAGTTATTTGTGATAGATCGAGGAGGGATTTCACGAAGAAATTGTTCAAGGGTAGATTTTCCTAACCCTTTTCTCTTCTATTTCAATTGCATACCGTAAATTTTATGTATTTTTCATAATCTTGTTTTGTGAATTTTTTTTATTCTATTAAAATTAAAAATTGGGTCTATTCCGCTTCCACAATGGAACTTCATTGTTCTTTCAATTGGTATTAGAGATAGGTTTTGGTCCCAATTTTTTTTTTAATTTTCCATAATGCTTTTATAGTTTTATGATGGGTTTCCTTCTATAAATTGATTCATGTGATGAATGCAATATTTTTTTGTTTGCAATTATTGGATAATTTTGGGATTTGATCATAGATTTACAACTTTATTTTACAAATTAATTTATAAGGGCCCTTTATTTTTTGGCCTAAATTGTTATAGAGTCTGCAATTTGTAAGTCTCCTATCGTTCTTGATCATTCTGGTGTTTTTCCTGCAAAAAACGAAGCCCAAATCGAAGAAGGACGACGAAATTCACAATTGTACAGTGGCTTACAGTAGTGTTGCAACGTTGTGCCTTAGCGTTGAAATGCTCCAAGATGGAATTTTTTTTTCAGTTCGTGTGTGGTTCGTTTCGTGTTGCATCTGGTTCGTGTCTGGTTCACTTGGTTCAAGCGGTTTGAGGGTGGTTCTGGTGTTGGGCGATCCAGTTCAAACGATTCAAAGCCCGGTTCAATTGTTTTGAATTGGTTGGTTATTAATTATGTAATAGTTAGTTGTTTTTAATTAATTAAATTAATATAAGTGTTATATTAATTTAATTATTTATTTAAGAGTTCAATCTCGGTCTAATAATTGTTGTTTAAATTATACATATAATGTATTGTTTAATTTATATAATTATATGTCATAATATATGCCATATAGTAAATCCCGCTATAGGTTATGCATTATTCATGCATCATTTATAATATAAATGTTATAATATATAGTTGCATGATTTATTTTATAGCATGCTCATGCATCATATAATATAAGTGTTATAATATATATTTGCATGCGTTAATAACATAGTCATGCATCACTTGTATTATAAGTGTTATAATATATAATTGGATGTATGTATGAATGTATGTTATTAATCATTTCATTTCTTTATTATACAAGTATTATATAGGTTAAGTAATGAAATGGAATTACATTAAGCATAACATTATTTTAGATTATTTTATAATTATTATAATTTATCTAAGTATGCTTCCACATGCAATGATTGGTTTTAATTTATTTCATTTGTTTTATAAAGGTTATAATTAAATGAAATTAGAAATTAAAATCAATAATTTAGAATTGCCTGCAAATCTTAGATTAAAATCATTTTTAAAAATAGTTTTAAAATATGATTCATATAAACCTAAGATCACATTTCTAAAACAATTTTTAAATATTATGCAAATATAATTATAATGCATTTTGAATTAGTACTAATATAAAATTGGAATATCAAATGTTATACCTCAAATAATATCATTTTGGAAAACATGATATATTAAATAATCTTTATATTTGGTATGTCAACAATGTCATTGATATGATTTTTTGCTTTTCTTTCTCTCTTAAACATGGTATATCAATCAACTGATATAGGAAATATGAAAAAACATCCTTTATACAATTAATATACTGAATTAAATGTACTTTACATGCTATCAAAATCATAAAAAAAATTCGAAAACAGAACAAATTGATAGATATACTATATAGGGTGTTCATGGGTTGGATTGGGTTGGGTTGAAAAACTTTTTAGACTCAGCTTAATTAAATTTTTTCAACTCAAATAAGCTTTATTAAAAAATGAACCTAACCCAACCCAACCATGATTGGGTTGGGTTAATTCGGGTTAATCGGGTCATTTATTTAAAATTTTGTTCTAAAACGAAGCAAGACGTAAATCTATAAAAATCTAATTGAATTATGTTCATATACTGAATTAAGATTAACAAATCAATTGTAATTTATATAGTAAAAATTTTCTTTCTAAAATGTAAAGAAACTACTTTTAAGAGTTGTTGAATATATTATTTAAAAATTATTGAAATTAGATCAAATTAAAATCAATATATGTATAAATAACTGTATTATAAGTAACATTAAAGTTAATAATAAATTTGTATTGGTTCGGGTTGAGTTGGGTTATATTAGGTGAACCCATAAACCAACTCAACTCATAAAATTTTCATTTATTTGAATCCAACCTAACCCAAACTACACGGATTGGATTGGTTTGATCGATTTTTTCGAGTCATCGGGTTTTTGAACACCCCTAATACTATTTTTTTTTTTGCATATCAGTGAATTAATAATTAAGATATCAAAATTAAATAACTTTTTTTAAACATAAGAAAACTAAAACTAAAATTTCAATCAAACTATCAAAATCCAACTAATGGCATGAAATCAACTCCATATTAAAACAAAACAAAAAACTTTCACCAAGATACAATTAATTAACGTTGTAGTATATCAGTTGCATAAATGATATACTTTTTATGAAGTATATTAGTTTATTGTTATACCAAAAAACAAAGTATATCATTTAACTTATATAGCAAATATAAAATATGTCAGATACACCTGCTCATACACAAATAAGAATAAAATCAGAGTAATAAAAGAAATCAAAAAATCAAAATTAAGATTTCTACTATATTTGCAATTTAAAAAACCATGGCCAGATTTGCAATTTTGAAAAACTATTACTAGATTTGTAAATACCCTTATAATTTATTTTATTTATTTATTATAATTTTTTTTTTTTTTTTTTGGTTACCCATTACAAATGTCCTATACATATTTATGTGCTAAGAATGGAGCTCCAACTGATGTATCTTTGACTCCAAGGATATCTTAAAATAATACGACTGAAAATAAAATTGATGTGTCAAAGATTATCATACTTAATTATGCATGAGAATTTTACCAATGGGAACAAATTACATTAGCATTTAGTTTATGGAACTAATCATGATAATTTTGTAAAAACATTAATAGAAAAATTGATTAAACAATAAAATCAATTTAAAGTTTTGAGAACAATCAAATGATAATATTAATTAAATTATTAAAAAAAATTGTGTAAAATGAATAATTTATAACTAAAGTTAATTGACTATATTTTTGACAAATTTCATATAATAATGTTGTATTATTTAATAAAACAATCAAAATTAGATTGAAAAAATAAATAAAAGGTTTCTCAAAATATATTAATTTTGAATTGTAATTAATCAACGATAAACTAATTATAATGATTAAAATAACCTCAAACTATATTAATCATAAGAAAAATTATTTCAAATAGTAAAACTGTTGAAAATATTTACAAAATATAGCAAAATTTTAGGACTATCAATTATAGATGCTGATAGACTTTCATCAGAACGTCTAGCATTGATAGTTCTAAAACTTTACTATATCTTGGAAATATTTTAGTTTATTTTTCTATATTTAAAAATAACCCTAATGATAATGATAATTAATTAATAAATAGATAGCTTTGACTTCGGCATCAATTCATTGCAATTTATTGAAAAATGAGCATATATGAATTTGAATAAACTAATTTAATAAATTAAATTAAAAATTAAGTACATAATAAATTGTTTTTAAAAAGTACATATTTAATAAATAAATTATTTTTTAACAGTGTAGAATTAGGCAATCGAACCACAGGCCTAAAAGTTAATAATGCAAGTTTGCCAATAAATAAGCTATACTCATTTTGGCAAATAAATTAATTTTTGAATCGGGATAGTTAAATATATATACATTATTATTAAAATTTTAATGTACTTTTGTAAATTATAAATTTAATTTACATAATACTAATTATAAATTTAATTTTCAAACATAATTTCAATTAAATCAATGACTTTCAATAATATATAAAATAAGAGTGCGAAAAAGGATAAAGAAACATATTAACAAGGGCGGATATGCATAAAAATGCTACTCACCCTTTGAATGGATCAATCCTTAGATATAAAAGATGCATGAAATAGCTTATTCTATTCTCATCTATATAATGTAGCATACCTTAGGGGATTTCTATCCCATACCTATTTCCACCCTTATAATTAGAGTATCTCACATTCTAAGCCGTTGAAAAAAATAAATGATATTTCTACCAAAGTTTAGACACGTATTGACTAAGGCTACATTTCACATTGCATTTACCGTCTCAAAAAAGTCCTTTTACAAAAAAATCTCAACTTGATAAAAACAAATTTAAATTAGATTTATTAAAATCACTTTTAAAAACACGTTAGTTTTGCTTTTAAATTCTCCTAGAATCAAGTAAATTTTTTAATTAATATTTAATTTTCAATTTTATACTTTAAAAGGAAGATTTATTTTATATATTTATCTATTTCTCACCTAATCAAATCTTTTTTCCATTCTTCTTTGAAAAAAGAATAAATCTTTTCTTTATTTTTTATGAGTTAAATACATCATTTTTTAAGTATACCATATTCGATTATTTAAATAAAGCAATTTTTCTTAATATTTAAAAATTAATCCATAACAAACAAATTTTATCATACTAAATAATTATTTAAAATTTTAAATTACCAAAAAAAATTGATTATAAGTCAATTTCAATTATTATGTCTAAAATAAGATTTTTTGTATTTCGTTACAAAACACTCTAACCTACTTTTTCAAATTTAAGCTAAAATTTACCAATATTTTACTTCTTTCCATAGCTAATTTTTCCAAAAGCACAACTGCCAACAAATATTTTAAAAGCTACAACAATCCCAAACGGAACTTAAACAACAAATTCGAATCCCTCGAATTAAAATTTTTATAAAAGGGATTTTCCAATAAATCAATCGAAGGAAAAGGAGCTTTACACACTGTACAAACATTGTAGTAACAAATAAACATGAAGTCCAATAACTATTGAATGCAATATAAGCAAACCTTAAAAATAATAATGCGTTAATCATTTCATAATAATCTTTCCAGTAAAATTGGGATGTTGCATGTGAATTCAATTTCACCTAAAATGTTGGAAAATTATGAATACATAGAAACCTATGTCAATGTCAACCTAACTCAACTGACATTTTATAATATTGATCAAGAAGTTCTCCATATACATACGGTTAAACTAAAAACAAAACATGTTCTTTGGCAAGATGATTCACATTTCATGATACTACAAAATATGCTAAAGATATGTCATCTGTTTCTATTTGAATTGCATCACTATCAACCAAACAATTGGAACTGCTTGCCATGATCTTGCTACAATGATAGCTGTAATAGTTAAATATATGGTAGAAAGGTATCTTTCAATTTATAACTAAGCATCTAACAACGCTAAAAAAAATGTATTTTTAGCTAATACATTTATGACACTTCTTTTTTCATAGTATGAAAGAGAACTGGAGAATCAGAATCTTGGATACCACTGTATAATTCTATTGAATTTTGTAGTCCTAACATTCACAGTGTATGGATACCACTATATAAGGATTTTTCATTATTTATTTTTCTTTTTTTAAAAAATTACTAACCCTAACACCAGAATACTATCAACTATTAATTAGAAAGAAACAACATTTTCTAACCCTAAACCCGCATTGAGAGTTTTCGATTTTTCCACTTCAACAATAGTGTGCTTCACAAGCTTGAATGAGAATAATTCAAAATTCAAACATCCACTCACTGAAGTGCTCAAGACGTGCTCAAGACTAGCATACACATTTCCTCCATCTTAAATGAAAAATGTTTAGATGCATTCAGACAACACCTATCTTTGTATCTCCCACCATATCCAATCATAATTTGATATGTGACAAGTTCTATGTAATTAAAAGAAAAACAAGTCTAGAAAAGTAGAGAAAAGCAGGGCTAAACAAGTCAATGAAATAAAACAAAATAAAGGAAACCAATGGCAACCTGAATGAAGATTTACTCACCACCGTAGTTACTTTGAGAGGGAAATAGTACAAAACTTCTGGCAAGAACTATCAACCTTGGGTTAATGTTCCACATCATATTTCGAGCTCTCTCATTAAGCATTTGTGCAAATCATTACATATACTAGTTATTCTCTACCTTAAAACTCCTATTTTGGGGACACAGAAATAATAGGGTAATTGTTGAAAAAACTCAAAATATCATAATTTACCCCTTTTATTCACTGGGGACCATAAAAATATGATAATTTATCCAATCTTACAAGCTAATTGAATTAAATGATAAATCCTGTACAAATAATTTCTCTATCCTATAGAATTATGACCTGTGCTTGTGTGCTCAGATCTTATTAACTGGCTAATGTAACAGTTCAGTGCAACATATAAATAAATGGCTTCTTCCCTTCTCATCTCCTGAGCTATATGATACACCATTTGTATGCATATTATTTATAGAGGACCCTCTTTTTCCCCAAACGAAAAAATTATATATATATATTTTATATATATTGGAGAACCATTTTTTTTTTTCTCATAATGGTGCTCCACAAAGAGGGTGTCATGACGAAATAACCTTAGTAAATTCAGTTGGACTATTACGCATACCTTACTGCTCAATAGAACGAAGTTCCCAGTTACCTTCTCCATCAATAAGTCGTAGCTCTAATGAGTGGAATGGTATTAGAGCAGGTCTCTGACAAAATATGAAAAGGAAACAGTAAGAGGAACTCAAAAAGTACCACTCATGTTGAACAGACTCTTTAGCCTTGAATACCACAAAAGGAAATGAACTTGAGTAGATAATTCACTTAAGTTCTGACTAAATAGAGGTATATTCCTATCTCCATTCCTGGTGAATCAGATTCAAACTACACAATGCGATTGTATACATGAAAGAGCACCAACCTGGGATGAAGTAACTACTGTTATTCCCATGCTCTTTGCAACCTTGTATAGGTGTTCTTCAACGTCTACACTAGTGGCACTAGTTAAAAAAAAGACGCAATTAGTCATGATCATGCAACGCTAAACAAATGTAGACTTAGTAAGGGAAAAAATTGAAGTTGGCCAACATACTTGGTGCACTCATCAAGGATGCCAAACTTTGGCTTGTGGAAAAACAAGCGTGCCTTACAAGGACATAATATAAATTTAATTTAGATATCTGTATGCAAGTTCTGAAAAGTTAATATTTAAGCTCACAGATTAAATAAATTGAAAGCCACTCACCATTCCTAACCTCTGCTGCTCGCCAAGGGAAAGAATGTCTTCCCAATTCAAATTTGCATCCCAACCACCTTCCTCCCTTTCCAAAAGATAATTTAACCGAACATGCTGTAGAATAGTTCCCAAATGCACATCCAGAACATTATCCACAGATGTTTCACCTGAAAGAAACGTGATAGAGAAACAGAGATTGAATGTAATTAGCAAAACATAAAACTTTCAACTTCTTAAGCCACAGGGGGGCCATAATTGAAAAGAACAAGCACATTTTTTAACATTAAAATTCAAATCTTTCCAGAATGATCTTTTGGCACTCAGCAAAAATTTTCTAAACCATCAATATTTAGCAATAAACATCCATTTCAGAGCCATCAGTCATATCAAAACTAATTTCCTGAAATAGTTTTGAACAGTCAGTTTTTAATAGAAACAGTAACCATTAATTGCTCATTGATATGATGAAACAGTCGGAAATAAGCAGTTCAGATCACATTGTGAACACGTCTTGGACACTTGAACTCATATGCTAAGTCTTTTCTCATTATTTCACTTATTTCTTTTCTAAAAAGTCGATCAACATAACAGTATACACACACGAACACATATATATATAGGTGATCGGTAATAAATTTTGAGTGAAAAGTATCAAAAATGTTCTTTTGAAGCATGAGTACCTCAAACTAATTGATTTTAAAATTACTTTTCTTATAATTACTGAATCATTTAGAAAATTGTTTGTTTAATTTTGGATTTCTTTTTCTCGAATATATTGCTTATTGCCGTTAGAAATTATATTCCAACAAACACGCCATGTGCATGTCCTACTTCATAAAAAATGAAAGGTCACCATATTTGTACCTCATCATGTCCATGATTTTATCTGCAATTTAAAGGCTCTCTATTTTATCATAAATAGAAAATTGACGACAGATTTTTTTACTACAAACATCCATAAGAGAACTAAATTACATTCCAAATGTCCTGCGGGCTTCTCCCTATCCTCAACTTATATTCTCTTCCTTTCAATTTTTCCACACAAATGAAAAGATAATGAAGAGTCTGTAAAGACGAGTGTTAAGGTTCTTAATGTGATAATCATTAAAAAGTGAGTCTAACTATCTTGCATCTTCAAGATAATTAAATGCACTACAATACTTCAGCAAAATAACAATTGGTACCCATACCATCATAATGCTCCTATATTTCTCTTCAAATTCAGTAGTCCACTGATTATAAAAAATCTGAAACTTTATCTAACTCCCCCTCACATATCTGAGACATCTAATAAGCGTTGGGCACAAGCCTCAATGTCAAATATAAACAGTTACCCAAGAAAATATCCATACTTAAAGATGTGTGCATATTGTAGAGAATTCCAAATTCCAATATGAGACACTAATGCGCAATAAACTAATACTATTGAACTTGAACCATTTAAAAGGCAGAGTGCAAATTCGCAAGAAATTTACCTTTGGCATACAATTTTGATGACTTCATCTCTGCTTCTTCACGAGATAGTGGATATATTATTTGATCTCTCAGTGTTCCAAGGCACGTATAGGGACGCTGAGGAACATAAAAAATACCACAACCCCATTCGTCTTCCTTGGTATTTTGTGATGGTTTAGTGAGTCTTCCACTTGCAATTGGCCAAAGACCTCTAAGAACTCTGAAAATTGAGCTTTTTCCACTCCCATTTGGGCCTTAAAAATTTGAAACCATTGTGAGACAAAAGTAACAGATTAGGAATAGGCAAACAAAAAAGAAAAGGTACTTTACTAACCCGTAACCAGCAGGCTTTTCTCCTGTAAAACGTCACAAGTCAGCTTCTTTGCTAACATCTTCTGTGCTGGGGTAATGATATCCACCCTGGAGAAGGAAATAACATCTTCTGCATAAAAGTCCCTCTTGTTGGTCGTAGATCCTCTAGTAACTGCAATTTATTCAGAAAAAAAAAAGGTACAACAATAGAACTTCAGTTCTCCGCAAGAAGAAATAGCAATGCCTAGTTTGAAATTGATAAGAGTACTAACTACACAGACGGTCATTCCACCAGCCAGTCTCTCAATTATCACCAGAATATAGCATATGGAAAATAAATGCAAAAATTTGGACAACAAAATCAGTACTATAATTAATTTCTTCTAGATTTAAAATTAAAAAAAAAAAAACATTCAATTGTGTCTTATATACTCTCAGAGATTGAAGGAAAAGCATAGCATTATGGATGTGAACTGAATCTTGTTACATTCCAAT
The DNA here is from genome assembly GCF_027475165.1 of Benincasa hispida. Classification (NCBI taxonomy): domain Eukaryota; kingdom Viridiplantae; phylum Streptophyta; class Magnoliopsida; order Cucurbitales; family Cucurbitaceae; genus Benincasa; species Benincasa hispida. Next base: position 34,635,659 of record NC_143488.1, on the reverse strand, counting down.
ACAAAAATTGTCACACAAAGCACTACTGATGTAGGGAGTTCCTTAGTAGTTTCGGTTAATTCATGGTTAAATGTTTGAGTTTCTTTCTATTTTTTAATATTTATTTTGTTTTCAATTCTCTATAAATAGGGTATCTCTCTCTTGTACTAAATAACTTTTGATCATAATAAAGATTCTTTGAAAGAATTTTTGGAGAGAATTCCCCATTATCACTTGGCTACACCACTAACATTCAATAATTTTTGTCACAATAAATTGGGTCAGTACAATATAATATCCTTGATTTCTGGAATATAATTGTATAAGTCAATTTGGAAACATTTATGATAAGAAATAAACTTTCGTGATCTGAACATGTAAAAGGAGGATGGTTGCAGTGAAGCTGATAAATGGTTGGAAGCTCACATAAGAATCAGCCACAAAGCCTGATTTCCAAAGGAAGCAATGATATGGAGGCGAGAGTGTGAGCTTGAATTGCTCAAAGAAGGGACAATAACTTTGAATTTTTCCTCATATGCACATTTGTTAGGCAAAAATTCTTTTACTGCTAGTGTTTTCTCATGAGGAAAGTTAACTTAATAACCGATGATGACATAGCTACCATTAATATACAGCTAACATTAGTTGAGTTGTTCAAACAACTATCATGTAGCTCATTGAATGTTTTGAAACTAACTAGAAAGTAAATACTTAGAATGAATTCAATTTCCTATTGTTTAACTACATAAACCAATACGAGTCAGATCACAGACACTAGCTGCAAGGAGCTAAAATAACATAAACATGATGAATGGAACAGTATCAACCTTATCCAACAACAAAGTTACTTCAATTATTTACTTTCAAATCTCACTTAGTTTCCGGTTACTTTATCGCCAAACTAACCATTGAAGGACATCATATGACATTTAACTTATAAATCATTATTAGAATAAAATAAAATGACTGAAATCAAAATATCTCCCACAATCTAATTGAAGATGAGGTGTGTAAAATTTACCGGAATGCGCAGCATCCAAGAGCTCTTCAAGCTCAGATATTCTATTGATACCACCAGAGAGCTCAAGAAACTTTCTGTGTAATTCAAGAATGTCGCCGAAAGCTAAAAAGCTTTGAGATACAACAGATGCTAAAAATCGTAGTGCATGTGCCAGTTCACCTGAGAAAATTTTATGGTGAGACAGACAATGTGTGTTTAGTTTTACAATTAAATTCTCAATGACAGTCAGCTACCTTGAGTGGAAGTCATGGCTCGGTCACCTTGATGATCCAGGGCATATAACAAGCTCAAACCCCATGTCACATTGTGAGGTAATTGTTTTGTGACAAAATCATCTAATATGCCAAACAGCCATTTCTTCTTTAAATTCAACAATGAATGGTCCACAAGCTTCTTAAATCTTGACTCAATCATCTGCAAAGTAATAAGGAAAATAAAATTCAACACTGACTATGACAACTCATGGTGAGTAGACTATTGAAGTTTTTAAGAAACAAATTTTAATTTCATTATCCAAAGAGTGATACAAAATAGGGGGGGGGGGGGGGATGAGATATTCCCGCACACCAACAGGTTACAAAAAAGAGACCCAACTAGCAAGTAGAGTAAAAGCTACAATCCCTTGATGTATGAACTCATTCTAGAAAGGAAGACAACACAAAACTAAGAGCAGAAGCCAAATAGGATCTTACTTATCCATCAAGCAGCAAATGGTCCAATAGTTAAGAGCATACAGAAGTGAGCATGCACAAATATATATTTCACAAACATGTATACTGAGTCCAACTTTCCAGCAAAGGCGGACTAAACATAAAATATAATAAAGACACAAAATAAAGGCAGTGCCGGAAGTTAGTAACATATTATACTAGTAGGTACCCTAACACAGAAAATTCAAGAAAACACCAAGGATAACTGCATTGCAATATTTGTAAAGTTACGGTATAATAGCCTTTCAAGAGGGCTACCTCTCTCTCAAGTTCCACGATGTATAATACCAAAATCCTTCACACCTCTCTATGGTCATCCCTAACACCCTTTATTATCCAAGGAACCCCTTGTTAACTACCCCTATGTCCTTCCTAATGTCATACTAATCTTACCCATATACCCTAACTAGTACTCTCACATTATCCTGCCCTTCAAAGACACCTTATTCTCAAGATGTGCTTAACAAAACAAGATCACAAAATCGGGTAACAATCGGTTTTTTTTTCTTTTCTTTTTTTTTGTGGGTGGGGGGAGAATTAAACAATATGTAGCACCCAAAAGAATAAATTGAGTGGTGCTCCAACGACCATGTACAGTCAACTTCTTTTATCGAGAACAAATGAAAGAATACAGGCATGGGCGTACCCAAAAAAAAAAAAAGGTGTCCCACTGCAAGGACTCCAGCTATGCAAAAGAATGCCTATAGAGTAATTACAACAGGTCTTCAAAATCGAAACCCACAAGAGACTAAATCTCACTAGGGTCCCTATCCCTCCCTCTAAAAATCCTATTATTCACTCACCCACGAAGTCCATAAGATCACACACACCCGAGCAAGCCATAAGAAATGACCCTTCTCCCCACGTGGCAGATTTCCTCAATCATACTCCTTGTAACCCTCCAACAGAAATGTCAAACGTTCCAAGAAACAGCTTTCAAACAAAGCTTGCAAACTCACATTGCCAAAGGATATGTTCTAGATCTTCCCCCGCCTTCCAAAAAATAATACAACAGAACGGCCCAATAACCGAAGGTAACTTCCTCACTAGTCAATCCATCGTATTAGCACGGCCGTGAAAAACTTGTCAGGTAAAGAACCTCATTTTCCTAGGAATCTTTTATCTTCCAAAGAATTGAAAAAACTGAGTCACCTACAGGAGAAGGGTCAACCAAACAATGAAGGAAAGATTTACATGAAAACCTCTCCAAAAGATTGGGTCCCCATACTCTCCCTTGCCTAAAAGAGTTGCTCTCAAGTAAAGATAGAAGGCAGACCACATAACGATCATGTACGGTAACCAAAGAAAAAAATCACTTTCCACTATGTTTAGTTGAACTAACTACATAATTTGTCATCTTTTGTTCCAAAAAAGAAGAAAAAAACTCATAATTTGATTATTTTGCATTGCTGGCCTGCTGCACCCCTCCGCCCCACCCCACCAACCACACGATCATGTACAGTAGGGGGTGGGCTACAGCAGAGCAGGCAATGTTTTTTTTTTTTTTTTTAAGAGATGACAAATTATGTAGTTCAACAGAACATAGTGGAAAATAATTTTTTTCTTTTTTTTGAAACAAAATGAAAGCTTTTCATCAATGAAATGAAATGAAACGAAACGAAGCTAGATTAATGCTTGAAGTACAATAAGCCAAAATAAGCAGGATCGAGCAAATAAAAAATAGCTCAAAGCTGGACATGTCCAGAAAATTAAAGCAAATACAATCAAAATACAACCCAAGATGGAACAAATTGGCTCTTTGAACAAAAATTCCAAACACCATTGAAACTGAAACTCTAAGAACCAGCAACGGTATGAGGAAGACAACTGTTAGGAGAGAGTCAGCTTCAACTTCTACTAAACTGGTAATAACCAACAATCCATAAAACCAAAGGAGCAAACCGACTAGAATAAATGGAAAACCACAACACCTTAGAACCAGACAAATCCAAATAGAAAGTGGCTGCCAAGAACTTGGAGAGGGGCAAACAAAGAAAAATCCGACCTCCAACTATGACAACTTGGTGACAAAGCCCCCCTAAATTCTGAGGTCTAATACATTTTAGTTTTTAAAAGTCAATTGATTATCATTATTAATTGAAAACAAAAGCAGAAAACTAAATTCAAATGAGTTACAATAATTGAATGAAACTAAATAAATAAACTCTATTCAAATGAGTTCCGATAATTAAAACAAAAAACCTGTTCTCAAACTAAAATTTTAAATCGCCCTTTTTTCCTTATAATGATTCTATCACTCCATATTAGCTAATCAGAAGGTGTTCTTTTTGTAATTTCATAGCCTTCAATAAGATGTTTAATTCCATTTGGTCAACAGACTCAACACAATGCAAAGTTCAGAAAACTTACGGCTTTTTCACGAGAACCACCGCCAAAGAAAGCAACAGACTCAGCATGCGTACGGAGTCTTTCATGCATAAACCTGAATCATCCATGATCTTATGAGTCCTCCTCAACTTGCAGCAGGACATTACAAATTAATAATAAAATTGATAAACTACTTACCTAAACGTTCCCTCAAGTTGCTGTTCTTGACTAGTTAGTTCACCAAAATCAGGAGCAGCTGTTCTTAGAAAACCCAGGCCTAGCAACATATAAGCATACAAAATGGCAACTCCTCTCCTACCTGTCAACATCTTCATTCTCCAAGTGAACCTTAAACAATAGCAGCAGAGAACAGAAAATTCTTAATTTATATGAGACAAGTAAATAACACAGTTATTTCCTACAAAGCCTACTGTTGAAAGATTAAAATAGGCCTAGAGAGCCCCCGTCTGACCCTCACGGTTTCTGTTAATTTCGGCTCTACATGTATACTTGTTTCCTTATATATGAACATCTTCCTTTCCACTAATCCATTAATCCACCAATCCTCAAGATGTGTGAAGTTCTCCCTACGGTTAAAGAAAACAATAAAAGGGTATACTATATCGTATTTTGGAAGAGTCCTATCCCCAAGAAGATTAGATTTTTTTTTGTGGGAGGTCAGCTATAGTAGCATCAACACAGCCGATACTCTCATAAAAAAGGCACCTTGGATGATATCTGCTCCAAGCTGGTGCGTCCTATGCTGTACTAACGATGAAACCATTACACATTTTGGTCTTGTGTGAATTTGCTCAATCGTTTTGGAGGTGAATTTTAAAGTCCTTTGACTACCAACTGGTTTTCCCAAATGACCCTCTAACTCTTTGCCTTCTCTTTCTTGAATGGATGACCAGAGTTAGAGGATCATTTGGGAAAACCAGTTGGTAGTCAAAGGACTTTAAAATTCACCTCCAAAACGATTGAGCAAATTCACAAAAGACCAAAATGTGTAATGGTTTCATCGTTAGTACAACATAGGACGCACCAGCTTGGAGCAGATATCATCCAAGGTGCCTTTTTTATGAGAGTATCGGCTGTGTTGATGCTACTATAGCTGACCTCCCACAAAAAAAAATCTAATCTTCTTGGGGATAGGACTCTTCCAAAATACGATATGAGGAGCTCCTCATTATGCTCTTTCTTATTGAATGGTTATATGATTATATTCCCAAATGACCAATAAGAAGCTCCTAGTTCATTCCATATAACCATTATACTATATGATTGAATGTTTCTCTTTTTTTTTCTAATAAAAAAAATGGTTGCCTTGCCCCTTATGTTTTGCCATGAGCTCCTCATTATGCTCTTTCTTCATGTTGTGGTGTCTTTTTTTTTCAAGCTTCCAAGAGTATTATATTAGTCTCCTATCTTTGTGAAAAGCCTTCTTGGGTGGCTTCAGTTCTGTTTCAACAAGCCCAGCCCACAAAAAGGGCGGGTACTAAAGGAAAGGTTGTCATTAGACCTATTGAGTAATTACAAAATATCTTCATTACTTAAACCCAGAGAGACATGGAATCTAATAAGGGACCAAGACGAAACATCTCTTAGAAGCCATTTCTAACTCTCTAAAAATCTTATTGTTTCTCTCTCCCCGCAATCCCACAATAAAGAACATAACCCAGCAAACCATAAGAAGCCACCCTAATCCCCAAAGATTGAAAATACCATTGAATATTGACAATATATTAGTAATCTCGCATCATTGACAACACAAGGAGGTAAAATCTTTTTGCCCCCTATCGTTGATATCGCCAAAATTGGCAATATAATGAGGATATCTTTCTTTGTTAATTATTGTTAACATGTTATTGGTATTTGTATATTACTTTCACTCCATTTAGAGATATGTAGGGATTAATAAGAGTTAAATAATTAATTCAGTTAATCCATTAATGAAGTCATACCCTAGGTTGTGTTTCAATCTAGTTTCGCCCTGTTTGTCCCAATTTATTTACTTTCCTAGGTCTAGGTTAGATTAATTATTATCACAAGTCGGTCACCTAGATAAAATTGGAACAATCTGTAGGTAACTAAAAGAATTATTAACTCGAATCCCTAAGGACGATACTCAACCAAGCTGTTTTAACTATATATAATTTGCCGCGTGTGCTTGCATGGCATCAAGTTTTTGGCACCATTGCTAACGAATCATTGTCTTTTGATTCTTTTAATATTTATGAGATTCTACTCATCTTAATTTAGGGTGTAAATTAGTATGTGTCCTTTTTTATTTTTTTTAAGTCTTTTCCGGTGCATGTTATGACTTTTTATAATTTTGGGTGGTGGCCTTATGGGGTGTTCCACCCAACTTAGGTCCAACACCACCAATGCCAATGCCTTTCAACCCTTACCCTTACTCATACCCAACCAGTTATCCATCCCATGACCATATGAGTTATTATGTTCATACATCCCTAATTGAGAGGAAACCTTCCCTAGAGGACCAGTTAAAAATGTATATTTTAGAGTCCAAACTTAGGAGGTTTAGCATGTCTAAGTTAGAGAGGTTAGATAGGATAGAAACTCAAATGATAAAGAATCTGGCAGTTCTTAAACATATCAATGTTCAACTTAGTTTAACAGTTGACACAATTAGAGCCTCGCATGAGGAGAATGTTTTTTATGCCACTGAGGTAGGGAGGTCTAGTATTCTATGCTCTAATGGTGAGGACGAGTTGGAGGAACTAGAGTCACACCACAAGCAGTTTGTGAGATGGAGAGAGAATGTGCCTGATTTAGATGAGGAATTTCATTCTCATGGAAAACTATATATATATAACATATACATACATACATACACACATACGTATGTACATACATATATATGTTAAGAACACAATCACAATGTATTGTGACAAGCAAGCTACTATTCATGAAGGCTACAGGACTTAAATTAGAAGGACAAGTTGATTTCAATGGTCATCTACAACCTCTTCAGAAGAAAGTTGAGAGATTAGATTAGACCTAGAAAACCTGTTTGACCTTTACTATTGAACAACAGAGTTTTTTTTATAAGAAATATTTCATTGATAAATGAAATGAATCCAAAGAGGTACCATAAAAGATACAACGAATCTCAAAAAAATAAGAGAAGACAACCCCAACGATGATAAAAGATGAACATAAGAGGAAGGGGAGCCCATACAAAATGGTCAAATACAACTAAAAAGAGACTCCTTAAACAAAGGCAGATAAACGAGCACATTGTTGATGAAACGCCCAAAAAAGAAGATCTGACTTTGTAAAAACCTTATGGCCGAAAGATCGATTAAAGAAAATGTGACTGTATCCATGAACTGATACCAATGTGCAAGGTTAATAAGAGTAGACTCAAGCAAACGTAGAATCTTCTCTAAGCAGAGCTTTTACTTTTTGTCATAGGAGATGAAACTTTCTAGATTCCGAAGTTCTCTCATTCCTTTTCTTTTTTTCTTTGATGATAACCGATTGGATTGTTTTCTAGTAGGAATCGCCTTTATACAGAGGCATAGTTCATTAAACCATGGGACCAAGGCCATCAGGTGAGGAGCTAGGTCGAAAGATCCATATCGATTTTGAGGATAATGATCAGACCATTCTTCTCCTATGTGGTATAAGGGAGAAAAGGGCATTGGGCTAGATAGAAATGCAGTTTTGTCAGCATCTAATGGCAACGCTACGATGGCCATGGAGTGTTTGGTGCCAGGGCGAAAAATAGTGCACTTGGTAAAGGAAGAGGGGTCAACGTCGTTGGTTTTTAAGGAGGGGATCGGGTTGGCATCTATTGAAGGCGCTCCTCGAGAAACACTGCTCGATGGAGGAAGCAAGGTGGCTGATGGTTTTTCGGGTGCCAATAGGGAAAGGGGATGGGGAAAGGCTGGGGAGAGGAGGAGGGATGGGAAAGGGGATGGGGAAAGGCTGGGGAGAGGAGGAGGGATGGGTTGGATGCCCGTGGAGGTGAGGAAGAAAGATGGGGGAAGGACGGGTTGGGTCCCGATGGAGGTGGGGAAGAAGGATGGGGGAAGGTTGGGTTGGTTGCCAGTGGAGGTGAGGAAGAAAGATGGGGGAGAGATGTTGAGTTAACGGGGGGAAAAGGAATGAGTTGTTCTGTCGAAAAAGGGCTTGATGAAGTTGTTAGGACAGTTTACGTATGGGAAGCAGCTTGTTCTAATGGGACAACAGCTAAGGAGGGTTGGGGTAGCTCAGGGGCGGTAGGTTGGATAAAGGACAGGACATTTGTGTGCAAAGAGGGTGATGGTTCAATGGTCAAAGGGAGTTTTCGTGCATTGGTAGATAAAACAGATGTCTCTGTCACACACATAGTTGCTATGGGAACAGAGAGAGAGGTAACAGAGAGAGAGGTAGCAGGTAAAAGGACGACTAAAGGGGAAGGGTTGGTTTCTCGATGGACGTCCTTGGCAACAATTTCCTCCGTAGGAGAGAGTGGTTTTATCCACTATGCAATTGGGTCTTCCAAGATCAATTTCTCACGTGTCAGTCAAGGTAAGGCTCCATGCTTTTCTTCCCGGTATCCAACGTGAAGAAGAGCTTAAAAAAAAGGGTCTATGTTGACTATGATCGCCTCTGTGGATGAGGAAGGGAGATGAACAGTGGCAGGCAAGAAACCAACAACATTCTCCTTCACTTTTATGAAAACCTCCATCATGTCCATACAAGATGAGTCTTTTTGGCCACTTCCATGAACCCTCCACAAAGGTCACCAATGTATTTAAAGGATTCAATGGACCATCTATCAATGAGTAGATTTCTAACCTTGATACATCCTCCATAAGAGGGCACCTTTTGGTCCTTGTAGAAAGTCTCGATGCTCCAAGGCTGAAATTTCACCATAAAAGAACCAACCTTGTACCAGTCTTTAATCTTGCATAAAATCTCACCTTGTTCTTTGTTTTCGGTAGCTAATATGTGTTTTAGATGATATGATATTAAATTTGCCTTCACCTATCAACTAAAACTTTTGGGTCAATTGATGATTGAGCAGCCGGTCCAGGAGGTCCTATATTCAAAACACTTCAATGTTATTTCCTCCTCAGTTAACATTGATTTCCACATGTTGGGTCTTTTACAAATTTCAAACCCATGAGTGAAAAAAAATGTTAGATGATATAATATTAAATTCGTCTTCACCCATCAGCTTAAGTTTTTTGGTCAACCGGTGATTTAAGAATGTATAAATACTTCTTCCTTTTACATGGATAATGGGTTTCCTTCTTTCTTCAACCTATTGCTAGTTACCAAATGAAATTAGCCTGAAATTTCCTTAAAGATGTTTGTGGTCACCCAAACTATACTAAGAATACAAAGTCCTCATTTCTTCAACTCCACTGCTAAACTTCACTTACCAAAGAATATCAACAGATGGCTTCACCATCCCAGTAACTAGCCCAGATAGGTCTGTGGTCAACTTCTCAAGATCATTGGTTAATCTCTGATCCGCATCAATACTTTTATTAGACATATAAAAGACCTACAAGAAGCAATAACTCACGTTAGAGAGTTTTTATATTAATGGTCAAACAAACAATAGCCTAACCAAAACGTGAATGTGAAGCAGACCAATCTCTGACAATGCATCAGAATATAGTACTACTACTACTACTATATAATTGCTCATCCAGCATCAGAATATTGAAGATTTGTGAAGCCAAATATAAAAAACTTCGTTGATTGAATAAACACTTTTTCACAAGTAGAGAATTCATTCAGGGTGGAAACCCCCCAATATCCCATATACCTTGTAAAATGCATTGTTCTTCATGTAATTTTTTAGCAGATGCTTTGTCAATCGAATCCTCCAACCGAGGGCTAGCCTTGCGGTGAAATTCCTGTTAAATAAAGGGATATCATTGACTAAATTTGAAATAAAAAAATAAAATGTAGATTATTTTTTCCTTTAAATAAGAGACTAGAAACAAAATTTTGAATGGAAAAAACAACATAGAGTTGCTATTTTATTTGTGAAAAAATACAACAAAGCCGCATCCATGGAATAATAAAATTGGAAAAAGATATTCACAAGGCCATTAAATTGAGCCTTGGTGTTGTAATAAGTTGGACATCAAAAACAAATATGATCCAGCTTGAAAAGCAGTGTTATATTATATATAATATTGTGTTAGAACCACCTGCAAGAGGTGGGTAGCTCTAACCGTATGTGTTAACAGGGAATCCCGAAGGCTGTTCCCGACCCTATCAGGGGAGATGCCAACCATCTCCCCTTTAATCGAACACATATATAACATTGTGTTATCATGAAAATATCCCAATCACAAAAACTAAAATGTTTATTTGATATCCCCAGGTGGACAGGAATCTACAAATGACTTGTCTTATATTATAAATTCATGTTCCATTAGTTTAGGTCTCCGATGTAGATCTACAAAGAAGATTTTAGGACTCAAGTGAATGAATATTATTAAGTGTTCCCCCGAACCTCTCTAACATTTTGTTAGAAACTGCCATGTATCTTGGGCATGCTCTTCTAGAGAGTGGTTGCCTACGGTCGCATGCCTGGACCCTCCTCAACCATATCAAGTTTCAACAAAACTAACCGAATGATTCTCAGCCAACCTTTTTGGGTAAAATTGTACAATAAGGGAGCAAGAAGCCATCAAACTTCACCCTAGTGTTAGAAAAAATGAAAAAAGTACGCAATCATAACAAATAAAGAAGCCGCCAACTACACAGAGGCTCTAAACCATGTAAGATACGAACTTGCAAAAAAAATTACAAAAAAAGGCATAGATGCGCCCAAAACAAACAAAGAATTTAACAAGGGACCAAAAATCAATGGATGAACCCTCTTTCCCTCAAAATACACTATAGAGCCCATTGAATAGCAATGTTCACAAGTGCAAAGTGCATCTCAAGGGTTTCATAATTGCCTAAAGGCAAGTGAGGGACAAAAAGACATTGCTGAGTGAAGCGAGGTGCAGTTATATATCAACTTCATTATCGATTTTCTTCTTCACCATCTATGTTTTTTCAGAAAAAAAAATATACACACACACATATATACGTAATCAGGCACTCGCCTTCAAGCATGGCAAAGGTGTCAAAAAGTAACAAAGGCACCACCAAGCGAGTGCCTTGTTGAAGGAGCTTGCCTTGGCTCCACCTTCAAGGTGCAACGACCCTTTGCCTCACCTCTTGCCATAGGTGCACACTGATAATGCTAATTTATGAGGAGCTCTTTTTTTTTTTTTTTTTTTTTTTTTTTTTTTTTTGAGTACCTAATTTATGAGGGTTATTTAGCTTTAAAATCTAAGTTCACTGTTGTAAATGATGTCAAAACTAATGAAGTATAGTATAAACAAAGTAAACATGTTGATGTATCTTTAAGATTTGATTTGAACTTAATTGGCATAAGATAAAATAGATAAAACAAGAAATTGAAAAAGATTTATGCAATGCCAAACGAATAACATATGATAGCTTTCAGTCTTTGTTATGGTCATTCCTATTAAGAAAATTAGCAGAGAGAAGGGCAGAAGGTCTTTGTTAAAATATTTTCATTATAGAATTCAGGTTTTTATGGTGTGCTCAAGGAATCCGAAATCACCTTAGAGAAGGAGCAATAAATGCATTAGCTGCACTTTGCAGGACACTAACTCCAATCAACCGAATAAAGGATGCCTTATCCTGCTCTAAAACATACTTTACAGTGGTTCCTGTGGAAATTGATTCCTCTCCAATGAAATTGGCAATTTTATAAGATAATCCATGTTTCAGAAATGACATTCAGATTTACCATTCAATGAGGCAATGCGGTCTGATATCCATGTTCTAGATAAAACAAGAAAACCAACTGCCAGCAGCTGTGCTCCCTGTTTATCAAATAATGTGGGCACCTGTAGAATAAGCAGATCGATGATGAGTAATACTCATAAATGACAAGAGAGTACATTTAAGGCCCATTTTGTCTATCAAACAGAAAAATTTTATCCTATTTTAGAACATGAATAGGTTACAATTGAAGTATATTCCAATTCACAATACAACTCAACTTTGATGAAACTCTAACTACTGCTTGGGTTAGATACGAGTATCAGAATAAGAATATATCATGCCATTTTATTATGTTTCTCAAGCAGGAACAGCACGTTAATTTTCTATATCGACCTAGTTGGAAAAAGCGCAAAATACTGAAATTGATTTACCTACTGTATCCCGTGGTAATTACGGCCCTCTAAGAGAGAAGACTAAACATTCTACATTTTTTTTTAAGATTAAAATCCAATTTTAGTGGGTAAACTTTTTAAAATGTCTATTATAATGCCTATTCCTTCAGGATCACTTTACCTATAAGGCATGGGCCGTCATTTTGAATCTTTATGGCTTGGCTTCGTACCTTCCAAAAGATGTTACGACTGGTCTTTTTGAGTTGCTGTCCAGTTGATGGTTTAGAGGACAAGCTAGGATATTGTGGTGCAATGGGAGCACGACCCTCTTCTGGTCTATTTGGAACAAGAGGAATAGGTGGTTTTTGTGAAAGCATACAGTTTACTGCTTCCACGTGAGGTGCATCACACAATACTTTTTGTCATACACAGTGGGTATCTTTTTTCAGGACATTTGCCAATTCCTCTATTCAGGCTTAGGGACCCTCTCATCCCTAAGGCCTTAGGCTATTCTTCTCTTTTGATTAATATATTTTGTCTTGTTTCTCATTAAATAAAAAATAAATAAATAAAGGGACTCTATCTTCTATCCTTTCTGCCAGGAAAAACAAATCTAAAATTGCTTCTTCTGATTGCCCCAAAATTCTCCATCTCTCACCCTTGTATACCAGAAACCAAAATATTTGGCCACCTTGAACATTTCTCAACTGGCCCTTTGACCTATAATAAACTGCCTGTGGAGACTGCCCAAAACTTAAGTATAAATTCCCACCACCTTTATCCACTCCAGATTGAATAAAATGGCAACTCCTTCCTTTTACCCATGCTAGATTGCCCAAAATCTAAGTGTGACCTTTGGACAACACAAAATCTAAATCAGGATGACTTCCTCTGAACTGCCCTCCTAATTCTAGGCTCCTGAGGACCAGCCAAAATCATAACACTGCATCTTTGAACCACATAAAACCCAAATCTAAGTTCCTTACCCCTCCTGTTGGACAACCTCGGGACAGGATCTTTCTCATGTACCTTAGCTCTTAAGAGGCTCTACTGTTATTTCCTTGCCTTTATTTAATCCATTTTCATTTTACATTGTTCAATATGCTCTTGATGCAGTGAAATTGAGTTAATCCAATCTCTATTTTATATTTTACTAGTCCAAGTAGTTTTCGGTAATGTGCTCGTTTATTTACCGCTCAATTAGTTATTTGAGTACAGTTAGCAGTTATTTTTAGGTTTAGTTACTAGTTGGTCAGTCGAAAGCATGTATAAGATGGGAGTTTTGCTATTTCAGCCATATGAGAGACTAACCAGTATTTTGATCATTGCAGCAATTCTCAGTGGCAATATTCTGGGAATTCCTTCAAGTTGAGGAACAGTTGGACGAGTAGCAATACTATCTGCAGGAGGTGAGGTTGCTATCACCCTTGAATTGTATGATCCTGCATCTGACTTAGAGAAACTAGATGCCTAAACAACAAACAAAAACAAAGTAAGAACCGGGAGTTTTCTCCATGCAGCAATATTATATGGAGACGACAATATAAACCAACCAAACACAAAGTTCTAACAGCTTTTCAACCTTCTCAAGACTGGAAAATGCTTGCTGGACTACAACTGCATCACTTTGACGGTCGGTCTTAGGTCTCATGGAATTGATCACTCCCTGCGGAAACTCCTGCCTGGGTTATCGAGGAAGTAGAATAAATAAATATATGCATTTTCACATTTAACAGAAAGTTGACAGTGCTGGACTGCTGAAATCTAACCGTTTATAATGAACACTCCAACCTCCTTCACCATCCAAGGATAGTACCACATCATGGAAAGCAACCAACGCTGGACGGTGCGAGATTGTAATGCATGATGTTCCCATATCTCTAACTTTAGAGCAAAACCGTTCTTCCATATCAGTTGTGACAGCACTTGTGCATTCATCGAGAATTGCAAATTTGGGCTTATGATAAAACAATCTGGCCATCCCTAACCTTTGTTGCTCTCCTAGAGATAGTTCATCACCCCAGTTTATCTCTTTTTCAGGAGGGTAACGGTCTAGCAAATACTCGAGGTCAACCTTTATAGAAAGGAACAGAATTCCAACACAATTAAATCCCAAAAGTAATGTAGTGACCACTAAACTTGAAAATTAAAACAAGAGAAATACCAAAGAAAAAACTAACGTTTTTTAATAATTCTGCCATTCCATCATGCGTGAGTGGTTCAACTTCTTGATCTGCAGTTAGCGGGTAAATTAACTGGTCCCTAAGGGTGCCAACAGCAGTATATGGTCTCTGTGGAACGTAGAAAATTTCCTTGTTCAGATCAGACCCAACCCCAGGTTTAACAATATGGCCAGAAATCAGAGGCCAAAGGCCACCTAGAACTCGAAAAAGTGAGCTCTTCCCACTACCATTTGGACCTTCAGCACATAATAATAAGTTTCATTAGTCCAAATAACATTGACAGCAGTGTGTCTTCTGAACATAGTAGCAATAAAACATACTGTAACTACTAAAATTTAAGGTTTTTATCCCCCCACCGCACCCCGAACATCAAGAGAAAGAAAAAGAACGAGCGAGCCACTGAAACTATGACTTAAGGTGGAGAGGAAACAGACAATAGGGATTGAATGGGTAAATAATCAACACCGAACAAGATGACACCGGTTGGAAGAAGTACCTGTAATTAAAAGATTAGATCCTGGCTCAACCTTAAGAGTCAAGTCATCCACCAACACATTACCGCTGGGAGTAACAACCTGGTAGCAAATTCAATGTTAAGATGGCACGTGAAGTGTGTCTATATGTGAAGTTAATCTAGCTAATTCGCCGTACAATTTACCTTAACTCCAGAAAACTCAATATAATCTGCTTCACTGAAGCAATTCATATCACCAGTTGCAGGCTGAGAAGATTCAGCGCTCAACTCTTTGGACACAATCATTAGCTCATGAATCCGTCTAGCATAACCACTGCAATAATGAAGAAAATGAAAGAGAATGAAACCAATTAAAGAAATAACTTGAGAACTAGATGCACATGCTCCTAATGACGTAAACTACTTTCATCCATATATTCATCACCCATGTCATGCAAAGACTGTTTATGCTTTCTTTGAGGTTAACAACTAATTCATCAACTAGAAACAATGGTATCTACCAAAACAATTTATTACTAAATAATACCTTAGACGATTGAGACGTCTTGAACTAATAGATAGAGTTCCAAGAGACTGAAATAATGAGATTATAACACTGGTATGATATCTAAGGTTGCTCAACATCTCTGCTCGCCCTAAAGTTGAAGAGTCAGGTCTGAGATGACCAGAAAAGAAAGGCTCGATAATCAAAATAACAGCAAAAGTGGCACCAAAATACTTCACTAGGAAATCCTGAATCATGCCAAACCACCAATGTTCATGAAGGACAATTTTTAAATGTTCAACGAGAGTATTAAACTTTTGCAGAATATGAAACTCTTCTCTTCTTTCTCCACCATAAAAGGCTATGCTCTCAGAATGGGTTCTTAAACGAGATTGAAGTTGGCGGTACTCCCCTTCCAACTGTTGTTCTTTAGACATTAGTTTCCCAAAAGGAGGAGAAAAATTTCGGATCAAGGTTCCAGATACTGCTACATAACCCTGCAAAGTAGAATTTTTTTCAGTTTAACCATTGAAGTTAAAATTTTTAAACTGAACTCTAGAAAATATCTACATTCACACGTGCTAAATGAAAAGCATTGTCAAATGACAAAGAAACAAGAAAATTTAACAGCAGAGATTACCAAAATCCATAGGACATATTTTGGGCTAGCATAAGAACAAAGGCGCCAAGTATAGAGGAGACCATCAACAACTGCTGTTAAATCATCCTGTACAAGCTCACTCAATTCTGAACAAAACCTAGGTATATCACTTGCAATTCGCTGTTCAGGATTTGTCACTCGACCATCCACATGTGATATTTTGTAGTACGACATATTCTGAAACACAAAAGAAAGAAAAATAAATAAATATTTATAATTAGTTCAGCTACCATAAAAGACGACCCATTTAAAACCTAGATCTTAAGGATCTCATCATTGTAACATCGACAAGCCTTTGAAACAACATTCCTATCATCAAAACCCAATATAATGTGAGAAAAATTAGTCTTTTTGCAACTCCAACTGCACCCCTTCAGAAATTTCATTTGTATCATAACTTTCCTATCTAAAAAAAGTGGAGGGAAGAGGGAGTGAGCGAGTGAGTGTGTGTGTGTGTGTGTGAGTGAGAGAGAGAGACCACACAGTTTTTAGTTATGAATTTTTCCCTGTATAGACAAGAGTTTGGAGGGTGTTTTCATGATTTCTATTGCTCAACTTTAGATTAAACCACAAAAATCCCTTCCCTTTGACAATCTTCTTCTACTCAATGGTGCTATACAACCATCTCCTCTATACACAACAAGTGTGTTGTGCTCTTGGAATCTTCTTCTACTTAAAAGAAGCAGATGAATTTTTTTAAAAAAATAATAAGTCCCTTCGTCAAGAGCTACAAATAAAAGTACTAATATAGAAAGACATTATTAATATAATATGCAGGACAGTCTATAAACTCTACAGAAGTTAATACAAAGAGTAAGCATTTGATCAATAGCACTGCTTCAACAAACTGTAGCCAGAAGTACCTTAAAATAGTGAGTGTGAATGAGTCGTGTCAATATTTTTCTGAAATGTAGACTTAAGATCCCAGTCACGTATTTTGAAGTAGAGTAGAGAGTTGAGAGAAGGAAACATAAAAGCAGATTCTCTGAAATCAAACGTAAGAACAATGGAACACGTCGAAGAAATGCTGCACGAAAAAGAAATCCTTGAACTTTTGCTAGTCTATTGCTCAGAGCAGTTCGTAGTACCTGTATGAGTGATAAATACAAGCATGAACACATAAAACCACCAAAAAGAGTGTTTCCAACAGACATTATAGAGAACAATCATCACAAAGAAATTATAAGATATACATTCTTCTCTTTTTTTTTTAGTTCAAGAACATATAGAGATGGAGATTCAAACATTTGACCCCTTGGTTGAGGATATATACCTTTACCAATTGAGTTATGCTCGGGTCGGCAATATATTTTTTTTTTCCTTTTATCTTTTGTAAGAAACCAGAAACTTATGGGTTTTCTGGCATTCTATTATGCTCACTACATTTATTTCTACATGTTTAACTCCCCTTTCAATAATGACAAAGAAAGACTCTAATGTTTATCCATCTCTCATATCAAAGCCCCCTCCAATTTCCCACGACTTTTATAATTCCCTCTGGCAAACATAATTGGAAAAAAAGCTCAACAAATGTACTTGCAAAGTAAATGTGCTTCCCATTCTTTAATTTAAAACCAAAACAAAAAAAAAACAAAAACAAAAACTAAACTAAACTAAACTAAACTAAGCTAAACTTGTAAATGGTCCTATCTCTATGGAAAGCTAGTAGGCACTGTTACAAATAACTCCCATTAAGAGTATATCTGCCCACAAGAAATAGTTCTTCCTTTTAAATAGGAAACAACTTTTCATTAAGTTGAAAAAGTTACAAAGCTTCATCATACGATATAATATATAAACAACTCTACCAAAAGCAAGATAATCATTCACCCTTCCGCCTTTCAAATATAATGATAATAATAAGATCAAATCCAGTGTTAATAAAATGCAAACAAGAATAACCACAGAACTCTGTCTATAGAAGCCTAGACGGAACAAGTAACTTTAGATCAGTATAGCACCCCTGTACAATTCCCAAAAAAAAAAAAAAATTATAGTCCCCAAACTGAAGAATAACCACAGAACTCTGTCTATAGAAGCCTAGACGGAACAAGTAACTTTAGATCAGTATAGCACCCCTGTACAATTCCCAAAAAAAAAAAAAATTATAGTCCCCAAACTGAATGACAAATCAAATAAATCCACAAAAACTATCTGCCTTGTCTAAGAAACAACCAAGAACCCTTCAAAAGTTTCTTCTAGAGAGCTCGAACACTGGAAACATAAAAAAAAAAAAGAATTAGGGGTCAGATTCTAATAGGGACAATTTTTTTGGTATTTAGTCAAACATTTTGCCTCTACTTGGTCCTCTACTTCAAAAAAAAAAAATTGTAATTATAGCCTAACTCAAAACTACACCAATTGGGCCTCTTTTTTGTAACCTGTTGGTGCATGTGGATATCTCATCTCTCCCCTTATTTTATACTCCCTCTTTGGTTAATGAAATGAAAGTTCGTTTCTTAATAATAAATATTTAAAAATAATAAAAAATAAAAAATCGAGAACCCCTAAAATAACCGTTAGGTGAAGAGAACCAAACATACAGCCCTAATATATGACTCCACTTAATGCCTTCAAGATGGCGCACCAATCATCATGGAAACACAACTTGGTAATCACAGGGTTTGCACCCAGTCTAATAAAGAACCCCTTCCTCCTTTTTCACCCGAGTCTTCCTAGTCAGCAACAAAATAACGGTCACTAGTTGAGCAAAAGATCTACCCTCCCCTTTCACTCCCCGAACCAAGCTTTGGTGGTCCTACATTTGAGGTTATTCTGTCACCATCTTCTCCTTGGAATCAATTCTGTGTGAAAGACATGCAGTCCTGCACTCCTCTTTGTTCACCCCTATAGGTAGAACCATGCTTTCTTTTGATCCTTTCATTTGACAAGGTTGAGATTCCAACAAATCATCCATTACAATTGGAGTTTTTCAGCACACAGCAAGTACCTTCTCCATATCTAATTCTGCTAAAGACCTTCATATCAATTAGGAACTGCAAAACCAATATGAACTTGTATTCCAACTATCTCATTTTCTGCCAACTTAAACCTAATATAAAATGATGAACTTATCCTCTCTCCTCCAATTTAAAGTTGCCAACATCATAATCATTCACTAAACTTATCAAAAATGATTTATTTTCAATCCTACAATGCCTAGAACCCATGATTACTCTCATCCTTAAATGCCACAGGAGAAACACTGAGAGAGAGGCCCATGAGTACTTTCACCTGTATTTTTCTTTGGAAAAATCTCTAGCAATACGCTATATTGTGATTCCTTTCAATCCAGATTTCTCATAAAATTCCTTTTGGTCCTTTCTCCCAAAAGGCTAGATTTTCTCTTCAAGGCTGATCCACTAAAGATCATTTAATAGCTACTAAGGTATTAGAAGGAAGCACCAGGACAAATTAAATTCTTCCAAAAGATCCCCCCAAAATAATAATAACAATAATAAAATAAAGAATATCTTGACCAGTTTGCACATCTCAACTAATTTCACTAAACTTTTTACCTTACAAAAATCGGTTGTCAAAAAAATTCGAAAGGATTTTTAATATCTATTTATGTTTTTCTTCCTTTTTGCAAAGGATACGATGAATGAGAACTTGAGGCTGGGATGTCTTGTTTGCACCATATGTTGTATCAAAACCTCAGCACCAAATTCCAGCAAAAGATAGAGGATGATCATAATTATTCGTTATTCCAAAAGCTCAAATCCACGTCACCTTATTGATGGTGCTTGGGAGAAAGGATGTTAGATTGTGGACCCCCGATCTTTCAAGAGGCTTCTCATGCCTTTCCATCTTTTCATTGGAAGAGGTCTATGGTGGAGGAGGTGCTTTGGAATGTTAGATATTATATTGAATTTGCCTTCACCCACCAGCTTATGCTTTTGGATCAATTGGTGATTTAAGATGGTATCTAAGTAAGTGGTCCAAGGAGATCCTGTGTTCAAGCCCCTGCATTGTTATTCCTCCCCAATTATTCATTTTCACTTGTTGGATCTTCTTCATATTTAAAGCCCACAAGTGAGGGAAAGTGTTAGATATTATATTAAATTTATCTTCACCCATCAACTTAAGTTTTTAGGTCCATTGGTAATTTAAGATGGATTAAGGAGATGGAAAAGGTGTTGTGGCAACCGAGTTTCTTTGTAGTTTTTTGAGATATTTTGATTGAGAGTAACAATAGAATTTTTAGAGAGGTGGAGAGAACCGGTGGGAAGGTTTGGGAGGGGGTAGGTTTAATACCTCCTTGTATGCTTTGGTCTCGACTGGAGTCCCTTAATGAGGTTAAGGTTGGAATCCCCTTTTCGTTGGTTCTTTTTTTTTTTTCTTTGTACTCCTGTGTCTTTCATTTTTATCAATGAAAGCAAATTATTATCCAAAACAAAAACAAAAACATAAAAAAAGGACCAAATGCTGGTAAAAGTCTCCCAATGCATAATCTGCATGGAAGAACGAACTACAAGAACAATACCCAAATTCTAACGTCCATTCTCACAGTGGCCACTTAAAGATATACAACCAATGTTGTAGGGTCATGATGTAGTTATCATGGAATATTAGTTGAAGAGCACGTAAACGCATCCAAATACGCACTACCCCAGAAAAAATCCAACAACCATTTGAGCCATTTGGTAATAGAAACAAGAAAACAAAAAAGAACCTAACAAAAAAAAGTATTACTTATATTAGGAAGGAAAATTACAATATCCCAAACACTTTGAGAGGCCTAGACTCTCCTATGTCCTTTTTCTAGAAACAGCCCACCACTAGCTACCTTAACCCACTCTATTTGCAACCATCTTTCCTTAACCAACCTATTGTGTAGTAACTAAAATACCCTAAAAAATCAGCTAGAATATTACTAAATTGCATACTTTCAAACTCTGGAGATTGAATATCATAAAAGGAGTGAAGATGAGACTCCATTGTCTTATCTATGCATCTAACAAATCAGCTGCCCTCCCCTCCTTTCCAATAGAGATTTATTAAAGTTCGGGGAAATGGATTTAAGAGGTCTGTTCTCAGCTGAAGCATGATTCCAAAAACTTGTATTCCTCCTATTGCCAACCTCTATGTTGAACTGTTGGCACAAAATTTTCTACAAAGAATCACCAACATCCAGGAGCAATGTGATCACATTCTCACAGGATTAGCAGCGAACCGACCCTTGTGATCCAAGCCATTTGCTCAAACATAATTCAACCTAAGACATTTACTTCACTGGAGACTTTTCCCTTCCCTTTTTTTTTTACATTAAGCGAGAGAGGGAGAGATACAAAGAGATGAAAATATTTAGCATGCAGTCTATGATTTATCAGAATACAGGTTACATGATATAAGTAACTCTACGAAGAAGTTACGCATGAAAAAGAAAATGAAGAAGAAAAAGAAGAAGAAGACAGATTGACAATATGTCATCAGACTCATCACATCGATTGACAATATGTCATCAGACTCATCACATCGCTTGATATATATAGCTTGCACTTACCACTATACCCAGTAAAGATAATAGATCCTTGGCACCCGCTTTGCCCATCTTAGACAACAGAATAGCGGCAAGTGCATGAAGTGACTTCAGTCCACCACTCTTCTGCGTGCTTTTCTTGATCCTACCACCTTCTGTTTCCAAATTTGTAGATCTCTCGTCATTACTATCAAGCCCATTGTAATGGTTAAAAGATGAAGATTTTTTATTGCTTCGTGATCGCAAATATGCAGCAGTCCCACCAACAAGAACAACGCCAGAGGCAAATAGCAAAGTTTTCCTATCAAGAAGAATGGCAATTCATTCATGGCTCACCCAATCCCAAAGTTCAAATATAAATGGCTAACATGAATGACCATGTAAATAAATTCCATAATAAGTAATGAGTTGGAATTGATGCATATAAATTACAAAATGCTATGTGCATCATTGGAAGGAAAGTGGAAATTCATTATTGACACCAAACATCAAAAAAAGATATCACAATATATAAAATTTTCTAAACTAAAAAGTAACACAAACTTGCACAGTTTGCAACTAGATTATTAAATAATCTAATTCACAGAAGCAAAGACGTAAACTGCCTTAAGCTTCATCATAAATTACAAGTTTACTACTTGAACATTCAAGTTTGTGTCAAGAAAAAAAGTTCCTCAACTTTAAAAGTGTTTAAAAGGTCCTCAAACTTTCAATTTTGTGTCTAAAATATCTTTAAATTTTAGAAAATATCTACCAAGTACCTCAATGTTCATTTTTTTTGTCTAACAGGCCCTTAACATAATTTCAAAAAATAGAATTTTTTTGAACAAGAAACAACTTTTTACTTTGAAGAGGAGAAAAGAGACTAATGCTCAAAAAAAATTAAATTGAAAGATCTATGAGATTCAAAATTGAATTTTATTCATAATAGGACCACTAAACTTTTAATTTTGTGTCTAGTAGTCCATGAATTTTTAAAACTGTTAAATAAGGCAAAAACCTATTAGACACAATTGAAAATTCATGATCATTTGACACATTAAAAATTTTGGACACAAAAAATTTTCAATTCGACATAAAATTAAAAATTTAAGGACCTATAATACACTTTTAAAGTCCAGGAATCTAATGGATACAAAAGTGAAACTTCAAGAACCTACCAACTTGAGTTATGGGGATAAGAATGAGTTTTTTTTTTTTCCAAAAAAGAAACAAAAGAATAAGAAACAAGTATTTAAATCAATCAGACATTTTAGAAGTTCAGAATCAAATACAAAAATTCCAACAAGCATTTGATGTATTGACAACAAAAATGTTCTGGAATCAACAAGATATATTCCAGTGAACTGAACGTGTAATTTAACATGTTAAATATTGATTACTACGGCATCTGGGAAGCATACTACAGAAGTTTCAACAAGCATTTCATGTAATTGACACTAAGAATTTCCTGGAATCAACAAGATACATTCCCATTCATATAATTCTCGTTCAACCTCCGTTCACCACCAGGCACCACCTACACCATCATACATATAATGATATTTTGAAATCTAGGCCTTTATCTCTATGCTTTTACAGTTGAAATCTTGAGATAGAGGAACTCTTAGGCACACAGTTGACAAATACATTCGGTAAAACAAATTTGCACACATTTTAAGAAACGGATTCCATATAAATAAATCGAAGAGAATGGGCAAATACCGTACATAAAAGCTAACAACAGAACAGAACTTATTGAAAACCCAAATTAGTGAAGTCAACTCAAATGTAAAATACGTTCACAATACAAGGAAGTAGAAAAATCAGAAATACCTCCTTGAGGCAAGAATATTGTGGCGATGCTTGGTTAAATGCAACAACTGAAGAGATGGCATCTTTTATAATCAACCTTCCTCCACTTAAGAGCTGTCAACAGTGGAAATATCTTCTAAACTTAAAAATAAGAAGAAAAATCAAATTCATCGGTGAAATAAAAAATGATTGCCATAAAATGACTTAGAAAGCATGCAGACCTTTTTAACATATGAAAATGATATTAATATTGATAAAGAGAGACTATAGGCCAAGCAAGAAGATAACACAAGACCAAGAGGTTACACAAAGGAGCCTTGGTTGGCTATGATATGCATGAGGTCATAAGAGAAAAAAAAACACAAAAAAAAGCTCATCTTTTCAAAGAGATCTTAAAGAGAGAGAAGCAAGAAGTTTACTATATACAAATGACCATTATGGGAGAAAACGTTTGGGACAACATCTTCTTTTTAGGTAATAATGTGTATTTGGGCCACTTGCACTTGCACATACCTCAACCAGAATACTTGACCCTCCAACATTTAGCATGAGGAAACTTATAAAGTATTATCTCCTATTTAAGTTGGCCAATGTGATTTGATCCCATTAATTTTTAACATTAAGATTTGTAGTATGCTTCTTTGATCACTGAATGGTGGTTAAGTGTTATAGACAATCTCATGAGACATTTTTTTTCCACTTCTTTTATATGAAATGATCAATGCTCTCACGGTACATCCAAAAGCCATATTTGGAGGGAATGACAGCATGAAAGATGGACGATACATGACAAACATATTTTCAAAAAGAAAAAAAAAAAGGAAAAAAGAAACAAGAAACAATTCTCGTTGATGTAATGAAAAGGAAAAAATGTTTAGGAGATACAAACTCTCGCATGAAGAGGAAAGAAAGGAAATGAGCAACAAATACAACATAAAAGAGATAAATTTTCAAACAAACTCGATCTACAAGCCTCCTACAGCTGCAAAGCTACTACAAAATTACCAAAGAAACCACAAAAAACGACCACCATCCAACAAGGAGTAAATTGAAAACTTTTAACGATGCACGAACTAAAATTCCAATGAAAGAAGCTTTTGATGAATCAGCACCAAGAATCTTGGAAATAAACCTTCTCCTAATGCTCTAAAATCTTCCCACAACAGAACAAAACAGAGCCCAACAAGGCAAAAAGTAATGAACCATACATGACAAAAACATGGTAAAATTCTTCATAAATTCATAATCTAAGGCCAAATCAAAGAAACTAAGTCAAATCACTGCCAATTGTGTAGTTTCCTTTTTCTCTAGTTTTTCATATTATTCCTTTCTTTTTTTTTTTTTTTTTTTGGGCGGGGGTGTTATGTGTAACACAATTGCATTTATTAGAATAAATCAAAATCATAAAGACTAGGATAGAAAGGCCAAATATTGTAAAAGACTGACAATGAGAAGACGTTTCACTACTATAAATGCTACTGTAGTCGTCATATCAGTCTGCCTTTGACCGATTCAAATGTTGGATTACATTTTCCTTCTGAACTAATCAGCTCAACACACTGACTATAAACTTCACAAGAGGAAAACAAAGATACAAATGCGATTTGAACTAGAACTGCCCACTGCAATACCATCCAAAACTTCTAGTGACATCAAACGCTGGAGATTAGTTCATAACAAAAAGGAAAATTCTAAATTCATAGTCCTTACTCCCACCACCCTCCCACCCCCATTCCCGATATAAATATCCCAGATACCTCATGGATAGAGTAGAAGTAAAATCCTTAAGATTATAGGAACATGTTTGAAATCCAATGGCGCATATGAATAAGGCAAGACTAAAATTACACCCCAAAACGCTTACAACCAACTTCAGGTCTCCCATAATCTAAATTTGAATTTTGACCCATGTATGAGATTCATATAACCACTAGTTTTAGTTATGAGAAACTCAAGCTCTCAACCCATCTCACAGCCCTCTCCGCATTTAACCAAAGGAATTCCTTCCTTCCATCATTCCCTCTCCCTCCTCCGATGGCCAGAGAGTCTAATGTCTAACATATACATACACGCTTATAAATATAACTTCAAATCGAAAAAGCCGTAGCTGAACTTACCACCGAAAATTCTGGTATTATTCTACGCCCGAAGTAGCCGACAAATCTCAAAGCGAGTTAGCGGTAGGCGATTTCTTTCCCAAATTTGGAGCAAACCGTGCTAATCCTAACCTTAGCTGCTTGTTCCGGCACCTATTAGCTTCTGCATCAACATTTGATTGTTCCATCGTCATCCCTTGTTTCATCCTAAAGAACTCCCCACCATTTTTGCCACAAAACTATTGCTTTTGCTTCCCAAAATTCTAAAACCCCTTACCGTAATGGATTTAACTAGTTCTGTTTGCTCCAACTCCATTAATTGGGTTTTCTTTTGTATATCAAAAGCTATATTTATATATATTATATAATAATAATAATAATAATAATATTATTATTATTATTATTATTATTATTATTATTATTATAATAATAGTACCGTGATATTTTTAAAAATAAAGATGATCAACTGCGAAGTTCTTTGGAAAATAATTGTAAATCCAATTTAAGAGACCGTCTAATCTTTAAAATTACATATTAAAAAAACATGATCACTGGATTTTTTTTTTTTTTCTTTTACGGTAAAATTTTAATGATATGGTGGATAAATTTAACGTTGCCCCTAAATATTAATTTTTGAAAATTAATTATCGTATTGTCGTTGAAAATAACAAAGGTTTCATTAAATTTTAAGCGTAGATAGATTACTCTTACGCATGTAAGATGTATGTACGCATTTTGTCTCACTTTTACTAAAATACCCCTTGACTCAACCTTTAGTTCCCTTTCATCGAAACTTTCCAACTTCTTTGTATTTTGTTTTAATATTATTCACATTTGAGGTATTTAAATCTACCTTTTCTTCAAAGTGAGTTTAGCTAACAATGATTGACATGATGTTGTTAGATTTATTTTAAATTTAATATTATTATTAAGGTGACTAATATGCATTATCTGCTATTTTATCTTTTGGATCTATTATTTTATTGATATGAGATGTTTATATAAAGATAAAATGTTAAGGGTTGGTTCTTTCTTTGCCTCATCAAATAGGTTTTTTTTTCTCTCATCAAGAAACCTAATTAAGTTGTAAAGGAAAGTAACGGGAGAGAAATACAATCGATTAGAAGACCATTATCATGGAAAAGTATAATATTCTAACTAATGTTATTGTGGAAATCATCTAGCTCAAGGATCTTGATATTTATTATTTTGTATAATATTAGGGTTTTATTGTATAATCGTAAAGTTAAAACTTACCGATCTACTTTCTAGAAGTCGAAGGTTCGGTCACCGCTTCCTAAAATTAATCGCATAAAAACAACACAATTGGGATAAAAGCATAGATCTTCAATCAAAAGGTAGGTTCGATTACCATCACACATATTGAACTTTTATGTTTTCTAAACTTTTATAATGTTTATATGAAGGAATTGAACGCTTTCATCCTACCACATAAGCAATGAAATCACATGCTTTTATTTTTTATGATAATTAAAAACATACTAAATTCAGGGGTTAAGTATCGTACCTTTGCTAATATGTAACAACAAATTATCCTTGAACTTTTCTTTAACTTTGGAAGAGTTTTTCTCTACACAATGATTGTAGAGATTTTTGTCCAATAGGGCTCCCTAAGGCCCTTTATATATAACTCAACTAAGTTAATCCTAATCTCATTAGGATAAACCTATTTAATTATAATTATTTATTTTAATACCTCTTGTTAAAATTATAATTATAATTATCCCTTTTAATATCTCATATTAAAATAATTAAATATTTGAATCATATTCAAATATATTAATTATCTCATTATCTCTTTAATTTGAATTTCATTCAAATTAAGTAATTAATTATCTGAATCGTATTCAAATAAATTAATCCTCCCGTCATCTCTTTAATTTTAATCTCATCCAGATTAAATAATCAATCATCTTAATTATATTCGAATAAATTAATTATCCATATTATATAGTTGTAATTTGAATTCCATTCAAATAAAACAATATATTTAATTGTATCCAATACAATTAATATATTTTCCTTTATAAATTTGAAGGTTTCAATTTTTCTCAATACATTTGATTCCTATTGGTCCGTAGTGAGCAAGCAATGGACTTTAATGAACCTACAAACTATATGCTTCTCTTTAATTAATTAATCTTCATCCATTAACTATAAGGTAAACCACTATAGGCTCATAGTTGCACTCTTATGCACTGCAGGACAAGTTGTGTCCATGGGTATAATCATTATAAGCAAGTCGATATGTCACAAGTTGTTCGTAAATACGGATTGATCAAAAGTACGTTTTACCCCTATAATTAGCTCTATCTCCTTTGAAGGGATCGAATCCCGAGCGAAAACATAACGACGTCTTGCATTCGGTTTTTCATTTTAAAAGAAACAAAAGACAGTAAGCTTAAACATAATAGAAGAGGATAAACTTCACACTAAGCATGCATTATAAAGGAGAAATAAAGGGATGAACGATTCTCACCTTCGAAGATTCCCAAACTTCTGGAAATTCCTCATGATCTTCACACGAACATTTTCTCAACAATCACCGATACTACCACAAAAATAACCTTATTATTCTCTAGGATTCCAAGAGTTGGATGAGTGCTCTTCAATCTTTGGAAAAGGAATAGGTAGAGATTGTAGAGAGGGCGTAAAGAGGAATTAATGTTTGAAGGCTAGGTTTGTTTTTGCACAAAAGAATACTTACCCTAAATGGGCTAATAGGATGAATTTATATGGAGAATGGTTCACCCCTTCTCCAAGTATTTCCCTTATCACCCTTGATGCCAATTAATTAAATAACCCCTTATTTAATTAGTTGCCACATTAATTAAACAACCACTTATTAAATCTAATTTAATATGTAGTTTATTAATTAAAATAACATCACTTGTTTATATGCTTCCACCTCTCTAACATTATAATTAATTAAATCTTCATGAATCTAATTCACATGAATTAAATATTTGAATCTCGTTCAAATATTTCTCTCTAACATAATTTGAATTATAGAACACATCTATAATTAATTATATATTAATCACATTAATATACAATTTCCTCAATTGATTTGAACAATTCAAATCATTCCTCATTAATATCCTTTAGTGAGCTAATAAGGAGACATGGTGGACCTTCAGATTGGAAGTTCCAACGATATGAGATTAATTGGTTAAACTCATTAACCAAATTAATCAATATTCGTTACCTATGAGTACACTCCACTAAAGACCCAAAGACCCACATCTGCACTCTTCTCATTGCATATATATTTTTGTATCCATGAATATAGATCAATACAAACAAGTATATCCTTCATGAGTGTTTGTAACATCAACTGGGTTAAATTACTGTTTTACCCTTAGGTTACCTATGTATCCTTAAGTACCACTGCTCCTCTAATAAACAATATGTTTATGGTCCAACTATTAAACAGAAATCCCTCTCGAGCCAGTAAGATGGTAGAGCCCTTTGTTAAGTCTCGTAGACACCACTTAAGGAACACTTGTCTACTTACCTTAAAGTCGAGAATGAGTTAATTTCATTTTGGTATGTTCTCAGCTCCCCATTCGGTTCTATCCCCAAAATGGTAGGTTTATTGAGTCAGCAACCTGGCCACTCTCACCCATACAAATCAAAGGACAATCCTTCATGAACAGGAGTTCATAATATGCACAGGATCGAGACTAAATTGCCTAGGTCCATCCTATTGAAACAGAAACCTAACTAATCAACGGTACTGCATCTAGTGATTACTATTTCACGGTTCGATCTTATGCAAACTCATTGCATAGGATATCTCAACTCGCATGTCACCTACACGAACGCGTTGGATCATTGTGTTTATATCAAATACAAAGTGGGTCGTATCCGTAATGTCACCAAGATAAAGTATCCACCTTATCCCTATACTATGACACTTTAGGTTATATTTTGAACATTGATCCTTGTATGTCTCCATATATAGTTCAAGACTCATAAAATAGCCTTAGATGTTAGTTTATTGGATTTAGGGTTATTAAGACAAAATAGAATACAATACAATCAATAACTCTTTATTGATGACGATCAATTAATTACTTTTGTTATCTATGAGTTTTAGGACATAAAACTCAACATTCTTAAGTACCACTGATTCTCTAATAAACAATTTATTTATAGTCCAACCATAAACTAACTTTCTCTCAGGCCAGTGAGAGGGTGAGTCCCTTGTTCAAGTTTTGGAGTCAGCACTTAAGGGAACTTCTTGTCTAGTTGCCCTTTCACGAGAAAGAGTGAATCTCATCTTGTGAAGTTATGTTCCTAGCTCCTCATCCAGTCAAGTCCTCAAACTGGGAGGCGTATTAAGTCGGCAACTCGGGTCACTCCCATCCAATGCTAATCAAAAGACGAGCCCTCACAAACAAGAATTTATAACTCACTCAGGATTAAGATCGAGTCACATATGTTCATCCTGCAAAATATTAATCTCTTTAGTTAACGGATTTACAAAGATAGATTAATTATTTCGCAATCTGGTCTTATACAAACTATTTATATATGTAAAATACCCCCATTCACATGTCTCACATAAACGATTTGGAACAAACCATTGTAACAATTACAAAATGTTCGTATCCATTGTATTATCAGAATAAAGTACTCAACATTGTCCATGTACTATAGACCTTTAGGTTATTACTTGAACATAATCTACTTATATATCAACCACATATTGTTCAAGATTACATCTAATAACCTTAGATATTTACTATAATATTGCATATTAATAATTAAAATAAATATTTATTTAAATAGATAACTAACTACGAAGCTTTAGGACATAAATCCCAACATTATAAATATTAAACTTAAAACTACTTCATTCAAAATAAAAATGTGCTACCTAAACCGAATCGAACCGATTTTGACCAAACAAGCTGAAGTGAACCAAATGTCAATGAAAATCAAACTAGATCACGTACTTTTACAGCAAACAATTTAAGGACGCTCTGCGAATAAGAATGCAGAATCTTACAATGGAATATAGAAAAGAATTTATACACCATCAAAATAACATAAAAGAAAAGTTAGCCTAATTTTTGGCCCAAATGAGCCTAATTTACAATCCATATATACATAATTTAAGCTAACACAGCATCGATTTTTTTAAAAATCGATATTTTAAAAGTTTAATCTCAAAGCCAAAGATCAAATGGATATTTTAAAAATTTAGGGGCAAAATATAATTAATTTGAAAGTTTAGGATTAAGATGAAATTAAATTTTTTTTCTTTTTGAAAGTTTAGGACTAAGATGAAATTAATTTTTTTTTCTTTTATTGTAAATCATTTATTAGGTTGATCAAATTATTAATTTGATATTCGTGGTCATAAGTAATAATTAATTGTCAAAGTAAATTTAGTTCAACGATAATTGACACGACCTTCTTTTTTATATGTTGTTCGAACTCCATTCCACAATATTTGTACTAAAAAATTTAACTCTTTATTTTTTTTTTTTTGATAATTTATCTATCTTCAAGAGAAAAATAAATAAATTATATGGTTTATTTGAGCATGACATTAAATGGAAACACTATTTCTTTTTTGTTTTTAAAAAAATAAATGTTGTAAGTGGTGTAGGTCTCTTAATGTAAAAAAGTGTCTAACTACACAGTTAATAAACTTTCAATTTTGTATCCTATATGTTTTTAAACTTTAAATAAGAGGTTATATGAATTATAAGTTCAAATTATACCGAATTAATTGATTAATGATATCAATCAACCAATTCTCATGCATTAATTCTAGATCAACCCATAAATTTAGAGTTGCACTCTTATGAACTATATAATAAGTATGAATATAACCATTACATACAAATCGACACTTCACAGATAGGTCAAAATATTTCTTTTACCCTCTGATGTTATTTGATACCTTAAGCACTCATGATTATATAGTGAAATATGCTTATGATCCAATCACAAATCTCTCAAAGGAGTAAGAAGGTGGACCTCTTATTTATTTCCTGAACACTTGAAGGGAATTATTCCTTTACTTTTTTCCTACATGATAATGCGTAAATTCTATCTCGTGGACTCCTATATTTTTAATTATCTATTTGGCCACTTTTTCAAAATGGTAAGACTTTTTAATCGATCACTACAAAGGTCATTCTCATCCATCCAAATAAATGATATACCCTCATAGTCACAAGTTAATAGCTCACTCACCAATAAGATCAACTCGAATATGATTATTTTATAGCATATCTATCTTCTCAAATAACATATTTCATTTATGAAGAAAGATAAAATGTTTCTTAGTCTAGTCTTGAATTTTTTTTAAATAAATAATGACAAAAATAAGGTTGAGGGAAGTAATTTCAAAAATAGGTATTTTGAAAAAGTATTGACAGGTTTAAGGTAGTGAAATCGTGTATCCGGTACACGATTTCCATGTAGCATACTCGTGTACCGGGTACACGAGTACCATTTAATCCAGTTAGCTGACCACATCAGCTGACTGGTTGACCGGTCAAGCGAACTCGTGTGCCCGATACACGAGTTCACTTATAAATTTTTTTTCTTTTTTTTTTTCCTAAAAGTTAATTCCTTCATTGTTGCTTATAATTTTTTTTAATTGTTAAACTTAATTCTTTCATTATTAAACTTAATTATATATTTAATCTACAATGAAAACATCTTGCACTCATATTAAAAAAAATACCATGATATTAAATAATATTTACAATTAGTTCTTTTGAGATTTGCAATTTGAAAATGATACAATATGGGATTTAAAAACGACCCCCCTGACCTTCACTCCCCATGGGGTTGTCTTCGTGTCCCTCTAAATTAGGTTCACCCCGTTGTCGCTGTCATCTACGAAAAATACGTCTTCGATCGGTGTCAGCAACATTGAGTCGTCTTGTTTGTTGAATGATACTTTCTACGTTCATCAATGTTTGCTGACACGTTGAACCCAGTTCTGGAAGGTTGTTCTGCACTGAATATTGTTGAACTTCGTCGATAAAATTATTCTGTAGAATAAAAAAAATATTAAATAATATTCATATTATATATATGAAAAATGTATGATTTGAAATATCTTACCATGCAGTAATAGTAAGCATCGTCTGGTGAGATAAATCGCCTCGTGATCGATGGTTTCGGTGAGGGAAAACGACGGTAGGGAATAAGAATCGTCGTTTCAGTGAGGAAGAAGAAGGGTTGGGCAGACATTTTAATGCGAGGGAATCATGTACCCGGTACACGACTTAGGGTAATTGTGTACCCGGTACACGACTTAGGGTAATTGTGAACCCGATACACGATTTCCTTAGTCAAACCTGCATGAGCGCCACGCCAGACTGAGCGTGCCAAGTGGCCAGGAAATCGTGTACCCGGTACACGATTTAGGCCTTATCGTGTACCCGGAACACGATTTAGGTGTAATCGTGTACCCAGTACACGATTTAAACACCTATTTTTTGGAATACTTCACCCCAACCCTATTTTTGTCATTATTTATTAAAAAAATATTATTTAAAAAAAAATCTCCAGTCTTATACAAACTCATTGTATATAATACTCCCAATAATATATATTAATATGAATGATTTAGATCAGTAACTATTACCAAAGTGGGTCATAATATTAATATTACCCAATATAAGACCCTCATCCTCGTACATAATCATATATTCTTTAGGTTATTTTTCGAACGTGATCCTCTCATACAATAATCGTTTGTTGTTCAAGATTACACTATTAACCTAAGATTTTAATGTATTGTATAATTTAAATTGTGGACAAAATAATTACAAAAATAGCTATCATAACAAATACTAATTTACGAAACTTTCATAAAAATCTCCCCTAGTTCAAGGTGAACTCCCATAACAATCATATGAACATTAAATTATAAAAAATGCCCTTGAACTTTGTAATTTGTGTCAAAAATATCTTTTAACTTTCAAAAGTTAAAAAAATATCCTAACTTTCAAAAGAAGTTAAAAAATACCCTTATTGTTGGTTTTGGAAGGAAACTGTTGAAGTTTTGTCTCAAGAATATCTTTAATTTTATTTTTTTTAAATATACTTAAACTTAAAAAAAATTCAAAGATACCCCCACCGTTAATATATGAACAGAAACCATTAATATCTAGTTGCAAAAATAAGTCTAATTTTTTTTTGGTAGAAAAAGAGTTTAAAAATTCTCGTACCGTTATATGGTGATTAATTTGTTTGAAGTTTTCTTGGGTTAGAAAAGAACCAATTTTAAAACAAATTATATAGATATCTTTTTTTTTTTCATATAAATAGTCTCATTTTTCTCTTATTTTTTCAATTCTTACACCAATTTTCTCAACAACTAAAATAAAAACCAAACTTTTAAGTTATCACATAAAATTCTACAAAATTTCACAAAATTTCAAAATCAAAATTTCTCCTTAAAAACATAAAAGATGAATAGTCAATTAAAAAAATGTACTTGACTATTCACTCAACTACTAACATACAATTTTGTAATTAAAATATTTAAGTCATAAAATCTCTTGGTGCTTCCACTATTCTTTCTTCTCATTATAATATACTTTAATTGAAGTGTGCAGTTTTATTTATTTTATTATTATTATTTTTTAGATAAAAATTGTCAAAAAGTTAACAAAAAAAAAAAAAAATGGTATTGAAGAAGAGATGAGAGAAAAAAGGAGGGAAAACAGAGAAATAATATAGTATTAACGAGTTCATATAACAGTAAGAGTATGTTTTTAATTTTTTTTTTCTAAGTTAAAGGATAGGTATTTTTAGCACAAAATACTAACGGTAAGGAGATTTTTGAACTTTTAATGGTATTTTTTAAACTTTTGAAAGTTCAAAGATATTTTTGACACAAGGTACATAATTTATGAGTATTTTGTATAATTTAGCCTAATAAGAAATAACCTCCATTAACTCATTAGTACACATCTTCAAGAAAGTTAAACATATTTGACTTAGAAAAATGATCGAATATCAAAAAGAAAGGAATACTTGTTCCTGTCTTCAAAATTTTGAACTCTTCGCAATCTATTTGATCAAACTAAATTGGAAGTTCTAAATATAAGATCGGTATGGAAACCCTAGAGGAGGTGAATATAGTTTAATTAAACTTTTTCCCAAATATGTTCAATTTAAACTAATTAAATACTTTTTAGTTTAAATTAACAAAAACCCTAATTGGTGATAAATAACAAGATTGGTAAAAAGTGTGGAATAATAAATTCGATCAATATAAACCAACAAGAACAATAATCTATAGCATACAACTACAACTGACTGGAAAAATAAGTAGGAAAGATTTAGAGAATAAGACATCGTAATTTTATAGTGGTATGGTTGAACTCGACCTACATCCTCCAACCAAGCGCCTCTTGGGATTTTCATTAAAGATTTCCTTAGACTCTTTCCACTAATGAGACTCGAACCACTATTTTGCTCCTTTTTTGGGTTCAAGAGCAAATCTGACCATCTCTATGGTTTAGGATCACGCTGTTATAATATATGGAAACTTTAAATACACAAAAGAAACTCTCTAAATATAGTGAGTATAAAAATTTGAGTTCACGAACTTTTATCCTCACAATACAATACAATAAGAATTTTTCTCTAGAATAAGATGTAAAGAACAAAAATTGAGAGCTTAGAGAGAGGGCAATAATGGTGACATTTTTATTAATTTTGAGGATTATAGAAGTTATAAAAGTTGGAGAAATTTTAGAGAAAACGAAGTATAGATCGAGACAGAAGTGGAGTAAAAATTATGTATGTGCGCACATGTGCTAACGATAAACAAAAAGAAATATTTTTTTTAATATAAAATTGATTTGGCCATTGAACAGTTAAAATTACTTCTTTTTTTTTTTTAAAAAAAATACAAATTAAATTTTACTTTATTTTAAAGAAAATCAAAATCAACGAGTTACAAAATTAAGGTCTCATGTGTCACTCACTCCATAGTTACAAGTATCACTCTATAATTGGTTCAATTTGATGATTTGACCGTCATGTCACCATCTTGTGTATTTTTCTATTCGACTTGTTTCGACTATAATTTCGTTGTTTGAGCTATGATTTGAGTGATTTAAGAGATATCGAAAATTTTGTTCCGAGCTCTACGCTATGAACTATTCAAAAAACTAAAATTGTTATTAAATTAATTCAAGTTTGTTATAATCAAAATATTAATTAATTAATTGGAGATTAATGGCCAAAAAGTCAATGATAAACATACATTTTAAACACAAGAATACAAAGAGAGAATAAACCTATGAGAAAGATTCATTCAACTTCAACTTCCAATATGAAAATTACAACACTCTTTATACTAAATTAAAGGTCACCATGAAATGACAACCATTCACTCAACTCATTTTGCTTTATTTGGGACACTACAAGGTCAAAATAACATGATTAACAACTCTTTTGCACATGAAAAGTGGCAAATGAAGGGTAAAAACATGCCTTTTATGACATTTATCAACTACATAGATGAATTTTTATAAATGTAAATACATGAAATAAGTCCATAATGTATTAAGGATATAGATGAATATAAAGTTTCAAATTCATTGCGCCTCTTGAATGAAATGGTGTCTCTTAAAACTTCAAAGGTTGTAACTTTTCACCATTGGTAGGAATTTCAATTTGGAAGTCAATGTACTTCAAAGAATTATTCATCTACTTTTCCCTCTTGTTTCATAACTTAATTGTAATCTAGTTATATGATATAAAAAAATATTGCATGCATTAAAATAATAAAAAAATTAATTATCAAAAGTTCAAATTATCTAATATAAATAAGTCCCGATACAAAATTAATAATAATAACACAATTTTTTATATCCTTCAAAACCAATGTCCAAATTTGAACGACAATTTTATTTGTCACTCTAGCCATTCATCTTAAAATGATATCGACTTAGATCCAACTCTATTATATTGTTCTTGTAAATGTCGTGGTTGTAAAATATTAAAGTGGTTTTTTTTTATTAAATATTAAAGTGAGGTCAAAAGCATGTTTAAACAAACCAAATTTATTTCTTAAAAAAATAAAATTTATATACTATAAAATTATAATTAGTTATATGTGTACTTAAAAATTAAAAATTAAAATTAATATAATATATAAATAAACAGATTGAAAATTTTTAATTTTAAAATTAAAATAGCACATAATATACTTATAGCAACAAAATTTAACTCAATTTTTATTATAAATATTTTAAAAATAAATAGATGTCCATTGTTTAGTGTTTTAAAAGTCATATGTCAATCTTCCTGTTGTCATGTACCTTGTTCATGCTTGGTGTTCATGTAAGACCACATTCTACTTGCCACTTTACCTATAAGTAGTGACATTTGGTGGATCTTAAAATCACGCATAATGGTGAGAAATTCACTTCAAATTTCCACAAAATTTATTTTATTAAATTTTCATAATTTTAGTTATTTTATTTTATTATTATTATATTATATTTTCTCCATATCTGTTGTGCTCCTCAATTTCACAACTAATTATCAGCACGAGCTCCCTGTTACTTCCATTACTGAAGGTAGGTCTTAAAGGTAGGTTGGTTTTTTCCTCTTTATTATTATTAATAAATTAAATGTGATTTTGCATATTTAGTACATATTAAATTTCTAATATAAATACAATATTTTGTGCTAGTGTTGTCATGGCAAACCTTACAAAATTAGAATTCGCAATCCTTGACATTAATGGCAATAATTATTTATCATGGGTGCTCAATACCGAAATTCACCTGGACGCTATGAACTTGGGAGAAATAATTAAAGAATGAAATACGACATCCAATCAGAGCAAAGCAAAAGCTATAATTTTCCTTCGTCATCATCTCCATGAGGGATTAAAAATGGAGTATCTTACAATAAAAGATCTCTGTATCTTGTGAAATTTTTTGAAAGAAATGTATGATCATAAAAAAACAGTTATTCTTCCTAAAGCTCGTTAAGAGTGGAAGCATTTAAGGCTACAAAATTTTAAATCAATAAGTGATTACAATTCCGCATTATTAAAATCAGTTCAAAATTGTTGTGATATGGAAAGAAAATTACTAATGTTGATATGTTAGAGAGACATTTTCTACATTTCATATCTCGAATATGCTCCTGCAACAGCAATATCAAGAGAAAAGTTTTAAATAATATTCTAAAATAATTTCATGTCTTCTCGTGGTCGAACAAAAGAACGAGTTATTGATGAAGAACCACGAATCTCGATTAAATGGAACAACACCATTCCCTGAAATGAATGCTGTGAATGTTAATAATCGTGGTCGAGGTCGTGGTCATGGTCGAGGTCGTGACTGTGGCAGATGAAGAAACAATTATTATTTTCGAGGTGGTTATTCTAATCATTCAAATTTTAAAAGAACCACACAAAATGATGATCACAAAGGAAAAGCTCCACAAGATGAATTCAAAGAGTGTTGAAAATAAATGCTTCCGGTGTGGAATGACTGGGCATTGGTCACGTACCTGTTGTACATCAAAACATTTAGTTAACCTTTATCAAGTCTCTCTGAAGGAAAAAGAGAAAAATGTAGAAGTAAATTTTGCATACTAGGATAATGACATATTTGACTCATCTCATATGACAAATTTGGATGTGGTGGACTTATTTGAATCTTCTGAAGAGAAGATTGGCACAGTTGATGGAACTTCAAGTGTTTCTTTTGACTTTGAGAATATCTAGACTTAATGTTGTTGTATTCTTTTATCTATCTTCATTTTTTTTAGTAACTTTTGTATATTTTAAGTGTTGTTTTTCTTATTATAAGTATTTTCTTTTAATGAAGAAACATGGATCATTTTCGTGTGTCGGGTGATTAAAAAATGAGCAAAGAAGATTTATGCCTAGAAAATAGTGCAACTATACACATGATACTTTCAAATAAAAAATATTTTTCCAAATTGACAATGCTGAAAGTAAAAATAAATACAATATCAGGTTCTACAAACTTGATCGAAGGTTTTGGAAAAGCAAATATTATTTTTCCTAGAGGAACAAAATTTGCAATTGACAATGTATTGTTCTCTAGTCAATCAAAGATAAATCTTCTAGGTTTTAAAAATATACGTTGCAATGGTTATCATATTGAGACTGATAATAAAAATAATGTGGAATATCTATATATTATGTAGTAAGAATAATGTGGAATATTGTTTGGATTAAAATAGGTGTCGTTAATTCTACCTAACCCAAAACAAACAATATTTGTAAAGCTCGAACAACAACCTAAACTAACTCGTAGTTAAAGTGGAAGTAAGAGATTGATCCACAGGAAAATGTTATTTAATCTTTTCTTTAACCAAGCTTAACCATGAAAGCTATAAAACGGGGGGGTTTCTAATTAAGATAAGAAACATACTAAAAATCAAAAGACAAAGGGTTGTTGTAACCAAATTTAAAACAGTCTTGCTTCTAATCCAAGTTAGACGTTCAATGCAATTCCTATCATTGAATTCTACAAATTTAATTCACAAATGAATTAAGTTCGTCTCTATAAAGGCGGACAACCATCAATAACCTACTAGTCAAAAAAGCGACCTAATCAACGATTAAGATAGGATAGCCCTAACCCTAATCAATCTACATGCATCTACCTCTATTGGGTTCAATAGCGGCCATATAGAAGAGAAACACGCGCATTAAGTTTTAGGATTTAATTGCGTCGATTAATTGTTATGATAGTTCACTCAATTAATCGAATTTTCTTCAAATCTAGTAATTAGTGCATCTTAGGATAGCCATTCAACACACAGTTACTATTGTTTCTTGGAGATCTTGGCTAGACATTCTATCGAACACATTAAAAGCAACACATTCAAATATGAGTGAATGTGACAAAACCAAGCATCTAGGCTAAACATGTTCAAGATATAGATCATTCAACATGCTTCAAGAATTAAAAACGGATTCAAGAATGCTCAAATCAGATTGCAAATGATAAAGAAAAGTAGAAAACTCAAAAGAATTTGCAAGAGCTCTTGAAATAGAAACAAGATTCAATTACTTCACAAATTCATAGACAAATTCATAAAGAATTACAAGTTATTGATTATAATCAAAAAAGAAATCAAAATCTAAACGAGGTAGGAAAAAAAATACCATAGAGACTAATTGATACAGAGAGAAATTCCAGCCTCCATTGAAAGCGTACTCCCTCTCCTTAGCAAAAATGAAAGAAAACTATTTATACTTATAGGGTAGTGTCGCGACGCTGGGATCAGCGTTGCAACGCTAAATCGCAAAAAAGCCAAGAAGTGTTGTGCTTGAACGTGACGTTGGTGCTTGACGCTGTGTTGCGCGAGGCGCGTGTACGGGATGAATCACGTCAAAATCTGGAGCGTTGCAATGTTGCCTCGTTTTGCAGCAAAAGTGAGCATTTTGTCTTCAAGCGTTGCTCAACGCCTTTCCTAGAGTCATGATGCTGAAACTCGATGGCCTTACACAATTACTCGATAGCATTTACTTGTTGCTTGATGAAATTTACTTGATTACTCGATGTTCGATGGTATTAAAAAAATTATAGAATACTCGATGGTACTCGATGGCATTTTGGTAATTTTCTGATTCTCTTCAATTTAGTTGATTTTCTTGGTCACTTTTTTTTTTTTTAAATATTTTTGGCTCAATTTTCTCTTAATGATTCGTAAATGCCTCAGGGATCGTTTCACCTACAAAATTAGCATTAAAAGCAAATAATCAACACTATGGGTGAAATAACATATAAAATATATATCCTTTAAAAACCTAACAAATATCTATATTATCTCAAATGAAAAATGTATATTGGAAAAGTTGCCTATTTTATCTAATGGGTTGTATTATTCTATGAGTAACTGAAACATATGTAACAATGAACTTGAAGTTCATGAATCCATATATATTTGCTATTTGACATGATAGATTGGGTCATCCATGGTCTATAATGATGATAAGAATTATTGAGAATTCAAGTAAACACCCATTGAAAAGCTAGAAGATTCTTCAATCTAATGAATTATCATGTGATGCTTGCTTTCAAGGCAAATTAATAATTAGACCATCACTAGTTAAAGTGAGAACAGAATCACCTGCATTTTCAAAATGAATTCATGATGATATATGTGGACCTATTAACCCACCAAGTGGACCATTTAGATATTTTATGGTACTAATAGATGCATCCAGTAGATGGTCACACGTGTGCTTATTATCGAGTCGAAATCTTGCATTTGCAAGATTACTTGCTCAAATAATTAAGTCAACAGCACAATTTCATGATTATACAATTAAGACCATTGTTGTCTTGATAATGCTGGTGAATTTACATCCTAAGCTTTTGATAATTATTGTATGTCGATTGGGATAAGTTTTAAACATTTTATAGCTCATGTTCATATACAAAATAGCTTTGCAGAATCATTTATAAAACGTTTGCAATTAATTGCAAGACCATTACTTATGGGAGCTAAACTTCCTTCATCTGTTTGGGGACATGCTATTTTGCTTGCAGCGTCACTTGTACGCATTAGGCCAGTAGCTTATCATAAGCACTTGCCATTACAATTAGCTTATGGTCATGAGCCAAATATGTCCCATATGAGGATTTTTAGATGTGCAGTATATATTCCAATAGCTCCATCACAACGCACTAAGATGGGTCTTCAAAGGAGGTTAGGAATATATGTTGGATATGATTCCTTATCAATTATTAAATATCTTGAACCCCTTACATGTAATATATTTACTGTATGATTTGATAATTGTCATTTTACTGAGACAAATTTTTCAACATTAAGGGGAGAAATTAAGAAATTGGAAAAATAGATTACATGAAATGCATCGTTATTATCTTATTTAGATCCCTGTACAGATCAATGTGAATTTGAAGTTCAGAAAATAATTCACTTGCAAAATATAGCAAAAAAAAATTACCAAATGCATTTATAGATGCAAAGAAAGTAACCAAGTCACATATGGCAGCTGCAAATATTCCATAAAAAATTGATATCCCAACACAACAAGTTGTTACTAATGAGTCTGAAACACGCCCGAAGCATGGTAGACTAGTGGGTTCCAAAGATAAAAATCCTCGAAAACGAAAAATAATTAATAGTAAAAAAGACTTGGTTGAGGATGTAAATACCCATGAAGAAATAATCGACATGACTAGTGGAAAAGGTGAAATACCTAAAAATAATAATGAGATTTCAACAAACTATGTCATGACAAGAAAAATATGGAATCGAACTAATGTAGTTATTGACAACATTTTTGCGTATAATATTGCTATTGATATTATATCTGAAAATGAGGACCCCGAACCAAAATTTGTTGAAGAATGTCGACATAGAAAAGATTGACTTCAGTGAAAAGAAGAATTTGAGGCAGAATTAAACTCACTTTCAAAACGATAGGTTTTTGGACCAGTAGTTCAAACACTAGAAGGCGTCACATTGTTCAAGCCCCAAAATCAGCCTTTAAGAGAGCAATTATCTACTTATCCCGAAATTGGGGAAAGAGTGAATTCCATCTTGTGTAGCTAT
The DNA here is from genome assembly GCF_027475165.1 of Benincasa hispida. NCBI lineage: Eukaryota > Viridiplantae > Streptophyta > Magnoliopsida > Cucurbitales > Cucurbitaceae > Benincasa > Benincasa hispida. The sequence goes on along the minus strand of NC_143488.1, from coordinate 34,593,661 downwards.
GTTCCCAACTCCCCAATCAGACGAATTCCCATAATGGTAGGCTTATTAAGTCAACGATCTGGCCACTCTCACCCATACAAATCAAAGGACTGCCCTCATAGGCAGGAATTCATAACTCACTTAGGATTCAGGTTATCTCACCTATGTTCATCCTGGTGAAATGAAAGTGTCAATTATGAATGTTGTTATATAATGAGACTAGTCATTTCGTGGTTATACAGACTACTTTATATAAAATACCTCCGCTCACATGTCTTTGAAGGAACTCTCATCAAAGAGAACCCATGAGCAGAAGCGCGATCGATCCAAATCTATTGTGGCAAAATTAAAGGCATTCACAAACATACATACTAGTTATGCATTTTCTAATAAATTACAACATGTTTTAGTAACTAATAACAAAAAGGGACGAGAGACATACCTTTGAAGAACTTTTCTTCTACAGATCTCTCGCTCTTGTGAAGAACTGGTGCAGCAACCGCTCGCTGTCATTACAAACGTCCAGCCAATCTCTCGTTGTCGCTTAGATCACGAACAAACTTCACCACGAACAAACAACCTCTTGGAAACCACCACTCGGCAATCTCGGTACTCTCAGAGTGAGAATCCAGGAGGTGTGGGCTCTGTTGGATTTGGTAGAGGGTTAAAGGAAACAACGATTGGACTATACGACCAAGCAAGTGGGAGAAGGAACTGTCTATCGCATAGACTTTGTGTGCTTGATTGTTTAGTAAAACTCAGCAGGTACACGACCTTTTATAAAAACAAGCTTGATCGTTTACGCAATCGTTTAGAGAAACTCGCTAGGCACACGACCGTTTAGTAAGACTTTACACGATCGTTTTATCAAAGGCACTAGTACACGATCGTTTAGGCTCTCGCTTAGAAGGTTATCGTATAGTCTCTAGTTAGCTAAACGATTAGTTGTGCATTTAATGAAGCGATTCCTTACAAAATGAAAATATTTTTCATTTTATCCTTCAGTTATTCAAAACTGAAAATAACTTCCCACATTTACGATTAAAGGAGAAACTACCCACAATTATCATATAATTGTTTTAATTATAAATAAATATAATAACTAACTTATCATATCATATTTATAACCTATAGTTTAATATCACATCATATGTAATATTTAAACCATAGTTCTTTTCTCCTTTATTCAATATAAATCATATTTATATAAAATTCCTCCAATCAATGCATCTCATACATCATGTCAACTATACCACATATAATTGAACCGGTTTAATTATATCATATATAATCAAACTCCCTCTTGTCAATTTTAACACTTCAAACTGACCCAAAAACTGATTCTCAACTTGAATCCATTGAGCTACCAAGGGGACCTTATGGATCTGTAGCTTAAAGCTCCAACGGTATGTGAATAGCTATTAAAATATTTAATCACGAGATTCACCATCCGTTAACTATCGGGCATTCCACTAAAGACCAACAGCTGCACTCTTCTCACTACAGATATATTTCTGTGTCCATCTGATATAACCAATCAACAGTACGATAACCCTTCACAGATTGCTCATAAGTATAGTTGGGTCAATTTGCCGTTTTGTCTCTGTAATTACATCTAACTCCTTAAGTACCACTGATTTCTCTAATGAACAATACATCATAGTTCTACGAGGGAACACCTCTCGGGCCATGAGAAGGTGTGTGACGCCACATCGTTTAAGCCCTGGAATCAGTCCTTAAGGGAGAAATTTATCTACTTACCCCTGTTTCGGGGAAGGAATGAATTCCATCTTGTGTAGCTAAGTTCCCAGCTCCCCAATCAGACGAATCATCAAAGTGGTAGGTTTGAGTCGGCAATCTGGCTACTCGTACCCATGCAAATCAAAAGACCGTCCTCATAGGTAGGAGTTCCTAACTCACTCAGGATTAAGGTCATGTTGCCTATGGTCATCCTAGTGAAATGAAAGTCTTTGTCATGAATGTTGTTATATAACGAGACTAAATACTTCGTGGTCTAGTCTTATATAAACTTCTTTGTATAAGACACCCCTGCTCGCATGTCTCCACATGAATGATCAGGATCAAACCATCTGTAGCACGTCACAACACTTGTAACTATCTACAAAGCAGGTCGTACCCGTAGTGTCACCAGGATAAGGTTTCCCTCCTATATCCATATACTACAGATCATTTAGGTTATCACTTAAGGCATGATCCACTTGTATGTCTCCACATACATGCTTAAGTTACAGCGACAACCAAGGATCTTAGTTTATTGGTTTATGGTTACTGCAAATAAAATATCTCATATTTCATAGACAACAATGAAAAAAATATCTCATATTATTACATCACAAGCGTTTGTTCATACAGGTGTTTACAAACTACAGGACCCTACGAGATTTAGGGCATCAACCCCAACAGTCTCTACATGAATGATCAGGATCAGATCATTTATAGCACTTTACAACAATTATAACATTTAAAAAGCGGGTCGTACTCATAGTGTTACTAGGATAAGGTATCTAACCTTATCCATCTACTACAAACCATTTAGGTTATCACCTAAACATGATCCACCTGTATGTCTCTACATACATGTTTAAACTACGGATGATAACCTTGGATGTTAGTTTATTGGTTTGTGGGTTTAATGCTACTAAATTTCAAATAAAATATCTCATATTTTATTAAATAAATAAAATATTTGTACAATACAATTACAAACTACAAGACCCTACAAGATTTAAGGCATCAACCCCAATAACAATTACACTAAGATATTTAATTGGTCTGACTGTGTATGAAAGTCTAGATATACATCTTATGGATGTAGTCACAATATATTTATATAGATATCTTGATAATGATATTTATATGAGAATCCCTGAAGAATTTAAGGTACCTGAAATATATACATCAAATTCCCATGAATTGTATTCAATAAAGTTACAGAGATCACTATATGGATTGAAACAATCAGGACGGATGTGGTACAATCGCCTGAGTGGATATTTGTTGAAAGAAGGATAGAAAAATAATTCAATATGTTTGTATGTTTTTACAAAGAAATCACAATTAAGATTTGCTATTATAACTGTATATGTGATGACTTGAATATAATTGGAACTCCTGAAGAGCTTTTAAAGGCAATAAAATATCTTAAGAAATAACTTGAGATGAAAGATCTTGGGAAAATAAAATTTTGCCTTGGTTTGCAAATCGAACATTTAGCATATGGAATTTTTATTCAATAGTCAACTCATACAGGAAAATTTTGAAAATATTTTATATGGATAAAATACATCCATTAAATATTCCAATAGAAGTCCGTTCGTTGGATATAAAGAAAGATATATTTCAACCTCGAGACGATAATGAAGAACTTTTTGGTCCTGAAATACCACATCTTAGTGGAATGAGTGCACTTATGTATCTTGCTAATAATACAAGACTAGATATTGCATTTTCAGTAAATTTATTAGCTAGATATAGTTCTTCTCCTACAAAAAGACATTGAAAAGGAATTAAGCTCATACTCCGTTATCTCTGAGGAACAATCGGTATGAGTTTGTTTTATTCAAATAAATCAAGTTTTGGCTTAGTTGGTTATGCAGATTCTGGATATTTATCCGATCCACACAAAACTAGATCTCAAACACGTTATCTGTTCACATGTGGAGGAATTACTATATCATGGCGATTGGTGAAACAGACCATAACGACCACTTCCTCAAATCATGCTGAAATTCTTGCAATTCACGAGGCTAGTCGAGAATGTATATGGCTAAGATCAATGACTCAACACATTCGTGAAACATGTGTCTTGTCTTCTAATAAAACTCTTCCAACAATATTATACGAAAACAACACAGCTTGCATAGCCCATATCAAAGGAGGATATATTAAAGGAGATAAAACAAAACATATTTCACTAAAGCTTTTTTTACACTCATGATCTTGAAGAAAATGACGACATCAATGTATAACAAATTTGTTCGAAGGATAACTTGACAGACTTTTACAAAGGCATTGCCAACCGTAACTTTTGAAAAATTGGTGCACAACATTGGAATGCGACGACTCAAAGATCTTAAGTGATGTTTTCATGAGGGGGGAGTAAACATATTATATGAAATATGTACTTTTTTTCCTTCACTAGGGTTTTTACCCATTGGGTTTTTCCTAGTTAGATTTTAATGAGACATATTTTATATATATATGGGCTTCTAAGGGGGAGTATTATAAATATTATAAAAATAAATGGACACTCATTGCATATTGTCCTAAAAACCACGTGTCAATCTTCATATTGTCCATATGCGTTGTAGTTATTTCATGCTTGGTGTCCATGTAAGACCACATCCTACTTGCCATTTTACCTATAAATAGTAGCATTTTGTGGATCTTAAAATCACGCACATTGGTGAAAAATCCAATTCAAATTTCCACTAAAATTTCATATTAATAAATTTTCATAATTTTAGTTATTATATTATATTATATTTTCTCCATATCTGTTGTGCTCCGTTGTACTAAATTTTTTTTAAATAATATATGAAAACACATATTGAAAAGTTTAAAATTCAAAATATAATAAATAAATCTAAAGTTTAAAGTTAAAAATTGAAACAATACATTTTGTTATGTTACGCTGCCATTGATTTTTCCAATATCATTGAATAACATGGCCTGGGGCTAAGGTAACTTAAGTGGGAGAGCTGTGTTATGGGTGACTTTATTGCACGATTCAAAGAGCACTTGTGTATGTGATGCAAGTGAACTTGTACGGAAAAGCTATAGGAAAGTGAGTTCTTTGTTCCGTCGTCGACCCTATCTATGTTTCTACGATGGCCTAAGAGCACGCTCATTCTTCAACTGTAGAGAGACTTTTGAATTGAAAGGTATCATTACGAACTCAATATATACGAGTGTTATTCCGTGAAATATAATATAAACAAAAAAGAATGATCTAAATGTTGTTTTAAAGATGTATCAAACTCAAGACCTATTAATAGGGTAAGAAACATGCACACTATCATGACCAACAAGGAAAAAGCCAACTTTAGTTATGAAAATAAACTATAAAAATATAAAGAGACACATAAAGAAAACAATGTCTGAAATTTAATTTATTTTTAAGAAATATTTCTTAAAATTTAGAAACAAGAAAACAAAAAGCAACGTTATATATAAAATGGATCCTTAATGCTTCATAAAGACTTTTAGCTTTAGTTCTGTCATTGTCACTTATCTTCCTATCAATTGGTAATAGTTTTTTGAATAAAATCTCAGAAATGATATAGGACTGTGAAACATTTTTTTTAGGACAACTAAAAAAAACATCATTGTACCTTGTTTCTTTGGTTTTTAATTCAACAAAATATCTAAAGAAAATTTGTGACCTCTTAATTGAAGATAATATACCTACTTGGTTCTACTTGAGATATGTTTACGTTAAGCAACTATAAAAATTACAAATATTCCTATGGATAAAAATGACAAAGTTTTTCAATTAACAAAAGGTGATTCTAATATACACAAATAGGCAGTATTAGAAAACGATTGAAACATGCTTTCAACCATGAAAGAATTATACAATTCCATAAAAATGCAAATATATTGTTCTATCAACTTTGCTCTTTCAAAACCAAGAAAATTTCAGCATTAACCCTCGAAACTATTATATTTCTAAGGTTTTTTTTTTAATTTTTTATTTAATATATTGGTCATATTTGATAAAGATGTAAATATAAACACCAACCCTATCTTTTTCCTAACTTTTCTTAGTAAAGGGTTTTAATAGAAACAAACTCAACATACTCGGAAAAATTTCTATACTCTCATTCATTATTTGACATATCATTAAATGATTTATTTTCTTTCTTCACATGACATGTATGAAAATTAACCTCTTGATTCATGCTTTAAACTTATCCCGTCAAAAGAACTACAACTCCCCATGCCGCACTTAATTAGCCACCAAACAGACTGTATCTGTCAAATTTAGACATATCTGTTATTTAGAAGCTATAATTTCATTAGAATAAGTTTATCAGAATAGTAAACATGGTATACAATGAGAGTTTTCAAATAGTTTTAGTGCAGATAAATGTGAGTGTAATAATTGGGAATTTAAATTATTATAATGGGAGGCTTAATATTGAGTGGGCTATTAATAGCCCACTCTACCCAATGAAAGTCGAGGGTCCAAACGACCCATAATAAAAAAAAAAAACTCAATATTGAAATGAAAATACAATTTAGATCCATAATCAACATTTAAAATGAACTATAACTATTGGATGAAGAATGAGTATATTGAGAATCTCACATTAGAAAAATCAAGGACCTCACACTCTTTATAATATAGATGAGTTACTTCTTTCATTGTCAATTGGTTTGAGGTGGAACCAAGAAGTAACTCCATTTTATCTAATATGGTATTAGAACCCACAAAGCTCAAAATATGTATTTAGTCCAATGAAAAGAAATTGAGATCCGATCAATAATGTTGAACCCAAAAGAGATACCATCTTTCGGAGCATGTTGAAGATCCCACATTTGAAAAATCAAGGACCTCACACTCTTTACAAAATAGATGAGTTATTCCTCTCATTGCTAATTGATTTTAAGATTGAATATCATATTATCTAATAGATGGAAACAAAATGCAATTTTACCGAAATACACATGTTTACTAAGTATAATATTAGTTCTAATCATCACCATACCCAATTTATGTCCTAATTATCATCCAAAATTTGTCCTAATTATCATCCAAAATTTTAATAGACTTACATTTCAAAGATAATTTTGAAATAGTTAAGAAAAGTGATTATATTATAATTTTTGAAGAATGAATATAATTTTTGAACAAAAGACATTGTTTATGTAACATTCCAGTAGAAAGGGATGTACGAATGGACTCAGATCATATCATAATAATAAGAGAACCTAAAGATATAAAAGTAAGGTTAGAATTTAAAAGAGTTGTTAGAGAGAGATTTGCACAAAAAATACTTTGTCCACCATATATTTCTTAAATGTCCTCGGTTTTGAATTATTTAGTTAAGATCTTTTAACTTTAATTTTGGACCATTTTAACATCTTCCTATTATTTCAAAATTTTCAAAATATTTAATTATTTCCTTATTAATATCATTTTCAAACATTGACCATGTTTTGTTATTTCTTAATTTCGATGTATTTTAAATTAATGTTTCCAGATTTCATTTATTTTCTTTTATATTTCTAGTTAAAAATCAACCACCTTTTCATTGATATCTCAAATATATGTCGAATATACCGATAATATACTGAAAGATATAAATATACAACGTATATACTATAATTTATTTTTATTGTGTTTATAAATACACTTATAAATGTAAATATATTGCATATATCGTTCGGTATATAAGACGATACAATATACAAATTGTCTTGTTCATGTACTATCAAATAAACCCTAGTTTATTTCTAGAAAATTCAAATAGAATATAATCTATTGTATATTTCAAATATATCTTATTCTCTCCTTCAAAATTTCTGGTTGATTATTGCAGGAACAATTTTTGGATTTTTGGATAAACTTTTCTTATTTGGATAAATTTGAAAAGAAGGTATTTTTAAAAAATTTATAATTGTGAAAAACTTCTCTTACATAAGTATTTTTATATTAATATTATATATATATATATATATATATATATATATATATATATATATATATATATTATAGTAAATACTTAAAAACTAAAGAGGATTAGGATTAAAAAGACAAATTGGACCTGAATTTTTTGTGTAAAATAATTGTTTATTGAACAATTCATGTAAATAAAAAATTTAGACTACGGTATAATTGAATGTATTTATTTAGATTATATGGGTAAGAGTCCGTATATATGTTTTATTTATTTATAAAAATTATTTTGAATGGTAAAATTGTTGAAAATATTTACAAGATATATCAAAATTTTAGAATTATCAATAATAGATTTTGATAAATACGGATAAACTTCTATTAATATCTATCAATGTCATTGATAAATACTAATAGAAGTCTAGAAGTCTATTAATATTTATCCGCATCTATCATTGATAATTTTAAAATTTTACTATAGTAAATATTTTATTTTATTTTTTTATATTTAAAAATAGGCCTTTATTTATTTATAGTAAATATAATTTATTTCTTTGAGAAAGCCAATGTGTATGTTTTAATTCAGCATAAAAATGAAGCGGTCATAGTATGCCACGTGTACATTTCCCTAGTTTAGCGTGTTAGCAAATTGCTCCTTGTCCCAACATGTCAATCTTGGGATGTGTATTCGTTAGGAAAAGGATAAAGATCAATCTTAATCTTAGCATATACGTCAGCAAAATTTCAATCATTTTTAATTATTAAAAGTAAAAACAGTAACGTCACTAAAATTAGAATCTTTTCTTACCATTTATTCGGTGGATCAAATTTTAGAATTCAACTTTATACCAACTAAATTGTGTTCGAACTACTAAAAATAAAAGCTAAAATTTGTAGTGTCAAACGGAATATAATTTATATTTGAATGTAGTTCGAATCCTTTCATGTTTGATTGTACTGAAAAAATCAACAAATTTGTAGTTACAGTTCCCTAAAAAGATTAGATGGATATAAATTATATGATCAAGTACACCGAGTACTTAGGGGTGGAATCTATTCGGTTTGATGGCCAAACCGAACCGAACTGCTTTTGTTTATACATGAAACCGAATCGGTTCAATTCGGTTCTGTTCGGTTTCAGAAATCGGTTTGAGTTTTTTTTTTCCTGTTTTAAAACCTTTTCAAGAAGGATCTGGTCGAGGAAGAAGAACCAGTCCTCTGTTCAAAATCGATGACCAAATCGAAATATTTACCTCTGTTCAAAACGAAAGAAGCTACGTACGGTCTGGTCGACGAAGAAGAACGACGTCAGCCTGGTAACGAAGAAGAACGACGTTAGGGTGGAGACTGTCGTTCAAGAAGAACGGCGGCGGTCTGGTCAAGGTCGACGAAGAAGAACGACGGCGGCGGCAAGAAACCCTAGTTGGTACAGATCCGTGAGGGAAGGTGGAGGGGCACTCGCTTTTGGTTCGTGAATCGTGACTCGTGAGGGTGGAGACTGCCGCTTAAATTAGGTTATTTATTATTAAATAAATATTAATATTATATATATATATATTAATAATTTTATATATATTTATATATAAACGGTTCGGTTCGGTTTAGAAATCGGTTTTCAAGCTTCGAACCGAACCGAACTGTTTAAATTCGGTTTCAACAGCCCAACGAACCGCATCGAACCGAAAAAATCGGTTTTGCTTATAAATCGGTTCGGTTCGATTCAATTTTACAATTCGATTCGGTTTGAGCAGTTTTTTTGTCGACCCTATGAGTACCAACCATTTGCTTCTACTTGCTTCATACGTTAAAAGTTACACACCCTTCCAGATAGGTTTGAATTCCAACTTTTTTATAAAAAAAAAAAATAATAATTGAGCTTATTTGTTTTGAAAGTAATATTTATAAGTTTAATAAAAAAAGAGAAAAAAGAAAAAAAAAACCTTTTTGTTCCTAGATTTTGGATCAAGTTTCTATTTAGTTCCTAGATTTCAAAATGTTAATACATTTAGTCCTTTAAGTTTTGAATTTGGTTTCAATTAAGTCTTTAAGTTTCAAAATGTTACAATTTTACTTTTGACATTTAAGTTTTGCTTCAATTTAGTTCTTATGTTTCAAGATTTATACTTTTAACCTCGAATTTTCACTATTCACTTTCTGTCTTTAGAGTTAATTTATGTTAATAAATTAAAAATCGTTAAAAGAATTATAATTAACTAAGTTTCATTATCTTTATCACTTTTAAAATTAAATTTAAAATTTCACTCCATAATTATTTTTAGTTAATTATTGTAAATTGACATCAATGATTGGAAGTAAGTATTTAATAAAAAATTAAGGTTATAAAAGTAAAATTTTGAAATTTATGGAACAAATCGAAACAAAACTCAAATTTTAAGGGTAAAATTATAACATTTTGAAACTTAGAGACTAAATTGAAATAAAACTCAAAATTTGAAGACTGAATGTGTAACATTTTAAAATTTAGGGACCAAATAAAAATTAGAACCAAAATTTAAGGACAAAAATATTATTTTTTTAAAAAAACTAAATTTCAATGAAATAAGGGTCTTAACCATTTTGTTCTAATAAAAAAATAATCAAAATATAATTTAATCAATTAAATAATATATTATCCACTAAAATATAAAAAGTTTCTTTAATTTTCTAAGTTAACAATAGCTTTAAAAGGGAGAGTGCTAATATTTGAAATTGAGTAATGAACTATGATAAATTATATTTTTGATCTCTAAAATTTGAGTTGAATGTCTATTTGAAAAAATGATGCTTCATTAATGACGTGTCTAATTTTAAATGATTATGCAAAATTTATTGATTTTATATTATTTTATTTACATATTTTTTCCCTTTTATTTTTTTCCCATTTTCTTCTTCTCTTTTCCCATCCACTTTCTCTCATCCTTATTTTTGTCCATTATTTAGAGATGTTCAGAAGGAAGACCCCCTCGTTACCATTTTCTATTTTAATCTACATCTATGTGAAATTTTCCTTTTAGTTTTACGAGGATCGTTGCTCAAATAATTTATAGATATCAGATTCTTCAGGGAGAAAATTCTCCGTTTTTGTTTCTTCAATTAATTTTTTTTAACAATTTTAATTTATTCTCAACCAAATAAAAAATTTACTATAATTAATTAATTGAGGTAGGTCAAAATATGGAGAAAAGTCTCACCGCTCCCTTTCTATTCTCCATCTCATTCTGGACACAAATCTTTGTGGAACTCCAACCTCGTAGGTTAAATGAATATCTCTATTTTAATTATGTTGCCAACCACCACCCCTTATTTTATCTCCCTTCTCTTTCAAGCCTTGTTATTTCTATTACATTTTCAAAATCATTCCTCCCTTTGATTTTCTTCCTCTTATATTCTTTCCTTTGTGGAAAATCCCCTTTTCATCCCCATACCCATAATTTACAAATTGGGGAAAAAGTTTCTCCAATGTTCTATAAAGAGTGTTGAATTAATCAGGAAAAAAAAAAATGAAAAAGAAAGAAGAAAATGGTCTATAACAAAATGCATTGGTCAAAGATAGGGTGCAAGCTCCCTTTTTACATTAAAAGAGAAGAAAATATTGAAGGAAAATAGTGAAGAAAGAAGAAAATTACAATAATAATAATAAAGAAAAAAAGAAAAAAAGAAAAAAAGAACATTCACGTATACCCAATCAGATTTACCTAATCATTTAAAATTAGATACCTCATCAATGCCTCAACATTTTTCATTAGTTGACTTACAGCCGACTTTAACCCTAAAGACCATTTTTTTAACGTTGGGATTAAAGTGTTTATTTTGAAATCTCATGAACTAAATAGACATTAAACTTAAATATGATGGACGATTAAAAAGATATTTTGTCCATTACAAAATTAAAAGCGGAGTTTAATACATGATATATGTGAATGTAGAGTACTCAATTTAATTAATGTAATAATTTCCCCACCCTCAAAAGTAGTTGTGATTTGTGAATGAGAAATATGAAAACAAAGGGTCCCTTATTAGGTGAGTGGGTAATGACATGTAGGTATTCTTAAAATAGTTGCAGTTCAAAGAATTTAATATTGTTCAAGCATTTATTACTTTATCTAACTGGTAGCAAAATTTCATATCCTACAACCAAAAATGAATATATATATATATATATGTTTTATGCTATATTTGTTCATTGTTTAACATAAAAGTACTTTCAGAGGAACATATCATCTAGTGACGTATCGAATATTGAATGTAAGAATATGTATTAGAGTAATATTAAAAGAATATATACGACTAACAAAGATTAAAAGTTTTGAATACTCTCATGTTAGTTGAAAAAAAAAATACAAAATATTGTTTTCATATATTGTGTTTGCCGGAAAATCTTGATTTGAGAAAAAAAAATAAATAAAACCAAAATAAAAAGATAAAACGGAATGTTTGTTATGAAAATTGAGAGCACAACGGGAATACGGTTATGAAAAATATAATATAATAATATTTTTATACAATAATAATAAATAAATAAAAACTAAAATTATAAAATAAAATAACTAAAATCATGAAATTGGATAATATGAAAATTGGTGGAAGTGAAATTCTCACAAATGTAGGTATGTTCTTAAGATCCACCAAATGCCATTATTTATAGGCAAAGAGGCAAGTAGGATGTAGACTTACATGGACACCAAACATGAATAACTACATGGCACATGAACAACATGAATGGTGACACATGGTCTTTGGGACACTAAGCAATAAATATCTATTTTCTATTATAGTATTCATAATACTCTCCCTTAGATGCCCATATATATAAAATATGCCTCGTTAAAACCTTACTAGGAAAAACCAAATGAGAAAAACCCTAGTGAAGGAAAAAGAGTACATATTTCATATAATACATACTTCTAAAAAAATATAATATATTTACTCCCCCTCATGAAAACATCATTTAAGATCTCTGAGTCGCCACATTCCAATATTGTGCACCAATGTTTCAAAAGTTGCGGTTGGTAATGCCTTTGTAAATAAATCTGCCAGGTTATCCTTCGAACAAATTTGTTGTACGGTGATGTCGCCATTTTCTTCAAGATCATGAGTGTAGAAAAGCTTAGGTGAAATATGCTTTGTTCTATCTCCTTTACTATATCCTCCTTTGATTTGGGCTATGCAAGTTGTGTTGTATTCGTATAATATTGTTGGAAGATTTTTATTAGAAGACAAGTCACATATTTCACGAATGTGTTGAGTCATTGACCTTAGCCATACACATTCTCGACTAGCCTCGTGAATTGCAAGAATTTCAGCATGATTTGAGGAAGTGGCCGTTATAACCTGTTTCAACGATCACTATGATATAGCAGTTCCTTCACATGTGAACAGATAACCTGTTTGAGATCTAGGTTTATGTGGATCAGATAAATATCCAGCATCTGTAAAACCAACTAGAACAAAATTTGATTTATTTGAATAAAACAAACAAATATTGATTGTTCCTTGGAGATAATTGAGTATATGCTTAATTCCGTTCCAATGTCTTTTTGTAGGAGAAGAACTATAACTAGTTAATAAATTTACTGAAAATGCAATATATGGTATTGTATTAATAGCAAGATACATAAGTGTACCAATTACACGAAGATATGGTACTTCGGGATCAAGAAGTTCTTCATTATCTTCTCGAGGTCTAAATATATCTTTCTTTATATCCAATGAACGAACTTCCATTGGAATATTTAATAGATGTGCTTTGTCCATATAAAATCTTTTCAAATTTTTTTTTTGTATAAGTTGACTGATGAATAAATATTCCATCTGCTAAATGCTCAATTTGCAAACCAAGGCAAAATTTTGTTTTTCCAAGATCTTTCATCTCAAATTCTTTCTTAAGATATTCTATTGCCTTTGAAAGCTCTTCAGGAGTTCTAATTATATTCAAGTCATCAACATATACAGTTATAATAGCAAATCCTGATTGTGGTTTCTTTATAAAAACACACGAACATATTGGATTATTTTGACATCCTTCTTTCAATAAATATCCACTCAAGTGATTGTACTACATTCGTTCTGATTGTTTCAATCCATATAGTGATCTCTGTAACTTTATTAAATACCATTTCCGGGAATTTGATGTATATGTTTCAGGTACCTTAAATCCTTCTAGGATTCTCATATAAATATCATTATCAAGAGATCCATATAAATATATTGTGACTACATCCATAAGATGCATATCCAGACTTTTATACACAGTCAAGCCAATTAAATATCTTAATGTAATTGCATCTATCATCGGAGAATACGTCTCCTCAAGATCAATACAAGGTCTTTGTGAAAAACCTTGTGCAATTAGTCTTGCTTTATATCTTGTGACCTCATTATTTTCATTTCTTTTCCTCACAAATACCTATTTTTATTCCACAGGTTTAACACCTTCTGGTGTTCGAACTACAGGTCCAAAAACTTGACATTTTAAAAGTGAGTTTAATTCTGCTTCGATTGCTTTTTTCCACTAGAGCCAATCTATTCTATGTCGACATTCTTCAATAGATTTTGGTTCAGGATCCTCATTTTCAGATATAATATCAAGAGCAACATTTACGCAAAAATGTTGTCAATAATTACATTAGTTCGATTCCACTTTTTTCCTATCATGACATAGTTTATTGAAATTTCATTATTATCTTTAGGTATTTCACCTTCCTCTCTAGTCATGTCGAGAATTTTTTTATGGGCATTTACATTCTCAACAAAGTCTTTTTCACTATTAATTATTTTTTGTTTTTGAGGATTTTTATCTTTGGAACCTACTGGTCTACCACGCTTCTGGCATGTTCCGGACTCATTAGTGACAACTTGTGACTTAGTTACTTTCTTTGCATCTATAAATGCATCTGGTAATTGATTTGCTATATTTTATAAATGAATTATTTTCTGAACTTCAAGTTCACATTGATCTGTACAAGGATCTAAATGAGACAATAATGATGCATTCTATGTAATTTCTTTTTCCAACTTCTTAATTCTTCCCCTTAATGTTGGAAAATTTGTCTCATTAAAATGATAATCAATAAATCGTGTAGTAAATACATCACCCGTCATAAACCAATACGGGTCCTTTCAGCATGCTTTGTCCTCACTCACATGCATTCTAGGTAGTAACTTTTAATTCTTTTAAGCCTTTCTTAACCATACTTTCATGTCCTCAGGATACCTCTCATTCAGATGTGATATCGGTTTATTCATGTACCCATCCTGAACTCGGGTCGTTATAAACTCAATCCACAAGATGGAATTCACTTCTTTCCCAAAGCAGGGATAAGTAGAGAGATTGCTCCCTTTTAGACTGATTCTGGGGCTTAAACATAGTGGCCACAACTTCTCTTTGGAAGAGAAGACTCAGTCATAGTAGGACTATGACTTATGTTCACTAGAAGGATCAGTGGTACTTAAGGAGGTAGATGTAACTACAGGGGCATAACAATTATTGGCCCAACCGTACTTACGAGCGATCTGTGAAAGGTTGTCACACTGCTGATTAATTAAGATGGACACATAATCTATCTGTGGTAAGAAGAGTTCAGCTGTCGGTCTTTAGTGGAGTGTCTGGCAGTTAACGGATGGTGGATCTCGTGACTAAAAAGTTTAGTGAGTTATTCACGTACCGTTGGAGCTTCGAGCTACAGGTTCATAAGGTCCCTTTAGTAGCTCAATGGATTCAGTTGAGGATCAATTCTTGGTGTTGATTTGAAATGTTCAAATTGAAAAGAGGTATTTTGATTATATATGATATAATTGGTATGATATATGAGATACATCTAGTGGAGGATTGATGTAAATAAGATTTACATTAAGTACCATGGCATAGAAAAAGAACTATGGTTTATATGTTTCATGAGATGAAATATTAAAACTATAGGTTATAAATATAGTATGATAAGTTGGTTATCATTTATATTTATAATAATATTAATTATTGGATAATTAATTCTTTTTGGTTATTGGATTCATGGTAACCGTGAGTTTAAAATGAAAGTGGTTTTCCTATTTTGAAAAGAAGTTTTACAAAAGGTTGATAGAAGTTTTTGAGATTTCTCTCGGCGAAAAAAGGGATCTCACGGTAGTTGTCAAGTAAATACTGATTTACTAAATGACGGTTAGGCGATCTAAACGATCGTGCAGTATTTATTAAACGATCGCATAGTTTTGTTAGACGATCGCTTGTCCAAAGTAAACGATCATGTAAAGTCTGTAGGCGACAAACCGAGCTAAACGATCACATTGCTTTATCTAAACGATTGGGCATCGACCTATACGATAGGTCTCTGCCATCTCCCACTTGCCCAGTCGTGTACGTGATCGGTGTTTCCTCCTCTTTTTGCCTTACACCAAGTCCGAACAGAGCCCACCCTCTGAATTCTCACACCGAGAATACCAAGGTAGCCTTGTTGGTGGTGTCAGACTCAACTCGACTCCATCGAGGTTTTCTGGAGGCTGTTCGTGGTGCTGTGGAGGCCATTCACGTTGCTGAGGAGTTCATGGCCGAGGCATCGTTGAGGACGAGTGCGAAGTATTTGTGCTACGGGGTGGCAGTCGTGTAAATCGAGCATTCGAGGTTGCTGTTGTTTGAGCAGTCGTGCGCAACGTAGCGTGGAGACGCATCTTCAAATGTTTGTAGAGTTTCTCTCTTTGTTCATTTGTAGTTTTTCATGCTGTAATTTCTATATGAACTATATAACCGCCTGTTTGAAGTCGACTGTAAATGCATTGTTCATTCATGATTGTGATTTGGAATTATCTTTCTTCCGCTGCTCATGGAAATCTCAGATCCGATTTCCTTCAATTAGTATTAGAGCCAAGTTTTCTGATATTCCAAATTACAAATCTAAATTGAACGCATTTTATAGTTGCAGTGGATTTCTGCATTTGTGGTTAACCATTTTTTGCATTTGTGGATGAATATGATGAATGTTTTGGGTTTAAATTGCCTTATTGTTAAAACTTTCGATATTACAAAGTGTTAATTGTAAAGGCCCTTGTGTTTTTGGGCGAAATTACCATCGCAATCGAGTCTGTAATTCAAAAAGTTTGAGTTTGTCGAGTCGTTCGTGATGAAGCTTCGACTTATAGCGATGCAGTTCTCAACGAAGAAGAAGACCAAGTGTTGTTCGGATCGTGTAGCCTTAGGTAAACGATCGAAGGGATTTTACTAAGCGATCATTTAGTAGATTTTTCTAGACGATCGTGTAGCATTTTCTAATCGATCATTTAACAATGCTAAACGATGGGGTAAATCATTTACCATATTGCGTAACGTTGGTTGCCCAATCACGTAGGCGCTAGAGATAGACGATCGTAGAGGGAGCATGTGATCCTCGTCGTTTAGTAGAAGGCTCGCGCTAGACGATCGTGTAGTTAGCAAGCTTGATCGCTTAGTTACTACCTATGCGATCGCGCATATGCGATACAGAGGCGCTAGCTAAGCGATCACTTAGGCGATGGTGCTTCACGACATTGTAGTTGTTTAGACGATCGCAGAAGGTGGGCGTTTTGCGGTGCGCGCTAAGCGATCGTGTACTTCAGGCTTCATCACTTAGTAAAGGTACACAATCATATAGTAATAGCTAAACAATCATTTGGAATTTTCTATACAATCATATAGTAAATGCTAAACGATCGTTTAGCTCTGGGAGCGCTGGTAAGCAATAGAGCAAAGAGTTTGTTTTATCGTGTAGACGATCTGGGAGTGCTTAGTATATGATGGTTGAAGAAGCGATGCTTTGCCCGAGCGGTTCAAGACCCGGTTCGCTTGTTTGAATTGGAGACTCCTTGTCTTTGTAATAGTTAGCTTTCCTTTTGTGTTTTTAAGGAAATTTTATCCAGTTCATCAACTTTTATTGCTTATACATGTGATGTATGGTACTTATATGCCAAAGTGTTTGTCATATAGTTAAAAACCCACCTTAGGTTGTGCAATTATTCATGCATCATGTATTATAAATGTTATAATATTGCATGAAGAAATTAATTAAAAGCATGAGCATGCATCATGAAATATAAGAGTTATATTTTGCTTGCAGTGAGCATTATCATGCATCATTCTTTTATTCTAAGTGTTATAGTCTAAGGGTGAATGGAAGCATGTTTTTCTTGTTTAATTGCTGTTTGTATAAGTGTTATATAAAAGAAGTAGCAATGAATGGACAATGCATTGAGCATGACACTTAGGTTGTTTATAATCGTTATGAATGCCTTGCATGTGTTAGTTTCGCATTGTGGTGGTTGATTTTTGTTTATAAGTGTTATAAAGGAAATTAGACCTAAAATCAATAATTCAAAGTTGCATGCGGACTTAGGGTGAACTCAAGTTTTTAGAAAGATTTTAAAATTGGATTGAGATAGATCTAAGTTCAAATGGTTCTAAAGAGTTTAGTAATCTAGATTAATATTTTAAAATCAGTTTAATAGGATTAAATTGGTTGAAATAAAAGATTAAATTTATTGTAAACCTATTTATAAGGGACCTTTTGTCTAAGGCGGGTTTTGGCTAGGCTAGGGCTTTTAAGTTGACGGAAACGTAACACCCCTACCTGGGAAGGTGAATTAGATATATTTTCAACAAGCATGCGACGTTTTGGTCAAAGATTCCGTTAAAGAGTTTAATGGATGATGATCAAAAGTTGTTTCACTATCCAAAGTAAATGTTACTCTTGGAAAAACCTAAAAGTCACTTAGTTAAAATCCTTACTCGTGTTTTTTCTTAGTAAGCTAAACCTTAGGTTATAAAATACTCAGTGAGAGGAAGAGGCATATCAAATATGTCTATGATTTCACTCACGTTTCTTCCTGTATGTTCACACCGTGAGATTCATGCTTGGCCTCGTGGTGCCTAGGATGCATCCCCCTTCGGATGGTGTTTGCATGAGTCAATATTAAGGTGGACGAAGAGAGTATTTATAGTAAGTGGGTGAAGGGTGTGTGTCAACATGTCCTATGGTCTCTGTCATTGGTTCACACCGTGAGATCATTCTGTACGCCCTCGTGTCGCCTTCGGAGCGTCCCCCTTCAGATGGATTTTGTGCAGTTGGTCAATATCAAGGCAAACGCCAAAAATGGATACGGTCGCTTTAGGTTTTGCCCCAGTCGAATTTTTTTCCCTTCGAATTGGCCTTTTGGGATGGACCTCTAAGGCTTAAAATGGTAGGTCACACTTACGGGAGATTATTAAGTAAGTTAATGATCTCTTGGCCAAATCAATGATGGCTAGTCATTATAGGAGTAAGAGTTGTTCTGGTATTAATGACTGGTTGAGAACTTCTCAATTCAGAGGAGGGATAATTGACCTCCCTTCGGCGGCTTTTGTCCTAAACCTTTGAAGCGTCATTGCGAAACTAGATGTCACACGGGGTTCATGTTAGTTTTCCTAAAACCTTGTTGGATGTTGTTTTGTTTTACAACGGGTATTTGCTTAAAACCTAACATAGGTCAATGTGTTTTTCTTTTCAGCAACTCGTTAGTATTTTCGTCTAAAGCTTTTAAAAATGACCGATTACTTACAGTGGAAAGAATCGTGTGAAACGAATTTCATGGCAAACGACCTCCATCCCATTACTCTCCAAAAGAGGAGACAAGACAGTAAATATGATTTATTGGTCTTGGAGATGTGTCTGGTAGAGAATGATGATTCTGCCGGGATCCTAGATTCAGGTGCTAGCAATTATGCCAGTTCCTCTTACCAAGGATTCAGTTTCTGGCAAACATTGTCACACAGAGAGATGACTATTCGAGTCGGTACTGGTGAGGTTGTTTCAACTGTTGCTATAGGTAGGCTGGAGTTATTTTTTGACAAGAAACGTTATCTGTTATTGGATAATATTTTTGTAGTTCCTCATATTAAGAGGAATTTAATCTCGATTTCTTGTCTCATTGAACAAGGCTATACCGTCTCCTTTGCTGAGAATAAAGTGTTTATTTTCAAGAATGGCATGGAGATTGGTTATGGTTTAATGGAAAATAACTTATATGTACTAAGCCGTTAGTCATAAAAGCCTTGTTTACACTGAAATGTTCAGTACGGCAACAATAGCTAAAAGACTAAAGGTTTCTCCAAAGGAAAACGCCCATCTTTGGTATCTAAGGTTAGATCACATCAATCTCAATAGATTGAGAAGTTGGTGCAAAGTGGACTTTTAAAGAGTTTAGAAGAAAACTCCTTGCCGGTATGTGAATCATGCCTCGAAGGCAAGATGACCAAACGACCTTTTACTGAAAAAGGTTATAGAGCCAAGGAAGCTTTGAAGCTTGTATATTTAGACCTCTGTGGTCCGATGAATGTTAGAGCTCGAGGTGGGAATGAATATTTCATCTCTTTCATAGATGATTATTCAAGGCTTGGGTATCTCTTCCTAATGCAACATAAGTCTAAAACCTTTGACAAGTTCAAGGAGTATAAGGCTGAAATTGAAAACTTGTTAGGTAAGAAGATAAAAATACTACGATCTGATCATGGTGGAGAGTATATGGACCTCCAATTCCAGAACTATATGATAGAACATGGGATTGCATCCCAACTTTCGGACCCTACTACACCTCAACAGAATGGTGTATCAGAAAGGAGAAACAGGACCTTATTAGACATGGTTCAGTCTATGATGGGTTATGCTCATCTTCTAGACTCGTTTTGGGGTTATGCAGTGCAGACTGCATGTTATATCCTGAACAACGTTCCTTCGAAATGTGTTTTTGAAACACCTTTTGAGTTATGGAGAGGCCGTAAAGGTAGTTTACACCACTTCAGGATTTGGCGCTGTCCGGCACATGTGCTAGCGACTAACCCAAAGAAATTGGAACCGCGTTCGAAGGTTTGTCTCTTTGTAGGCTACCCCAAGGAAACAAGAGGAGGATACTTCTATGATCCGAGTGAGAACAAAGTGTTTGTTTCCACTAATGAGAACAAAGTGTTTGTTTCCACTAATGCTATATTTTTGGAAAAAGATCACATGAGGGATCATAAGCCACGAAGTAAGATCATTTTACGTGAGATCTCTAGTGAGACTGAGACTGCTGAGGGTTCAACAAGAGTTGTTGAGCAGGCCGACAGATCAACAAGAGTTGTTGAGGTCGAAACGTCTAGTCAACCAACTCAAGAGTTGAGACTGTTTCGACATAGTGGGAGAGTTATGAACCCACCGGATTGCTACATGGTTTGAATGAAGCCCAAAACATCATCACGAATGATGGGGTCGAGGATCTATTGTCTTTTAAGAAAGCAATGAAGGATGTTGAAAAAGATGAATGGGTTAAGGCCATGAACCAGGAAATGGAGTCTATATACTTCAACAACGTCTAGGAGCTTATTGATCCACCTAATAGGATAAGACCTATTGGGTGTAAATGGATCTATAAGCGAAAGAGAGGTGTAGATGGAAAGGTGCAAATCTTTAAGCCTAGACTCGTGGTAAAGGGTTATACCCAAGTTAAGGGAGTTGACTATAAGGAAACTTTCTCACCCGTTGTCATGCTTAAATCCATCAGGATTCTCCTGTCCATAGCCACATTTTATGATTATGAAATATGGCAAATGGACATCAAGATTGCCTTTCTTAATGGTAATCTTAAGAAGACCATCTATATGACTTAACCAGAGGGGTTCGTAGTTCCAGATCAAGAGCAAAGAGTTTGCAAGCTTAATAGGTCCATTTATGGGCTGAAACAAGCATCTCGATCTTGGAACATCAGTTTTGACACTGTTGTCAAATCATTTGGCTTTGACCAGAACGTTGATGAGCCTTGTGTTTACAAGAAGATCATCAACAGCTTAGTAGCTTTCCTGGAACTGTATGTGGATGATATCCTACTGGTGTCGGGAAATTGGAAGTCAATTTTACTCGACAACCAACTTCCCATGGACGTAGTATGCGATGTATGTTCCTAAGATATTCATTGATAGTCATGTGTCGATGGTCATGCGTTGGAATGAAAAATGCGTTAATCGAATATATGCGATGACCATGCATCCTGCCACAAGTTTTCTTGCGTTCACACCAAATATAACATGAACGCAAGTTTCTCGGGTAATCCGAGTCGAACACAGGGACTTGTAGCTATATGTTTGCCGTGATTGTGCATGCAACGGTTGAATAAAAGAATGTAGGGGATATTGCTACATCAATCTTACTCTTATTCCTATTTAATAGACAACGCAATGAGAATTATGCATGAAAGGTAGAGATGTGACAAACATTGACATGAAATAAATGAATGGGAAAATGGATAAAATGCGGAGATGTTTTCATTGCAACCTTTAAGAGTGACCACAAGGGCAACCCTAGTCAACGCAAACTAATGCGATAATGCAACACTTATACAATAGTAAACCACCTCTCGGTGCGAATGGTACAGCTTTTAATGCTAGAACGCATGCGATATATGTACAGAGGTGTCTATAGGGCCTACACATAAGCCTCTAATTCTTATTTATGCGATGATACACAAACAAGGCGAGCACATATCATCATTTCTATTCCAAGGGTGCACGCGATGCAGTGTTGACAAATAGAGCTTACTTGTAAGTCCCTATCTCTTGCTTATGCCGATCTAATCTCGCTAAGTCTACACCTTCTACTTCTAACACTAACGAGTGGAAGAAGAAGAAAGGTAGTAAGGGGAAAGAGAAGACACTAGCTAACCCACAACCTCCCGTTCAGCGGGGTAGGCAACCAATGTCGATTGAAAAAGGAAAATGTTTCCACTGCAACCAAGATGGGCACTGGAAGTGGAACTACCCACGCTGGTTAAAGGAGAGGAAGAAGGCTAAGACCAAGGCCAAACAAGGTAAATGCGATTTACTGGTTTTGGAAACTTGTTTAGTGGAGAATGATGATTCTACCTGGATTATAGATTCTAGGGCCATTAGTCATGTTTGTTCTTCTTTTTAGGGGATTAGATCCTGGCGGCAACTTGAGGCTGGTGAGATGATGATGCGAGTAGACACCGGGCACGTCGTCTCAGTTGTGGCAGTGAGAGGCCTCCAGTTGACTTTACAAATAGATTTATCATTTTAAATGATGTGTATGTTGTTTTCGAGTTAAGAGGAACTTGATTTCTTTAAAGTGCTTGTTTGAATGTAAATATACTCTCAACTTTTCAGTGAATACAGTGGTTATTCTGAAAGATAGTGTTAAGATATGTTCAACTAAACTGAAAAACAATTTGTATATGCTAAGGCTGTTAGCAACAAATTCCCTCCATAACGTAAAGATGTTTAAAACTGTCGTAACTCAAAATAAACAACTTAAAGTTTCTCCTAAAGAAAATGCCCAACTTTGGCACCTTTGATTAGGGTACATCAATCTCAATAAGATTGAGAGGTTGAGAATGAACTTCTAAACGAGTTAGAGGAAAATTCTTTACCTATGTGCGAGTCATGCCTTGAAGGCAAGATGACTAAAAGACTTTTTACTGGAAAAGGTTATCGAGCCAAAAAGCCTTTAGAGTTTATGCATTCAGACCTTTGTGGTTCGATGAATGTTCGAGCCAGGGGATGCTACAAGTATTTCATCACTTTTATTGATGATTATTTGAGGTTTGGGTATGTTTATTTAATGCAACTTAACTCAGAATCCTTTGAAAAGTTCAAAGAGTTCAAGGCTGAACTTGAAAACGCATTAGATAAACGGATTAAAACACTTCAATCTGATCGGGGTGGAGAGTTTTTGGATTCTGAGTTCTAGAACTATTTAATAGAACATGGAATCGTTTCCCAACTCTCAGCACCCGGTACACCTCAGCAGAATGGTGTATCGGAGAGGAGAACAAAACCCTGTTGAACATGGTTCGGTCGATGATGAGTTACTCTTCCTTACTAGACTCATTTTGGGGTTTTGCAGTAGAGACTGCAGCTTATATCCTCTACTGTGTTCCCTTCAAGAGTGTTGCATAACACATTTGGAATTGTGGAACGGGGTAGAGCTCGTTTGCGTCACTTCCGCATTTGGGGTTTCCCAGCATATGTGCTTGAGGCTAATCACAAGAAACTGGAACCATGTTCGAGGCTGTGCCTATTTGTTGGCTATCCCAAAGGGACACGAGGGGGTTACTTTTATGATCCTAAGTAAAACAAGATATTTGCATCGAAAAATGCTACCTTCCTTGAGGAGGATCATATAAGGGAGCACAGTTCAAGAAGTAAAATCGTGTTGCGTGAAGTTTCCAACGAAACTACTGAAACTTCAACATGAGTTGTTGAAGAGCTTGCTACATCAATAGGAGTTGTTGATGTGAGTTCATCTAGTAGGTCGAATCGACCTCAAGAGTTGAGGGAACCTCGACGTAGTGGGTGGGTTACGAACCCACTTGTTCGCTATATGAGTTTAACTGAAATCCTGACTATGGTAGCCGATGACGAGGTTGAGGATCTATTGTCTTACAAGAAGACAATGGAGGGTGTTGACAGGGATGAATGTGCCAAAGCCATGGATCTCAAGATGGAGTCTATGTACTTCAACTCAGTATGGGATCTTGTAGATCAACCTGATGGAGTTAAACCTATAGGTTGTAAATGGATCTACAAGAGAAAATGGGGTATTGATGGGAAGGTGCAAATCTTCAAGGCTAGGCTTGTGGCAAAGGGCCATACCCAGGTGGAGGGAGTTGACTATGAGGAGACTTTCTCGCATGTTGGCATGCTCAAATCTAACCACATCCTCCTATCTATTGCCTCATATTATGACTATGAGATATGACAAATGGATGTCAAAACTGCCTTTTTGAATAATAATCTTGAGGAGACCATTTGTATGATGCAACCCTAGGGATTCATAGCCCAAAGTCAAGAGCAAAAGGTTTGCTAGCTGAATCGATCTATTTATGGGCTGAAACAGGAATCTCGATCTTGGAACATAAGGTTTGATACTGCAATCAAATCTTAGGATTTTGATCAGAACGTTGATGAGCCTTGTGTCTACAAGAAAATCATTAATAGTTCAGTAGTTTTCCTAGTGTTATATGTAGACGATATCCTACTCATTGGGAATGACGTAGGTTTACTGACTTCGGTTAAGAACTAGCTAACGACCCAATTCTAATTGAAAGATTTGGGAGAGCCTCAATTTGTTCTTAGGATTCAGATCTTTTGGGATCCAAAGAACAAAGTGCTAGCACTGTCTTAGGAATCATATATTGACAAGATGGTTATTAAGTACCTGATGCAGAACTCCACAAGGGGCTTTTTGCCTTTTCGGCATGGAGTTACTTTGTCTAAGGAGAAGTTTCTTAAGCCACCTCAAGAGGTTGAGGAAATGAGATGGGTCCCCTATGCATCTGCCGTCAGTAGATATCAGTCTAATCTAGGATAGGGTCACTGGACAACCATCAAGAACATCCTCAAGTATGTTCGGAGAATGAGGGACTACATACTTGTGTATGGCTATAAGGATTTGATCCTTACAGAATACACAGACTCTGATTTTCAGACTAATAAGGATTCTCGAAAATCCACTTCAGGATCAGTGTTCATTCTTAACGGAGGAGTTGTAGTATGGCAAAGCACTAAGCAGGAGTGCATCGCTGACTCCACCATGGAAGTCGAGTATGTAGCGACTTGTGAAGCTGCTACGGAGGCTGTTTGGCTCAGGAAGTTCCTGACTGATCTGGAAGTTATTCCAGACATGTCTAAGCCCATCACCTTTTATTGTGATAATAGTGGTGTTGTGGCGAATTCCAGAGAGCCTAGGAGTCACAAGCGCGGCAAGCATATAGAGCAGAAATACCATCTCATCCGCGAGATTGTGTATCGAGGAGATGTGATAGTCACGAAGATAGCTTTGGAGCACAACGTTGCTGATTTGCTTATGAAGGCTCTCACGACTACAGTGTTTGAGGGTCACCTACAGAGCATGGGTCTACAGGATCGATCGCGGTTGGACTAAGGCAAGTGGGAGATTTTGTACTGGGTCTTAGTGCCCTAGTTTATTGTTTTGTATTTGTAATTATCTTGTACATCCCACTAGCTTTAGGACAAGTGGAAAATTATTGGTGTTGATGCCCTAAATCTCATAGGGTTCTGTAGTTTGTAAACACCTACATGAACAAACATTTGTGATGTAATAATATGAGATATTTTATTCACTGCTATTTATGAAATATGAGATATTTTGGTTGTATTAACCACAAACCAATAAACTAAGATCCCTAGTTATCTTTGTAACTTAAGCATGTATGTGGAGGCATACAAGTGGATCGTGATTTAAGTGATAACCTAAATGGTCTGTAGTATATGGATAAAGGAGGGAAACCTTATCCTGATGACACTACGGATACGACCTGCTTTGTAGATCTTACAAGTGTTGTAAAGTGCTACAAATGATCTGATCTTGGTCATTCATGTGGAGATATGCGAGCGGGGGTATCGTATACAAAGAAGTTTGAATAAGACTGGACCACGAAATGTTTAGTCTCGTTATAGAATTTCGTTCATGATAGAGACTTTCATTTCACTAGGATGACCATAGGTAACATGACCTTAATCCTGAGTGAGTTGAGAACTCATGCCTATGAAGGTGGTCCTTTGATTTGCATGGGTGCAAGCCAGATCGCCGACTCAAACCTACAACCTTGGGGATTCGTCTGATTGGGGAGCTGGGAACTCAGCTACACAAGACATAATTCACTCTTTCCCCAAAGTAGGGGTAAGTAGATAAATTGCTCCCTTAAGGTTGATTCCAGGGCTTGAACATTGTGGTACCACCCATTCTCATGGCTTGAGAAACATATATTGCACATCCAAAAATTCTCAGATGGGAAATAATGGTGAGTACTTATGATAAGCTACTTGCCTAATGCGTACAAGCGACGCTGCATGAAAAATAGCATGTCCTCATACAAATAAAGGAAGCTTAGCTCTCATAAGTAATGGTCTTGAAATTAATTGCAAACGTTTTATAAATGATTATGCTAAACCATTTTGTATATGAACATGAGCTACAAGATGTTCAACACTTATCCCAATTGACATACAATAATTATCAAAAGCTTGGTTCACTAGCATTATCAACATGAATGGTTTTAATTGTATAATCAAGAAATTGTGCTCTTAACTTAATTATTTAAGCAAGTAATTTTGCAAATGCAAGATTTCGACTTGATAATAAGCACATGCGTGACCATCTGCTGGATGCATCTATTACTACCATAAAATATCTAAATGATCCACTTGGTAGGTTAATGGCTTCACATATATCATCATGAATTCGTTCTAGAAATGATGATGATTCAGTCCCTATTTTAGCTGGTGATGGTCTAATTATCAATTTTCCTTGAGAGCAAGCATCACATGATAATTCATTAGATTGAAGAATCTTCTAGTTCTTCTATGGGTGTCCATTTGAATTCTCAATAATTCTCCTTATCATTATAGATCCTAGATGACCCAATCGGTCATGCCAAATTGTAAATATGTCTAGATTCATGAACTTTAGGTTCATTGTTGTATATGTTTCAATTACTCGTATATGAGTATAATACAATCCAGAAGATAAAACAGTCAACTCTTCCAATATACATTTTTCATTTGAGACAATGGATATGATATATAGATATTCCACATTATTCTTACTATCATTCTCAATATGATAACCATTGCAACGTATATGTTTAAAACTTAGAAGATTTCTCTTTGATTGACTAGAGAACAATTCATTGTCAATTGTAAATTTTGTTCATCTAGGAAAAATAATATTTACTTTTCCAAAACCTTCAATCAAGTTTGCATAACTTGATATTGTATTTACTTTTACTTTCAACATTGTTAATTTGGAAAAGTATTTTTTATTTGTAAGTATTGTATGTATAGTTGTACTGTCTGCCAGACATAGATTTTCTTTGCTCATTTTTTAAACACCCAACATATGAAAATGATCCATATTTCTTCATTAAAAGAAAATAATTACAATAAGAAAAACAACACTTAAAATATACAAAATTTACTAAAAAAAACACGAAGATAGATAAAAGAAAACAACAATGTTAAGTCTAGATATTCTTAAAGTCAAAAGAAACACTTGATGTGCCACCAACTGTGCCAATCTTCTCTTTAGGAGATTCAAAGAAGTCCGCCATATCCAAATTTGTCATGTGGGATGGGTCAAATATGTCATTATCCTGGTATGCAAAATTTGCTTCTACATTTTTCTCTTTTTCCTTCTAGGAGGCTTGATAGAGGTCAACTAAGTGTTTTGACGTACGACAGGTACGTGAGTAATGCTCAGTCATTCCACATCGGAAGCATTTATTTTCAACACTTTTTGAACTTTTTTCTTGTGGAGCTTTTCCTTTGTGATCATCATTTTATGTCGTTCTTTTGAAATTTAAATGAGTAGAATGACCACCATGAAAATAATAATTATTTATTCATCTGCCACGGTCACGACCTCGACCTCAACCACGATTATTATTAAAATTCACAGCATTCACTTCAAGGAATGGTGTTGTTCCGATTGGTCGAGATTCATGATTTTTCATCAATAACTCATTATTTTGTTCAACCACGAAAAGACATGGAATTAATTTAGAATACTATTTAAAATATTTCTCTCAATATTGGTACTGCAAGAGCATAGTCGAAACATGAAATGTAGAAATAGTCTTCTCTTACATATCAGCATCAGTAATTTTGTCTCTGCATAACAACAATTTTGAACTGATTTTAAATAATGTGAAGTTGTAATCACTTACTAATTTGAAATCTTGTAGCCTCAAGTGCATCCACTCATAACGAGCTTTAGGAAGTATAATTGCTTTTTGATGATCATACCTCTCTTTTAATTTTTTCCATAAGATACAGGGACCTTTTATTGTACGATACTCCATTTTTAATCTCTTGTGAAGATGATGATGAGCTTTTTTTTTGTCCTGACTGGATTTCGTGTTTCCTTTTTTAATTGTTTCTCCCAAGTTCATAGCATCCAGGTGAATTTCGACATCGAACACCCATGACAAATAACTATTGCCATTAATGTCAAGGGCTGCAAATTCTAATTTTGTAAGGTTTGTCATGGCAACACTATCACAAAATATTATATTTATATTCAAAATTTAATATGTACTAAATATGCAAAATAACATTTAATTTATTAATTATAACGAAGAGGGAAAAACCAACATACCTTTAGGACCTACCTTTAGCGGAAAAAATGACAGGAGCTCGTGCTGATAATGTGTTATGAAAATTGAGGAGCACAACGGAAATACGGACATGAAAAATATAATATAATAATAATAAATAAATAAAAACTAAAATTATGAAATAAAATAACTAAAACATAAAATAACCAAAATCATGAAATTGGATAATATGGAAATTGGTGGAAGTGGAATTCTCACCAATACAGGTATGTTCTTAAGATCCACCAAATGTTACAGGCAAAGAGGCAAGTAGGATGTAGGCTTATATGGACACCAAACATGAGTAACTACATAGCACATGGACAACATGAATGGTGACATATGACCTTTGGGACACTAAACAATGGGGAAAATTGAAATAGTATTGTTGTTTTAAAAACATTTATAAAAATATTGTTGTTTTCAAACTATTTATATAATTATTTTATGATTTTATTTAACTTAACTCTAAAAAGAAAAAATTAAAAAAATAATATCTCATAAAAATAAAAAAGTGTAAATTAAAATATCTCATTTATATAAAAATAATTAAAAAAATCAATGTGTCCCACAAGGTGGACGTTGTCGATTTCGAGCTAGTTGTCGTCGTCGACTTTGAACTTGAGGTTGCTCTGGTTCTTCTTGATGTTGCGCTGGTACCTCTGCAGGCACTTCATAATATAAATATTCATTATGCTCTCCACGAACTCGACCATGTCCATGCACGTATGAAGACGAAGGTCTAGCCTCTGAGTCATAATGTCCTGAACCAAATGTTGGCATCATCATCATCGGACTAACATAATCAGTTTGACTCTGCGTCTGTATCACAGGGGGCAACTCTTCTACATTATGGGCAACCTCATCAAAATCACCCTCTTCTCGAATAGGTCCTCTATGTCTAGTAGCTGGTGGAGGAACAATAGGTATATCGTACATATAAAGTATCTCCTCTATATAGCTTTGATTGTCACTACATATAGCAAGAACCTGGTTCGGATCATTCGCAACATCATGGAGTCTACTGTTGTTCGATCTCTGTGAATTATAAAACAATTAGATAATATTTAAAATAAATTTAAATTAAAAATAATTAGATAATATTTAAAATAAATTTAAATTTAAAATAATTAGATAATATTCATTCGTTTACCATATGACCCACAGCTGCTCCCGGACGAGTGACGTAGCGCCTTGTGATATTATTATACCAATGAATATAGTCTTGAGTGACATTGATAACTGGCAGAAATGCCAGTTATTATAAGCATTTTATTTAGAACTATGAGGGCTGACAAGTAGAAAATGCAGTGAGAATACTTAGAATTTATGAAAAATTGAGTTTTGCATGTCAAAGTGTCTATTTCTATAGCTATCGCAGGAATTAAACGCATGCGCTGGAAATAAGCAATCGAAAAATCAAACGCATGCGCTGAAGCCAGGTAATCGCAAAGACAATTGCATTCCGTGAAAGCCGAGCTATCGCATAGACGAATGCATGTGGTGATCGCATGCGCCCATTGCATGGAAGGTTCGGTCATCAACCGAATGCGCCCATCGCATGAAAGTTGCGGCTATCGATCGAATGCGTTCATCACTTGGAGATTGCGGCCACGGAGTGATAACCATAAATAGAAGGGCGATCGCAAGATGGGTGGAATGCATTGATACTTCAGTTGAATCAAGCTCAAGCGCATACTTTGGGAGTATGAACAAGATAAAATGATGTGACATTGCCCATACCGCGACAAAAGGCAACAGTGAGACATAACGCAATCATGATTGCTGTTGGAGTTTGAACTCTATAAATAACCTTTGGACCTTCACTTCAAATCATCCGAGCTTCTGCCTTAAGGCAGATGTTTGCGATCATAGATGAGAGCTTGGGCAAGATTTTCTGTGAGGATTCTTTATCTCCACAAACCAGTCCGAGTGACGACTGAAGCCTTCGCCGGAGATAGAGCTCGAGAGAGATGTCTCCACCATCCATCCATGGCACCACCATTAATCTTGATGTGGATCTTTCATTTCTTCTCTGATCTCTGTATTGTATTACATTTTAGCTTAAGATATTAAGACATTTTGTAATCAATGCATATCTTGATTCCTTCAATGCCATCTTCTTCATCGTCTTTATCTTTATCATCGTTTACTTTCACCGTTTAGTTATCAAAGGAGATCGGATACTCAATCGTGTAGCCTAGAGATAGGGCGCATGTAGCAACTCACCAAGAGGTGTGCGTTGTGCAAGTATAGTGAGTTAATCCTCTTTGCTTGGTGAAAGGCTGTAGTAACGTTTGTCGATGGGTTGTTACAATCCTTGTCTTTAAGTTAATTAGCCGAATCTAACTACCTGAGAAGGTGAGAGATGAAATGCACTAAAGCAAAGTATGTATTGTTCTTAGAGATAGGCATGGTCTTATGCTCGACGCAACCATGCACTATAGAGATATAGTCATGCAGCTGACCACTGAGAGGTGTGCGATGCGTTAGTGTAACGAGCTGGGATTACTCGAGCGATTTAAGATAATAAACATTAATATGCATTGACAATTGTTGTGTATCTACCAATTCTCATCGCAAGTCTTCCATTGCTCAATCTGTTTAGTTAGGAGTAGGAGCAATGTGTAATCCATTAACTTCTTCTTTTTACTTTTATTCATTGCCTCAAACGCATTGCTTCACAAGCATTATTGAGTGACAAGTCTCCGTGTTCGACCTTGGATTACCCGAGCAACTTGCATTCTCATTATACTTGGCGAGAAGGCAAGAAAACTTGTGATAGAAACGCATGGTCATTGCATACTAGATTAACGCATACTTTCCATTCCAATGCATGACCTCCGACGCATGGGCATAAACGCATAACTGAAGAGATGCAACACACATAATTGCGTTTATCCTAATTTTCCTTAACAGATATCCCTGTCAAACTGTTCAATAGAAACCCCCCTGCAATAAACCTTGCACGATAGTGCCATCGCACTATCAAATGTGCAAATTTTTTGGACCAATCTCCAGTCCTTAAGTCGATATCATGCAGTAAGGGTTCAATATTACAAGGCGATGAGGCATCCTACTGAAAACCGAATTATCTCATCACCCTGTCAGGAAGATGCCACTCACCAATGTGAAAACATATGAGAGGACTCATTGTCCGCTATATGTTGTTTTGACCATTCGTATAGAAATTGGGCAAAGTATGCATAATAATTTTGTATGACTCCCAAATAACCTGAAACACAAAATATTATATTGGAGAAGATTAAAGACAAATACAATAAAAATGTGTATAAAATAATCAATTTGGTTCGGTGTTAATGTACCTGATCAGGTTGAAGCAGTTCAAACATGTATCTGTACTGGCTGACTACATGTGTGGCTGTCTTAGTCACACAAAATTTGTCTCCCCACCTAAATTTTTAAATTGATAATTTATATAAATTAACTAGATCAGTGATATAGAAATTAAATTGAATTAAAATAACATACTGAGAGCCGTAGACTTGTCTAGCTAACCGAACGTCATTGACATGTTGTAGCTGTGGAACCATTGTTGGAAATCGCTCCTAAGCCCATTGTTGCAAAAGTATGAAAGGCCCAGCTATCTCACGAACCTCAGGTCTTGTTGCTTTGCATAGTTATACAGTCATGCCAAACATGCTCTACCTCACGAATACCGCCCCACATCATAGAGGTTAGTTAATAGTGGCAGGAACATCAAGTGAACAAAATGAATTGATTTGTCGGAAAACAGACTTCCACCCATCATTTATAGTATATATGCTCGCGCATATCTTATGATGGTTTCCTTGTCTGCATCATTTGCGAGCTCATGAAATTGTGTCCCTAACCATATGAAACTTAACCTCGATCCTTTAATTTTGTCGGCAGGTGGGGTCATACCGAGGTACAGTTGACAAACTTGTGACCAATTATCGTACATCACTTCGGTATACATGATAATTTTTTATCATGTATATTTAATTAACTAAATTAAATAAACACGATAAAAAATTATTTATTTCTCAATTAAATTGTACAACTTAATTAAAAGAATAATGTACAACTCTATAAATTATAATAAAAAATTGAATATACAATAAAAGTATCTATACTTAATTAAATATACATGATAAAAAAAGTATTTATTTCTTAATTAAAAGAATAATATACAACTTTATAAATTACAATAAAAAATTTGAATATACAATAAATTATAACAAAAAAAAAATGAATATACAATGAATTATAATAAAAAAAATTGAATATATAATAAAAAAAATATTTATTTCTCAATCTCTAACTATCTGGAGCTCGTCTTAGTAACGAAGGACACTTCCTTCGATTATGGCCTAACTGATAACAAAATCCACATCGTTGTCGAGTGATTGGTTCTGTCCAATCCATCTCGTTATGATAACGTGAACTTTTTGGTCTTCCAGGTTTTCTCAACAACGATGGATCAGGATGTAAGACGGGCATATTAGGGGGCGTGATCCAGTAATCTTCATGCGATACAGGTTGAAATTGAGGAGAGTAACATTCAACATACGTTGACAATTTATAATAATCCTCAATAAAGTCGTCGTAATTCATGTTAAAATGTGAGCAAACTGCCATAAAATTCGAGAATGAAATGCCGGATGCTTGCCACTTGTTATATGTACAGTACCGCTCGGACCTGTTTAACCTCAATATTTGAACATTTTCTCCTTTAGCATTGAGACTATGACGTCCGGTCTTTACATGAAACACACCTTCATTCTGATTGTATGATTGTACTTCATGTTTACTAGATCTTGCAGCCCATTTATTTATTTTTTCGTGTGTACCTGAATTTTTACTCCACTTAGTATAAAATATGCTTGAAACAAATTGTTAATAACATATATATGTATATAAAAAAAAATAATATTACCGGTTGTATTTATCTTGACGCTTCAATGCATCCTTCTTTCTTCTCTTTTTTTCTCGAAATAATTCACGTACTTGAAGAATGTTATTTGAGCAAGAGAATTTATAGGCAACATTCGAGCTCCTTTGAGGACGCCATTTATGCACTCTGATAGATTTGTCATCATCCACCCATACCTGAACCCTCCATCATGTGCTTGAGTCTATTGCTCTATACTAATGTTGTAAAAAAAAACCAGACAGCTCTGGTTGATTTCTTTGATATCTTCAATTGTTTTATTGAACTTTCGAATTTGAAACTGACACTTGGAATGATAAACATAATTTTTCAATATATTAAAATTGTACTTTTTATTAAAGTTGCTGACGATATGTCGTAAGCAGAAACGATGGTGACATTTTGGTCTCGTCCAACCATTTGCTGAATTGTGCACTACTGCGATTATGCCAGCATGTCGATCTGAAATTAAACACACCTCTTCGTGTGTTACAATTTCTCTCAAGTGTTTCAGGAACCATCCCCATGAGTCTGTAGACTCTTCATCTGCAACAACAAATGCAAGTTGAAGAAGATGCCTGTTCGAGTCAACTGATGTAGCAATCAACAATTTTCCTCGATATTTGTCATACAAGTGTGTACCATCTATCTGAATTATCGTTCGACATTTATTAAAAGTTC
Source organism: Benincasa hispida (assembly GCF_027475165.1). NCBI lineage: Eukaryota > Viridiplantae > Streptophyta > Magnoliopsida > Cucurbitales > Cucurbitaceae > Benincasa > Benincasa hispida. The sequence continues at coordinate 34,559,282 of NC_143488.1, read as the reverse complement.
CATACAAGGACCAAATGCCCAAAATATAGAAGTTAGGATAACATGGCCTTCAGTAAGCGTTTCTTTCACTCTCCACTTTACACGTGTTTCGAGATTGGTCTGCTTAACCATATACAATCACCTGGGTAACAATTTGTAAGACTCATCCCAATCACCAAACACTTTAGCCAAAGCTTTTCTTTTGCCTTCCCATACCCTAAGGTAAGGAACATGATATCCAAACTATGATTTGATGTTGGACTGCAGTTGTGCCATGCTGATAGATGGTTTTTCTCTTACGCATCATAGAACTCTAATGCAATCATTGATGAATCCAATTGTACATGACTTTGACTCAGTTCTGAATAAAAACATGTATGCTACTTATCGTACTTAGTGATCTCGAACAAGCCATACAATTTTTTCTTTATTACACGAAGTCTCCACTTGCAACCTTTTTCCCACTTCTTACACCGAATTATCCAAGTCGTAGGTGTCAATTCCACAACCTCATATGGTGTGTGACATTTAATAGCAAAACATTTGACCGCGTATTGTAGCATTTCTTTGTCTTACAAATCATCCCTCTATACAACTGAGTATTGTCAACGTCCATAGGGGCTACAATTGGGTCATGTTATTGAATGCTATCCAATACACACATATCTAAATTGTTGAATGTATTTGAAGGTAACTCATATTCACGACCATCGAAATCCAAGTCTTCAAATTTATCGTCCATTTCAGTTCTGAAATCTCTATACTGGTTGTTAGCCGTTATATCTTCATTGTCACATGGCGATGAAACTAACTCTGGATCATGATCAATACATTCAGCTGGATCTTCAAACTGACTGAATGGTGCATTCAAGTTTATATCCAACCCTATCCTATTTACATTTACATACAAATACACTAAATTCGGTAGTGGCATCACGATTGAGAACATAAAGTTTATAGCTTGTGCATTCGGAATAAGGAATGACATAAACCTTATTGATTCTGATGGTTCTAGGTTAGGATGTCTATATATTATTTCTAACTGATTTGTTCCCATATCTACAGTGACATCCCAACCATTTCAATGAATTGTTCAAATACAATTTCATGCTAAAACCCCCACTTGGTGATTGGTCATAGTCAACTCCATCAATACCATCAATTGTATTACCATTTGTAAAAAACATAAATCCCAAACATTTGTCCGCCATTTTCTTAAAAAAAAAAAAAGACAAATAATACATTACTAATTGTTCTACTAATTATCGAACTTAAACAAAAACAAACCATAATAAAAATTACAATAAGAAATATAAGAAATATATTTAAAAAATCACAATAAAAATCACAATAAGGTAAACTTTTTAAAACTATTTTTAAACATAACAATAAAATAAACTTTTTGTAACTATTTTTAAACATAACAACAAATTAAACTTTTCAAATATCATAAGAAATTTATAAAAAAAATTACAATAATTTTGTATTAAACTAAAAATATTAAAGTTTTTAAACTATAAACATCAACTTCTTAAACATTACAATGAGGTAAACTTTTTAAAACTATTTTTTCAAATTTAATACAAAATAATAATAATAAAATATTATAAGAAGTATATTAAAAATATAACAATAATTTTGTATTAAACTAAAAATATTAAACTTTTTAAATTATAAACATTAACTTTTTAAGGTTTATGAACATTAACTTTTTAAACATAGTAATAAATTAAACTTTTTATAACTATTTTTAAACATAACAACAAAATAAACTTTTCAAATATCATAAGAAATTTATACAAAAAATTACAATAATTTTGTATTAAACTAAAAATGTTAAAGCTTTTAAACTATAAACATCAACTTTTTAAATATAACAATGAGGTAAACTTTTTAAAACTATTTTTTCAAATTTAATATAAAAATAAAATAAAATAAAATATTATAAGAAGTATATTAAAAAAATCACAATAATTTTGTATAAAACTAAAAATATTAAAAGTTTTAAATTATAAACATCGACTTTTTAAGGTTTATGAACATCAACTTTTTAAACATAAAAATAAATTAAACTTTTTCAAACTATTTTAAACTATATTTTTAAAGTTAATATTAAAAAAATCAAATATCATAAGAAATATATTTCAAAAAATCATAATAATTTTGTATTAAACTAAAAATATTAAAGCATAAACATCAACTTTTTAAACATAACAATAAACTATACTTTAATACAAACAAAAATAAATAAAAGCAAACAAAATATAAATAAGATTAACATGTTAGTATAATATAAGATAAATAAGACTAACACTAATAACAACTACTAAGATTAACACCAATAGAGAAAGAACTACTAATATCAATATGTAAATATTATTGAATTCAATAACTACTAAAAAATTAACATGATAGATCTACTGAATATAAAAAAAATAGTAATAAATAAATAGTAAATTCACATATTTAATAGTGGTTTTACTTTTTTCCCCCAAAGTGACAATGGTCTCTCTTTTCTCTATTAGTCGGCAACAAAAACTATGAAAAAAACAAGATATTATGAGAATATGGATCTACAACAAAAACTATAAAAAAAACAAAATATTATGAGAATATAGGATTTTTTTGTTAACGTTACATTTTTTGTTCTTTGTTTCCCAAACAACAACAAAAACTATAAAAAAAATATAATAGTATGAGAATAGGAACACAATTTATAGTTATTTACAAAAAATAACATTTTGTATAGTAAAGGTACAAACCTCACAATTTAATGGATGAATGTGGGAGAAGAAGAAGATTTGCCAATGAAGAAATAAAGAAAGGAGAAGCAAATTTGTAAGAGTTTTAATTAGGTTCGAAGAAGGCGAAATGATTTAAAGAAATGAAGAAACGAAGAAATGAAGAAAGCAAAAGTTGTGAGAAATGAGAGAATGAAGGCAGGAGGAGGGGGTTAAAAGGTTGAAGGTCGAGTTTGATTAAACTCGGCAGAGGGGTGTTGGGAAAATTAAATTGATGGGACGAAACGCTGACGCGGCTACACGGTTACAGAGATTCGAGCAGCTGAACCCTCGAGCTCTTCTTCCATCTCTTCTGCTTGCAGCTGTAGAGATTCCCTGCAGCTTTAAGGTCGAGGGTTGAACTCTTGACCTCTTCTTTAAATTTTGTTGCCCTCGACCTCTTATTTAATTTTCTTGAGGTCGAGGGTCCCTCGACCTCTTCTTTAATTTTTGACATCTTCTTTAGATTGAAGGTTGAACCCTTGATAAAATATTTTATATAACATTCTCACCCTGGAAAACTCCAAAACAACCCTAAATCTCTAAAATAGTTTTACAACAACAATATTTCCCTAAATTATTTTCCTAACCACAATATTTAAAAAAAAAAAAAAAACTCCCTAAACAATGAACATCTATTTCCTATTATAACATTCAAATAATGTTAAAATTAAATTACCAATCTTAAAAAAATTGGAGAAGCCTAAATCGAAAAAAGTATGTAAAAAGAAAAATATTTAATTTATTTAAAAAGGTTTAGTAGAAATAAGATGAAAAGTAATTACACCCAATCAAAAGTAAAAGTATAATAGTCATTTATTAAAAATTGAAGGACAAAATGACAAAGATAAATTTCTCTCCTCCTAAATAACACCTTTATATGTAACTAAAATTTCTACTTGTGCGTTACACGTGATTTTTTCTTCTTAAAATAATTTAACTTAACAATATAATTGTGAACTAAAATGTTGTCATTTTATAATAACAAAATAAATCAACCATTTTGAATTATGTTAATAAACATCGCCAATTCAAGTGAAAGTGAGTTTAGCTCAATGGTAATTAATATAATTTTCATCTTAGAGGTCGAAGGTTTGATCCCTCATTCACACACAACTTTGTTTTCATTGAATCCCTTATATTTTCAAATTATGTACCAAATAAACTATACTAGAGTACTACGGAAAATTTTCTATATTCCCTGCAGTTATTGTATGTCACGTCAGCGGGTCCACATATATTTATGAAGACAAATTTAATGTGTGAACGTAGATAAGTATGGTCCTACGAGAGTACTAGAAAAGTTTCCTATTTTAACTTTGGAAAAAATATTTTTTGGTCCCTAGGTTTTGGTCTAATTTCTATTTAGTTCCTAGACTTTAAAATGTTACACATTTAATTCTTAAGTTTTGAATTTGATTTCAATTTAGTCCCTAAGTTTAAAAAAGTTACAATTTTATCCCCAACATTTGAGTTTTGCTTCAATTTGGTCCCTATGTTTCAAGATTTACACTTTTAACTTCGATTGTTCACTAATTATCTATTTTTCATCTTTAGTATTAATTTATGTTAATAAATTTAATTTTTTTTTAAGAATTATAATTAATTAAGTTTTACTATTTTTATCACTTTTAAGATTAAATTAAAAATTTTACTTCATAAATATTTGTAATTAGTTAAAGAAATTGACATTAATGATTGAAAGTGAGTATTTAATGAAAAATTGAAGTTAAAAATGTAAAATCTAAAATAAAATCCAAATCTCAAGGAGAAAATTATAATATTTTGAAACTCAGGGACTAAATTGAAACAAAACTCAGAACTTAAGAACAAAATGTGTAACATTTGAAAACCTAGGGACCAAATAGAAATGAGATGTAAAACTTAGGGACCAAAAAGATGTTTTTTCCTTTAACTTTCCTTAGGGAATTATGAAGTCTCGAGAGTTGTGAACTCTTGAGCCCACAGTGTAAGAAGTTAATTAGGTGCTTTTGTGGGTTGGGTTCGGTTGGGTCTGATTAGTTTGAAGGACTTTTTATACCCGATCCAATTGTTTGGGATGTAAATTTCTTCAACCTATATAACCCTTGTTAAAAAATGAATATAATCACATGAAATATTGGGTTGGTTTGATTCGTATTACTCGGGTCATTTATTTAAATTTTGTTCTAAAAATAAGTAAAATATAAATACGTAGAAATCTGATTGAATTGTTTTCATATAATAAATTAAGACACAACTCAATTTCAATTTATATAATGAAAAATTTCTTTTCAAAGTGATAAGAAACTATTTTTAAGAGTTGGAGAATAAATTATTAAAAAAACAATGAAATTAAATAAAACTAAAATCAATATATATAAATAGTATATAAGTAAAAAAAATATATATATTTAAAAGCTAATAACAAGTTGGGGTTGGTTTGAGTTATATTAGGTTAACCCATGAATCAACTCAACACATAAATTTTTCATTTATTTGAATCCAACCGAACTCACACGATACGGGTTGGGTCGATCGATTTTTTTGGATCATCGATTTTTTGAATACCTCTAAAGTTAATAAAACATAAAATTAATATTTTTTAGTTGTAGGACCCACAAATTCTTTAGACCAAATATGAGGTGGAGTTCACAACTTCCTCATCTCTAATTATTGGCACAAACACCATTGGAAGAATAGGGAAGACCAAAAGCAAAATTAGATTGATCACAATATATAATTTAACATAACGAGATTAATTTCAACTCTCATAAAGTTTGGAAATTAAACAAATTAGGTAAAATATTAAAGAGAGTAGATGAAAAGCCTTATTGGATTTTGAAACAATTGAAAGAGAAGATCAAAACAATTAATACATACTATTTGTATTTGTCTGGCTTCATCTAATAACTATTTTCAATATAAGGTATTTACTTATTTCGTGACTAAATTATGAATTATTATTTATAATTAAATAGTCTAGAGGATTAACTAATGTGTCGATGAAAACTAACCATTTAACTTTTTTTAGTTTTCAACCATTAGTTTCTAATTATGTTGGTTAGATTTTGTAGCTTCAAGTTATTTTTGTTTATGTGATATTATTTTAGATATTGTTTTAAACTAAGATTGGATTTGCTACTTGATTTAGATATTTTTATTTATTTATTTACTTATATTTAAAATTCAAATTCAAGAGATTAGATCTCGTCCAAGATTGTTAAATTTTTCGTTGAGGGATTTTGTGTAGGGGTACTTTTGTATACTAAATTTTAAATAGCATTAAAATGAGTTGTTTTGGCTATTAAAAAAAAAAAAAAAATCAATTTGACCATTTTTCTAAATCACAGTTTTAATTTGGCCATTTGTCCAAATCACCCTAAAAAGATTGTTGGAGGTAGTGGGTGAGGAGCTGAACATTTCATTTTACATTTTTTTAGTGAAAAATATATTAGGAACAAATAGAAAGATTAAAAAACCAATTTAAGAATTGATGAAAGACTTTTTTTTTTTTTTGGTAAACCGATATTTATATCCCAAAAATTAAGATAGTATGGGTGGATCTCACTTACTCAATTTCTAATTTTAAATTTTTAAATTTTTTACTTTAAGGATTATTTGGGTATTACATAAATAGAAAAGAAACTCATCTATGGTTTGCACATGTTACCATTTTAAAATTGATTTTAATTATCCATGATTAAAATTATATTACTATATAATTCAATTTTTATATAATTACGAATGATATAATTTCACAATTTAAATAATTAAAGTTAGTTATGTCTACTTGCTTCAAATACATTGTGTATTAGTAAGATAATCCAATTGAAATTCTAATATATGTTAAAATGCATCACCCACAAAAAAAAAAAAAAAACACATGTATAGAATATAGAATTTTTTTATTATTTTTATTTTTTAAATAAAAGTGAAAATGTTATACAGATCAGTTCAAATTAAATTCAACCTTTTTTTGGATGCTAACTATTTGAAAATGCATGTCTATATTGTTTTTATTTAATTTATTCTAATTTGAGATATATATAAAGTTTATTTAATGAAAAGTATATCCTTTTAAAGAAAGAAAGAAAAGTATATAAAAAAAGTCATTAAATTTAAGGGTCAATGTTTTGAACATGGTGAACAGAGAGACTTTGTTTTACCGCTCAATGACATAATAAACATGCATGTGAATAAGGGAGTGTTTAGGATGAGGAGATGAGATGAAATGAGTTGAGATATAAATTCAATTTATTGTTTGGAAGGTCAGCTTCGTATGTTACAGACATTTTATACTATGTCCACTAACGGTGCACTCAACCCTCATCACCACAATGTCTCATTGTTTAACTTCGATGACCACTTCTGACAACCAACTTCGGCGACCACCTTCGATGGCCAGCTTCGACAACCACTTTCGACAACCAACTTCGGTGACTACCACAGATGGCCAACTCCAATGACCACCTCTGACAGCTAACTCCAGTAACCACCACCTGCGACCAACTCTGGCAACATCCAACCACTATTGTTTGACAGTCAACTCTGACAACCTCTGACGGCCGCCACTTCACCAACTCTAACAACTATTATTTTAAATTATGACTACTACAAATTTGGATTTTGTTGACACATGAGTTTTTTTTTTTTTTTGTTGACACTCGTGACATAAAACTGTCAATACAACCTTATTTAAAGTTTAAAAATAACTATTAATTCTACAATATATATATATATATATAAAACATCAATAAATGTTTATATTTAAGTTGACGCACAAAATTGTCAATAAAACACCCTTGTTGACACAAAGGTACGTAAGTTCCGTCATAATGCTGAATTTTCGATTTTTTTATTAGTTCATAGTATTTTATAGATAGAAATTTAACATTAATAAAATCACTTTTATCATGTAAAAAATCAAACAAACTTGTATGTAAAAATACTTTTGAGAAAAAAATTGTTAGACACATGAGTGTTTTTATTTTAAAAAGTTTTTATCAAAAGTGTTAAAATAAAATGACATAATTAGAAACATTGTATGCACAAATTTATAAAATGATTGTTCAAATATAAAACAAAATTGAAATACATGATCCAAAAGTAAACCCTAAACATCATTTCCCAAACCTCCCAACAATACATACACGTCAATAAAAGAGTCTTTGGGGGTGAGGATATGAGATGAGATGAATTGAGATATGAACTCAATTCATTGTTTCGGAGGCCAACTTCGTATGTCAACGACATTTTATACCATGTCAACTGATAGTGCAGTCAACCCTCATCACCACCAATGTCTCGTTACTCAACTTTGACGACCACTTCTGATAACCAACTTTCATGACCACCTCCGACGGCCAACTCAGGCGACCACTTTTGATGACCAACTTTGGCGACTACCTTTGACAACTACCTTAGATGACCAACTCTGGTGACCACCTTCGATAACCAACTTTGGTAACCACCGCTTGCAGCCAACGCTGGCAACATCCAACCACCATTATTAACGGCCAACTTTGACGACCTCCAACGGCGGCCACTCCACCAACTTCGTGTTGGGATTGATGTCCTAAATCTCATAGGGTTTTGTAGTTTGTAATTGTATTGTACAAACATTTCATTTATTTAATAAACTATGAAATGTCTCATTGACATTTAGTAGCATTAAATCCACAAACCAATAAACTAACATGCAAGGTTATCTTCTATAGCTTGTGATAACCTAAATGGTTTGTAGTAGATGGATAAGGCTGGATACCTTATCCTGGTGACACTACGATGACCCGCTTTGTAGATGTTACAATTGTTGTAAAGTGCTACAAATGATATGAACCTGATCATTCACGTGGAGACATGTGGGAAGGGGTATTCTATACAAAGGAGTTTGTATAAGACCACAAAATGACTAGTCTCATCATATAATGCCATTCATAATAGAGACCTAAATGGTCTGTAGTAGATGGATAAAGGAGAGATATCTTATCTTGGTGACACTACGGATACGACCTGCTTTGTAGATGTTACAAGTGTTGTAAAGTACTACAAATAATTTGATCCTGACCATTCATGTGGAAACATGCAAGCAGGGTATCTTATACAAAGAGTTTGTATAAGACCAAACTACGAAATGATTAGTCTCTTTATATAACGCCGTTGATATTAGACTTACATTTCACTAGAATGATCATAGGTGACATGACTTTAATCCCGAGTGAGTTGGAAACTCTTGCTCATGAGGGTGGTCCTTTGATTTGTATGGGTGAGACTGGCCAGATTGTCAATTCAACAAGCCTACCATTTTGAGGATTCGTCTAATTTGGGAGCTGGAAACTCAGCTACACAAGACGGGATTCACTCATTCCCCGAAGCAGGGGTAAGTAGATAAATTGCTCCCTTAAGAATTGATTCTGGGTCTTGAACATAATGGCCACACTCTCTCTTGGGAAGAGAGGACTCAGTCATAGTGGGACTATGACATATTGTTCATTAGAGGAATCAATGGTACTTAAGGAGTTAGATGTAAATACAGGGGCAAAACGGTAAATTAGCCCAACTATACTTACGAGCAATTTGTGGAGGGTCATCGCACTGTTGATTGGTTATATGGACATACAAAAATATCTGTAGTGCGAAGAGGGCAACTGTCGGTCTTTAGTGAAGCGTCCGACAATTAACGGATGGTGGATATCATGATTAAAGAATTTAGTCAGTTATTCACGTACCGTTGGAGCTTCAAGCTATAGGTCCATAAAGTTCCTTTGGTAGCTTAATGGGTTCAAGTTGAGAATCATATTTTGGGTTAGTTTGAAGTGTTCAAATTAACAAGAGGGAATTTTATTATATATGATATAATTAAATTAATTCAATTATATGTGATATAATTGATATGATGTATTTGATACATTATTTGATTGGAGGAATTAATATAAATATGATTTATATTAAATGCCCTAAAATAGAAAAAGAAATATGGTTTATGTGTTTTATATGATGAAATATTAAAACTATAGATTATAAATATAATATGATAAGTTGGTTATTATATTTATTTATAATATGTTAATTATGTGATAATTAATTTTTTTTCTCAATAATCGACTTAAGTGGGGGGTTATTCACGGTTTATGGTAATTATGAGATAAAAAAGAAAATAGTTTTCCAAAGCAGAAGATTTCATCATTTGTATCGTCTCACAAAAGAATAGACTATTGCGTAAAAGAGTTTTACTAAATGATAGCCTCAATGACTAAACGATCGAGTATTAAGTTTTACTATACGATAGTTACTCGTTGCTAATGATCGAGTAGCAAGTCTATACTGTTCGCACGAGATTTCAAGAGAAATTTATTTCATGGAATTTGAACTTTGTATTTGTATTAATTTTGTGGAAAATAAGTACAATTTCTAATACATAATGTTTTGATGCTTTCAAAATAAGTTATAGTCTTTAAGTTGGTTTATATTCTTGAATGATCAGCCTTTGGTCTTGTTGATCTTCTTGAATGATCGGCCTTTGGGCTTGATGATCTTCTTGGATGATCGACCTTTGGGCTTGTTAATCTTCTTGGATGATCGACCTTTGGGCTTGTTGATCTTCTTGGATGATCAGCCTTTGGGCTTGTTGATCTTCTTGGACGATCGACCTTTAGGCTTGATGATCTTCTTAGACGATCGACATTTGGGCTAGTTGATCTTCTTGGAGGATCGACCTTTAGGCTTGTTGATCTTCTTGGATGATCGACCTTTGGGCTTGTTGATCTTCTTGGATGATCGAATTTTGGGCTTGTTGATTTTTCTTGGATGATCGACCTTTGGGCTTGTTGATTTTCTTGGAGGATTAGTGTTCACACCAGGCTTCTGGAGAAACTTGTTTCATTGAGTTGAACTTGAGTTAGTGTTGATTTGATGCGATGTGGTTCGATCTCTAGTACTTGATGAAGACAATCGAACTTGGGATTTCCATGAGAAACGGAATAAGACAATTCCAAATTACAATCATGAATCGACAATACATTTACAGTCGACTTAAAAAATAAACGGTTATGCAAATTACAGAGAAATTACAGCATGAAACAATACAAATGTACAAAGAGAACTACACGCACATATGCAGTAATGTCTCCACGCTCCGATGGGTGACTCAGATCGAACAACCGTAACCAAAAGTGCTCGATATACACGATCTCAGCATCGCATGAACACAAGATGAACTCTTCACGCTCGTCCTCAACGGTCTCTTCGGTCACGATATCCTCTGCAACAAGAACTCCTTTGCAACACCACAAACGGACTCCTCCAAAGCACCATGAACGGCTTCCAATAAACCTCGATGGTGTCGAGTTGAGCCTGATACCACCAACAAGGCGACCTTGGTATTCTCGGTGTGAGAATCCATAGGGTGGGCTCTGTTTGGACTTGGTGTGAGGCAGGCGAATGGAGGAAACACAGATCTTGTACACGATTGGGCAAGTGGGAGAAGTCGGAGACCTACCATAGAGGTCGATGCCCAATCGTTTAGATAAAGCTATGCGATCGTTTAGCAAAAGTTATGCGATCGTTTAGCTCGACAGACTCTACATGATCATTTACCTTGGGTCAGCGATCGTTTAGCAAAGCTATGCGATCGTTTAGTAAACACTGCACGATCGTTTAGCTTAGCCCAGCCGTTGTTTAGTAAATCTGTATTTACTTGACAACTTCCGTGAGTTTCTTTTCGCGGAGAGAAAACCCAAAATTCTTTTCAAACTATTGTAAAAAACTTCTTACCCAATTCAAAATAGGAAACCGATTTCCTTTTAAAACCTCACGGTTACCATGATCAATAACCACCCACTACTTTGGTTATTTAAAAGAAAAAGTATTAATTATCTAATAATTAATATTATTATAAACATAAATGACAACCAACTTATCATACTATATTTATAACCTATAGTTTTAATATTTCATCTCATGAAACAGATAAACCATAGTTCTTTTTCTATTCCATGGTACTTAATGTAAATCTCATATACATCAATCCTCCACTAGATGTATCTCATACATCATACCGATTATATCATATATAATCAAAATACCTCTTGTCAATTTGAACATTTCAAATCAACACTAAGAACTTGATCCTTCAATAGAATCCAAGCTACCAAGGGGACCTCATGGACCTGTAGATCCGAAGCTCCAATGGTACGTGAATAACTGACTAAACTTTTTAGTCACGGGATCCACCATCCGTTAATTGCTAGGCACTCCACTAAAGATCGACAGCTGAACTCTCCTCACTACAGATATATTATGTGTTCATCTTAACCAATCAGCAGTGCAACAACCCTTCACGGATCGCTCGTAAGTACAGCTGGGCCAATAACCGCTATGCCCCTGTAGTTACATCTGTCTCTTTAAGTACCACTGATCCCTCTAATGAACATAAATCATAGTCCTACTATGACTGAGTCTTCTCTTCCAAAGAGAAGTTGTGGCCACTATGTTCAAGCCCCAGAATCAGCCCTTAAGGGATTAATCTCTCTACTTATCCCTGCTTCTGGAAAGGAGTGAATTCCATATTGTGGATTGAGTTCCCAGCTCCCAGATCAGACAAGTCCCCAAAAAGGTAGGCATGTTGAGTTGGCAATCTGGCCATTCTCACCCATACTAATCAAAGGACCGCCCTCAAAGGCAGGAGTTCACAAAACACTCAGGATTAAGGTCGTGTCACCTATGGTCGTTTAAGTGAGAAGCAAGTCACTAGAATCAACGGTGTTATATACAGAGTCTAGTCATCTCGTGGTTGAGGTCTTATACAAACTCTTTGTATAGGACACCCCTGCTCCACGTCTCCACACGAATGGCCAGAATCAACCATCTGTAGTAGTTTATAACACTTGCAAACCTCTACAAAGCGGGCTGTATCTGTAGTGTCACCAGGATTAGGTATCCCACCTTAATCCTTATACTACAGACTGATTTAGGTTATTACTTAAGGCATGATCCACTTGTATATCACATATACATGCTTAAGTTCACATAAGATAACCAAGGAGCTTTGTTTATTGGATATGAGTAAATGCCAGGATTAAATAACACTTATTTTATTCATTTAACAATGTGCATCTTTACAAAACAACGAGACTCCAGGAGAATTAAGACACCATTCTCAACAATCTCCCACTTGTCCTAATGACTCAGGAGACTAATGTACAATACAATATAAAACTGTACAATATACAATAAACTAGGGCATACCCCAGTATCATCTCCCACTTGCCCTAGACAAGATGCCGCATATCCTGCAGACCCAGACTCTCCAGGTGACCCTCGAACACTTTAGCCGTGAGGGCCTTTGTAAAGGGATCAACAACGTTGTGCTCCGATGCGATCTGCTCGACTATCACATCATCATGACGTACAATCTCCCTGATCAGGTGATATTTCCATTCTATATATGCTTGCCTCGACGATGACTCCTAGGCTCCTTTGAATTTGCCACAGCCCCGTTGTTATCACAATAAAGAATGATAGGCAAATCCATATTTGGAACAACTTCCAAATCTGTAAGAAACTTCCTCAGCCAAACAGCTTCTTTAGCTGCTTCACAAGCCGCTACATATTCGGCTTCCATAGTGGAGTCTGCGATGCATCCTTGCTTGATGCTTCGCCAAACTACAACCCCTCCATTTAGAGTAAACACTGATCCCAATTTCGATTTGCGAGAATCTCGATCGATCTGAAAGTCAGAGTCTGTGTATCCTGTAAGGATCAGATCCTTATCTCCATACACAAGCATGTAGTCCCTCGTTCTCCGAAGATACTTGAGGATTGTCTTGACCGCCGTCCAGTGATCAAATCCTGGATTGGACTTATACCGACTGATAATCCCTACTGCATAGCAAATATCGGGTCTGGTACACAACATTGCATACATCAAGCTTCCTACAGCGAAGCATAGGGAATCCGTCTCATCTACTCAACCTCTTGAGGTATCTTAGGACATTGATTCTTAGACAGAACGATTTCATGCCTGAAAGGTAACAAACCCCTCTTGGAATCCTACATCCTATACCTGATCAACATTTGATCAATGTACGATGCCTGAGACAGGGCTAACCGTTTGTTCTTGTGATTCTGAATGATCTGGATCCTGAGAACGTACTGTGCCTCACCCAAATCTTTCATTTGGAAATGGGTAGCTAGCCAACTCTTAATGTCAGTCAGATATCCTACATCATTCCTAATGAGTAGGATATCATCCACATACATTACTAGGAAAGCTACTGAGTTGTTGATGATCTTCTTGTAAACACAAGGCTCATCAACGTTCTGGTCAAACCCAAACAACTTGACAGCAGTGTCAAATCTGATGTTCCAAGATCGAGATGCTTGTTTCAGCTCATAAATGGACCTATTAAACTTGCAAACTCTTTGCTCTTGATCTGGAACTACGAACCCCTCTGGTTGAGTCATATAGATGGTCTCCTCAAGATTACCATTCAAAAAAGCAGTCTTGACGTCCACTTGCCATATTTCATAATCATAAAATGTGGCTATGGATAGGAGAATCCTGATAGACTTTAGCATGACAATAGGTGAGAAAGTTTCCTTATAGTCAACTCCCTAAACCTGGGTATAACCCTTTGCCACAAGCCTAGCTTTAAAGGTTTGCACCTTTCCATCTACACCTCTCTTTCGCTTATAGATCCACTTACACCCAATAGGTTTTACCCCATCAGGTGGATAAATAAGCTCCCAGACGTTGTTGAAGTACATAGAATCCATTTCTTGGTTCATGGCCTTAACCCATTCATCTTTGTCAACATCCTCCATTGCTTTCTTAAAAGACAACGGATCCTCGATCCCATCATTCGTAATGATATTTTAGGCTTTAGTCAAACCCATGTAGCGATCCGATGGGTTCATAACCCTTCTACTACGTCGAGGTAGTCTCAACTCTTGAGTTGGTTTACTAGACGGTCCGATCTCAACAACTCTTGTTGATCTGTCGATCTGTTCAACAACTCTTGTTGAACCCTCAACAGTCTCAGTCTCACTAGAAATCTCATGCAAAATGAGCTTACTTCGTTGCTTATGATCCTGGATGTGGTCTTCTTCCAAGAAGATAGCATTTGTAGAAGCAAACACTTTGTTCTCACTTGGATCATAGAAGTATCCTCCTCTCGTTTCCTTGGGATAACCCACAAAGAGGCAAACCTTTGAACGTGGTTCCAACTTCTTTGGGTTAGTCACTAGCACATGTGCTGGACAGCCCCAAATCTTGAAGTGGCGAACTATCTTTACGGCCTCTCCATAACTCAATAGGTGTTTCAGAAACACTTTTCAAGGGAACATTGTTCAGGATATAATATGCAGTCTGCACTGCATAACCCCAAAACGAGTCTAAAAGATGAGCATAACTCATCATAGACCGAACCATGTCCAACAAGGTCCTATTTCTCCTTTCTGATACACCATTCTGCTGAGGTGTACCTGGGGCCGAGAGTTGGGATGCAATCCCATGTTCTATCATATAGTTCTGGAATTGGAGGTCCATATACTCTCCATCACGATCGGATCGTAGTGTTTTTATCTTCTTGCCTAACAAGTTTTCAATTTCAGCCTTATACTCCTTGAACTTGTCAAGAGCTTCAGACTTACGTTGCATCAGGAAGAGATACCCAAATCTTGAATATTATCTATGAAAGAGATGAAATATTCATACCCACCTCGAGCTCTAACATTCATCAGACCACAAAGGTTTGAATGTACAAGCTCCAAGGCTTCCTTGGCTCTGTAACCTTTTCTAGTAAAAGGTCTTTTGGTCATCTTGCCTTCGAGGCATGATTCACATATCGGCAAGGAGTTTTCTTCTAAACTCTTTAGAAGTTCACATTTCACCAACTTCTCAATCCTATTGAGGTTGATGTGACCTAACCTTAGATGCTAAAGATGGTTATTTTCCTTTGGATAAACCTTTGGTCTTTTAGCTGTTGTTGCTGTATTGAACATTTCAGTGTTAAATAAGGCATTTATGACTAACTGCCTTAGTACATATAAGTTATTTTCCATTGAACCAGAACCAATCTCCATTCCATTCTTGAAAATAAACATTTTATTCTCAGAAAAAGAGACGGTATAGCCTTGTTCAATGAGACAAGAAATCGAGATTAAGTTTCTCTTAATATGAGGAACTACAAAAACATTATCTAGTAATAGATAACGTTTCTTGTCAACAAATAACTTTAGCCTGCCTATAGCAATAGCTGAAACAACCTCACCATTACCGACTCGAAGAGTCATCTCTCCCTGTGGCAACGTTTGCCAGGAACTAAATTCTTTGTAAGAGGAACTGACATGATTGGTAACACCTGAATCGAGGATCCAGGCAGAATCATCATTCTCTACCAGACATGTCTCTAAGACCAATAAATCATATTTACTGTCTTGACTCCTCTTTTGGAGAGTAGTGGGATGGAGGTCATTTTCCAGAAATTCGTTTTACACGATTCTTTCCACTGTAATAAATCGGTCATTTTTAAAAGCTTTAAACGGAAATACTAATGAGTTGTTGAAAAGAAAAAACACATTAACCTACATTAGGTTTTAAGCAAATACACGTTGTAAAACAAAACAACATCCAATAAGGTTTTAGTAAAACTAACATGAACCCCGTGTGGCATCTAGTTTCGCAATGACGCAAGGTTTAGGACAAAAGTTGCCGAAGGGAGGTCAGTTATCTCTCCTCTGAATTGAGAAGATCTCAACCAGTCATTAATACCAGAACAACTCTTTCTCCTATAACGACTAGCCATCATTGATTTGGCCAAGAGATCATTAACTTACTTAACAATCTTCCGTAAGTGTGACCCGCCATTTTAAGCCCTAGAGGTCTGTCTCAAAAGGCCAATCCGAAGGGAAAAAATCCAATTGGGGCAAAACCTAAAGTGACCCTATCCATTTCTAGAGTTCACCTTGATATTGACCAACTGCATAAAACCCATTCGAAGGGGGCCGAATCGAAGGCGACACGAGGACGTACAGAATGATCTCATGATGTGAACCAATGACAGAGACCATAGGACGTGTTGCCACACACCCTTCACCCATTTACTATAAACACTCTCTCCGTTCACCTTGATATTGACTCATGCAAACACCATCCGAAGGGGGATGCATTCTGAGGCATCTCGAGGCCAAGCATGAATCTCACGGTGTGAACATACAGGGAGAAACGTTGGTGGAATCATAGACATGTCTGATACGCCTCTTCCTCCCATTGAGTATTTTATAACCTACGGTTTAGCTTACTTAGAAAAAAACACGGTTAAGGATTTTAACTAAGTGACTTTTAGGTTTTCCCAAGAGTAACTTTTACCTTGGATAGTTGAACAATGTTTGATCATCATCCATTAAACTCTTTAACGGAGTCTTTGACCAAAATGTCGCATGCTTGTTGAAAATCTATGTAATTCACCTTTCCAGGTAGGTTCCCAGGTAGGGATGTTTCGTTTCCGTCAACTTAAGAACCCCAGCCTAGCCAGAACCCGCCTTAGACAAAAGGTCCCTTATAGATAGGTTTACAACAAACTTAATCTTTTATTCCAATCAATTTAATCCTATTATACCGATTTTAAAAGATTAATCTAGGTTACTAAACTTTTTAAAACCACTTGAACTTAGGTCTTTCTTAAACTAATTTTAAAATCCTTTTAAAAAACTTGAGTTCACCCTAAGTCTGCATGCAACTCTGATTATTGATTTTAGGTCTAATTTCCTTTATAACACTTATAAATGGAAACAACCACCACAATGTGAAGCTAACACATGAAAGGCATTCGTAACAATTATAAACGGCCTAAGTGTCATGCTCAATGCATTGTCCATTCATTACTACTTCTTTTATATAACACTTATACAAAATCCGCAATGAAACAAGCAAAACATGCTTCCATTCACCCTTAGACTATAACACTTATAAAAAAAGGATGATGCATGATAATGCTCAATGCATGCAAAATATAACTCTTATATTTCATGATGCATGCGCATGCTTTTAAGTAATTTCTTCATGCAAGATTATAACATTTATAATACATGATGCATGAGTAATTGCACAACCTAAGGTGGGTTTTTAAATATATGACAAACATTTTGACATATAAGCACCATACATCACATGTATAAGCAATAAAAGTTGATGAACCGGGTAAAATTGTCTTAAAATACAAAAGGAAAGCTAACTATTACAAAGATAAGGAGTCTCCGGTTCAAACAGGCAAACCGAGTCTTGAATCGCTCAGCAAAGCATCGCTTCTCCAACCATCCATCGTGTACTAAGCTCCCTGCAATCGTTTACACGATAAAACAAACTCTTTGCTCTATCTCTTACCAGTGCTCTAGAGTTAAACGATCGTTTAGCATTACTATACGTCTAGAAAAATCCAAACGATCATTTAGCTTTTACTACACGATCGTGTACCTTTACTAAGAGATGAAGCCGGAAGTACACGATCGTTTAGCGCCTTTGCACAGCGCCTGCCTTTCGCGATCGTCTAAGCGACTATGATGCCGCGAAGCACCATCGCCTAAGCGATCGCTTAGCTAGCGTCTCCGTATCGCATACTCACGATCACATAGGTAGTAACTAAACGATGAAGCTCGCTAACTACACGATCGTCTAGCGGGCACACCTTCTTCTAAATGACGAGCATCACATGCTCCCACTACGATTGTCTACCTCCAGCGCCTACACGATCGCGCAACCAACGCTACACGATATGGTAAACGATTTACCCGATCGCTTAGCATTAGCTAAACGATCGCTTAGTTACTACACGATCATTTAGAAGAAAATATCTAAACAATCGCTTAGTGAAATCCCTACGATCGTTTACCTGAGGCTACACGATCCGATCAATGCTTGATCTTGTTCTTTGTTGAGAACTGCATCGCCATGCACTGAAGCTTCATCACAAATGACTCGACGAACTCGTACTTTTTGAATTACAGACTCGATTGCAAAGTTAATTTCGCCCAAAAACATAGGGGCCCTTACAATTAACATGTTGTAATATCGAAAGCTTTAACAAAAAAGGCAGATTAAACCCAAAATGTTCATCAAATTCATCCACAAATGAAGAAAACGGTTAACTACAAATGCAGAAACCCACTGCGACTGTAAAAAAACGTTCAATTCAGATCTGTAATTTGGAATATCAGAGAACCTAGCTCTGATGACAATTGAACGAAATCGAACTTGGGATATCCATGAGCAGTGGAATAAGACAATTCAAAATTACAATCATGAATCAACAATACATTTACAGTCGACTTCAAACATAAACGGTTATGCAAATTACAAAGAAATTACAGCATGAAACAATACAAATGTACATAGAGAATTACACGTACATATGCAGTAACGTCTCTATGCTCCGATATGTGACTTAGATCGAACAATCGCAACCACAAGTGCTCGATCTACACGATCACAACACCGTACGAACACAGCACGAACTCTTCGCGCTCGTCCTCAACGATCTCTTCGGCCATGATCTCCTATGCAACACATACTCCTCTGCAACACCATGAATGGACTCCTCCAAAGCACCACGAACGGCCTCTAGTAAACCTCGATGGTGTCGAGTTAAGTCTGACACCACCAATAAGGCGACCTTAGTATTCTCGGTGTGAGAATCTAGAGGGTGGGCTCTGTTCAGACTTTGTGTGAGGCAGACGAACAGAGGAAACACAGATCGTGTACACGACTGGGCAAGTGGGAGAAGTTGGAGACCTATAGTATAGGTCGATGCCCAATCGTTTAGATAAAACTATGCGATCGTTTAGCAAAAGCTATGCGATCGTTTAGCTCTATCGTTTAGCTCGATAGACTCTACACGATCGTTTACCTTGGGCCATCAATCATTTAGCAAAGCTATGCTTTAGTAAACACTGCACGATCGTTTAGCTCAGCCCAGCCATCATTTTTTAAATTTGTATTTACTTGACGACTTCCGTGAGTTTCTTTTCGCGGAGAGAAAACTCAAAATTCTTTTCAAACTTTTTGATAACTGGTATAAATGCACGTTATCATAGTGCTAAGTTATTAAACAATGTTGGATTGCGTTGATGAAATATGATAAATTGCGTCCATTAAGCATAAATTCTATAATATTACGGTCGCATGCATCAGTGCATTGGAACTATTTAGTTTTGTATTTTTTTGTGCAGAATATGCGTTAACACAATGCAAAGATTACGATCATAGGAATTCATCGGTCGAGCACAACTTCACTGCAATACTTTGCATTGATCATGCTCGAAAACATTCGCCTGAGAAGAATAACCACAACTTGGTCAGCAGAACATGGTGGGCGCATTTGGTGAAAGGCCAATTAAGAGCGATGGGACAGAAAGCTAATGACAGTCGAATCCAAATTAAGTTGATAGTCGATAACGGTCTCAAAGTACAATCAGCTTTATCGGTGATAATCATCCGACACATCAGTCAGGAATTAAAGCTGTCCCATCTGTACAACTAGGAGAGAGAAACCGCCTTTCACCATGGATGCTCTATAAATACCAAGTGCATTCTTCAGAAAGGGGTTAACCAGTGATCGCCTTACATTCTGTCCATAGTTTTCTTTTATTTTAAGGCAAATGCGAGGAAGAAGTTGTGCCAGTAGATCGTTCCGACAAGCTTAGGAGAGCACCAGAAGCTACTAAGGCAGAGAGAGGGCTGACTCCTGCGGAAGCGGGAATATCTGTAGTTCAGAATAGAGATTCCAGTGTAAAAAGCCTTGGTCAGCAAGGAATTGCTACCAGTCTCTACCTTAAACTTCTATTAGCATTTTGTACTAAACTTATTTATACGAATCGAATTTCTTTCTCTATATCTGTTCACTCTCTATGATTCATGCATGAGTAGCTAAATCAGTTGAATGGGTTGAGAAGCATTTAGCTAACACAACGAGGGAATGTTCATTCTTTGTGATTATCTTATTTATGTATGCTTCATTCGTCTATTATAGATACTCGAGAGGGTAGTCTAAGGACAGGATCTAGACTTGGGAAGGTTAGGTCAGAATCTAGGTTTGGGAAAACCAGATTAGAACGCATAAACGGGAGATAGGCTCTTAGGGATGAACACTATTTGTTATCAATGCATCACATGCATCTTAGTAATAAGATATGATTGTATGCGGTCACCTTGCTTACATGCATTTTGCATCAACGCATAGGACAAGAGTAGAGACTTAGGAATAAGCTCTATGGACATTTTGCATGCAACACTTGCATCCTAGATTTAGGAGCATCACATTTACATTGGAAAATGACTTGCTGTGCATGGTAGTAACATGATCGCATAGTGTGACGCATTCTCAAGTAACGCTAGCTAAAGATCTTCTCAACCCGTTCATCGCATACTCATTGCATCTATCAACACAAATCCGTCGCATTTATTTTATTTATTTTCAATCAACGCAACCAACAAACCAACTACCTTATATATTTTACCAGTTATAGCAAAGTTTTCATAAGAAAATTATCAACGCAAACTATTTTCACAAGTCCCTGTGATCGACCCTGGACTTACCAGGAAACTCAGGGGAATTTACACTTGAATTCCACTGGGGAAACTTGAGTGCACAACGCAATCGATCAACGCAAATCATCCATATTTCCACTTAATAAAATAACGCATCACTTTTGTAAAACACTTCTTACCCAATTCAAAATAGGAAACCGATTTCCTTTTAAAACCTCACGGTTACCATGATCAATAACCACCCACTACTTTGGTTATTTAAAAGAAAAAGTATTAATTATCTAATAATTAATATTATTATAAACATAAATGATAACCAACTTATCATACTATATTAATAACCTATAATTTTAATATTTCATCTCATGAAACATATAAACCATAGTTCTTTTTCTGTTCCATGGTACTTAATGTAAATCTCATTTATATCAATCCTCCACTAGATGTATCTCATACATCATACCGATTATATCATATATAATCAAAATATCTCTTATCAATTTGAACATTTCAAATAAACACCAAGAACTTGATCCTTGAACAAAATCCAAGCTACCAAGGGGACCTCATGGACATGTAGATCCGAAGCTCCAACGGTACGTGAATAACTGACTAAAGTCTTTAGTCACGGGATCCACCATCCGTTAACTGTCAGACACTCCACTAAAGATCGACAGCTGAACTCTTCTCACTACAAATATATTATGTGTCCATCTTAACCAATCAGCAGTGCGACAACCCTTCACGAATCGCTCGTAAGTATAGTTGAGCCAATAACCGTTATGCCCCTATAGTTACATCTGTCTCCTTAAGTACCACTGATCCCTCTAATGAACATAAATCATAGTCCTACTATGACTGAGTCTTCTCTTCCAAAGAGAAGCTGTGGCCACTATGTTCAAGCCTCGATATCAGCCTTTAATAGAGAAATCTCTCTACTTATCCGTGCTTTGGGAAAGGAGTGAATTCCATATTGTGGATTAAGTTCCTAGCTCCCAGATCAGATAAGTCCCAAAAAGGTAGGCATGTTGAGTTGGCAATCTGGCCACTCTCACCCATACTAATCAAAGGACCGCCCTCAAAGGCAGAATTTCCCAAAACACTCAGGATTGAGGTTGTGTCACCTATGGTCGTTTAGGTGAGATGCAAGTCTCTAGTATCAACGGTGTTATATACAGAGTCTAGTCATCTCGTTGTCCAGGGCTTATACAAACTTTTTTTATAGGACACCTCTGCTCCACGTCTCTACAGAATGGTCAGGATCAACCATCTGTAGTAGTTAACAACACTTGCAAACCTCTAGAAATCGGGCCGTATTCGTAGTGTCACCAGGATCAGGTATCCCACGTTAATCCTTATACTATAGACCAATTTAGGTTATCACTTAAGGAATTTAACAATGTGCATCTTTACAAAACAACGAGACTCCGGGAGAATTAGGACACTAATCCCAACACTTGATCCTCTGATTCTCTCTCGGTTGAATGTGTACGCTTAATGTATAGAATTAGAGCGTGTGGATGTTCTTGAGCTTGGAGTCTTGGAAGAATGCTTTTATCTTCAAAGGACTTCAGCTTCAAGCGTGGTCAGAATGCTTATATCTTCAAAGGACTTCAGTCTTCAGAATGCTTGTATCTTTAAAGGACTTTAGTCTTCAAGCGTGGTCAGAATGCTTGTATCTTTAAAGGACTTCGGTCTTCAGAATGCTTGTATCTCCAAAGGACTTCAGCCTTCAAGCATGGTCAGCTTCGGGTTGATTGTAGAGTATTCCCTTTAAGCTCTTTGGAGTGTAGAATTGTTGACGCCCTACAAATGAAGAGAGTTTCTCTATTTATAGAGTTCTCAGATGGGCTTCATGGACTTGGGCTTCGTTGAACCATGGGTCTGGCTCTTGGGCCCAATTAGTTGGATTTGGGTTTGATTTGACATCTGGGTCAAATTCAACATATTTTTGGGTTTAGAGACTTTAACCCAAATAATAATAATATTAAATTGGACCAAGTTAATATTATCCAATTCAATGGTCATGATGAAACCACGTGGAGTCATCAAAATTTGTCTTCAACTTCAATTTAGGACACATGTCACCTTCTAGTTAGTCCCAAATTTGATGATTTGGAATACGTCATTAATCTAATGAATGACGTGGCAGTTTGTGATTGGTTCAAATTTTCTCGTTCAACATATACGATAGGCTTCTTCTTACTACATGATCGAGTATCAAGTCTATATGATAGAATTCCTTCTTTTGTTGTATACTCGATCATCTACTCGATCGATCACTTCCTCCATTCTTCTATCCAAAGTCATACAGAGCTCACAACTCCTGAATTCTCATACTGAGAATACCAAGGTAATTCTTGTGGTGGTGTTCTTGTTCTGTTTGAGGGCCGAGGATCGAGTTGTCAAGGTTCATCCAGTTGCTCGTTGAGATCGAGTTCTTATTGTTGCATCCAAGTTTGTGCTATTGGACACGTTGCTGAACGATCGAGGGATACTTGAAGAAAGGGTTCTTCAAAGATATTGCATACTCTATCCCTTGTTTGTTTTAAAAGAAGCATGCTATAATTTACTCCTTATCCATAATCTGTTCTTCTAGACTGTAATTGTATGTATTCTTTCTCAATGGGCTTTGGAACGATCCGTTTCTGCTCACTGGTTCTCTATTTAGAGTTCCTTCAGATTTTACCTTAATCCTAAGTGAGTTGTTGATGACGGGCAGAAATGCACGTCATTATAGGCCTTTTATTTAGAATTATGAGGGTTGTTAAGTAGAATATGCAGTGAATATGTTAAGAATTCATGAGAAAATGAGTTTGCATCGATCGACATTATGAATCTCGGCTAACCCACTATTATCCGTTATTATGCATTCAATTATCTATCTTTGTAGCTAACGCAGGAAGCGAACGCATACGCGGAAGCCGGGCTATTGCAAAGAAGACAACATGCGAGGAATCCCCCCTCATCGCAGAGGCGAACGCATACGTTCGACGCATGGGTGTTGTGGTAATCGACTGCTTGCGCCATCGCATAGAAGTTGTGGTCGTCAAGCGAATGCGGTCATTGCATAGAATTTGCGGTCATCGCAGAGAGATTGCGGCTACATAATGATAACCATAATAGAGGGATGAACGCAAGGTTGGTGGAATGCAAGCATGAAAGCATACATTGGGATTATCAAAAGATGATGTTGACATTTCACCTACCATGCCGTTAACATCAGAGATTTAGAAAAGGACCATCGCATCATGGATGTCAGAATTAGAGCAGGTCCATTAATGCTGTCGGCAAATCAAGCTCTATAAATTGAAGTCGATGAGCAGAATTTCAAAGGCATCCAAGGTTTTTGCCTGAGGCTCCCGACCTTAGGGTGGATCCTTGTGATCCAGACCGAAGCGTGAGAAGATAGTTTGAGAGTTCTTTATCTTCTTCAATCATTCCGAGTGACGACCGGAGCCTTCGTAGAACTGGGCAACCTTCTGGAAATGAAAGTGAAAGTGCCTTAAGTCAACCAAGAGAAAAGAAAAGAGAAGAAGAACAAATGGATAAATTCACCCAAAGACTCCAAGAAAGATTAGGAAATATACAACCTGATCCCGAGAAGAAATATGGAATAGAACGATAAAAGTCATTGGGAGCCACAAACTTTGAAGGAACAAAAGACCTTACAGATGCAGAAGTTTGGATGAATCAGATAGAAAATGTTTTGAGGTAATGAGATGCCCTGAAAACAGAAAAGTAAGTCTTGCAACATTCTTACTACAAAAACAAGCAGAAGATTGGTGGAAGCTACTGAAGAATAGGAGAAGAGACCAAGAAGAAATGTGTTGGGAAGAATTTCGAAAAGCGTTCTTCGAAAGATTCTATCCTCGATCATTCAGAGATATGAAACAAGATGAGTTCCTACAGCTCATGCAAGGAAACATGACTGTAGCGGAATATGAATTAAAGTATACTGAGCTATCCAAGTATGCTTTAAACATAGTTGTGGATGAAAAGGAACGTTGTCGGAGATTTGAATCAGGATTAAGACAAGAGATTTAAACTTCTGCTATAGCAACCGCAGAATGGGGAGAATTTTCAAAACTAATAAAAGCCACAATGAGTGTAGAAAGAAGTTTAACAGTAGAAGAATTGAGACCAGAAAAGGACTCATCAATGAGTAGGTGGTGGAAAGAAGAACCAAAAAATTTTAACCCCAGGGTAGAAAGTAGAAGTGGATGGAAAAGAAGAGGAATTGCAAATACTAAAGCAGACCCTGAACGGGAAAGCCAAATAAGGGAGTCAATGGTGAGTGTTAACCAAAAACCAAGATGCCCAGTCTGTAATAAATATTACTGGGGAAAATGTTGGGAACAAACCTAGGGACGATCACACACATGTTTTAAGTATGTCAACCCGAGACACTTTAAACGAGAATGTCCCTAGTTGATGGATACTGGAAATATACAACCACCAAACAACCCGGGAGTGAGACCAACGATTGCAGAGGGAGGGCAGACTGTAGGAGGAAGAAAAGAAGAAATAGGAAAAATGATGTTGGGAAAACTATATGGGTTAGCTCAAGATAGGGAAGACGATATATCAGTCGTGGGAAAAAGGAAAGAGAAAATTCTAGAAGACTAGGATAAAAGTCGTTATGTAATAAAACTGTATTAGACAAATCAATTAATAAAAATTTTGTTGTAAAATAAGTTTCATTTAATTTCAGGGATGAAATTATTTTAAGGGGGTGGTAAATGTAAGACCCTAACGTTAAGGTGGAAGGTTATTTGGAGAAGGAAAAATCCTAAGTAATAAAGATATTGGGGCAAGATGAAATGATGAAAGCATTAGTACTAAGTTGTATGAAAATAAAAAGGATCAAAAGGTGGCCAATGCATGTGGAAGGCCTAAGCACATTGAACGCAAGGCCTAAGAGTGTGTGGGAGGCTGGCTTCATATTGCACTAATCGTTGGATGCAAGAAGGTGTGGGCAGTGGTCGTGGGCTTGCACACGTGAACAGCTAAGGCAAGGGCATGCACAAGGCATGCAGACGCAAGGGTAGGCAAGGATGCGGCCAAGGCATGTGCTAAAGGCATGCGTCGAGTAGGCATGCCAAGCGCCCCTGCCTATGCGTCGAATAGGCATGCCAAGTGCCCCTACCTATGCGTTGAGCAGGCAGGCCAAGTGCCCTTGCCTATACGTCGAGCAAGCATGTCAAGCCCCCCTGCCTATGCGTCGAGCGGGCATGCCAAGCACCCAACCTATGCGTCGAAGTGCACTGTCGAGCGGCCATGCATCAAAACACCCTGTTGAGCGCCCATGCGGACGAGCACGCCCATGCGACCGAGCAAGCCTTGCGAGCGATGGCCAGCGCCTATTCAGCATGCCCATGCATCGGTGGCCAGCGCCTATGCCAAGCGCCATGCACCCATACTGAGCAAGCCGTGCAATCATACCTAGTAAGCCATGCGTCGAGGACGAGCGGCCACCCTATGTGTTGGTGATGGCTGGCTCATGCGATGGCTAAGTTGGATTGCGATGGTAGTAAGTTAGCTTGCTATGCGTTATGGAAAAAAGGAAGGCTGATCGATGGGAAAAGAATTCCAAGAGGAGATGGCAATATTTAAGAGATGCGTCCATAAGCTTAAAAAATTATATAGATAAACATTTTTAAGTATTAAGTGAATGAGGTGGTGAAAGGAGGCTCATACAAAGAAATCCTATCACTCTAAGTAGGAGGTGGAAGAAGGTGGTTGCATGCAAAAGTGGTCTTATCACCCTAAGCAGGAGGTGGATGAAGGAGGTTGCATGCAAAATGAGAATTTTGGCTGGCAAATTAAGGTGAGAACAACTCAAGGCTTTGGTGGAATAGGCTAAGTGTTGGTAGCCTTAAAAAGGGATAAATGTGAGTTGAGTTATCACAAGGGGGTGAGCTTGGGATGGCTATAAATAGAGGAGTTGGGCGAAAAAAGTTCATTCATACCATCACCAAAATCTCAGTATTGAGAGCTTATTTAGAGTGTTAAGTTGAGTATTGAGGTTGCCAAAAAAATTAGGGTCCGAAGGAGTTGAAGTTGCATTGATAAAAATTTGAAGCTAGCCCGCACGCATACGCCCAGCCAGCTAATGCATTCATCACACAGCGCGCACTTTGCACCTTGCAACGTTGCGTCCATCCATCGCAAAGCAACGTGCCTCGCACCAACGCATCGACCATGCACGCTAGCCCAACGCAGCAACCCACCGTGTGATGCAGCACCCACACTCTCTGCACACGGCCGAACTCCCAACTGCTTGCCAGACTCCTTGCGCTCACTCGATTAATATAACCTCTAAAGCGGCTGATTTTGAGATTTTGGCTAAATTTTGAGTAGGGTAAGATGCTACTTTTAATATATGAAGGTATTTTGGCTACTTTAGCATTATTTATTGATATAACAAGTATTAATTGAGAAATTTTCATTGATATGAAGGAAATCTCAAGAAGATACTCTCGAAGTAGTTTCAGTATAAAATCTTGCTTACGGTGAGTGGTTTTTAAGATTTATGCATTGCTATATAAATAAATGCATAGGTATGTACAGGATGTATGATTATAATGTTATGTTACTTGCCATGATATTGTTTGTGTAATTGCTATGGAAATTAAGATTATACTCGAAATACATAGTTAGCATGCTTAAAAGTGGTACTTGGCGGGAAAATATAGTCGGCTTCGGTCGGCGGGAAATAATAGTCGGTGACGATCGGTGGGAAATATAGTCAAGATACCTAAGCATGACTAGCGGGAAAACGGGATATAGGAAAGTTTCCATGAAAAGTTGTTATGATTATTAACATATGCATGATGTGAACATGCCAAGTATAGCTTATGATTGGAGGATAATGATTGCATAGGATTATACGTGATCATGCATAGATTATAATGAAATTGTGATTATGTGATTGACTTCCCAAAAATATGTTTTGTAAGTAAAGCTATTGTTATTTTAAAAGCCACCACTTACTGGGCTTATTAGCTCATGTTTTTCCAAATGTTTTCTTCTAAACCTCCCCCCCCCCCCCCCAAGTTGCAAAGAGGAGCGTTCAGAGAGGAGTCTACAACCACCAAAACATCAAAACATCAGGACTTGGTAATTTCTCAGAGCACGGCTCGGATCATGTAATAGAAGAGTATAGGAAAATTTAGCTACATGTATGAAATTTTAGATGGTAAACATACTAAGGCTTTTAAAGATAAAGGGGGAAATGTTAAATTAAAATATTGTTATAAAATGATACTAGTATGTCTTCATGCTCTCTTCCAAGTCTTGGGCTAAGGCTAGAGAGAGGGTGTGTTATTATAATGTTTGCTTCTGCCATTCCTCTTAAATTCATACTTACCTTCCTCGGTAGATCTTCAGGACGAAATTATTTTAAGGGGTGGGAAATGTAAGAACCTAACGCTAAGGTGGAAGGTTATTTGGAGAAGGAAAAATCCTAAGTAATAAAGATATTGGGGCAAGATGAAATGGTGAAAGCATTAGTACTAAGTTGTATGAAAATAAAAAGGATCAAAAGGTGGCCAACGCATGTGGAGGGCCTAAGCACATTGAACGCAAGGCCTAAGAGTGCGTGGGAGGCTGACTTCATGTTGCACTAATCGTTGGATGCAAGAAGGCGTGGCCAGTGGTCGTAGGCTTGCACACGTGAACAGCTAAGGCAAGGGCATGCACAAGGCATGCGGACGCAAGGGTAGGCAAGGACGCGGCCAAGGCATGCGCTAAAGGCATGCGTCGAGCGGGCATGTCAAGCGCCCCTGCCTATGCGTCGAGCGGGCATGACAAGCGATGCGTCGATGCCAAGCTGTCGGCCAAGCGCCCATGCCAAGCGACTGATGCCAGCCATGCATCGAGGACGAGCGGCCACCCTATGCATTGGTGATGGCTGGCTCATGTGATGGCTAAGTTGGATTGCGATGGTAGTAAGTTGGCTTGCTATGTGTTATGGACAAAAGGAAGGCTGATCGATGGGAAAAGAGTTCCAAGAGGGGAGATGCTGTCGGGCAGAAAAGACAAGAAGTAGCATCAATTTGGAACGAGGAGTTCTCCCAGAATACTCGTGTGTTTGATGTGATTCCAAAGCCATATGAAAGCTAAAAGCGTCTAATTTTCATGATGTGGCTTCTGGAGAAGAAACACCGAGGAATCATGCTGGAATTTGAGAAAAAGACAGAAGGGTCAGGCTGTCGGGTAAGCTGGGCCAGTATTGATGTTTTGAATATTCCGGCTAAACCACGAAGATTTTTGAGCTAATATTTTATGGTAAGTTTCCTGAGACATTTTAGAACATGTTTTCAGAAGAAAGTATCTTAAAATAAGTTCTGGAACTAAGAGTTATCTAAGCTGATAATTGAATCTGAAATTTAGGGTTCAAAAGGGAACCAAGGAAACCTAAAGAACTTCGGAAAGGAAAGTTCCTAACCAACCAAGGTGAGTGGTTATTGTGTGTTGTATTGTTGATATAATTTCTATATATAGGTAAATATATATAGGGGATAATGTTAAATTGGCATGATCAGGGATATATGTTTATTTGATTACTATGCTTGTTAAGATATTGCTTATATGTTTTTTTGGAAACTGAAATTGTACCCGGGGTATATAGTTAGCATGCTTAAAAAGGTACTTGGCGGGAAAATATAGTCGGCTTTGGTCGGCAGGAAATGATAGTCGGTGACGACCGGCAGAAATATAGTCAAGTTACTTAAGCATACTAGCGGAAAAATAGTCGATGTGCCCATTGGTGGGATAATAGGGTACAGGGAAAGTTTCCACAGGAATTGTTGTGGTCTTAGTATACGTGTGAAAGTACTGGGAATTTTTTTATTATGTGATAACCAGCAGTCAAGCTAGGGATTGATTGTTTTAACCAGCGGTCGAGCTGGGGATTGTCTAGCGGTTTGGTTGGAAAATAATATTGAACTTGTGGTAATGTTCTTCTTGACTATGCATTGCTTTCCCAAAAGTATATTTTTGTTGACAAAGTTATTTGTTATCTAAAGGCACCAATCACTGGGGTTTATAGCTCATGTTTTCCATGTTTTATGTTTTACTCCCCTCCCCCCCCCCACGTAGCGAAAGGTGAGGAGTTCCAGGGTGATACTAAGGTCAAGGTCTGCCACGTGCCACAGTTACACTTCTGGAGGGTTTTACAGTTGTTGTTGTAAAGTTTGTAGTTAAGTCTTGGAGTTGTATAAATGTTACATTGTTGTAAAATAAAATGGGCCTACTTAATCAGTTGATTGTTCAATTTGTACATTGGTATCAGAGTTATTTTCGCAAGAGTGATTAGGCAGTAAGTCTCAACGAAAGAGTTGATAACTACTGCAGTCACGCCCTTTCCCAGGCTCAGAGGGTATTCTGGGGTGGGGTGTGACAGCATCATTCATCATTTAGGCATACTTGGGAGAGTAGTCTAAAAACCAAATCTAAGTCTCGGGAGAGCGGATTGGATTGCATAAGCAAGAATGGGGAACTTAGATATAAGCTCCGTTTGCTATTACACAGCATATGCACCCTACGGATAGGATATTGCATGCGTCCAGAAGTAGGATATGGTGGTATGTGGTCATCTCGCTTTTGTGTGAGAGCACGTGAGTGGGTTATGGAGGCTTAGCAATAGGCTTCTCCACACTATCGCGTATACATCGCATGCATCCTAGAATTAGGCACAAGTGTGTGTAGCATGATCGCATAGTTTGTGTTGGCTGGGGTTTCCCTTGCGGTCAAGCTTAGGGTTGCGATGAACACATCCTCACCATTTTATCTATTCTTCCATGCATTTTACTACGCGTCAATAGTTGCCGTGTCTCTACCTCTCATTCATACTTCCAATGCTTTGTCTATTAGTTAGGAGTAGGAGTAGTTTATAGCTTATAACCCCATCATTCTTTTATTTATCTGCTGTAAACACATCACCGCTTACCCTTTAGCTATAAGTCCCTGAGTTCGACCTCGGATCACCCGAGAAACTTGCGTTCTCGTTATACTTGGTGAGAGCACAAGAAAACTTATGACAGGAATGCATGGTCATTGCATATGAGATCAGCGCATACATTCTTTTCCAACGCATGACCACCGATGCATGAGAACCAATGCATAACCTAAGACATGCATCGCATATTGCGTCCCCTTAATTTTACGTCACCAAGTTTTTGGCGCTGTTGTCGGGGACTTGGTAGCTAATTGTTTGTTGAGTTCTGTGTTTTTTTCAGGCAACCTTTTTACCTTGGGAAGTATTGTAGCTTGTGCGACCAAGTTGCAAATAATATTGGTGTGTAGACAATGTACCGAAAACCAGTATTGACCTCAAGATAGAAGGGAAATTAGTTGTATGAGTTGAAGGTAATTACATGCACGTGGTGAACAACCTGCGCCCAACAATTGCCGGAAGTTCCAATGGTCAGGGCAAGCCACTTGACCTACACAATTGAGAGAAATCTGTTGCATGAAAGATTCCTTGCAGTGACAACACTCCAATTTCTCCAGGGATGTCTTCTATTCTATCTTTACCTTGCTTTCCTAGTTAGTTTATTTTTATTGTTATTTTGGATATGCGGCTGCTTCCTCGGATTTGGTGCGTTTTCTCCTTGTAGGTGCGACAATAATTCTCCTCGGTGTTCAGTACAATGGAAGAATTCCCTCCATCCTTAAACACATGGCTTCGAACGCATGAATTCCAAAGCATGGTCGCGAGCATTATTCTACTTAAGGTTCTTTTCTTGTTATCTTTTATGCATTATCCTTTTAAAATTCTCCTTGTCCGATTGCGTTCCTTTGCGATGCATCTATGATGGTACGTATAATTCACCAAGTCTGCTAACCAAGCATCACAAGGCTCACCTTACTTTTATTAGCTTCTTCAAAATTTGAAAGTCTATGTTTTATTGCATGCAAACCTCTGTTCAAACATTTGTTACCGCATTCCTGTTGAGTTTGTCTTTAGCTTTGCGGCAAGAGCGCTGCCAACCTCTAAGTTTGGGGGTGGCAGCGATCTCGGAGAAATGCGTTCACTATATTGCGATGTCATTTAAAAAAAAAAAGAAGAAAATTTTTTAGAATAACAACTCCACTGTCAGCGCAAGGGGAAACCCATGCTGATAAAAGTTAAGTTGTGAAAGACACTTACCCAAAGTTGGATGCTCGTATGACACCCGTGGGGGCAAGCCAAAACGAAAGTAAGTCGCCAGGATCAACGCATAAGCGCAACTTCTCTGTTTGATGCAAAATCAAGCCAAATCAAGTCAAGACAAGAGTTGAGTTGAATATGGAACACAACCGAAGTTGGCTGTTCGCATGACGCACGTAGAGGCAAGCCAAAACGAAGAGCGTAACCAAGTTCAATGCCGCATTCCAATAAACAATTACAGGGAATGAGTAAAAAGTTTTTGAGCGAAGGCTTTGAATTGTTCTGAATGAACGCATTCTTAAAAGCTAAATGCAAAGTTGCAGGGAATGAGTAAAAAGTTTTTGAGCGAAGGCTTGCCGAATTTAAGCTTAGAAAATATATCTTTGAAAAAGTGGCCGAAGTGGGGGAGAATGTTGCGGCCATGGTTTGAGGTATGAGTAAATTATATTCTGAAGAGGCTGGTCATCGTAAAGGAAAGCCGAAAGGTGAGTTAAGAATTTCTTGAGTATAACGCATGCTTGAGGACAAGCATGAGTCTAAGTTTGAGGGTGTGATGATGGGCAGAAATGCACGTCATTATAGGCCTTTTATTTAGAATTATGAGGGTTGTTAAGTAGAATATGCGGTGAATATGTTAAGAATTCATGAGAAAATGAGTTTGCGTCGATCGGCATTAAGAATCTTGGCTAACCCACTATTATGCATTATTATGCCTTCAATTATCTATCTTTGTAGCTAACGCAGGAAGCGGACGCATACGCGAAAGCCGGGCTATTGCAAAGACGACCGCATGCGAGGAATCCCCCCATCACAGAGACAAACGCATACGTTTGACGCATGGATGTTGCAGCCATCAACCGCATGTGTCCATCACATAGAAGTTACGGTCGTTCATGCTTGTCCTCAAGCATGCGTTATACTCAAGAAATTCTAACTCACTCTCATGCTTTCCTTTGCGATGACCAGCTTCTCAGAATATAATTTACACACACCTTTGACCATCACCGCAATGTTCTCTTTCACTTTGGCTGCTTCTTCAAAAAGATCTTGTCTAAGTTTAGATCCGACAAGCCTTTTCTCAAAGAGTTTTATTCATTCACCGCAAATTTGTGTTTAGCTTTTGAGAATGCGTTGTAAAGAGAGTTTGAAAGAAAGCTAGCAAACCCCTAACTTCTAGAAATATTTTACAAGGTGACTATTTTAAGATTAAGTTGACTCTAGTATATATGAAAGACAGAAGCATATTTTTCATTATTGAAATCATACTTGGCAAAGAAACAACATGAAGTAGCTTACTAAAATTATCTATGTCAAATGATTGCGGTAATTAAAGAGGATGCGGTGATAAGACTTTTAAAACTAAAAGGCGATGTGATTGCGCAAAATTTGAAATAAAGATAAGGAAGAATACACCCCCAAATTTTTGCGCTGTCGCCCGCATTGTGTATTGACGCATCCATCTTTGCGGCGATCTATCTTCTGTGGATTGCGGTGATGGAGTGAGATCATTTGCTTCTTCATGTAACATCTCCGCAATCCTGTGCCTTAATCGTTGTAAACAAACAAAGAGAGAGTCAAATGATTTAAAACAAAACAACAAGTTTTTTTTATTTTATTTTTATTTTTATTTTTTTTATAGAAGTAAAAATGAGTAAGATGCATATAGCTTAAATAATAGTAAAGTGACGAAGGGATAAGTGTTCAAGAGTCAAGTAAGGGGTAGTCCGAGTTTTTCAGCTTCATGGAGGCTTTTTCTGGCTGGAAATCACCTCCACAATATGCTTTAACTCGCTGTCCATTAACCTTAAATGTCTGGCTGCCATCCTCTGTCACACCCCCTCCCTAGCCTTAGCCCCCAAGACTTGGAAGGGAGCGTGAGGGTACATCGGTAGTATTCTAAGACAATATTTAAATTCAACATTTCCCCCCTTATCTATTAAAGACTTTAACATGTTTACAACACTTTATCTAACTTTCATACACATAGTTCAATTTCCTATATTCTTTATTGCATGATCCGAGCCGTGCCCTGAGAATTTACCAAGTCCTGGTGTGTTGGTGGTTAGTAGACTCCTTCCTGAACGCTCCGCTTTGCTACCTGGGGGGGGGGGGGGAGGGATATTATAAGAAAACATTTGGACCCATTTGGAAGAGTGTGAGCTACCAAGCCCCAGTGAGTGGTTCTTTTAGACTATAATCACTTTGCAAAAAAATAATAATCACTTTGCAAAACAAATTTTTGAGAAAGCAATCACATAATCACAATTCCAGTATAATCTATGCATGATCATGTGTACATTCATTCAATTATCATCCTCTAGTTCCATGCTATACGTGGCATGCTCATATCATGGACACATTATCAATCACAACAACTTTTTATGGAAACTTTCCTATAACCCACTTCTCCCGCCAATGTGCACATCGACAATTCTTTTCCCGCTAATCATGCTTAGGTACTTGACTATATTTCCCACCAGTCGTCACCAACTATTAT
Organism: Benincasa hispida; assembly: GCF_027475165.1. Classification (NCBI taxonomy): domain Eukaryota; kingdom Viridiplantae; phylum Streptophyta; class Magnoliopsida; order Cucurbitales; family Cucurbitaceae; genus Benincasa; species Benincasa hispida. Next base: position 34,524,345 of record NC_143488.1, on the reverse strand, counting down.
TTCCCGTCGGCCGAGGTCGAATATATTTTCCCGCCAAGCACCTTTTATTAAGCATTCTAACTTATGTAATCTGGGTATAATCTCAGTTTCCATAGCAATTTCACAAATAATATCATGGCAACAACATAACATCATAAGCATGCATTTGGCACTTACATATGCATTTATCCACATATCAATGCATAAAACTAAGTAAACACTCGCCGTTAGCAAGTTTTTCCACTAAAATCACCTTGAGAATACTTTCCTGAGAATTCCGCCAAAATACTATTATATAATGAAAATACTAGCTTACCCTACTCAATTTTAGCCAAAATCCCAAAATTAGCCTCTTTAGTGGTTACTTGGACCGTGTTAGGCAGCTGGGCGTTGGCAGTAGGTAGGGTGGGCGTGCTGTGCCGCACAGGGGACTAGCGCTTCTAGGCGTGTATTGCGGTGGGCGTGATGCGTCGTACGAGGAAGACAGCTGCGCTGGGCTGGCGCGCGGGATGCGTCGAGCGAGGCACGCGCGGACGAACGGATGCAGTGCTGTGTGTACGCAGGGTGTGGGCTGGCTGTGCGTCCGGCTGACTCAATGCCTCACCAACGCAACCTTTGTTTCTTTTGATCTACAATCAACTTGGTAGCCTAATCATCAATTAGCCCTCGTATCAACTATATCCTTTTCTATTCCCTCCCCCTTACCCCTCCTCCTTTTTCCATTCCTCTTTATCTCCCTTTTCCTCTTCTTTTGAAATCTCTATTTCCTTTCTCTTTTTTCTCTTATTCTTCTTTTCCTTTTTTTCCACTTTCTCCCTTTTTTTCCCTACCTCTCCTATCTTTTTGCTGTTCCTTTTCCCTTTTAACTTTTTTTTCCCCCTTTCATTATACTTTTCCCTTTTTTTATTTCTCCATCTCCCTCCCTTTTTTCCCTCTTCTACTTTCCCTCCTTTTCTCTTTTCCACTTTTGTCTTTATCCTTCCTTTTTCCCACTCCACTTCTCTCTTTCTTATTTCTTTTATCCACTTTTTCCCTACCCCCTCCACTCCATCTCTCAAGTATATCTTCTCTGAATATGGGGGTATTTATAGGTGAAAAGCTCTGACTCTTGGCTTGTGGACCCCATGTCTTGTTATGGAAATTCTGAAGATGGAGGAATAAATATTCCTTCTATTATGCAATCAGATCGTCAAATTTGCACAACGGTTAGTTGTACACGTGTCACAATCCTTCGCATTTGCGTTGCTCAGCTGCATCTTCCGATCGGTTGCTCGCATGCGGTGTTGTTTTGATTATCGCATGCGATTGAAATTCAGCTCGGGATCGACTGTTGCATTGCACCATCATTGCGTTAATCATCTTTTCATTGTTGATTGACGGGCGCAATATAACAGAGATGCGTTGTTCAGTTTCTCGTTGAGCCTTGATCGCAAGCGGTGACTTGGTTTCCTGCAAAACAGTAGTAGAAATATCCTCTTCTACCATCTTAATGATGTTAGTGGGTGTAATTGCGATAATTTATATTTATCGTATTTTTGAGCTAATTTTCATACAATCGACACATATTCCTTCTCTTTTGGCTGCAATATCTGAATAAGGCAGCATAAATAACTTGTATTTCTACAAGTTATCACATCCCCAAATTTAGATATATGCTTGTCCTCAAGCATATCTTCTACTAAGGCAATAATGCTCAATTCCTATCCTATATTTTTGCGTCGATTGGTTGCTCCGAATGTTACACTTAGGCACATTTCTTAACAATGCAATTTCCTTCTATCCTTGCTAATTCTTAACAAAGCCCTACTTTATTCTTCTAAATAACAAATTTCTGCTCAAAGATGCTTTTCTAGTTTTTTAAAATAGAATGTTTATCTCTTCTTTATGAAAACAACTCGATATGTCTATATGCGGTGGTCAAACTTTGCTTCATTTATTAGAGACTGTTGGTCATGGTTACACCCTTCGTTTTGGTTTGTTCCCACGGGTGTCATGAACATCCAACTATGGTTGTGTGCCAATTTCAACTTTTACTTATGATATTCAGAGGAGTTATCTCTTGCATTCTTTTATTTTTCTTTTGCGATTTTCTCTTTCCATACTGCATTGTTCTTGGAAACCCACCTTCGTTTTGGCTTGCTCCTACGGGTGTCATACGAATGTCCAACTACGAGCAGGCTCCTTTCACAACTAAACTTTTATCAGGTTGGGAACATGTTTTAGGTTTTTCCTTGCACTGACATTGGAGTTTTGTATAAAAAAATAATTTTTTTTTGAAATGAAAATGAACGCATTTTCTTGAAGATCGCATATTCTTGATCTTATCTGCTCAGACCTTCCCCACCCTCAAATTTAAAGATGAGCAAGGTCCTCATTGCGTTGTTTGGATAGACTAGACAAACACTTAGAATAAAAATTTCAAAAAGAAGGTTTTAGCAGAACTTTGAAAGATAAAAGGTAAAGTACTGCTAACCAAAGAATTAACTAAGTGTTAGTCAGAATTTACAAGGTATGGGAAATGTTTCAAAGTATAAACATATTATACATTATGGCAACGCAACGAATAATGCAAAAAAGTAAAAGGTCAGAACATCGCAAATATTGTCAAAGAATGATAAAGAAAAAGGCACAGGAAAAAAGGAGTGAATATGTACGCATTTTTATTGAATATCAACAAAGTATACAAATAATTAAAAATTAATACAATACAAAATTGTTGCCTGTACAATGAATCAAAGAATTTAATGAAATAATGAATTGAATAATAAAAAAAATATATTGCAGAATGGCCGCATAAAAAAAAAAGAATGTCAGGATTATTGCTGAGGAGCCGGAGGTTCTGGAGGAGGGTTTCGCGGTGATGCAAAAGAAGTTTCTTCAAACAGCAAGTGTTGCCTGAGATGCGGGGGCACCAATGGACCATGAAGGTATGCTGTGAGAAAGTTAAAGTATTCATGGTTGCACTCTGCAAGTTATCTTTGGTGGCGGTTGATCGTGTGAGTGTTTCGATGTATGTTGATCAACGTTTCCCTTGATGTGGCAACACTGCGCTGAATACTATCAACTTATTCCATGACTGCATCAAACCGCTGGTCAAAGTAGGCTTTTTGTTGATTGAAGAGTTACTGCTGTTGGAAAAGAAGTTGTTGTTGTTGGGTTAGAAGTGACCGCATTTCTACTAACTCAGCAGCTAGGGAGGTTATGGTGGGTTTTGCCTATGATGTCTTGCCAGCATCGTGTGGGTCATCAACTTGCAGCGGTGGAATGGAAGGTTGCGGTGATGAGGTTGAGGGTGAAATTAGGGCTGCTGGGTGAACAATTGGAGAATTGGGAACGAGGAGGAGATTGGTAAAGTGTTCATGGAGTGGAGAAAAAGGTTGTGCGTTGGGATTGGAGGGCTTGGAGGGCGAATTACCAAGGGAAAAGGGTCCAAAGATTCTGGATCATGTGTTGTTGACTCTTGGACCTTTTCTTTTCCTTTGTCTTCTCTGCGTGGTCTTTTAGGCTTTGGTCCTTACGGCGCATTGAGGTCGATTGCGGGCCTCTTTAAGGGTAGCTCAGAGCAATGTGGGGAGTCTTTGAGGAGCAACCTCAAGATCTTTATGTTGATGAGGTCGTGGACTTCAGGCATAGGTTCTTCATCAATGCCTATGCCCATTGACAGGCACAAACTTGAAACAGTCCATGGAAAGAAGTACTGTCCTCGAATATGCCCCACCAGTGCTCTGAGCTGTCTTGTGATCAGCTGCCCTACGTCAATCAGTATGCCGCGCGCAATGCAATATGCGGCCATGACTCGATCCCTTGATACAGTCTTGTCATGTGTGGTTGGGATCAGCCGCTTCTTGACAAAGTAGACCCAAAGCATTCCCTCCGGAAGCAAAGATTTGGATGCCAGGATGCGGATGCCCTTAAGTGAAACGAACCATTATGTGCCCGGTTGCGTTAATACTTGCAGTGCATCCTCCATCTGCTGCTCAGTAGGATCATCAATAATTTTGTTCCCCGGTGCATCCGGGTTATCCTTCATTTGGTATATCTCATTGATGTCCCTTGCGCTGAAGGACACTGTTTCTCCTTTGAAGGTCACCGCATCCCTGGTTCCATGTAGATGCACTCTGTAGAAGTCTCTCACTACCTGCGGCACAATAATGGCTGGGCATTGGCAAAATGTATCACAACCATGTTCCATAATCACACTTGTGATGAGGTCAGGTAGCGCGTTGGCGCAGGATAGAAGCCCATCTCTATCAGCATGTCATCATTCTCTTTTCTCTTCGATGGACGCTTCCTTGCCAACACGGGCTTGCTACTTTCTACGATTGCTTTGCCTTTTTCTTTTTCCAATGCGAGGTGGGCTGCTTGCCTTTGTCTCTTCTCCCGCTCTCTGCGTTGTTCCTTCTTCTCGCGTTTTGCGAGTTCTTTACCCTTCTTCTGCTATAAACGCCTTCTATTAGCTTCGCGCTACTTCTCCTTCTCTTCTTCCAATCACCTCTCCTCTTCTTCCTTCTTCTTTTTCTCTTCCTCTTCTTCTTCTCTTTCTTCTCTCTCGAACTCTTCTACAAACTGCTCGAAGGCCAGCAACAGACTCTGTTCCTCCTCGTGCCTTCTTATCCCTTCGAGCCTTGCGAGCTCATTATTACTTCGTATTTCCTCATCTTGTAGTCTTCTTCTGCGATTTCCTTCTGCCATGATGAGCTTTGCGCGCTCCAATTTCTCATGTTTCTCCTCCTCTTCTTTTCTTCTTCTTTCCTGTTCTTCTAATGCGATGATTAATCTTTGAGGGTCAATGCGACGCCGCATTAGGGGGGTATCTTCTTCTTCTTCGCCTTCCTCCGTCGCAACCATTTGCGTTGTTTCAAGTTGCACTGGCTCCATCAATTGCGTTGTTTCCCTCCTGTCCTTCCTTACAGAGGTCGACTCTCCATCCTTTTATGGGCTCGCAGCCCTCTGCTTCTTTTCTTCATCTTTTCTTAGGCGAATTTTTTCATGCCAGCGCATTCTTCTTTCTTCCTTCTTTTTCTTCTTCCTTTCCTTCTTTTCTTCCTCATCTTCGTCATCTTCCTTCTTTTTCTCCTTGCGATGATGAGGAGACTCCGCCTCTTCAGCCTTTCTCCCTTTGCTTTTCTTTTTCCTCTTTTTCTCTTCAACTACTTCTGGTTGCGGTTCCACTGCAACCTCATCCACCACAACTTTAGCCACCACAATCTCCTCCACCGCAACTTTTGAGGTTCCGTCATTGGTTTCTGCATTGGCAGTTACCTCAGGAGTCTCTAAGGCCAGAGTGTCTCGTTCTACCTCTTCTTCGTTCATTACTGCCTCTGGCACCACCACCTTTTCATTCACCACCACCGCCACCTCCTCCTAGATAGTGGTTGGTTTACAACCCTTGCCTCGGGTAATCCCCCTCCTTACTCCAGAATTGCTTAGTGACAAATGCAAAATGTAATCTTATGCGTCATAAACTTGTAACGACATAGATTTTATGTGATGATATGTGATACTACTTCTAGATATGCGTTATTAACAAATGTTCTTATAGTATGTTGTGCCTTGTCACAAGTTTCCTTATGTTGAAACCAAGTAAAATTTCACCGCAAGTTTCTCGGTGTGATTTGAGGTCGAACACAGGGACTATTTTAGGTTATTGGGTTATGCTTGTGATACATGCGACCAGGGTTTTTTTTCAAATTAATAAAGTTCTTGTGTACAGGAAATTAAACATGCGATAATGTAAAGTAAAGCGGTAAAAATGAGATAATAACATAAATTGCGTTAAAGTAAATTGCGATAAAGTAAATCTAAGCTAAGATGGTACAAGATACAGGATTCATGATACGAGATAATGAGGTCAAGGCTGGCTGTGAAGATTATGCAAAGCTCGTGTAATGCGATGACAAGTCTTATGTACGAAGAAAAAACAAAAAAGATCGGCCACGTTCCCACATCTCTGTGGTGAAACAGGGATGGACGTAATGAACGCAAGGTTGCTTTCTTCTCTGAAAGTACTACTCGCTTTAGTTAATGCATTCTTCTAACCTTCTCTCGACAGATTAGAATGACATCTTCACTTCTGCTCTCACAGGTGAAGATGCCGTCTAGCATGCTTTAGCTAAACGCATTTATCTCTTTAGCACAGATTAAGTTACTCGTTTAATCCATATTAATTACCAAGGTATTAAGAAAACTTCATGGAGAAATCGATTAGTGGAGGAACGGAAATAGACAGAAAAGTGGTAATGAAAGTGATCGAGACATTCAATAAAACTATTTAGCGTCTGATACATGATTTGTGAATGAAGAGATTAAGAAGATGAAATACACTTGATGAAATAGAGTTAGAAACAAATACAAATAAGCGCCAATGTCTTAGTGCCGATCTGGATGGAGATTTGCTTGCCGATGTGGATGAAGTGAATGGATGGATGAGCTTCCCTCTCAGGCTTGCTCAACCAGTAGCAGAGATCTAAGCATAGAGCTTCACGGCGGGGATCTGGCAGATTCACACTAAGACTTACCTCTCGGCCTTGTCTTATCTCTTCCTGGATTTCTTCCGATCAGTACTCTGCTCAACCTTTTCTCTGAATAATCCAACAGCAATTAGCCCTTGTATCAATTATACTCGTATCAAGTATATCTTCTCTTAATTCTATGAGGGTATTTATAGGTAAAAAGCTTTGACTCTTGGTTTGTGGACCCCATTTCTTGTTATGGAAATTTTGAAGATGGGGGAAAATATTCCTTCTGTTATGCAATCAGACCGTCAAATCTACACAACGGTTAGTTGTACATGTGTCACAATCCTCCATGTTTGCGTTGCTCAGCTGCATCTTTCGATCGATTGCTCGCATGCGGTGTTGTTTTTATTATCGCATGCAGTTGAAATTCAGCTCTAGATCGACTGTCGCATTGCGCCGTCATTGCGTTAATCGTCTCTTCATTGTTGATTGGCAGGTACAATGTAACAGAGATGCGTTTTTCAGTTTCTCGTTGAGCCTTGATCGCAAGCAATGACTTGGTTTCCTGTAAAATAGAGTAAAAATATCCTCTTCTACCATCTTGACGATGTGAGTGGGTGTAATTGCGATAATTCATAATTATTTTATTTCTGAGCTAATTTTTCTACAATCGACGAATATTCCTTCTCTTTTGGCCGTAATATCTAGATAAAGCAGCATAAATAACTTGTATTTCAAAAAGTTATCACTTAGAATGTTACCAAACACCTCCGTATCATGTCTCTTCTTCTCACTCTCAGTTGAGATGGCAGAAGTTGGAACTGGTGTGCTCTCAGTGTTTTGCCCCCTCTTGAACTAAGGAGGTCTGACAGCTAAGGGGTTTCTCCAGGTTCTACTGGCGATTCTTGGGAAGGTATGGGGTTGGGCAGCAAGTCTGCGACTGGCAGCGAGGAATACTGCCTCTCGCATGGCGATTTGGTCAGAGGAAGGGGTTGATGGTGAAGTAGAGTGTTGGGAAGCTTGGTTGGCCATGAATGATAAGCTTGGGAGGACTTGGAAAAATCGCTAGGGTTTTGGGAAGAAGAAAGCTTCATTTGCTGGGTGCTAGGGTTTTAAGTTTGCAAAATGAGGCAAAGAGTTCACAGACGGGGAAGGGTTCCTATTTATAGGTTGGGCCGTAGTGGGCCCGATGCGATTTTCGTGTAGACAGGTCTCGAGACACTCAAAAGGCGCATCGCTCGAACTTCCCTCATTTATGAAATTTCAAAAAACGTCCTTTCGTCTACAGAATCATCATTGCTTTGGGATACGAAATGATTGGACTCCTCAAATGACAAAAATAATTTTCTTTAATGTTTTATTCGAATGGATGCAATGTAAAGATTAACGCAATGTGTTCACCAACACAACTGCATCTTTGCAGAGGACAGGCAACAATGTATGCATCCCCGCATCACCCCCCTTAACTAAACACATTTCTGGAGGATCGGGTGCATGACATTGATACCAGCGCAACATTACCTTAACATAGTGTATTTTGATAAAGACGGGCAAAGGATACACATGCGCGCAACACACCCCTTGGTTTCAATGCATTTGAGTTGGATGAATGCAAAGTGTAACTTGCTTGGTTCAAGAAGCGTCCATTATCGCCTTGCATACTAGATATTGATTGTTTCATTTTATTTATTTTATTTTATTTTATTTATTTTTCATCAACACAAGTTGCTATAACTTGCGGCAATAAATTTCCCTTTATTTCTCAATCATTCACCAATTAAGAACTAACACATTAATTACAGAAAAGTTAAAAGAATTAAAGGCGGTACAAAAATAAATGGAAAGGAAATAAATGAAGAATTAAATTTATAAAGTCGAGAAACGAATTAAATGAAGAAGTAAAGACAAAATTCAGGAATTTAATAAGACAGGAGTTTAAAGAAAGCATTAAACATAGATGTGAGATATGGACCGGAAGATGCGTTTCTTTGAGTGAGCACAATCCACATCTCTGCAGGGGGTCCAGCTTGCTTGCCCAATGTCCTAGGGACATTGCTCCTTTTCATTAGATATCGGGGCTTCAGAGTTGCTGGGCAACGTTCCTGGTGCTCTATTTCTTAGCTCAGATGCCAGCTGGCCCACTTGGATCTGCAAGTTCCAAATTGAAGACGCCTGCGCTTGCATTACTGCGTCATTTTTGTCCATATATTGTTTAAGCAGGGCCTCCAATGAGCTTCCAGAGGTGTTTGAAGATGAGGGTTGCTGGTTATGCGATTGCCTTGGTTTCCCTGGTTCGAGTTATGTTGAAAAAGAGGATTTCCTCGACTGCCACTCTGATGGTTGATTGACCTCCCTTGGTTAGGATTGCCTCCCCAGCCGAAGTTAGGATGGCTCCTCGAGCCATGATTGTAGGTGTTGCTGAAGGGGTTGTTTTGGATGGCGCATACTTGCTGTAGATTTGATGGGCACATTTCTGCTACATGAACCCCTCCACAATTAATGCAACTTATTGCGGCCACTTGAGGTGGCGCAACGGGTTATGTTGATTGCTGGGGGATGGCTCCTTGATTGATTGCCATCGATTGAAGAATGGAAGTCATCGCGGCCATCTGAGCGGCCAACGTGGTCATTATCTCCACAAGGACAATGGCAGTTTCATTCTTTCTTTGTTCGGTGCCTCGACCTCCATAGCCATCATCAATCTAGTCATCCATGTTCTGCGATATGCGGTCAAGGATGACTTTAGCCTCAGTATACATTTTGTCCATAAAACCTCTTGCCGTGGAGGCGTCAGCAACAACCTGCGTCGATCTATTCATGCCGTTGTAAAAGGTCTCCATCAATAGCAATCAGGTATCCCGATATGCGGGTAGTTTTTCACCAATCTTCTAAATCGCACCCAAGTAGTGCTCAGGGTCTCATTCTCCATTTGATCGAAGTTCAGCACGTTCTTTAATTGCCTTGCGTTGACGGCCAGTGGGAAGAACTTCTTCATGAATTGCTCCACCAGTTGATCCCATGATGTAATCTCGTTTGGCTCCAGTGAGTGAGCCCACCTCTTGGCTTCGTCCCTCAAGGTGTAAAGGAAAAAATACAGTCTAATACTCTCCGGGGTAATGCCAGGTAGTGAGAAGTTGCCGCACATTTCGAAAAAGCTAGTCAAGTGGGCATACGGGTCTTCACGTTGCAGACCCCCAAATTGCCCTGCATTTTGGACCATTTGTAGCATGACCGGCTTTATTTCGAACCCTACATTCTCCTTGACAGTAGGCCTTGGAATCCCAGGCGAAAAGTCATACAGGTTGGGTGCCGCATAATTCCTCATAGGGATGTTGCGATCAGCAGCCAGGTAAATATGATCCTGCGCTGGCCTAACAGCCTCTTGATTTACTACAGGAACCACATTGTCGTTATTATCTGCCATACTCGCTGCTTTCATTCGCCTTATTCGATTCTGACGTGCCTGTGCGCGAAAGGTACGCTCGATCTCAGGGTCAGTTTTGAATTCTGGTTCAGCACTAGTACTCATAAACCGTCAAGCTGCTCTCCACGTTGAACACCCAGTACAATGAGATCTGCCCGTGCATGAAAGGTACGCTCGGTTCCTTAATTGCATTCATGCTATAAAATCGGTTCCACTTTTCCTTCGGCATACACCTCTCGATGATCGACCACGTTCCCACATCTCTGTGGTGAAATAGGGTTGAACGTATTGAATGCAAGGTTGCTTCCATCTCTGGAAGTACTACTTGCTGTAGTTAATGCATTCTTCTAACCTTCTCTCGACAGATCAGAATGACATCTTCACTTCTGCTCTCACAGATGAAGATGCCGTCTAGCATGACTTAGCTAAACGCATTTATCTCTTTAGCACAGATTAAGTTACTCGTTTAATCCATATTAATTACCAAGAAAGCTGATCGAGACGCTCAATAAAACTATTTAGCGTCTGACACATGATTTGTGAATGAATAGATTAAGAAGATGAAATACACTTGATGAAATAGAGTTAGAAACAAATACAAATAAGTGCCAACGTCTTAGCGTCGATCTGGATGGAGATTTGCTTGCCAACATGGATGGAGTGAACGGATGGATGAGCTTCCTTTTTAGGCTTGCTCAACCGGTTGCAGGGATCTAGGCACAGAGCTTCACGACGAGGATCTGGCAGATTTGCATTGAGACTTACCTCTCAGCCTTGTCTCTTCTCTTTTCGAATTTCTTCCGATCAGTATTCAGCTCAACCTTTCTCTCAATAATTCAGCATTAATTAGCCCTCGTATCAATTATACCCGTATCAAGTATATCTTCTCTGAATTCTATGGGGGTATTTATAGGTGAAAAACTTTGACTCTTGGCTTGTGGACTCCACTTCTTGTTATGGAAATTCCAAAGATGGAGGAATAAATATTCCTTTGGTTATGCAATCAGACCGTTAATCTGCACAATAGTTAGTTGTACACGTGCACAATCCTCCGCGTTTGCGTTGCTCAGCTACATCTTTCGATTGGTTGCTCGCATGCGGTATTGTTTTTATTACCGCATGCGGTTGAAATTCAGCTCTGGATCACCTACCGAATTGTGCCGTCATTGCATTAATCTTCTCTTCATTGTGGTTTGACGGGCGCAATGTAACAGAGATGCGTTGTTCAGTTTCTCGTTGAGCCTTGATCATAAGCGGTGACTTGGTTTCTTGCAAAACAGAGTAAAAATATCCTTTCTACCATCTTGACGATGTTAGTGGGTCTAATTGTGATAATTCATAATTATTATATTTCTGAGCTATTTTTCATACAATCGATGCATATTCCTTTTCTTTTGGCTGCAATATCTAGATAAGGCAGCATAAATAACTTGTATTTCTACAAGTTATCATTCTTATCCAGGCGTCTTCTTAAAATATTTCTAAAATTTAGGGACCGCAAGTTTAACCTTCAAAAAGACTTTACTAGTTTCTAGGGCATCACATGATTTATTTCATAAAAAAAAAAACTTTTGCAATTAAGGTATCCTTGCGTATTTTAGACATCTATTTTTTTCTATTACCTTGCGCTGATCCAAGTGCCTATACTTCGTTTTGGCTTGCCCCTACGTGTGTCATGCAAACATCCAACTACGAGCAAGGCACTCTTTCTTAGTTTAAACTCATGCTCGTTTGGCAGCGGAGTTGCAATCATTTTATTTATGCGTTGATCACGATTCCTACCTTCGTTTTGGCTTGCCCTCACGGGTGTCATGAGGACATCCAACTAGAGTAGGATCCGATCGCAACGTTATGAATGTTTTTTTTGAAAGAGCCTAAAAATGGCAAGGTCAAAAATGAATACCGCACCTCCAAATTTAAACACAACAATGTCCGCATTGTTGAAAGATTGAAAGAAGTCATGCGATGCTCTTAGGAAGTTTCATAAAAAATCAGTTTGAAAGAAAGCTGGCAGACCACTAACTTCTAGAAATATTTCATGAGATAACCATCCTAAAATTTAGTTGACTCTAGTATATACGAAAAAAATAGAGGCATGCGTTTCATCATTGAAATCATAATTGGCAAAGAGAAATAATGTGGTGACTTACTAAATTAATCAATGTTAAATGATTGTGCCGACTAAAGAGGATGTGATGATAAAATTATGAAAGTTAAAATGATATGCGATAGAGCAAAATTTGGAATAAATAAAGTCAAGTCGCCCGCATTATTTGTGAATGCATCCTTCTTTGTGGAGAACCGCTCTCTTCGATTGCGGTGGCAGAATAAGCTAGTTGCATCTTTCATGTAGCGCCTCCGCAATCGTTCACCACGATCGTTGCAAAGAAAATATTGAGAAGGTCAAATACTAAGAAAGAAAAGTTATTTTATTTTTTATGTTTTTTTATATAAAGACAAATAAACGATAATCGAAATAAAAGAAGAGTAGTGAGAGTTCATTAATCATTGGTAAGAAAAGGATACTCTAAAAGACTTGCGCCCCTGATGATTTTCTGTCGCATGCCAACGTAGGGGCCACTTGATTTTTCTTCATTCTGGATTTCTCAGGTCTACAGAGGTCTTTTCCCGATGAAAATCACCTCCACAATATATCTTGACTCTTTGCCCGTTAACCTTGAATGTGCAGGTCCCTTCCTCATCAATCAGTTCGACCGCGCCATGTGGGAACACTTCTTTGATTATAAAGGGTTTGGACCAGTGTGACTTTAATTTTTCGGGAAAGAGTCGTAGCCGTGAATTGAAAAGTAAGACCTTTTGACCGACGTGGAGATTCTTCCTGCATAACTGTTTGTCATGCCAACGTTTTGCTTGCTCTTTATAAATTTTGGCATTCTCATAAGCTTGCATTCTCCATTCATCAAGCTCGACCAACTGGAGTTTTCTTGCTTCCCCTACTGCCTTTAAGTCGAAGTTAAGCTTTTTCACCGCACACAGTGCTTTGTGCTCCAGCTCAAATGGTAAATGACATGCCTTACCGAACACCAGCACATACGGAGACATGCCTATAGGTGTCTTATAGGTGGTCCTGTATGCCCACAGTGTATCGTCCAGATTTGTTGCCCAATCTTTTTGTGAAGGCTTTACCACCTTCTCTAATATCAGCTTGATTTCCCGGTTGGACACTTCAGCTTGACCATTCGTCTGTGGATGGTATGTGGTGGCCACTTTATGGACAATATTATATTTGAGAACAAATTTTTGACGATGTGTTTGACAAAGTGGGAGCCTTCGTCACTTATTATGGCATGTGGAGTGCCAAACCGAGTGAAAATATTTTTCTTCAGGAACTTGGAGACTACTGCCACATCGCTTGTGGCACATGCTATCGCTTCTACCCATTTGGAAACGTAGTCATAGACTAACAGAATATATTTATGACCATTCGATGGTGGGAATGGTCCCATGAAGTCAATACCCCAGATGTTCATGGGCATCGCGTGCTTCCATGAAATATTACCCGTGCGTTGGCACTGATCACACTTCATCGCATAGTCTCTTGCATCCTTGAATGGTGTTGGCTAATAATACCCACTTTGTAATACTTTCGCTGACGTGCGTTGGCCTCTAAAGCGCCCTCCATATGGCGAGTAATGACATTGTGATAATATGTGTTAGTGAGTAGTATCTGGTACGCACAGGCACAAAATCTGGTCTGACCCCTTCTTATACAGATTTGGCGCATCCCAATAATATGATGTGCATTCATGTCTGAGCTGCCTCTTTTGGTGGTCTGTATAGTCTTTAGGAAATTGTTCACAAACCAGAAAATTGACCACGTCCGCGTACCATGGTAATTCTTCAATCTGAAATAGCTGCTCGTCTGGGAACGTTGGCTCACCTCTGATTGGTTGTGGCCAACTTCGTGATTTTCTAATCTGGATAAATTGTCCCCAACTTGGTTCTCTGTCACCTTGCGATCAATGATTTCCATATCGAATTACTAGAGGAGGAGAACCCATCTAATCAATCTCGGCTTCACATCTTTCTTTGTCATCAAATATTTTATCGCCGAGTGGTTAGTGTGAATGAGTACTTTAGTTCCCAGCAAATAAGCTCTGAATTTTTCCAATGAAAATATCACCGCAAGCAGTTCTTTTTCTGTGGTCGTGTAATTTGTTTGAGTAGGGTTCAAGGTTTTACTCACATATGCGATGGGATGTACAAGTGTTTTCTTCTTCTGCGCTAGAGCTCCCATCACATAACCGCTTGCATCGCACATTAGTTCAAAGGGTTGTGTCCAGTCCGGTGCGATCAACACAGATGCGGTTGTTAATGCGATCTTTAAAATCCTGAATGCGTTGAAGCATTGGTCATCGAAATCAAAATTTCGGTCTGCCTCCAGCATCGCACTCAATGGTCGTGCAATCTTTGAAAAGTCTTTGACAAAACGCCTATAAAAGCCGACATGCCCCAAGAAGCTCCAGAAGCTCCTGTCAGCCTTCACATTCACTGAAGGTGGAAGCTTTTCAATTGCCTCAATCTTTTCCTTGTCCACCTCCAACCCATCCTTGGAGACCTTGTGCCCAAGCACAATGCCTTCCTTCACCATGAAGTGGAATTTCTCCCAATTAAGCACAAGGTTCGTCTCTTCACATCTTTTCAATATCTTCTCTAGGTTGTTGAGATAGACTTCGTAAGTTTTCCCATACACAGAGAAGTCGTGAATGAAAATTTCTACAGAGTGTTCGAGATATTAAAAAAAGATGGCCATCATACAACTTTGGAAAGTACCCGATGCATTGCAAAGGCCGAACGACATGCGTCAAAATGCAAATGTTCCATACAGGCAGGTGAATGCGGTTTTCTCTTGATCTTTAGGAGCAATCATGATCTGGTTATAGCCGGCATATCCATCCAAGAAACAGTAGAAATTATTTCTCGCTAGGCGATTTAGCATTTGGTCGATAAAAGGCAAAGGGAAATGATCATTCTCTGTTGCCGCATTTAATTTGTGGTAGTCCATGCAAATCCGCCATCCGGTGATGATCCTCATTAGTATCAGTTCGTTATTTGCATTGGGGACTACCGTCACCCCTCCTTTCTTCGGCACGCGTTGCACGGGGCTGACCCATATGCTGTCGGCTATTGGATAGATGATGCCCGCATCTAACCACTTCATTATCTCCTTCTTTATGACCTCCTTCATCACAGGGTTGAGTCTGTGCTGATGTTTGATCGATCCTTTGTGATTCTCTTCGAGACGAATCCTATGCATGTAGTATGCGGGGCTGATTCCTCTAATATTCACGAACGTCCAGCCAATTGCTTTTACATACTTTCTCAGAATGCTCAGCAACGCATTTTCTTAGTCTTCATTAAGTGTAGAGGAAATGATTACAGGTAGCTTTTAATTCTGCCCCAGAAACGCATACTTCAAGTGGTTTGGAAGGCCTTTCAGCTCTATTGTTGGTGGTTATTCCAAGGATGTTTTTTTTTCTTTCTTCATTCGCTGTCATCTTGTCTTCTTTGGATGCGGTCACATCCACATCTTCATTTTCATCTTCAGACTTCTCTTCTTCATTCAAACATGGTTCATCGCCGGATTCATTGAGGTCTTCTTCATCAGGATATTTCATGGCTCGGATAATGTCAGACCTGAGCTTCTGTCCATTCACGCTCAGTGTGATATCTCCTTTGTACACATCAATCTGAGTGCGACCGATGGATAAAAATGGCTGCCCCAGTATGATGGGTACATCCTTGTTTGCTTTGTAGTCCTGGATGATAAAGTCTGCAGGTAATATAAATTTTTTGATTGTACCGAGAACATCCTTCACCTTCCCCTCTGGATGGACAAGAGATCTATTTGCTAATTGGAGATTCACCGTCGTGGGCGCAAGTTGCCCTACATTCAGCTGCTTGAAAATTGATAGGGGCATCAAGTTGATGCTGGCCCCGAGATCGCAAAGCGCCTGGTCGATGTATAACCTTCCAATAGAGCTGGGTATGGTGAAACTTCCAGGGTCGTGTAATTTCAGTGGAATTATGGATTTTCAACTTTGCGTCAGTGCCATTGTTGCAAAGTTACCAGTGCTTCTCTTCTTCGTCACCATATCCTTCAAAAACATATGCGGTCTCTATTCAATCGCTTCAGTGAACGAAATGTTAATATGCAACTGTTTTAGCATATCCATGAAGCGTTGATACTGTACCTCATCATTTTTCTTCTTTTTGAGTCTCTGGGGAATGGTGGAAGCTGTATTCTTAAGGTCCCCTTCTCTTTTGACTCCGAGGTGGATGCAATCTCTGGTTCCATCGCCTTATTTTCTTCTATTTCTCCCTAGTGACGAAAATTTATATCACCAAAAACTTGGTGACGTAAAATTATGGTGAACACTATATACGATGCATGTCTTAGGTTATGCGTTTATATTCATGCGTCGGTGGTCATGCGATGGAATGAAAAATATGCGTTGTTCTCAAATGCGATGACCATGCATTCCTGTCACAAGTTTTCTTGCGCTCGCGCCAAGTATAATGTGAACACAAGTTTCTTGGGTCATACGAGGTCGAACTTAGGGACTTGTAGCTGAATGTATACGGTGATGTGTTTGCGGCGGATGAATAAAAGAATGATGGGGGGTTTTAAGCTACAAACTACTCCTACTCCTAACTAACAGACACAGCAGTGAGAATATAGTTGAGAGATAGAGACACGACAACTGTTGATGCGTAGTAAATGCATGAAAAAATAGATAAAATGTGAGGATGTCTTCATCGCAACCCTAAGCTTGACCGCAAGGGCAACCCCAGCTAGTGCAAACTATGCGATCATGCTATACACACTAGTGCCTAATTCTAGGACGCATACGATGTATATGCGATAGTGCCGAGAAGCCTATTTCTAAACCTCCATAACCCGCTCACGTGCTCTCGCCGCATAAGCGTGATAGCCGTATACCACCGTATTCTACTTCTGGATGCATGCAATATCCTATCCGTAGGGTGCATACGCTGTGTAATAGCAAACGAAGCTTATTCCTAAGTTCCCCATTCTTGCTTATGCGATCCAATCCGCTCTCCCAAGACTTAGGTTTGGTTTTTAGACTACTTTCCCAAGTATCCCTAAATGATGAATGATGCGCTCATAAGACAAGGTAATCGCATAATCTTGGCTGACGTAAGATTATTCCTATCTCTAGTGAATACTTGCTTACATTGCTTAATGTGACCAACCACTTACCCTCCCAGGCAGTTGGTTGTTGCTGACTTTACTCATAGACAAGCATTGCATCCACTTATAGACAAGAGTTGCTACAGCTTCACACTAAGCAAATAAGGTTTTCTCACAATACTCACGCAACACACAACTCTTGGTGGTTTGCTACATGCTTCATATTCCTATGCCGCATGATTAAGTATGCGATACTCTAGCAATCTCACTAAATGATGCAATGAAAGTCAAGGATGCTAAGTAAAGAAAGATAGAGATGGAATCGAAGGAAATATAGAAATGCATTGATCATAAAATGTATTAATTTCTTAAAGCCAAAATGTAATGCAATATAACATAAGAAAAGGAGAGAAAATGAAAGGACAAATTGGAAGCTATGTCTTGCTTCCAGCAGATGTGTGTCAAGGCTGCCGGTGGTGCCATGGAAGGGTGGTGAAGCTGACTCTCTCGAGATCTAACTCCGGCGAAGGCTCCAGTCATCACTCGGAATGGATGAAGGAGATGAAGAAATCTCAAGCTTCTTTTCACGCTCTCGTCTGGATCACAAGGATCCAATTAAAGGTAGAAACGTGGATTAAATGAAATTCTGCTCAGCGGCTTCTATTTATAGAGCTGGATCATCGATAGCATTAATAGACCTGCTCTGAATCTGACACTTCGCGGCGTGATGGTCCTTTTCTGAATCTCTGCTGCTAATGGCATGGTAGGTGAAATGTCAACATCATCTTTTGATTCTCCTGAGATATGCATTCATGTTTCCATACCACCAACCTTGTATTAATCCCTCTATTATGTTTATCGTCATGTAGCCGCAATCTTGCGATGACTGCATTCGCTTGATGACCGCAATATCTTGATGACCACAACTTCTACGCGATGGATGCATGCGGTTGATGGCCGCAACATCCATGCGTCGAACGTATGCGTTCACTTTTACGATGGAGATATTCTCCACATGCGGTTGTCTTTGCGATAGCCCAGCTTCCACGTATGCGTCCGTTTTCTGCATTAACTACAAAGATAGACAATTGAAAGCATAATAACGCATAATAGTGGGTTAGCCGAGATTCTTACTACCGAACGACGGAAACTCATTTTCTCATGAATTCCTAACATATTCACCGCATATTTCCCTTAACAATCCTCATAATTCTAAATAAAAGGCCTAAGATGACGTGCATTTCTGCCCGTCATCACTCCCCAGTCATCGCAATCTTCGGTTCCATCGCAATTGGAGCAGTCCGGCTAGGCTTCTTCTTCTCCCCTGCCACAGTCTGTTTGCTTAGCAACATCACAACTTGACATTGCTCTTTTCTCGTACCTCCTGGGTTGGGCAGGAGTTTTGTTGAACTCGGTAGGGCCCCTTGCGGTCTATTCTTGAGTTCCCCTGAAATCTGATCCATCTAAATTTCTAGATTGCGGATAGACGTCACTTGAATTTGAAGCAATGTTTCATTCTTTTCAATATATTGCTTCAATAGATTCTCCAAAGATGAAGATTGCGGCGCCTGCGAACTGCTAGTTTGGTTTTGCGTTTAACTGTTTATTTGTGGGAGAAATCCTGGTGGCCCTTCTCTTTGCACCACTGATTGATAATTTTGTTGTTGATTTTCCATGCGAAGTTAAGGTGGTTTCTCCACCCAGGGTTGTACTTGTTAGAAAATAGATTATTCTTCACAAAATAGACTGAATGTGGGTTTCTCTGGCATTCCTCCATTGGATAGCCTTCACAGCAAGTAGCACAACTTGCGGTCATCTGGTTGATCGTGTTGACTTGCCCACCATGCATTGTTGGGCTACTGATTGCGATTCCCTGGATCATGTTCATCATCACAGTCATTCGCGTCACTGTCCTTGATTCTCAATCTCTGATTGCTTTCTCTCCAGTCTTCATTATTTTTAGAAATATGATCAAGGATATTCTTGGCCCCATCGTAAGTTTTATCCAGTAGACCTCTAGCTGCTGCCGCATTGGCAGCCGTCTATGATGCATGGTTTAATCCGTGGTAGAAAATCTCCATCTGTAAGCAATCTGGTCAGTCGTTATACGGGCAATCTCTTACCAGCCTCTTAAACCTCACCCAAGCGTTGCTGAGCGATTCGTCAATATCCTATTCAAAATTCGTAATTAACTTCCTTCTTCTTGCGTTCTCTATTGAAGGGAAGTATTTCTTCATGAACTTTTCCACTACTTGTTCCCACGATGTTATCTCCCTTGGTTCGAGAGAATAAGCCCATTTCCTTGCTTCATCGCATAAGGAAAATGGGAACAATGTTAGTCGAACCTCCTTAGTGGAGATATTTGGGAACACAAAAGTGTTGCAGATTTCAATAAAACTCCGGAGATGGGCGTGCGGATCTTCGCCATGCCTACCGCCAAACTGTTCGGCAATTTGGATCATCTACAGCATCACCGGTTTCATTTCTAACCTCGATCTGTCAAGAGCGAGCCTCATGATTCTTGGGAAGAAACCGTAGAGGTTGGGCCACGCATAGTCTCGAATGGGTCTATTGCAGTCGTTCGCTAATGGGATGAGATTCGCCATGATATTATTTTCATTTGGTGCTCCATTTCCTGGTTGTTCCGCCATGTTTGGTTCTTTCTCTTGTTGTTGTTGTTGGCGGCCGTCTCTTAATCTTCATCGAAATTTTCTTTCAATGTTTGGGTCGTAATTCACCAGAGGTTGAAAGCTGCAAAAAAAAATAAAAAAAATTACCGTTAACACAATGTATTGTTGTAGTCCCAGCCAACGGCGCTAAAAACTTGATTCGTGTTGTTATGCGATGAAATAATGGTAAATAATGCGATGGTGGAAAATGCATTGTGCATGCAAGTTTTCTCAGCAAGATCCAAGTATAAATCCTACTGAGTTGCCTGGTAAGCCTGGGGTCGAACACAGGGACTTAAGGAAAATAGTATGTGATGGTAATTTTAGATCACTTTGCGGTAACAAATAAATCAAAGGGTTGGTTGGTTTGTTGTTTACAGTATAAAGTGTATGCGGCGGAGTTGAGAAAAGAGTTAATAATACGAAAGATGCGATGAGTATGCAGGGGAACGAGTTGAGAAGGTCTTTAGCTAGCGTTTCCTGAGAATGCGTTCAAGCTATGCGATCATGCTACACTCATCCGACAACAAATCATTTTCCAATGCAAATGCGATGGCTCCTAGTTTTAGGACGCATGCGATGAATGCGATAGTGTCTATAGAGCTTATTCCTAAGTCTCTACTTCTTGCCCATGTGATCATGAAAGATGCACACAAGGACAAGGTGACCGCATACAATCATATCCTATCTCTAGGGTGCATGCGATGCGCTAATAACAAACAAAACTTATTCCTAAGCTTCTATCTCTTGATTATGCAGTTCTAATCTAACTTTCCTGAGTCTAGATTCTAATCTGACTTTTCCAAGCCTAGATTCTATCCTTAGACTACCCTTCCGAGTATCTCTAATGAACGAATGACGCATACATAATACAAGATGATCGCATAGAATGAAGATCTCAGGTTATGCTAGGTAAGTGCTTCTCAACCCATTCGATAGATTTAGCTACTCATGCGTAATGTAAAGAGAGTGGACAGATATAAAGATGAAATTTCCATTTTATAAATAGGTTTAGAGTACAAAATAACAATGGAAAATAAGGGTAGAGAGTCTGGTAGCAATATCTTGCTTCCTAAGGCTTTTACACTACGTTATCTCTATTTTGCCTAAAAGATGTTCTTGCTTCTGCAAGAGTTGGCCCTTTATCTGGTTTCGACGTTTCCCGACACTCTTTCAAGTTCACCAGGACGATCTCTTGATGTAATCTCTCTTCACTCGCTTCCTCCTTCTAAAATATCTAAAATTACAAACTACGGCTATCTATGGTGAATTCTCCAAACTGAGTGAACTTCTTCAATGAAGGTGGCCTTTAGTATTTATAGAGCTTCAGGGTGAAAAGCTTTTTCTCTCATATGATTCCACTGATGGGATGGCATTCATTCTCTATCTGATGTGCCGAATATTTGTCACCGAAAAGTTGAGTGTACTTGCTACAGTGTTGTTAACGGCTTGTCAACTTAATTTGGAGTCGAGTGTCATCAGCTTTTCGTCCCATCGTGATTTATTAAGCTTTCACCCGGATGCGCCCACCTTGATGCGCGGGCTCTATGCGGCCACCTTCTTGAGCAGATTTTCGCGAGTGCAAATGATCGCATAGCCTTGTGGTCGCAATCTCTTAATACGCTCGGATGTTAATTTCTTTGGATCGTATTTCCGCCTTGCGTCAATGCATTTTCCTGCATAAAATACATAAGTTAGCTATTTTAATGCGATGGACGCATGCGATCGCAATGTTGTGAACTTAATGCTTTTGGATGCAATATTGTATATTTTTACCATCGCAACCCTGCATTGTTTTATAACTTTGCATTGTAATAACATGCATTTCTGCTCATTATCAGTTGTGAACTCCTACCTATGAAAAAGTTTGACTTAGCTCAGCCCATTTCTTTTCTTTCTTGATTGAATTATGGCTGGAACTGACTGAATCTATCGTACCGGAGAATTTGTTACTAGACTGAACAACCATATTCAATGCCTTTTGGCGGTCCTTTGATTTGTATTAGTGAAAGTGGCCAGATTCACCGATTCATTATGCCTACCATTTTGGGGATTCTTCTGAGTGGGGAGCTAGGAACTCAACCACACAAGATGAAATTCACTCCTTTCCTTTGTTAGGGCAAGTAGATGAATTGCTCATTTAAGGGTTGATTCCAAGCCTTGAACAATGAGAGCCCTCACCCTTTCACTGACTAGAGAGGGGTCTAGTTACAATGGGACTATGACCAATTGTTCATTAAAGGGACAGTTGTACTTAAGGAGTTAGATGTAACTACAAAAATAAAACGGTAATTTTGACCCAACTGTACTCGCGAGCAATTTGTGAAATGTCAACACACTATTGATTGGTTATATCTAATGGACACAAAAATATATCTACATTGCGAAGAGTGTAGCTATTGGTCTTTAGTGGAATGATCTATAGTTAATGAATGTTGATTAATTTGATTAAAGAGTTTAATCAATTAATCTTGTATCATTTGAGCTTCAATCTATAGGTTCATAAGGTCCTCTTTTTAGCTCAATAAGGACTAGTGAGAATCAAATTAATTTTGGTTTAATTTGAGTTATTCAAATTAATTAAAGAGAATTATTTGTATAAGCTACAATTAATATAATGTATGTTGATACATTATATAGTTCAATTAATTAAAGAGAATTAATTGTGTAAGCTACAATTAATATAATGTATGTTGATACATTATATAGTTTTTATGAGAGAAATAAATATTTGAATATGATTCAAATACTCATTATGTGAATATGATTAATATATAAATTATATATTAAAAATTAATGTGAATATGATTCTTAAATTTATATAGGTTTATGGTTATAATAAATATTTTAATATGATTCAAATATTAATTATATGAATATGATTCATATAGAAACTATATGTTAAAAATAATATGAATATAATTCATATTAAAACTATATAGTTTGATCAGAGAGGTTGTTATTTGAAACTATAGGTTATATATTTATATGAGAGATCATAAACTATAGGTTATGTTATATGTGATATAATATAAACTATAGGTTATATATGTTAGATGTGATATAACATATAGTTTAATGTGTATATATATATTAAAGGAGTTAATGTATATATTAAATTCAAATTCTGGATTTGAATTTATTAAATTATAACTCCTTATGGAGTCATTTTAATTGTTCAAGGGAGTTATTCCCTAGTAATCTCTCAAATACGGAAAAAAGAAAAAGAGGGGGGGTGTGAGTCATGGATGGCAAAAGAGTTCTGCAAAATCACCCTTATTATCTTTCTCTTCAATCTTCCTGCAAAATTCTCTTTGAATTTTCTCTCCAAGAAATCATTCCCTCACCAAAATTCTCAAAAGGAAGCCCACACCTCACCTTTTGATTTTCTCATTGAGAATAACAAGGAAGATTCTTCTGTGGTGGTGTCCAAGGAGAAAAGGGTTTGCTGCCTTATTCATGGTTGGTTGTTTGTGGTGTTCGGGACCAAGGAGGAGTTTCACGTTCGTGAACACTGTGGAAAGGAAACTTGAAGATCAGATCTTCACGGGTAAGTGCTTTCTTTACCTTATCCTCCCTAATTAATTTGTAAAAAGCATGCTTAATATAATTTATCCTGCTTTAGTTTCCACCTTCCTCTATATAATTAAGTTATGCATAACAAATTTCAAAGACAACCGATCATTCGATTCCGCAGAAGTTCTATTCCCTTCATGTATCACTCACCATTAGGGGATATTAGCAAAAATCCTGTACCACACCCTTTCATGTTGGATGACCTATCAATAGAAAGGGTCCACTGGAGGTCTAAATTTATCGAATATATTGTATAAACCTCTTGAAGGAAATCAAACATGAGGATTTCTATGAGTAGTGGAAGGGATCGTTCCAAATTCCATTCGAATTGAACACAAAACAATTACAGTCTCAAAACGGAAACTAACAAGTCATGCACAACAAGAAATTACAACATGCTAAACGATGATACAAGGGATAGAGGATGCATACCTTTGAAGAACCATTCTTCATGAATCCCTTGATCAATCTACAAGCATCCAAGAACATCACACTCGAACGCAATGAACACAACGATCAGCCAACAACTCCTCAAAACCAATCAAATCTAGCTTGATCCACGAACTGAGTGGGGACACCACCACAATGGTTATCTTGGTATTCTCGATGTGAGAATCCAAGGGTTGTGGGCTCTGTTTGATCTTGGCTTGAGGAAGATACTAGAGGTATACAATCGAGTAGACGATTGAGCAAGTGGGAGATAAGATGCTTTCTATCATATAGACGATGTGCTCGATTGTTTAGTAAACGGCAACCTATAGCATAGACTTGCCACTCGATCATTTAGCTACGAATAAAAAGATCAACGATCGTATTGTCAACTTTTAAACGATTGTTTAGCTATGATCAGCTGAATGACTATCGTATAGTCAAAGGTAAATGATCGCTTAGTTGATTGTGTAGTCTCTAAAGGAAATTGGACATGAGGATTTCCATGACCAGCGGAATGATCGTTCCAAATTTCAATTGCATTTGAACATTAACAATTACAATCAAGAAATGGAAACATACGGTTATGCACAAACAAAATTACAGCATGCTTTTCTAAGGATCAAGGGAAAGACTTAACATACCTTTGAAGACTCATCTTCAACACTCTTGATCACGAACGCTCAAACAACCCGCAAGACTGCAACACTCGAATGCTCGTACACCACGACCGCTACACTACACGCATAGTGAACTCGAACACTTCGATCTCTAAGATCACGAACACAGTGAACTCCACACGAACACCACGGACAGCCTGCAAATAACCTTGACTTAGTCGAGTTTAGTATGACACCACCATAATGGCTACCTTGGTATTCTTGGTGTGAGAATCCAGAAGTGTGGGCTTTGTGTGGACTTGGTTAGAGGATTAGACCAGAGGAGAATAATCGTGTAAACGATTGAGCAAGTGGGAGATGACAAGGTCTATCGTATAAACGATGCCCAATCGTTTAACAAAATCTTTGCGATCGTTTAGCAAAAGTTGCATTGTAACGACCCGACCCCCTAAGACTCAAGTTAGGCTGTTACTAAACACATGCATGCATGGAACTTAAAACGACACCCATTTATAGTGAAATAAATGCTAAATAAATGAGGTAAATTTAAAAGATCTTCATTAAATTCAAATATTAAAAAAAAGCAGACGATAGGGTACCATAAATCATAAAGGATAATGAATAGGTTTGTAAACAAATCTTAATAGTAAGTTTCAAACATTAAGATTGAAAGTTGAAAAAAACATGAAAGAATCTAAACATCATAAGCGGGAGCATAAAGTTGGTCCCTAGTGGCTCGTTCAATGATTCCTCTTGTCATTCGTCAGTGCGTCCTTGCCCTTACTTGAAACATAAACATGAGAAAGAGTGAGTATAAAATACTCAGTAAGTAACCCCCTATTGGGGTCAGGCTAAACATTTATTGAAGGAAATCAGATCTGAGATTTCCATGAGCAGCAGAAGAACGATAATCTAAATTACAAACATGAATCAACAATACATTTACAATCGACTTCAGACAAGTGGTTATACAATTCAAAAGCAGAAATTACAACATGAAAAACTACAAATGCTCAAAGGGAAAACTGTATGAACATTTGCAGATGCGTCTCCACGCTCTGTTGCGCGACCGCTCGAACAATCAGTAACCACGAACGCTCAATGTACACGATCACAAGACAGCAACGAACACAACACAAACACTTCGCGCTCGTCCTCAATGATCTCCTCGGCCACGAACTCCTCAGCAACACGAACAACCTCCACAACACCACGAACGACCTCCAGAAAACCTCGACGGTGTCAAGTTGAGTTTGACACCACCAACGAGGCTACCTTGGTATTCTCGATGTGAGAATCTAGAGGGTGGGCTCTGTTTGCACTTGGTATGAGGCAGATGAAGGAGGAAACACACACGATGGGGCAAGTGGGAGATGGTAGAGACCTATCATATAGGTCGTTTCCCAATCGTTTAGATAAAGCTAAGTGATCGTCTAGCAAAAGCTATGCGATCATTTAGATCATCGTTTAGCTAGGTCTATCACCTACAGACTCTATACGATCATTTACTTAAGGCAAGCGATCGTCTAGCAAAGCTATGCGATCGTTTAGTAAATACTGCACGATCTTTAGCTCGCCACTGCACGATCGTTAGCTCGCCCAGCTGTCGTTTAGTAAATCCATATTTACTTGACGACTTCGTAAGTTTCTTTGTGTCCAGAGAAAAAATCAAAACCTTTTCAATCGTTTTGTAAAACTTCTTTCCAAAATAGGAAAACCATTTTCCTTTTAAACTCACGGTTACCATGATTCAATAACCACCTACTAATTTGGTTATTTAAAAGAAAAAAATTAATTATCCAATAATTAATATTATTATAAACATAAATGATAACCAACTTATCATACTATATTTATAACCTATAGTTTTAATATTTCATCTCATGAAACATATAAACCATAGTTCTTTTTCTATTCCATGGTACTTAATGTAAATCTCATTTACATCAATCCTCCACTAGATGCATCTCATACATCATACCGATTATATCATATATAATCAAAACACCTCTTGTCAATTTGAACATTTCAAATCAACACCAAGAACTGATTCTCAACTGAATCCATTGAGCTACCAAGGGGACCTTATGGACCTGTAGTTGGAAGCTCCAACGGTACGTGAATAACTGACTAAACTCCCTAGTCACGGGATCCACCATCTGTTAACTGTCAGACACTCCATTGAAGATCGACAGCTGAACTCTCCTTACCACAGATATATTATGTGTCCATCTTAACCAATGAGCAGTGCGACAACCCTTCACAGATCGCTCGTAATACAGCTGGCCAATAACCGTTATGCCCCTATAGTTACATCTGTCTTCTTAAGTACCACTGATTCCTCTAATGAACATAAGTCATAGTCCTACTATGACTGAGTCTTCTCTTCCAAAGAGAAGCTGTGGCCACTATGTTCAAGCCCTGGAATCAGCCCTTAAGGGAGTAATCTCTCTACTTATCCCTGCTTCGGGAAAGAAGTGAATTCCATCTTATGGATTGAGTTCCCAGCTCCCAGATCAGACAAGTCCCCAAAAAGGTAGGCATGTTGAGTTGACAATCTGGCCACTCTCACCCATACTAATCAAAGGACCGCCCTCAAAGGCAGGAGTTCCCAAAACACTCAGGATTGAGATCGTGTCACCTATGGTCGTTTAGGTGAGATGTAAGTCTCTAGTATCAGCGACTTTATATATAGAGTCTAGTCATCTCGTGGTCTAGGTCTTATACAAACTCTTTGTATAGGACACTTCTGCTCGCACGTCTCCACATGAATGGTCAAGATCTACCATCTTTAGTAGTTTACAGCACTTGCAAACTTCTACAAAGTGGGCTGTATCTGTAGTGTCACCAAGATCAGGTATCCCACCTTAATCCTTATACTACAAACTTATTTAGGTTATCACATAAGGCATGATTCACTTGTATATCACATATACATGCTTAAGTTCACATAAGATAACCAAGGATCTTTGTTTATTGGATATGATAAATGCTAGAATTAAATAACACTTATTTTATTCATTGAACAATGTGTATCTTTACAAAACAATGAGACTCCGAAAGAATTAGGACACCAATCACAACATTTATGTCCAATAAATGCAACATGAACTGAAGCTCTCTACTAGTGGGACATGAAGATTTCCTTTACATGGCTCATTCTTTTTCCTTTCCCCTATAATGCACCTCTTACATACACCCCAGGTCCTCTCTATGATTGCAGGGACGTGTAACTATTTCGTAGACATGGTTATGCATACACCTCTTTCGTATACACATAACTCATTGATTGTGTACCTCTTACGTACACATGGTTATGCATATACCTTTTTTTTATACACATAACCCACTTCATGTGTACCTCTTTCGTACACATGGTTATGTATAAACCTCTTTCATATACACATAATGCACTGAGTGTGTACCTCTTTCGTACACCCCAGATCCTCTCTATGAATATAGGGATGCATACCCCTTTCGTACACATGGTTATGTATACACCTCTTTCGTATACACATAACCCACTGAGTGTATACCTCTTTCATACACCCTAGATCCTCTCTATGAATGTAGGGATGCATATCTCTTTCGTACACATAGTTATGTATACACCTCTTTCGTATATACATAAACCACTGAGCGTGCACCTCTTACGTACACTCCAATACCCTCTAGGTATGTATCACTTTCATACACACTAGCCTTAGTACATCTCTTTCATGTATTAGCGCCCTCGGGCATGCATCACTTTCATGCAGTCACGTAGTCTAGAAAGGAAAAGAGATTGCATGCTCTAAAATCTCCTTGTCAATCTCATACGTATTTAATCTAGTTTTAAATGGATCAACTATAGCACATCACTTTCAAGCACTAAATCATGTAAACAATAAAGTATTGGGGATTTCATAATATATCGTATAGTCTACATATTCTCATAATAAATTACATAACTATATAGATCAGCAAATGTCTAATCATCATCTAGCTTTAAGACATTCCAGTATGAGTGCCACTTAACTCATAATTTAAGGGTCATGCTCAATCATCATTTTAATATAACTCATAAAATTCTAAATTAAGCTCATACATAATCATATTCAGATATATTACCACATGCTCATATATCCTTCCTAAACAGTCCATTCAACCTCAGAACAATCAAAATTATCCTCGAAAACTGTTGCAGGAACTTCAATATTAAATCTACAATTTATTGCCTAGCACAAAGGCGGTTCCAGTAGTAAGATTACTTACCTCTAATCAGAAACTCTAGGAACTAGTAAGCTTAGCCTCTTCCTTGCCCAATGAAACCTTGAATCAAACCAAACTAACATAAAAACAAACATTACTTTCAGTCTCTAAGCATAGATCAAAACCACCAATCCTAAACCAAAAGATTTTCAACAACTTACCAAAAAATCTGTGGGATCAAACTTAAAACACCCAAATGAAAACACCAAGAAACCTCAAGATCCAGATCTATTGTCCAAATATCATGGGTAAATTTATATTAGGTAGTCTATGGTTCGGTCAAACTTAAATCGAGCAATCCATAAAACATAAAACATACTTAACGACCCAAACGAGTTTATAGCCTTACCCTTCACCAAAATTCGTCGACTAGGCCTTTAGTTGGCTGTACAACAACTTCAATAATCTGAAACCTCGTACCAACATCCAAAATACGACGAGTATCAACAAATCAGGGCCGAAAATTTAATGAGTGCTCAATAATCCTAAAGAAAACCTAATCAAATCAATTAAAACTTACCCTTTATTCAAGATTCTGATAGAAACCCTTGGCAGTAGTGTCTCGACTGAAGAGACGTTGATGACGGCAGCTGGGCATGGCGTTCGAAGCACGACCAACGATTGGGTGGCTACGGATCTGGTTCAGATCTGGGTAGATGGCTGAGAGAGAGAAATGGTTCGAATCTGGTTCAGATCTGACAACTAGTGTAGATCAGATGATGGAGGAGGAGCGCCTTGGAGCGACTGGCCTGACGGTGAGGGCGAGACGTGGCTAGAGGGAAGGCTGACGGCTTGGTCTGAAAGAGGCGCAACTTCGTCTGGAAATAGCGTCGCAGACGCGACGGTGAAGATGAGTCAGCGCAGACGAGCGTGGTCGGGGCGGTGAGCTCGAACCGACGACAGTCTGGACGATCGGCGGAGGAAATCGGGGCGGCTGGGCGACAAGTTGAAGGAGGCAGGAAGGAGAAGAAAATTTCATATGGGGGATGTGTGTTTCATGTGTGAAGAAAGGGAAGAAGAAACTTTTAAATAATAATAATAATAATAATAAATAAAGAAACTGATTATTTTAATGAAAGAAATAAAATAAAATAAAACTTTATTTTATTTCATTTTATTCTTTCCTTCAAATTTTCTCTTTAAATTCCAAAAACAAAATTAAATCAATCTCCCAAAATTTTAAAATTTAAAAATTCTCGGCATTAACTAAAAATTAACTTTAAATTAAATTAATGCAACATAAATCCAAACTTTTCCTTTAAACAAAACTAAATTTCAGAATGAGCAAAATTGCCCTCAAATTTTACGAAAATACAAAATTTGAATTAGGAAAACTTGGGCCGTTACATGCACAATCGTTTAGCTCATCGGCCAGCTGAGTGTCTATCGTAAAGAAACATCCACGGTTGTCTAGTCTCTCCAAGCTGCCATTTAGTAAATCTAATTTACTTGACAACCTTTCCGTGAGTAATTTCCGAGAATGGAAATCTCAAATTCAACATCACTAAAATTTAGGAAAACCTTTTTTCTTTTATCTCATGGTTACCATGAAACCGCCAATAACCTCCCACTCAATTGGTTATTAGAGAAAAAGAGATAATTATCTAATAATTAATATTATTATAAATATGAATGATAACCAACTTACCATACTATATTTATAATCTATAGTTTTAATATTTTATCTCATGAAACATATAAACCATAGCTCTTTTTCTATTCCATGACACTTAATGTAAATCTCATTTACATTAATCCTCCACTTGACGTATCTCATACGTTATACCGATCATATCATATATAATCAAAATACCTCTTGTCAATTTGAACATTTCAAACCAACATCAAGAACTGATCCTCACTTGAATCCATTGAGCTACTAAGGGGATCTTATGGACCTATAGCTCGAAGCTCCAATGATACGTGAATAACTGACTAAACTCTTTAGTCAAGGGATCCACCATCCATTAATTGCTAGTCACTCCACTAAAAACCGACAACTGAACTCTCCTTACTACAGATATATTATGTGTCCATCTTAACCAATCAATAGTGCGGTAACCCTTCACAGATCGCTCGTAAGTACAGCTTGGCCAATAACCGTTATGCTCCTGTAGTTACATCTAACTCCTTAAGTACCACTGATCCCGTTAATGAACATAAGTCATAGTCCTACTATGACTGAGTCCTCTCTTCCAAAGATAAGTTGTGGCAACTATGTTCAAGACCCGAAATCATCCCTTAAGGGAGAAATCTATCTACTTACCCCATTCCATCTCGCATAACTGAGTTCCCAGCTACCAAACCAAACAAGTCCCCAAAAAGGTAGTCATGTTGAGTTGTTAATCTAGCCACTCTCACCCATTCTAATCAAAGGACCACCCTCAAAGACAAGAGTTCCCAAAACACTCAGGATTGAGATCATGCCACTTATGGTCGTTTAGGTGAGATGTAAGTCTCAAGTATCAATGGTGTTATATAAAGAGACTAGTCATCTCGTGGTTCGGTCTTATACAAACTCTTTGTATAGACACCCCCGCTAGCATATCTCCACATGAATGGTCAGGATTTATCATCTCTAGTAGTTCACAACACTTGTAAACCTCTACAAAGTTGATCGTATCCATAGTGTCACCAGGATCAGGTATCCCACCTTAATCGTTATACTACAGACCTATTTAGGTTATCACCTAAGGCATGATCCACTTGTATATCTCATATACATGCTGAAATTCACATACGATAACCTTGGAGCTTTGTTTATTGGATATGAATAAATGCTAGAATGAAATAACTCTTATTTTACACATAACAATGTGTATATATTACAAACAACGAGACTCCGGGACAATTAGGACACCAATCCCAATAGTATCTCAAAAGTATCGTTTAGTGAAACTCTTTCACTTGATAGCTTATCCGTGAGTTCTTTCCGAATGAGGCAACTACTAAATTTAGAAAAACATTATTTCTTTTATCTCACGGTTACCATAAAACCACCAATAACCTCCTACTCAATTGGTTATTAGAGAAAAAGATTTAATTATCATATAATATAATATAAATAAATATGATAACCAACTTATCATATTATATTTATAACCTATAGTTTTAATATTTCATCTCATGAAACATATAAACCATAGTTCTTTTTCTATTTTATGGTACTTAATGTAAATCATCTTTACATTAATTCCTCCACTTGATGTATCTTATATATCACACCAATTATATCATATATAATTGTATTTCCTCTTGTTAATTTGAACATTTCAATCCAACATCAAGAACTGATCCTTAATTGGAATCCATTAAGCTTCCAAGGGGACCTTATGGACCTGTAGCTCGAAGCACCAACCGTACGTGAATAACTGACTAAACTCTTTAGTCAAGGGATCCACCATCCATTAACTGCCAGACACTCCACTAAAAACCGAAAGATGAACTCTCGTTACTACAGATATATTATGTGTCCATCTTAACCAATCAGTAGTGTGATAACCCTTCACAGATCGCTCGTAAGTACAGTTTGGTATTTTACCATTTTTCCTGTGTAGTTACACCAAACTCCTTAAGTACCACCGATTTCTCTAATGAACAATAAGTCATAGTCCTACTATAACTTGGTCCTCTCTTCCAAAGAGAAGATGCGGCCACTATGTTCAAGACCCGGAATCAGCCCTTAAGGGAGCAATCTATCTACTTACTCCTGCTTTGGGGAAGGAGTAAATTCCATCTTGTGTAACTGAGTTCCCAGCTCCCCAATCAGACAAATCCCCAAAAAAGTAGGCTTGTTGAGTTGGCAATCTTGCCACTCTCACCCATACTAATCAAAGGATCGTCCTCATGGCAGGAGTTCCCAAAACACTCGAGATTAATGTCACGTCACATATGATCATTTTAGTGAGATGTAAGTCTCAATTATCAACAGCGTTATACAAAGAGACGAATCATCTCGTGGTTTGGTCTTATATAAAATCTTTGTATAGGACACCCGCGCTCACATGTCTCCACATGAATGGTCAGGATCTATCATCTGTAGTAGTACATAACACTTGTAAACCTCTACAAAGCGTGTCTTATCCATAGTGTCACCAGGATAAGGTATCTCTCCTTTATCCTTATACTATAGACGTTTTAGTTTATTACTTAAGGTATGATCCACTTATATATCTCATATACATGCTTAAGTTTACATACAATAACCACGGATCTTTGTTTATTGGATATGAGTAAATGCAAATAAAATAACTCTTATTTTATTAATAACAATGTGTACAAAGTTTACAAACTACGAGACTCCGGGAGAATTAGGACATCAGTCCCAACACCTTTGCCCTAATTCTCTTTTGAGTGACCTCGACCTTGGCCCTGGTATTGGCCGACAGCTTCGCTAAGAAGTCGACCACCATTGTCCCTTCATTGACGTCTTTGGCTTGTAGTGAATATCATGCTTGCTCAACTCTATTTCCCATTTCATGAGTCACCCTGACGCCTCTAATATTTGTAATACTTGCAACAAAGGGATGTTAGTTAAAATTGTAATTCGATGTGCTTGAAAATAGGGGCATAGCCTCCTTGTTGAGATGATTAGTGCAAACACAATCTTTTCTACCGATGGATATCTGGTTTTAGTCCCCCCTATTCCCCTACTTGTACAGTAGATTAGGCATAGATGGCCATTTTCTTCCACAACCAGAGTAGAGCTCACAACTATATTAGATGCTACTAAATAATGTAGTAAATCGTCCACTAGGATAGGTGTTACACCCCCTCCCAAGTTTTATCTCCCAAACCCAGAAGGAGATGTAAAGACAGGAGACACCACCCTTGTGATATTCACCATCCAAAGTACGTATGAATTAATTAATTTTAGCAGCGGTTACAAGCGTTCATTCTAAATATATTTTCAATTCTAATTAATTCTAACAAATTTTAAAGGTAACCCGATCTGAGTTTCGCTCTGTGAGAGAATGTTAGTTCTAGACCTTCAGTGACTTTTCCCCGAATGTTCCGCTTTCGCTACCTGGGGGGAAATAAAACATTGAAAATTTTGACCTAAAAAGCCTAATGAATGGTGTATTTTTTAAAGAAAAATGCTTTTTTTAGGAATTCATTTTTATAAACCAATTTCAAAATCAAGCAATCATCACACATAAGAATGCAACCCTTCCAGCTTGACAACTGGCTATCCATGGCATGATCATGTATTCCCCTGGGGTTCCCGTGAACTTCCTACTATGCATGTGGTGGAAACAATCCTAGTACCCTTATAGCTTGCCGAATGTGCACATGTCGACAATATCCCACTAGACATGCTAGAGACACACTAATAATTTCCTAGGGTACAATCCCAAGTTCCAATGCAACTTATGACATGCAAAGCAACAAGAATCAAATCAATAAGAAAAAAACATTTCCCAATCATGCCAATTTTCAAAATCTTACATATATATAATAATAACATATGAAAATAGTAAACCATTCACAGTCCTTTTGTTAATTTCCCTTAAAATCTTCCTCAAGCAGCTCTTATTGATTCCCCTAAATTCTACTTCTTTTCAAAGAAATCCTAAATTAGCCCAAAATTCTTCCAATAATTCTATTTTAGTCTTAAAAATAACCTTAAATCGAATTAACCAACTTACCCACTTCAAAATGCCTAAAAATAGGTCTAACCCTCAAAATATCACTTACTGAGGTTATTTTGTAGGCTAGTGGGTGACGTGGGCTGTTAGCATGCAGGATGGGCATAGCTAGGCAGCAGGTCTTGTATAGGCGTGAGCGTAACACAGCACTGGGTGTGGGCGAGCGCACATGAGCATTGAGCAATGTGTGCACGTGGGCATCTGCCTCGTCTAGGAGCACGCCTTGCGATGGACGTGTGCTGGGTTGTGCGTTCATGCTGTTGGGGACGCACGACCAATACTAGGGGCGTGTGCACATATGCACTGGGCGACAGACGACGGTTCTAGTACCCGCCCTATGCCTCCAGCTAAGTCTTCTTCTTTCCAATGCAAATTCCTCACTTCTCACCACTCCAAATTGAATGGCAGCCTAAGATCACCTAATACATTCTTCTCTAAACACTTCCATACTAATTTTACTTAATTATCACGAATGGATTGTGGAACTAACGTTCTCAAGTTTCCCTATTTATAGAAGTCCAAAAGCCACCGAAACTTGATACCTTGCCTCCTTTGCATGTCCAGATGCATTCAACATGAAAATGCCAATGCCTTCGCCTTGACACCTCCTCCTTGCATGAATTTGAAGTGTCCTTTTCTCCTTAAACCAATACATAGGCGCCCTTTGCATGCTTTGTGGTGTGCCCTCCTCATTCTTGCTTCAACTTCAACTTCACCAAATTTTTCCACTTGTTCTGACTTGTTGTCAACCTAAAATTGCTCCTCAAGCTTACCCAAACCAATGCATAACCCCTCTTGTCCATATAGCCTTTGTTGTTTGCATAGCCCTTCTTGGCCGCATAGCCCTTGTCAACGCATAGCCTCCTTGCGCCCACTCTAACCTCAAGACCAATGCGTGGCCATAAAATCATCCAATGCCTAGCCTCTTGGTTAGCGCATGCTCCATTCGTTTTTGTCCCTCTTAGCCCAACTTAACTACAATTTATATTTTAGCCCTCGTAAGTCTAATTCTCAACACTTAAGATATTTTCCTTATCTTTTATTCATCCTCAAGCTTCCTTATTATCCAAGTTTAACCTAATTTGCTTAGGTGAGATTCGAGGGCTTACAATAGGCTTGACAAGATGTGAAATTGTACCTAGATATTCTTTCAATTTTGAAAAAGCTTTGACACATTCATCTATCCATTCGAACTGGGATCCCTTATTTAAAGTCTTAAGAAAGAGTAAACATCTATCAGTTGCTTTGCTGACAAACCTATATAGCATTGTTATCTTGCCATTAAGGCTTTGAAATTGCTCGAGATTGGTTGAAGTGAACATGTCGAGGATTGCTTGGATTTTGTCTAGATTAGCTTCTATTCCTCTCTAATGAACCATAAAGCCTAGGTATTTCACCGACGTTTCCATGAAAGTACACTTAGTAAAATTTAATTTCATCTTGTATTTGCGAAGGATCTGGAATGCTTCTTCGTGGTCACTTCATGTTGATTGACTTTGATGCTTTTTACCAACATATCATCTACGTACATTTCCATGTTCTTTCCAATAAAAGGAGAAAACATGTAATTTACCATCTTTTGATATGTAACTCATGCATTATTATGTCCAAATGGCATGACTGTACAACAATATATATCCTTACTTGGAATGAAGGAAATCTTTTCTTAGTCAGGTTCAAACATCTTAATCTAGTTTTACCTGAAGAAAATCAGACATG
Organism: Benincasa hispida; assembly: GCF_027475165.1. NCBI lineage: Eukaryota > Viridiplantae > Streptophyta > Magnoliopsida > Cucurbitales > Cucurbitaceae > Benincasa > Benincasa hispida. Next base: position 34,488,395 of record NC_143488.1, on the reverse strand, counting down.
AGGATTTCCATAAGCAGCGAAATGATCATTCCAAATTTCATTCGAAATTGAACATAAACAATTACAGTCAAGAAACGGAAACTTATAGGTCATGCACAATACGAAATTACAACATGATTTACCAATTAGATCAAGAGAATGATTATACATACCTTTGAAGACTCATCTTCAAATTCCCTCGATCATGAACGCTCGTTCAATCTCCAAGACTACAACACTCGAACACTCGAACACAACGACCACAACACAGCACGATCATGGCGACCACCACATGAACATCGTGAACCCAATGAATGGCCTCCACAACCTCGACCTCGATCGAGTTGAGTAAGACACCCCCATAATGACTACCTTGGTATTCTTGGTGTGAGAATCCAGAAGTGTGGGCTCTGTGTGGACTTAGTTAGAGGATGAGATTGGAGGAAAAAAAATCATGTGAACGATTGAGCAAGTGGAAGATGACAAAGGTCTATCATATAGATGAATGCCCAATTGTTTAGCAAATGCTCCACGACCGTATAGCAAATGCTTCGCGATCATTTAACTCATACCAGATGAGTGAACTATCGTGTAGTGTCACTCCATGTTCGTTTAGTCTCTCCTCAACTATCGTTTAGTAAATCCTATGAAAGAGTAAAACAACATGCAGCGGAAGTATCAAGGATCTATAAGCTTTCTAATTCCCTAATTTTAACAAAAACTAAAGCATGCTCTTCTCAAAAAGTGGGTTTTCTGAACATACCTTTGATGAACACTCCAAGAAAATGCCTGTTCAGCTGCTGTCTTCACTTGCTATCAACGTGAACCACCTCAAATCCTTCCCTACTATGCTCTTAGAGCTTTAGGCAGAGTTGTGGGACTCAAGAACAGCTTGAAGATGTGAAGAAACCAGAGAAACTCACAGCAGCCTGACTGAAGAAGACAACTTCTTCTTCAGAAAAATTTCTCTCGAAATTCTTTATTATCCTCTTCTCCAACAAATCCAATCTTCTTTATATATATTTGATGAACATGCAAAGAGATGGAGTGCATGGCTTGCAGCTAATGCTTGGAGAATCAAAGTAGAGAAGATAATGCTTTTTATGTGAGCATAAAGAAGATGGTAATGGAAAAAACCCATTTTCCATTTTTGTGCAACATGCAAACAAAATTCCATTTTCTTTTTAAAAAAAATGATATTAAATCATTTTAATTCAAAATTTAATTTTCTTAAATTAATTTAAAAAATTAATTAATTTAATATCAAATATTTAATTAATTTTTGCACAATAATCATCTTTATATATTTAAATCATATTTAAATATTTATTCTCCTGTTTTGTTTAATTTGAATGTTTCAAATTAATCTCTCAAGCTACTCTAAAGCTTATCCATTTACGAGCTAGTAGGGGGACCTCGCGGACCTACAGATCATGGGCTTAAACGATTCGAGATTAATCGGCTAAACTCATTAGTCTTATCTAACCCCGATTCGTTACTAATGGGACACTCCACTATAGCCCATAGTTAAACTCCCCTCACTGTAGATATATTATGTCCACTTAATAATCATAATCAGTAAGTTGATCCTTCACAGGTTGTTCGTAATCACAGCTAGGTCAAAAATTCCGTTTTACCCCTGTGAATACATCTTGTTCCTTAAGTTCCTATTGATCCTCTAATGAACAATTCTGATTCATAATCTCTATGAATCAAATACTTTCTTTATCATGAGAAGGCGGGGCCCCTATTGTTCAAGACTTGGAGTTAGTACTTAAGAGAACAACCTATATGCTAACCCTAAATAGGGTAGGATTGAATTCTATCTTGCAAGGGTATGTCCCCAACTATTCATCCGGTCTTATCCCCAAAATGGTAAGTTTATTGAGCAGTGTTGTTGGACTACTCTAACCATTTTCAGATCAAAGGATAATCCCGAACAAACAGGAGTTCATAGCTAGCTTAGGATTAAGATCGAGTTAACCTAGGTTATATAATAAACGAAATAGTCAGTTTTAATAGTAAACAGTTGTTATAAAGAAAAGTGACTATTTTCGTGGTCCAGTCTATATGCAAACTCATTGCAGAGGATGCCCCCACTCTCATGTCTCAACATGAATAATTTGTGGATCACATCATTTATAGCACCTTACAACTTCTTGTAACAACTACAGAGTGGGCTGTATCCAATAGTATTACCAGAATGAGATATCCAATTTCATCCATATACTTATTAGACCATTTAGGCTATATACTGTCAACTTGATCCTGTTTATGTCACTACATAAAGTTACAGCATTCAGACTATAACCAATGATGCGTTTATTGGATTTTCATAATAAGATGCAAAATCAACAAATCATTGTTATTGATAAAATAGAATGTTTAACACGAACTGCGAGATCTACGACATTCCCAACATCCTATTCACTTGACAACAAACCGTGACTCTATTTTCGAGAATGGAAAATCTAAAATCTTACTAAATTTAGGAAAATATTTTTCCTTTTATCTCACGGTTATAATGAGACCACCAACAACCTCCCACTCAATTGGTTATTAGAGAAAAAGAGATAATTATCCAATAATTAATATTATTATAAATATATATGATAACCAACTTACCATATTATATCTATAACCTATAGTTTTAATATTTCATCTCATGAAACATATAAACCACAGTTCTTTTTCTATTTCATGATACTTTATGTAAATCTCATTTACATTAATCCTCCACTTGATGTATCTCATAAATCACACTGATCATATCATATATAATCAAATTGCTCTTGTCAATTTGAACATTTCAAATTAACACCAAGAACTGATTCTCTACTCGGATCCATTGAGCTACCAAGGGGACCTTATGAATCTATAGCTTAAAGCTCCAACGGTACATGAATAACTGACTAAACTCTTTAGTCACGGGATCCACCATTCGTTAACTGTCAGGCATTCCATTAAAGACCGACAACTGAACTCTTCTTACTATAGATATATTATGTATCGATATCATCCAATCAACAGTGCGATAACCCTTCAAAGATCGCTCGTAAGTACAACCAGGCCAATAACCGTTATGCCCCTGTAGTTACATGTAACTCCTTAAGTACCCCTGATCCCTCTAATGAACATAAGTCATAGTCCTACTATGACTGAGTCCTCTCTTTCAATGAAAAGTTGTGGCCATTATGTTCAAGACCTGAAATCAGCCCTTAAGGGAGTAATCTATCTACTTTCTTCTGCTTTGGGGAATAAGTGAATTCTATCTTATGTAACTGAGTTCCCAGCTCCCATATTAGACAAGTCCCCAAAAAGGTAGGCATTTTGAGTTGGCAATCTAGCCACTTTCACCCATACTAATCAAAGGATCACCCTCAAAGGCAGGAGTTCCCAAAACACTCAGGATTGAGGTCATATCACCTATGGTCGGTTAGGTGAGATGTAAGTCTCAAGTATCAATGGCATTATATAAAGAGACAAGTCATCTCGTAGTCCGGTCTTATACAAACTCTTTATATAGGACATCTTTGCTCGCGTGTCTCCACATGAATGGTCAGGATCTACAATCTGTAATAGTTCACAATACTTGCAAACCTCTACAAAGCAGGTCGTACCCGTAGTGTCACTAGGATCAGGTATCCCTCCTTAATCTTTATACTACAGACCTTTTTAGGTTATCACTTAAGGCATGATCCACTTGTATATCTCATATACATGCTTAAGTTTACATACAATAACCATGGAGCTTTATTTATTGGATATGAGTAAATGCCAAATAAATAACTCTTATTTTATTCATAACAATGTGTACAGTTTACAAACTATGAGATTCCGAGAGAATTAGGACACTAATCCCAACAGTACCCTGAGTATACATCCGTGAAATTCAGCATCTCCTGCTCATGAAAGCGGTCCTTTGATTTGTATGGCTGAATGTGGCCAGATTGCCAACTCAACAAGCCTACCATTTTGAGGATTCGTCTGATTAGGGAGCTAGGAACTCAGCTACACAAGATGAAATTCACTCCTTCCCCGATGTAGGGACAAGTATATAAATTGCTCCTTTAATGGCTGATTCCGGGTCTTGAATATAGTGGCCACACCCGCTTCTGGCCCGAGAGGACTTGGTCATAGTAAGACTATGACTTATTGTTCATTCGAGGAATCAGTGATACTTAAGGAGTTAGATATAACTATAGGGGTAAAACGGTATTTTGGCCCAACTGTAGTTACGAGCAATTTGTGAAGAGTTATCGCATTATTGATTGGTTATATCCAATGGATACAGAAAATATCTATAGTGCAAAGAGTGAAACTGTTGGTCTTTAGTGGAGTGCCTGACAGTTAACGGATGTGATTAAAGAGTTTAATTAGTTATTCACGTACCATTAGAGCTTCAAGCTACAAGTTCATAAGGTCCCCTTGGTAGCTCAAAAGAATTTAGTTGAGAATAAGTTGTTGGGTTAATTTGAAATGTTCAAATTAATAAGAGAAATTTAATTATATATGATATAATTAAACATATTCAATTATATATGATATAATTGACATAATGTATATGATACAATATAGTTTAATTGGAGGAACAAATATTTGAATATGATTCAAGTATGTTTTCTATGAATAAGATTCATAGTTGTTTAATTTAATATAAATATGATTTATATTAAATATCATAAAATAGAGAAAAAGAATTATAGTTTATATTGTATATGATGCAGTATTAAAATTATAGGTTATAAATATAATATGATAAGTTGGTTATCATATTATTTTATAATTATTAATTATTTGATAATTATCCCCTTTTTCTCTCTAACCATCTTAGTGGGAGGTTAGTGTTTTTTTTTTATGGAAAATTGAATAAAAAGAAAAACAAATTTTCTTATTTTTTTTCTAAGTCTTCCACACGAATTGTGAAGAGCCTATGCAATAGACTAGGTTCACTACACGATTGAGAAAACTCTATGCGATAGTCTACATGACAAAACACAGAGCATATGCGATAAGCTCTTTGTCTATGCGATAGCCTAACAATTGAAGCAGTTCCTATGCGATAGTGCTTCTTCTTCAATCGTCTTCCTCCTCCAAACTCTTAAATACCCTCCTAACCAAAATAGGCAGAGCCTACCACTCCTAGGTTCTCACCCTCAAAATACCAAGGTCACCAAGCGGTAGTGTCTTCCCTTTTGGTTCGTGAGTTTCTTGAAGAGGGTCTTCAAGATCTTGTTGCTGTGTGTTCGTGGAGTTTGAGATACTTCGAGGGGATTTATGCGAAGAAGAGTTCTTTAAAGGTATAATCTCATAATTATATATCTTATTTGAAAAGCAAGCTGTAATTTACTTATAATGCATAATTTGTTTGTGTTTACTATAAACTTATGTTTTCAATCGAAATGGAATTCAGATGATCCGCTTCCGCTCAAAGATTTCCTCATGTTGAGATGTCCTTAAGTTTATTTAATGTAATTACAGTAATCAAGTCAAATGGTGATGAGTTTTATCCTTTTATTTTTCCTTAAGTTTCTCTACTTAGCTTTTCTAAACGATCACCTAGCGTGTCGTGTTTTCTAAATGATCATTTACCTATTACTAGACGATATCTAAGTAAAACCTACATGATCTTGTAGCTTTATCTAAACGATAAGCATCCCCGCTATACGATAGCCTTCTTTCCTACTTGCTTATCATTCGTTCTACACGATCAGCACTTTCCTCCTTCCTCTACCAAATCCACCAAAGACCATGCTTTGGATTCTCACTCCGAGATTACCAAGGGCTCTAAGTGGTGGTGTCGTCCCTGCTTCTGCTTGCTCGTGGTTGTTCGTGTTGTTGTCGTTCGTGTAGATGATCGTACTACTATAGCCGAATGTTTGCTGGGCGATAGAGAATGTAGAGAGCTGCGTCGAGTACGAAGTGAAGAGAGTCTTCAACTGGTATGTGAACTCAATCCCTTGTATTTTATTTATCAAAGCATGCCATTAATTAATGTTAAATTGCATAACTATCTGTTAGAATGTGTGTGTGGTATTTCGATCACAATGAAATCAGAAAGATCCGAACGCGCTCATGGATGATCTTCGATAAGAGTGCCTTCACCAATAACTCTAGAATATTCTAGAGAAGATACACTTTTATTTTTCTTCAACTTAAAATTTTGATCAAATGGAATAACAGTTTGCTTACTCTCAAAATGATCAAATTTTCTCAGCATAGTCTCTATATAATGAGATTGAGAAAGTATGTATCCACTTGGATTTCTTATTATTCAAATTCCAAGAATAATATCAGCAAGACCAAGGTTTTTATATCAAATTTGGATTTAAACATCCTTTTAGTGGAATCAATGACTGTCACAACCCCTCCCCAACTCACTTCTCAAACCCAAAACGAGGCATGAAGATAGTAGATACCACCCCTTTATGATATTTACTGCCCAACTATTCCGTTCTTAGTTACAGTTATGCGTAAAATATGAATTTTATACATACGATAGTTCATTGCCCAACAAACTAACTTAACAATTTTGCACAACTTGACCTATAATTTTTACAGACTATAGTTTACTCATGATATCCAATCCTAGTTTCAGGCACATGACTAGCAGCATTAGATCTTTGGTATGTGGCAGATCTTAACCTCTTGTGGCGGTTCAAGACCAATATCTAGAACTCATCTTATGGCTACCTAGGAAGGAAAAAACATTTTGAAAATGCAAGCCGACAAGCTTAGTGACTTTCTCAAATAAAATCATAATTCAAAACATTCTTGAATCAATAACTAACATGTGATAAAACTATAAGCATGTTACTAAACATGAGGTAGACCAACTCCATACTTCAAAACATACTTCAAACCTGTACTTTGACTTTATTGAGGTAGACCAACTCCATACTCCTAGTTAATAAGGTGGAACCATACACACACTGCTCACTGAGGTGGAACCAACTCAACACACAGTTTTTATGCTAATGTGGAACCAACTCAATGCATAGCATTCGTCATACGTGCACATAGAGCTCTCGTCTTGGTACTAGGTTTCATAATTATGAAACTTCTTTGGAAATCATAGCTTAAGCATTCAAACTAGAGTTCCAATTAACTCAAATCATAAAAACAAAATCTTTAATCTTTGGTAGATCAAGACTTTCTTTAAAAACAGTCACTCACTCTTAATCGATAATTGCTCTTCCTTCGTCTGGAATTCTTGAGCTAAGGGATTTATACTCAACTTAGAATATTAAAATTAGGGCTAAATTAACCTTAGAATACATTTTGATTCTAACTTCGTCTTACCAACCCTAACAGGTGAGAACTAAGCTTCCTAACCAACCAATACTGTTTTGGACGCAAGGTTACCTTTTTGTTGACAAGGCTTGGTTGCCTGGCCTACCCTGCCAATGCCCAGACAGGGTTCCAACGCCTGGTTCTGAGGGGTCTAATGCTTGGTTGGGTCTCTTGGACGCCTAGCCTCCCCTTCCTCCTTCAGGTTCTACTCTCATCTCACTCTTACCCTTTAAAGGGAAGAAGAAATTTGTGATGACAAATGAAGTTCCTTCTTCAAGGTATTTATATGCTCTCCAACTCCTCTACAACTTGACATTTAGCTTGCATGGAGGGTCTACTTGTCATCAATCTAGGGTGGCCAATGCATGGCTTCTTGAAGGTGTTAACCTCAGAGTTTGCAGGCCTTCTCCTTGCTCCACTCGTAGGCCATCTCCTACATGCATGTTGATCATAAGTGCCCCTTCCTTGCGTGTCCAATGCATGGGTCCTCTTTGGTGTCAATCTCATGCCCTAGTTTTTGAGCTCTCATTTCCAGCACTTAGCCAAAACCCATTATCCTTACTAGTCTTATGCGTTCACTTGCCCTTGGTATACGTTTGAAACTTTCACAACTCCAACTATGTCTTCAACTTAGGTTAGCATACCGAAGCTTAAGCTATTACTCCTTACATACTTAGCACTTGGTTAACTTTTCCCTCACTATATGGACTATGCATCCACTTTTCCTCCACACACTTAGCAAAATTTCTGCTTTGAACATACCATACGTCCACACCTATTCCCTTCACTTGGTTTTTCCAATCTCAATTCATGGTTTGTCCCACACAACCCTTAGGTAGTTTCCATGCGTTTCCTTAACCCTACCCAAAAATGGCCCATCATGCATCTCGGAGGGTCCTAGTATGCGTCCCACTTACGTAGTTTCCAATACTTAGCTCAATTTTACTTCTTTTAGGTCAACTCATGCCTTAAAGTATTTCCAAGCCCAAAGCACATCTCAAACACTTAGTCCATTTCCTTCATTCTTCACTATGCCATGGTTCTAACACCCAACTTTATGATTTAAATATTAAAAAACATGAATCAGGATTTATGTTAAGAAATGGTATTTAATTAATTTAATATTTGATATTAAATTAATTAAATTAATTAAAATTATTTAATTATTAATTATTTATTAAAAATAAATTTTATTTAAAATTAATTATCAGAATTAATTTTTTAATTACATAATAAAAAAATAAAAAAATGATGAAAAATGAAAAATGGAAGTGAAGTGGGTTATTCCCATTTTTTCCATTTTATTACACCTAATCTCCACCCAAATTGAGAGAGAATTACCGCCATCTTCTCTTTATTTCCATTTTGCATGTGTTAACATGATAAAAGTGAAGTTTTTACAGCAAAAAAGGGATGGTTTTTTTGTTCAATGAAGAAGAAATAGTTCTTCATTTTTCTAGACACCAAAACTTCATCTATTGTTGAAATTCCCTTGAAATAATTCTCATTTTGGATCCCAAAATCCAATCTAAGGGCCAAGAGGATAGTATGAAAGATCTTCTGGTAGTCTACATCAAGTTCTTGATCAATTTCGAGGATTCTTCAAAGGTAAAAACTCATAAACCCTATGTATGTATCTTGACCTTGCATGCTTTTAATCTAAAATTAATGTTGTTAGAGTGCTTAAGGTCCTAGTTGCTTCCACACGTTAATTGTCAACACCATCAATTGGTATTAGAGCATGATTTAATCACTCAATTTACATTAATTTTAGCCTGGTGATTATTTTTCATAGATTTCTATTTAATTATGTTGTAACTGTTGTTATTGGCTCTTTGTTTATGGGTCTTAATGTGTGATTAAGAGTCTATAAATTTGTTAGAGTTAATAGTGTTGTAAATATGTTGTAATTGAAGAAGATTGGAAGCATGTTCAGCAACTGAAAGTAGCACTTTTGCTACTACCCTTGCAACGTTGGCAATGCTGCTCATCAAGCAACCCAGAAACGCGCACGCGAGCTTCATCTAGTTTGAATGGCTTTGGTTTGTCTGGTTCGGATAAAAAAGGTTTGGTTCAGCTATTTTAGGTCTAATTCAGCCCATTCCCTTGCCTTGGAGGTTCAATTCGAATGTTTTGGATCCAGTTTGGGTTAGTTCGGGTGGTCCAAAAGCGGTCCAAACCTATTTTTAAATTATTCATGTAATAATTTAGGGTTTTGCTTGCCTGGGATGCCAAAACTAGTCCATATCAGTGTGTGTTTAATTATTTATGCATTATGAATGTATGTTATAATTAAATCAATCTTGTATGTGCATAAAATATGTCATGTAGATTTAAATCCCACCATAGAAAGCATGTATCATGCATTGAAAGTATGTTATAATTTCTTATAATATATAGTATGCATGATTTACGGTTTCATGTATTTAATATAATTTGTTATGGATTAATTAGCATGTCTATAATTTATAAAGTGTTATAAAATGGATTAGACACTTAAAATCTATAAAAAGATAAGAAGCATGCTTACCTAGGGTTAACAAATAACAACTTGTTTTAAATAGTTAAAATAGGTCGTTATCTTGTAAAACTATGATTACAAACTCACCCGGACTGAATCCTATCTAAGGCTGGAGGTACTTAAGTTACGGTTTATGGAACACTTGCCACTGGGGATTTAAGTCAGCTTTTGAGCATTGTTAACTTGGTTTTATGAGCATGCGTGAGCGATGTGAGGTAATAAATTGGTTTATCACTTAGACATTGTAGGTCAATTCCAAATATAAATATTATACTTGGACAAAAACCTAGACTTAAGTTGTATATATTAGCTAAAATATACCTAAGTAAACATTTACCCAAAACAAATAGAACACTTTAGTGAGAGATTAATAATATATAAGATATATTGTTTTTAGCTCTCGCGTTCTTAAGAGTTCATACCGTGATATTCATGCTCAATTTCGAGTCACCCTGGGAGTCCTCCATTTGGAAAGTGTTTACATGGGTCAATATCAAGGTGAATAGGGGAAGTTGTTCATAGTAAGTGGGAGAAGAAAGTGTGCCAACACATTCGGCGGTCTCTTTCATTAGGTTGGACCGTGAGATTCCTATGTTGTGCCTGCTTGTCATTTTTAGGCGGCATTGGCTAGTCGTCTTTTCAACGACTATCCCCTTGGAGGGTTGTAACGTGGGATTCGAAACAACTCAAACACTAGAAATAGATGAGGTATCTTAGGTCAATTCCCAACTTTGACTCTCCAATTCGATAGAATTTTTGGGTCTAACCTCTGAAGTCTAAAAATGGAAGGTTTCACTTACAAGAGTTAGTAATCGTTAGTAATCTCTTGACCAAAATGGTATCTAAATAACTATAGTAATAAAGAGTTATTCTGGAGTTAGTATTTAGTCAAGAATATCTCGTTTCAATGAAGGAGTATTTGGCGACCACTCAGTAACATCTATTTTGACTCACTAAAGTATCGTTACAAATAAATAATGAAATTTGGGTACATTATTACTTTTGCTAAATTTTGATTGGATTTAAAAAGCAATTTATTGTTTAGAATGTGTTTATTTTTTCAGCATGTTGAATTCTTCTAAAACACTTGCTTCTAATAAATTTAACAGTTTTAAATATTCAACATGGAAATCAAATATAAACATAATACTAGCAAATGATGGTTTAAGGTTTGTTTTAATTGAGGAATGTCCTCTAATTCCCAGCTCATCTGCAAACCAAAAAGTTTGGGATGCTTATGACAGATGGATTAGGGCGAATTAAAAGGCCCGAGTCTATATATTAGTGAGCATATCCAATAAATTAGCTAAGGAATATAAGAGCATGGTTTCCGCTAAAGAAATCGTGGATTTGATGCAAACATTATTTGGACAATCCTTCATGCACGATTCTCTCGATAAAGTTTATAACTATGACATAAAGGATACAACCTTTATTAACAAACATGTTCTTGATATGTTGAAAGTAATAAACAGGAATATCATAGATAAGGATGCCAAAAAAGCACAACAAAGTAAATATGATTTACTCATTGTTGAAACATGTTTAGTGAAAAATGATAAATTAACCTGGATATTAGATTCAGAAGCCGCTAATCATATTTGTGCTTTCTCTTAAGAAACTAGTTCCTAGAGGCAGCTTACAGAAGGCGAGACAACTTTCAAGCTTGGGACTGGGGAGGTTGTCTCAGCTAAAGCAATGGGAGATAAGAAGTTTTTTGTTGAAGATAGATTCATTTTGCTTGAAAATGTATTTTATGTTCCTGCTATGAGGAGGAATTTAATATCTATCTCATGTTTGCTAGAACAAAGTATAAAGTTTCTTTTGAAGTTAATGAAGTGTTCATTATTTCAAAATGAATTAAAATTTGTTCTACAAACTAGAAAACAATTTATATGTGTCAAAACCAACTGAGGCAAAAGCTGTTTTGAATATAGAAATAGTTAAAACGGCTAAAACTCAAAATAAAAAATGAAAATTTTCTTCTAATGCCTATGTTTGGTACTTAAGACTTGGACACATAAATCTCAATAGGATTGGGAGATTAATAAAGAGTGGATCCCTAAATTAGTTAGAAAACAACTTTACACCTCTGTGTGAATCATGTCTTGAGGGTAAGATGACCAAAAGATATTTCACGTGAAAAGGTGTTAGAGCCAAGGATCCCTTAGAGCTCATGCATTCAGACCTCTGTGGTCCAATGAATGTTAAAGTACTAGGAGGGTATAAATATTTCATTAGTTTTATTGATGATTATTCTAGATATGACTATATTTACTTGAGGCATCATAAGTTCAAAACCCTGAAAAGTTCGAGTATAAAGCAAAGGTTGAAAACCGATTAGATAAAAAGATTAAAGCACTTTGATCAGATTGAGGTGGAGAGTATATGGATTTAAAATTTCAAGACTATATGATAGAACATGCAATTTAGTTTGAACTCAAAAATATCTGGTACACCTCAAGAGAATGGTGTAGTGGAAGGAGAAATGGAACCTTGTTGGACATGGTCCATTCAATAATGAGTTATGCTTAGTTACCTAATTCATTTTGGGGACATGCAGTAGAGAATGTCGTTTACATTTTGAACATGGTTCCCTCAAAAAGTGTCTTTGAAACACCTTATGAATTATGGAGAGGATGTAAAATTAGTTTACGTCACTTTAGGATTTGGAGATGCCCAATACATGTGTTAGCTCAGAACTCAAAGAAGTTGGAACGCCGTTCAAAAGTATGCCTATTTGTAGGATACCCCAAAGAAACAAAAGGTTGTATATTTTATGATCCTCAAGATGACACAGTATTTGTATCGACAAATGCAACATTCTTAAAGGAGGACCACATAAGAAATCATCAACCTCGCAGTAGCTAGTATTAAATGAAATGTCCAAAAAAGCTATGGACAGATCAACAAAGGTTGTTGATCAAGTTGGTTCTTCAATAATAGTTGTTGGTGAGATTCGTCCATCACATCCTTCTCAAGAGTTGAGAGTGCCTCGACATAGTAGGAGGCTTGTTCAATAGCCTGACTGTTACATGGGTTTGACAGAAACTCGGGTCGTCATACCTGATAATGGCTTAAAGGATCCATTGACCTTTAAATAGGAAATGGAAGATGTGGATCGAGACCAATGGATAAAATTCATGGACCTCAAAATGGAGTTTATGTACTTCAATTCAGTCTAGGAACTTGTAGATCAACCAAATGAGGTAAGACCTATTGGTTGCAAATGGATCTATAAAAGGAAACGAGACCAAGCTTGTAAGGTATAGACCTACAAAGCTAGATTCATGGCAATAGGGTTTACCCAAAGAGAGAGGGTGGACTATGAACAAATCTTCTCTCCAGTTGTCATGATTAAGTATATTAGAATACTCTTATCCATTGTTGCCTTTTATGATTATGAGATATAGAAAATGGATGTCAAGACAACCTTTCTAAATGGCTATCTTGAAGAGAGTATCTATATGTCTCAACCAGAGGGGTTTATTGAATAGGGTCAAGAGCAAAAGGTTTGCAAGCTTAAAAGATCCATTTATGGTTAAAACAAACATCTCGATCGTGAAATATTAGATTTGACACTGCGATAAAATCTTATGGTTTTGAACAAAGTGTTGGTGAACCTTGTGTTTACAAGAAAATTGTCAACAAGACTGTAGCTTTTCTAACTCTAAGATGCACAATATGTTCTTGGAATCCAAATAGTTCGAAATCACAAGAACAAAATGCTAGCATTATCTTAGGCATCTTATATAGACAAGATATTGTCTAGGTATAAAATGTAAAATTCCAAGAGAGGTTTGTTACCTTTTAGGCATGGAATTCATCTGGTTAAGGAACAATGTCCTAAGACACCTCAAGATGTTGAGGCTATGAAACGAATTCCTTATGCACGAGTAGTTGGGAGTTTGATGTATGCCATGTTGTGTACACGCCCAGACATCTGCTATGTAATTGGAATAGTCAGCAAATTTTAGTCCAATCCTGGATATGATCATTGGACTATCGTTAAAAACATCTTCAAGTATCTTCAGAGAACGAGGGACTATAGGCTTGTGTATGATTGTTTGATGGGAAATTTTAGTAATGAGAGAAAAGATATAGATTATCTAATAAAATTCAATGGAAAAAGAATCTTGGGGAAATTATGTAGATTGAACCAGTTCTATCATAAACTTAATAAAATTCATGCAATTAGTTGTTCCATAGTTCATTAAGGATTACCCCTAGTGCCCTAGTTAGCCAATTAGACAATTAGCCCTAATTTAGTTCTTAATTGCTTCCTAAAGACATTCCACAATTAATCTCTAAATTGCATTAAACTCTTGAGTTTTCTTAACTATGACACTCTTGAAACTCAGAAGACTGAAAATTCAAGCATGATTATATGACCGTTCTAAATTAGTGGATTCTTTCAAGAAAATAGGAAAATAAGTCCAAACTTTCAATCAAGATCACTAATTCTTGCAACCTAATTACAATTTTGCTATAAAGGCATGTAATTTTGCATGAAAAAATCAACTAAATTTGATTTGTCAGTTCATTTTTAATTGATTTCATTAAAAATCTCAGCAAGAACATTCAAGAACAACAAATTGCATAAAAGAAATTGAAGAAAATTCTCAAGAATTTGTTAATCTACATAATTCCCAAGAAAGAAATTACCTACTCATGGAGAGGAAAATTCTTCAATAAATCCATTGAGTCTTACATTAAAATTTACAAAGATTGAAGAAAATTTGACAGAAACTCTCAAGAATTACAAAGAAAAGCTCTAAAGTTCGTCAAAATTGAGATCTCTCCATTGCTAAAATCCGAAAAATCTGAATATTATATCTGTTGAGGCTCACAGCATATCGACCCTAGGCTAACGTTGGTCCACACTGGCTTGTGCAAGGGGCGCAGGTGCTTTTTATTTTTCCATCAATCTGCAAAGCGTTGCAATCTTGGGTGGAGTGTTGCGACGCTGCCCTATTTTGCAGCATTTTAGTGCATTCTATCTTATAACATTGAGCTAGCATTGGACTTAGTTATGGAGAGAGCGTTGCGACGCTTCGAGTGGTGCTGAAGTGTGTAACTTTGTTCCTTTTGAGGGGTAGAATGGTAATTTCTATTTGTTCTTCTTCTAAGTACATTCTTTTGACTAATTTTACTTCATTTAGCTCCAAATTTCTCGTGATGACTCCAAAGGTGTCGAGATTGGAATTTACCTATAAAATGGACGTTTTAAGCAAATAAGTGTAGTAGAATTGAGGGATTTAACATAGAAATCATAGCACTTTTCAAGACCTATTAAAATACCTCCAACTTAGCTCTTGGTCGTCCCGAGTAAGTTAAAAACTAGAAATATGCATTCATTCAAGCAAAATGTTAATATGTTTTTTGTTTATTAAAACTTATTCAAAACTTTCATTCACTTATTCGAATTGTTCATATGCTCAATTTTCTTTGCACCAAAAAATTGATTCTCATCTCTTTTCTCAACAATCAAAGAAGTAAGGATACGAACATCTATTTAGAAGTTTAAAATTTTGCTAACAAAAAGTTTGAAATTTATTTTTGAAGAGAAAGGGTCTTTTCCTTGCAAAGTCATAAAAGAAAACTACAAATTAGTATATTTAAAGGTCAAAACTAGTGGAAAAGTGACGTCTAACTCCCAATTCTTCTTCGCCCTACACTGGCTTGGTTGTCGTGTTGGGTTTTATGTCCTAAAAACTCGCAGTTTATAAAATGATAAATATTTTTTATAATCAATATACTAGTTATTGATCTCATAAATTGTATGAAAGACTAAATCCAATAAAGTAAGACCCATGACTATTGTATGAGTACTTGAACTTTATGTGGAGACATAAAAGTGGATCGGGTTTGAGTAAATAGTAAAAATGATCTATGGTACATGAATGAGGTTGGGTACCTTATTCTGGTAACACCATTGGATGCAGCCTACTCTATAGTTTTTACAAAGAGTTGTAAAGTGCTACATACGATGTGATCCTAATTCGTACATGTATGACATGAGGAGTGGGGGCGTCCTATGCAATGAGTTTGCATAAGATCAGGACCAAGAAATAAGTCACTTTTACTTTATCACGCTGTTTACTGTTTAATACTGACTATTTCACCTAGATAACCTAGGTAACTCGATCTTAATCCTGAGCTAATTATGAACTCTTGTTTATTCGAGATTGCCTTTAGATTTTCATAGTTGAGGGTTGGCTCAACAACGCCGGCTCAATAAGACTCCCATTTCAGGGGTAAGACCGGATAGATAGTTGGGGACATAGGGTGCAAGACGGAGTTCACGCCTACCCGATTTAGGGATAGAAGAAAGGTTGTTCTCTCAAGTACTGAATCCAGGTCTTGAACAAGGGGTCCCACCCTCTCATTGGGCTAAGAGAGTTTGGTTTAGTGATTGGATCACAAACTAGTTGTTCATTACAGGATCAGTAGGGACTTGAGGAATAAGATGTAATCTCGACGGTAAAACAGATATTTGACCCAGCTGTTATTACGAACAACCTATGAAAGGTCGACTTGCTGATTATGGTTAAATCATGTGGACATAATATATCTATAGTGAGGGGAGTGCAACTATGGGCTTTAGTGAAGTGACCCATTAGTTAACGAATAGGGATTAATTTGGTGTAATGAGTTTAGCCAATTAATCTCGGATCGTTGGAGCCTATGATCTATAGGTTTACGAGATCTCCTTACTAGCTCGTAACGGATTAGCTTTAGAATAGCGTGATAAGTTAATTTGAAACGTCAAATTAGAATTAAGGGAATTAGTAATTATATGAGATATAATTACATGTTTAATTATAGAATTAAACGAAATAAGAGAATTTATATATATTTAAATATGATTTAAATATATAAAGATGGATATGTGTTAAAATTAATTTAATATTTGATATTAAATTAATTAAGTTTTATTTAATAATTAATTTATGAAATTAATTAATTTTTCTTTTTTAAAATCAAAATAGATTTTTTAAATTAAAATTTGATTTTATGATAAAATTGAAAAGAAAAAAAAACACTTACATGGAAAAAAGAGATTTTTCATTATCCATCTTTGTAGTTGCTCACACATGAAACATTTGCTTTGGCTTTGTCTTCTCCAAGCATGAGTTGCAACTCATGCAACTCACTCCTTTGCATGTTGATCTGCAATATAGTGAAGAGATTGGAGTGCAAAACGATGATACAATCTATAGAGAATTTTAGAGAAAATTCGAGTTGAAGAAAGGATTCTTCAACAAGGTTGTTGTAGTGAGCTTTTCTCCTTCATCCCTTGATTCAAACTTGTTTTCTACAACTAGAGAAGGAATTTGAATGCTTAGATGATTCTTGTGCTTCCGATGTTGCTGATACAATCCTACATGTCGGTCTAAGATATACCTAACCTGCAAAAAAGAGAGACAATCCTAAGATAAGGGTGCCTTTTTAAACCCATGCACACAAATTTTAATTGGCATTTCTTTTATCTAAAGAGATAACTTTCCCACTCTGACCGCCGGAAACTTATCACTCTTTTCTCGTGGGCCCTAACTAGACATGAGGGAGGTTGCTCTTTTTACCTCTATCCATGCACACACACACGTTAGTGAAAGTTATGTTATTTTTATTTTGCAAGCTTACTTAATTAACTTTTTTTAAAAAAAATATGCTAGCAACTTTCTTTTGTCTCTTTTTTTTTTTTTAGAATGGCCTATTTTATCCTCTTTGTTTAGACTTGCTACTCTAAAAAGATAGTTCTTGTTAGACCAAAAGTTGTCCTATTAGGGTGACAAAGAAAATTAAGTATTAAGATTCTAAATAAATCTAAATGCTAAGTATTTGATTTTCTTTATGAAATTAAAAGGAAAATAATTTTTCTTTTGAAAAATGGTTTCAAAATTTTGTTAGAAAATTTTAAGAGGTCTAAAATTTTGTTTGTATCTTTACTTCAAAGAGTGTGTCATCAAAATTTCATTGATAAGAATCAAAATATTGTGTAAATCAAATGATGCATAAAACAAAATGAATGTGGTTATTTTATTGTGTGTTTTCATGCATTTAATCATTTATGCATTTAGTCATTTATCGCAAAATAGTCTTTTGGAGCATAAAAAAGAAATCATGATACACAATCTCAAAGTCATCATCATAGAGCCACAGACATATAGTCAAGATATCAAAATATCAAAATGACATAATCTAAATCTAACCTGAGCACAAATACTCAAGGGTTTCAAACATGCATTTATATATCATTATAGAGCAAAAATTCTAGCAAGGTTCATTTTTCTATGAAAAAATATAAAAAACATGCAAGCAATGTTTCCCATCGCCAACTTAAAAATTGAATATTGTCCTCAATGTTTAAACTAGGCATATAGGTTCAAGAACAAAAAGTAAGGGATGTAGAGAGAAACTTTTCCCAGGTTTTTGTGGTTGCTTATTCTTTGCTTGAGATAATTCCTTGTTTTTGTTTTTTTTTATTCTTTTTTTTTGTCAGCTTTCTTTTTTTTCTTGAGTTTACTTACAAAGAAAACAAAAAATAAATTATTTTTTCATTCTTTATTATAAAACATGCTGAGAAATGTATAAATAAGAAAGTAAGAAAGAAAAAAAATGAGAGAGAAAAAAAATGAAAATGAAAAGAAAGAAAAAAATTGTCTTGTTTTTGCAAATTTTTAGCGTCGTTTGCTCGATGTTGGTGAAGAGGGATATCAAATGTACGAGGGATTAGTCAAATGCAAGTCCAATTGAACTTGGTTTACATGCCCTTCGTTGTAGACTTTAAGCATGTTTCTATTCACCTTGAAGATTATTTTTTAGGGAACATCAAAATTTTCAGTCTTGTTAGGCCATTTATTCTTGGGATCCTTGAAACAACTTCCCAAGGATTTGCTCTTCTTAGGGGATGGAAGAGTATTGGACTCAATCACTTTTTCGTGCATTTTGATAGAGCAAAAGTTAGAAGCCTTACTTTTGTTTTTGTTATTAGAAAAAAAAAATGAATTAGAATCATGAGTTAAAGGTTGTTCTTTCAAACAAACTTTGTGTTTGAGATTTTGAATTTATTTTTAAAATATCAACATTTTTGCAAAAATTGTTGGGGGTATTCAAATCATCATCTTTTGAAGAAGATTGATCATTTTTGCAAATTTCAAGAGAATAAATAGAAACATGCTTTTTTTTTTTGAAACATTATGTTCGCAAAAATTAAGAGATGCATGAGAAGAATCATGATAAATCTAATCAAAGTCATAATCTATAGAGGGAGCTACTAAACAACTAGAATTTGCACACAACATGGAATCCACAATATCATCTATCTCATCATGTGTATATATGGAGCAAAGAGAAATATACTCTTCTGGAAATTTCATGGCATCATAAATGTCAAATGATTTTACTTCTCCATCAAATTCTACCGACAAAGACCCTTTATCTACATCAGTTCTAGTTTTTTCGGTTTTCATGAAGGGTCTTCATAGTAAAATATTAGAAGAAGATAGTGTGTAAGGTTCATCCATTTTCAAGATATAAAAATCAATGGGAAAAATCAATTCACTTACTCTTAACAAGACATCCTCAACTATGCCTAGAGGTTGTATGTATGACCTATCGGCAAGTTGTATGCAAATATTAGTCTTTTGTAGGCCATTCAATTTTAGGTCTTCATAAACATTGTAAGGCATAACATTTATTGAAGCACCTAAATCTAGCATAGCATGCGTAATGATTCTTTCTCCTATTTTGCATGGCAATGTAAATATTCCTAGATCTCTACATTTTTTAGGCATATCTTTCTTTAACAAAGTAGAGACATTCTTGATAACAGTTATGAAAGGATACACAAGCATGCAATAGAAGCAAACAGAATCAATAAGCACTCTAATTACATTTAATTTTAGTTTTAAAACATGCATTTTTCAGAAAAATACAAGTGGGTTTCATGTTACATAGATTTCTTGATGAATTTTTCAATTCCAAGCTGCTCTTCAATCCAATTCAGCTCCAAATCTACCATAGACCACCAAGAGATCTTCTCTACTATTCTCAGCCTTGAATTTGAGTGGTGGAACTCAAATTTGAGTGAATTTGGTAAGTGTTTTTGTGGGTTTTAAGAGAAAGAAGAAGATGAAGCAGAAACCAACTTTTCAGCTTCAAATCTCCATCCATCCACTTCCAATTTAGCAAATTGGTAGTGTTTTATTACTCAGCTACATGCAAACAACATCAGGAAAAGATTTGGCCAGCAGCTGCTCTACTAATTTAGTGGAAATCAGTGATTAAACATGAAGTCCACACCTCATACTGGAGAAAAAAGTGGGACAAACTCACTTTCTCTAAATTTCACTTTTAATTTCAAAATTCTGATTTATTTTAATTAATTCTGAATTAATTAAAATCTGATTTAATCAATTCATAATTTGATTAAATCAAAATCAAATATCTCAATTTGAATTAAAATTGGAATTAATTTGAAGTTATAATTAATTAAACATATTTAATTAATTAATTAATTTAATATCAAATATAAAATTAATTAGATACTAAATTTTCAACATGAATCTTATTCATGTAATTGATATTTAAATAATCATTTAAATATTATACACTCTCTAATTTTATTTAATTTCAACAAATTAAACATCAATTATATTACATATAATTGTGCAAACCCTAAGTTGAATTTGAATTAAGTCAAACTCAGAACTCTATTTTCAATTTGAACATTTTCAAATTGAAATTCAATTTGAACAATTCAAATTGATATCATTCCAAATTCACTCAATTTAATAATTCAAGGTGTTCATGTTTTACAAGCTAGTAGAAGGACCTTATGGACCTACAGATCATGAGCTCCAACGATTAAGATTAATTGGCTAAACTCTTTAGACCGAATTAATCAGTATTCATTAACTATCGAGTCACACCACTATAGCTTGATAGTTGCACTCTCCTCACTATAGATATATTTGTGTCCACATGATATAACCATAACCAGTAAGTCGACCCTTCACAGATTGTTCGTAATACTGACTGGGTCAATATGCTGTTTTAACCTCGATATTATGTCTTGTTCCTTAAGTTCTGACTGATCCTCTAATGAACAATTGGTTTATGATCCAATTATTAAACCAGAACCCTCTCGAACAAGTGAGAGGGTGGGGCCCCTTATTCAAGACCTGGATTCAGTACTTAAGAGAACAACCTTTCTCTTATCCCTAAATCGAGTAGGCGTGAATTTCGTCTTGCACCCTATGTTGCTAACTATATACCCGGTCTTACCCCTAAAATGGGAGGCTTATTGAGGTGTTGTTGAGCCAACAATCACCTATGCAAATCTAAAGATAATCCCAAATAAATAGGAGTTCATAGTTAGCTCAGGATTAAAATTGAGTTACCTAGGTCATCTAAGTGAAATAGTCAGTCTTAAACAGTAAACGTAGTTAAAAAGTAAGAGTAACTTATTTCTTGGTCTGATCTTATACAAACTCATTGCATAGGATGCCACCACTTCTCATGTCAATACATGAACGACTCTGGATCACTTCGTTTGTAATATCTTTACAACAACTTGTAACAACTACAAAGTAGGCCGCATTCAATAGTGTTACTAGAATAAGGTACCCAAACTTAATCATATACTACAGACCATTTTGGCTATTTACTCGAACTTGATCCATCTCTATGTTTCTACATAAAGTTCAAGTATTCATATAATAGTCATGGATCTTAGTTTATTGGATTTATACTCTATGAATTCAATTAATAGATTCAATACCTTTATTGAAGAAATGTTGAATAACATCTTTTATTGATAATAGAATATGTTTAATTTTACAAAGTACAAGTTCTAGGACATAAAACCCAACAAGTTACTCTCTCCTCTTCCTTCCCTTTTCTTTTCTTAGTATATAAGTCTTTCAAAAATTTAGCATAACTTGTATTTGTTGAATAGGGACGTTAATTTGTACCTTTTTGAACATTTCAATAAGCTCTAGGTTAGTATCTTTTCCCTTAGGCCTTGGTAATCTACTAGGGAATGGTGCCTTAGGTACAGAGGGTTCTACTTTAGGGGGAGTGTAGTTATGTACCTCGGGAAAGATGAGAGATTCCTCAGATTCATTTACCTTGTTTTCTTGTTCATTTACCTTTTCTGACTTCTTGGGGCATGACTGAACTGGGCTACCTTCTTGAGATGAAGAAGGAATCTCCTTCCCACTTCTAAGAGTTATGGCACTTACATTCACATGATCTGGTTAAGCTGGAATCTTTCCAGATGATTGGGAAGCTTTCTTAATGATTTACTCTTAAGTTTTCTTGCCACAGTTGCAAGTTGAGTGATTTGAGTGCCCAAATTGGTAAAGCCTTGTCTAGTTTATTGTTGAAAGGATTTGGTGTCTTGTTGGAGTTGGATGTTGTCTTTTTGAAGTTGGTGAAGTTCCTATTGAAATTTTAAGGAGTGGTCAGCAAGTGATTTAACAACATCCTCTAGAGACATACCTGAGGAGGTTGAAGATGATGATTGGTTCCAGTTCTCGTATTACCCTTGAGATCCCCATTTGAAGTTAGGATGATCTCTCCACCCTTGATTGTAGGTTTAATTATGTGGATCATACTTCCTTTGGAAGCCTTCTATTGCCTTCACTTGAGGTTGTGGGCAAGTTTCGGAAGTATTTCCAGCCACTCCACATGCTCCACACGTCTTAACTTGAGGAAGACCGCCTTTAGCAACCTATGTATAAAGAGACACAAGATTAGAGACTTAAGTTCTAAGGTCACTTACCTCTTTAGATTGAGCAATGTTGTGGTCGAGAATCCTTGATTCAAAATTCTGAGAATTTTTTGCAATAGTGGATATGAGTTGACTAGCTTCGATAGGCGTCTTGTCAGCTAGAGCTCCTCCGACAGCAGCATCAATATTGCTCCTCTCCAATGGAAGCAAACCTGAATAGAAATATTGGATAATATATTGTTCAGAAATTTGATGATGAGGAAATAAAGCACAAAGTTGTTTATAGCTTTCCCGATATTCATAAAGTGACTCTCCTATAAGTTTCTTAATGCAATAAATTTCTTTCGAATATTATGTGCCTTAGCTGCAGACAATAAAATTTCTAAGAACTTCTTTTTCAAAACATTCCATGTAGTGATGGATCCCACCTGCAAGTAGTACAACCAACCTTTGGCCACATCCTTCAAAGAGAAGGGAAAGACCCTAAGATTAAGTTGTTCTTAGGTTATCCCATGCGGGCGCATTCCATCACATACTAGATGAAATTCTTTCATGTGTTTGTGTAGACCCTCATCGGGTTGTCCTCTAAATGTAGGCAAGAGATGCACAAGTCCTGATTTAAGTTCGAACGAAACGGTAGTCTCCGGGTACAATATGCACAATGGTTGTTGGTTGTAATCCGGCTCCATAAGCTCTCGTATGGTTTGCTCCCTTGCTTCTCCCATATTGATTGAGTTGGCTCATCTTCTTCTTCTTGTCTTAGCTCTTCAAATTCTCCTTCTTCTCATCATGTTCTTTCCCTTTTATTACAGAAAGACTCGAAATCAAGAAGAACAACGCTTCAGGAAGTTGAACCGTTGTCGACATCTTTTTGTTATGTGTTGTAACCACCAGAAGTTCATCGTTGACCATTGCGCTTGCATATATAAAGGAAAAGAATGTGAGATTAATGTAAGAGTGAACAAGAAAACGAGAGAGAAAGGCACTCGTTCTGTAATACTTTGAAGAAATAATAAAGAGAACCTCCCGATTTGCACAGTGGACGTAGGCCTTTGGCCGAACCACTTAAACTCCTATGTCTTCTTTTTCTAACCCTACAATCGTTTAGAATTTACTAAATTATCATTTACACAATCGTGTAGTTCCTATCACATCGTGTACTCGATCATTTAGCTCCGCTTCCGATCATCTATACGATCGTTTAGCTCCTCAATTTTCATCTACACGATCGTCTAGCTCCAGTTAACTATCATATACACGATCATTTAACGCTTCATCCTATCATTTACATAATTGAACTATCGTTTAGTTCTTGGAGCTTCGTCTACACGATAGAGTTGTCATTTGGTAGATGACTGTTGATTTTCAAGCCTCAGCATACTACCTCCCCTGACTCTTGAATTGTTATTGACTTTTACATCAGAGCTCAGAGAACAGTTCAAGATAGCTCCAAGATTTGAATTCTTGATTCAGAATAGTCAATCTTGAAGATCAAGAATGGCAACTACGAGATACGAGATTGAGAAGTTCGATGGTAAGACAGACTTTGAACTATGGAAAGCAAAGATTAAAGAAATCTTGGGGCAGCAGAAGGTTCTCTTGGCCATTAGAACCCTACAAAGTACCCTAAAACACACTCTGAGGCAGACAAAGAGACTATTGAGGTAAACGCATATGGAATCATTGTCCTAAATGTCACAGATAGTGTTTTAAGGTCGTAGACCAGCCTACTGCCTATGCCCTGTGGAACAAACTGAATGAGATATATCTCAACAAAGACTTGCCCAACAAATCTTTCTTGAGGGAAAGATTCTTCACCTACAAGATGGATGCAGCAAAGTCCCTCACGGATAATCTGAATGAGTTCAAGAGGCTGTCTTCTAAATTCAAGTCAATCGGAGATAATATTGGGGAAGAGAATGAGGCGTTCATATTACTAAATTCTGTACCAGAATCTTTTAAAGATGTGAAGACTACCATGAAGTACGATAGAGAAAGAATTACCATAGAAGCTATCATATCAACTGTGAGAGTCAGAGAACTTGAGTTGCAAATGAGTAAGAAGGATCAACAAGGAGGTGAAGGCTTATTCTCAAAGGGGAAAAACAAGAACAATGGGAAGGGAAAACAGAACAATGGTGATAAGTCGAAGATAAAGTACAATTTTTGTCACAAAATGGGGCACGTGAAAAAGGACTGCTATGTCTTGAGGAGAAAACTGAACCAATAGAACAAGGGGGGTAAACAAACCAAAGTTGTTGTAGGGGAGAATTCCCTTGTCTATTCATATGCATTAGCTACTACTGAAGAACGTGGAGACCAGAATACTATGGAGACTCAAGATTGGGTGTTAGATTCTGGCTGCTTAGTCTATATAACACCATCTAAGGGATGGTTTTGCACCTACAAGAAGTGGGATGGTGGGTTGATCTATATGGGAAATAATAACACTAGTAGAGCTGTTGGAATAGGGTTTGTGTCCTTGAAAATGCAGGAGGGTTCAGTGAAACTGATTAAGAACGTGAGACATGTTCCTACTTTGAAGGGAAATCTCCTATCTTTGGGGATGTTCGATGCCATATGCTGTGAGTATAGGGGTGTGGGAGGCACCTTTGAAATTATAAGGATTGTAAAGTAGTTTTGATGGCAACCAAGGTAAATGGTTTATATGTCATCAAGGATGTGCAAATGGTACAATCGGCCTTGTTGGCACAAAAGGCTTTCTCATATCAGTGTGAGGGGGCTGCAAGTGCTCTTTAAACAGGGGATTCTTGCAAGTGGTGTTGGAGACAGCCTTAAATTCTGTGAACATTGCATATTAGGCAAAGCAACAAGACAACAATTCCCCAAAGGACAACACACTTCAAAGGAAATCCTAGAATATGTGCATTCAGACTTGTGGGGGCCAGCTCACTCTCCATCTCTAAGTTGAGCAAGGTACTTTCTTTCATTTGTAGATGATTACTCAAGGAAGGGTTGGGTTTACTTTTTAAAATCCAAATATGAAGTGTTTAGTAGATTTATAGAATGGAAGACCTTGATTGAGAAGCATACCTCTAAACAAATTAAACATTTGAGAACTGATAATGGTTTAGAGTTTTGTGAGAGGAGTTCAACTTGTTTTGCAGGAAGCATGGCATAGTAAGGCATAGAATTGTGAGGTACACACCTCAACAAAATGAAGTGGCTGAAAGATTAAATAGAACAGTGCTGGAAAAAGTAAGATTTCAATTATCCAATGCCTTATTGCCTGAAAAATATTGGGCCGAAGTTGTCTCTTACACAATATACACTCTTAATAGATGCCCACATCAATCCATAGAGCTAAAGACTCCTAAAGAGAAGTGAATAAGGCAGCTGAAGGAAATTAGATGTGAGGATTTCCATGAGCAACGGAATGATCGTTCCAAATTCCATTCGAAATGAACATACACAATCACAGTCTTAAAATGGAAACTAACAGGTCATGCAACAACTAGAAATTACAGCATGTTGACAAGATAATCAAGGGATAGAATATACATACTTTGAAAACTCATTCTTCAAACTCCCTCGATCAATTTACAAGCGTTCACGATACAACAACATGAACGCAGCGACTGGTGCACTGCACGATCAACAACGTGAACATAACGAATCGAACCCAACGAACAACCTCTAGAACCTTGATATAAATTGAGTTGAGTGAAGACACCACCATAATGGTTAACTTGGTATTCTCGGTGTGAGAATCCCGGAGTTGTGGATCTTGGTTAGAGGAAGAGATTGAAGGAACAATAATTGTGTAGACGAGCAAGTGGGAGATGACACAGTCTATCGTATAAATGATGTGCTCAATCGTGTAGAAGATGGCAGCCTATCGTATAGCTACGACCAGCTGAGTGAACTATCGTATGGTTAAACTCCACGATCATTTAGTCTCTCTATGAACTATTGCTTAGTGAAACTCTTTCACTTGATAGCATCATCCATGAGTTTCTTCTTAATTGAGTAACTCTGCCAAATTAGGAAAACATTTTTCCTTTTATCTCACGATTACCATAAAATCACCAATAACCTCCCACTCAATTGGATATTAAAGAAAAAGAGATGATTATCAAATAATTAATATTATTATAAATATATATGATAACCAACTTACCATATTATATTTATAACCTATAGTTTTAATATTTCATCTCATGAAACATACAAACCGTAGTTCTTTTTCTATTTTATGGTATTTAATGTAAATCATATTTACATTAATCCTCCACATGATATATCTCATACATCACACCAATTATATCATATATAATCGAATATCCTCTTGTCAATTTAAACATTTCAAATCAACCCCAAGAACTGATTCTCAACTTGAATCCATTGAGCTACCAAGGGGACCTTATGAACCTGTAGCTTGAAGCTCCAACGGTACGTGAATAACTGACTAAACTCTTTAGTCACGGGATCCACCATCTATTAACTATCGAGCAGTCTACTAAAGGCTGATAGTTGCACTCTCTTTACTACAGATATATTCCCTTCACAGATCACTCGTAAGTATAGTTGGACCAATTAACCGTTTTGTCCCTGTAATTATATCTAACTCCTTAAGTACCACTAATCCCTCTAATGAACATAAGTCATAATCCTACTATGACTGAGTCCACTCTTCCACAGAGAATTTATGGACACTATGTTCAAGATCCGGAATCAGTTCTTAAGGGAGCAATCTATCTACTTACCCCTTCTTCGGGGAAGGAATGAATTTCATCTTGTGTAACTAAGTTTCCAGCTCCCTAATCAGACAAAACCCCAAAAAGGTAGGCTTGTTGAGTTGGCAATCTGCTCACTCTCACCCATACTAATCAAAGAACCGCCCTCAAAGGCAAAAGTTCCCAAAACACTCAAGATTAAGGTCATGTCACCTATGGTCATTTAAGTGAGATGTAAGTCTCAAGTATCAATGGCGTTATATAAAGAGACGAATCATCTCGTGGTTCGGTCTTATACAAACTCTTTGTATAGGACATTCTCACTCGCAAGTCTCCACATGAATAGTCAGGATCAACCATCTGTAGTAGGTCACAACATTTGTAAACCTCTACAAAGCGGGTTGTATCCGTAGTGTCGCCAGGATAATGAATCCCTCCTTTAATCCTTATACTACATACCTTTTTAGTTTATTACTTAAGGCATGATTCACTTGTATATGTTATATACATGCTTAAGCTTACATACAATAACCATGGAGCTTTGTTTATTGGATATAAGTAAATGTAAAATAAAATAACTTTTATTTTATTCATAACAATGTGTACAATGTTTACAAACTACGAGACTCCGGGAGAATTAGGACACCAATCCCAATAGCAGCCACCTAAGCTTGAACACTTTAAAGTGTTTGGTTGTATACGCTATGTGCATCAAAGCCAAAGAAAGTTGAAACCAACGGCTGTGAAGTGTATGTTCTTAGGCTTTACATCGGGAGTAAAGGGCTTTAGGCTGTGGCATCCAGTTGAAAAGAGGTGTGTGAATAGTAAAGATGTGGTTTTCAGAGAAAGTTAAATGTTTATGATGTCTGAACAACCATCTACTTCAATGATAAGGATAAGTAGTACAAGATTTGAGGTAGAGCCTCAAAATGATCATGGAGCTTCTACTTCCTCTCAAAATCTAGAGTTAAAAGGTGATGAGTCTACTGAGCATGTGCCAAGTGAACAAGTTGAGACACATGGAGAATTACACAACTATTCATTGGCAAGAGACAGACCTAGAAGAACAATTATGCCACCGGCTAGATACCAAGAGTCTGATTTTGCTAGTATAATGTTAAGTGCTAACATTTTTTTGAGTAATAATGAACCTTCCAGCTTTGAAGAAGCAGCAAACAGCCCAGATGTTAGGCAATGGATTGAAGCAAAGAATGATTAAATGAAGTCCCTCAACCAAAATGACACTTGGAGACTAGTACCTTTGCCTAAAGGGTACAAACCTATCTCATCAGAATGGATTTATAAATTTAAAGAAGAGATTCCAGGTGTGCAAAACTCTAGTTTCAGGGCTAGGCTTGTTGCTAAGGGGTTCACTAAAAAAGAAGGTATTGACTACAATGACGTATTTTCTCCAATTGTAAAGCATAATTCCATTAGATTGCTCCTTTCCTTACTTGTGCAAAAGAATTTAGAGCTAGACCAGTTGGATTTCAAGACAGCCTTTCTACATGGGTTGTTGAATGAGACAATTTACATGAGCCAACCTCAAGGCTATGTGAAAAGTGGAGAAGAAGACCTAGTGTGTTTGTTCAACAAGTCCATATATGGCCTCAAGCAGTCACCGAGATGCTACATGAGAGGTTTGATGAAGTGATTTCCAAGATAAGGTTCAAAAGAAGCTCATATGACTGGTGTGTCTACACAAACTCTAGTAGCTTCAAGGAACCAGTCTATCTACTTCTCTATATAGATGACATACTGTTGGCCGGGAGATCCAAAGAAGACTTGATGCAAGTGAAAATGCTTCTTAAGAGAGACTTTGATATGAAAGACCTAGGGGAGTCAAGGAGGATCGTAGGCATTGAGAATGAAAGAGACAGAAAACGGGGTAGATAGCAAGTTAGTCAGTCTGAATATTGTTCAGAGATACTGTAGAGGTTCAAAATGGAGAGTGTTAAGCCAGTTGGCACTCCTCTTGCACCTCACTTCAACCTTTCAGCTGCAAATAGTCCAAAGAGCACAGATGAAGAGCATTTGAATCATATGAAGGTTGTTCCTAATTCCTAAGCAATGGGATCACTAATGTACCTTATGACTTCTACAAGACCAGACATGTCCTATGCAGTAAGTATGGTCAGTAGGTACATGGAAAATCCTGGTAGAAGACATTGGGAGGCAGTCAAGTGGATACTAAGGTATCTATGTTCATCCAAGGATGCAAGAGTCTTATATAGACAGAATGAGCCATTCAATGATAAAGTATATGATTATGTAGATGCAGATTATGCAGGAGACTTGGACAGAAGACGTTCTCTATCAGGCTATGTTTTCCTATGAGGGGAAAATTTGATCAGTTGGAAAGCTACTTTGCAGCCTGTTGTTTCCCTTTCCACAATAGAGGCTGAATTCATCGCATTATCTAAAGCTGTGAAGGAAGATGTGCCTAAAAGGTTTACTAAACAATTTTGGCATAACACAAACAAAGGTCAGAATCCATTGTGATAACCAGAGCACAATATACCTATCTAAAAACCAGTAGTCTCACTGCAGAACCAAGCACAATGATATTAAATATCATTTCATCAGACAAGAGATTGAGAAAGGGGAAGTCGAGGTAGTGAAGATTCATACCTCAGATAATGCAGTTGATATGCTAACCAAAACTGTTCCATTAAACAAGCTTGACAGACGCTTAGACCTTCCCAGGTTTGAGTTACCTGAAAAAGGTTAGCTTAAGTCAGCTCAGTAAAGAAAAGAGGGAAAGGTACTATGGATGCTTCCAAAGGCTGAGGTTGTTACAGAAAGACTCGAAATCAAGAAGAACATCGCCTCAGGCTGTTGAACCGTTGTCGACATCTTTCTGTTATATTTTGTAACCACCAAAGCTTCATCGTTGACCATTACGCCTGCATATATAAAGAAAAACGAGTGTGAGATTAATGTAAAAGTGAACAAGAAAACGAGAGAGAAGGCATTCGCTCTGTAATACTTTGAAGAAGTAATAAAGAGAACCTCTCGATTTGCACAATGGAACCACTTAAACTTCTATGTCTTTTCTTTCTAACTCTACAATCGTTTAGAATTTACTAAAGTATCATTTATACAATCATGTAGTTCCTATCGCATCGTGTACTCGATCGTTTAGCTCTGCACCCATTCGTCTATACGATCATTTAACTCCTCAGCTGTCATCTACACGATCGTCTAGCTCCAGTCAACTATCGGCTATGCGATCGTTTAACGCTCCATCCTATCATTTATGTAATTGAACTATCGTTTAGCTTTTGGAGCTTCGTCCACACGATAGAGCTGCCATTTGGTAAACGACTGACGATTTGCAAGCCTCAGCATACTATCTCCTCTGACTCTTGAATTGTTATTGATCGTTACATCTGGGTGTTTTGTGATTGTGAATGTGAAGATCTTGTCATCTGGGACAACATCTTTGAAGTCACCTCTTTTTTCGGTCAATGTCTATAATTAAATCACAAAGTACACTCTGAAAAGAGCGGGTCATGCACAAAAGAAAATTTAATCACACTAAATTTTCTTTTTTGGATTTTCTTATTTCTCTTTTTTTTTTTTTTTTTTTTTAAAAAAAAGGAATTCAAAATTCAAATAAGCCAATTGCACAATTCCCTGGAAATGGCGTCAATTTGTTCGAGCTAAAAATGATGTTATTAGTTCAACTTGACCCAAAACAAATAGAATTAGAAAAACTAGCACAACTATTAATACTAACATATAGTAATAGTGGAAGCACGAGGTTGATCCACAAGGAACCTATATTAAATTGGCAAGATTTGACTTTTGAATTCTAAATTGTAACGGGGGGGGATAGGGTTGTTGGTTTGAAAGAAACTAAGTAAAAGTAGAAAAAGATTTGATGGGAAATTTGACAGAAAAGAGAGAAATTATGCAATAAAAATCAATGGAAAAAGAATCTTGGGGAAATTATGTAGATTGAACCAATTTTATCATAGACATAGTAAAATTTATTCAATTAATTGTTATATAGTTCATTAAGGATTACTTCTAATGTCTTAATTTGCCAATTAAACAATTAGCCCTAATTTAGTTATTAATTGCTTCATAAAGACATTCCACAATTAATCCCTAAATTGCATTAAACTCTTGGGTTTTCTTAACTATGACATTCTTGAAACTCAAAAGACTGCAAATTCAAGGATGATTATATGAATGTTCTATATTAGTGGTTTCTTTCAAGAAAATAGGAAAAGAAGTTCAAACATTCAATTAAGATCACTAATTCTTGCAATCTAATTAAAATTTTGCTATAGAGCCATATAATTTTGCATACAAAAATCAATTAAATTTGATTTGTCAGCTCATTTTTAATTGATTTTATTAAAAATCTAAGCAAGAACATTCAAGAACAATAAATTGCATAAAAGAAATTGAAGAAAAGTCTCAAGAATTTCTTAATCTACATGGAGATGGAAATTTTTCAAGAAATCTATTGAGTCTTTTATTGAAATTTACAAAGATTGAAGAAATTCTTCAAGAAATCCATTGAGTCTTGCATTGAAATTTACAAAGATTGAAGAAATTTGACAGAATCTCTCAAGAATTATAAAGAAAAGATCTTAAGTTCGTCAAAATTGATATCTCTCCATTGCTAAAATCTGGAAAATCTAAAGATTATATCTGTTAAAGATCGCAACATTGCGACCCTAGGCTAACATTAGTCTGACGTTGGCTTATGCGAGGCGGGCGTGCACTTTTTATTTTTCCGTCAATCTCCAGAGTGTTGCAACGTTTGGGTAAATTTTTGCGATGTTGCCCTGTTTTTGCAGCATGTTGGTTCATTCTGTCTTATAGCGTTGAGCTAGCATTGGACCTAGTTATGGAGAGAGCGTTGTGACGCTTTGAGTGGTGCTAAAGTGTGTAAATTTGTTCCTTTTGAGGGGTAGAATGGTAATTTTCATTTGTTCTTCTTCTAAGTTGATTCTTTTGACTAATTTGGCTCCATTTAGCTCAAAATTTCTCGTGATGACTTCAAAGGTGTGGGGATTGAAATTTACCTATAAAGTGGACTTTTTAAGAAAATAAATAAAGTAGAAATGAGGAATTTAACATAGAAATCATAGCTCCTTTTCAAGACCTATCAATAGTACTAAGTGTTGGGGATGATGCCCTAAAGTCTCGTGTCCTATAGTTTGTAAACACAGTTTGTATGAACGCTTGTGATGTATAATATATGACATTTTCTTCACTATTTGACTTTGCACATTGGATGTTTTATTTGCTTTACCACAAACCAATAAACTAACATCCCTGGTTTACATAATGTAACTTAAGCATGTATGTGGTGAGTGGATCATGTCTTAAGTGATAACCAAAATAGTTTGTAGTATATGGATATAGGAGGGAAGCTTTATCCTGGTAACACTACAGATATGGCTCGCTTTGTAGAATAATTACAAGTGTTATGAATGCTACAGATGGTCTGATCCTTATCATTCGTGTGGGGACATACGAGTAGGGGCGTCCTATACAAAGAGTTTGTATAAGACCTGACCACGAAATGTTAACGTCTCGTTATATAACGTCGTTCATGACAGAGACTTCACTTCACTGGGATGACTATAGGTAACATCACCTCAATCTTGAGTGAGTTGGAAACTCCTGCCATTGAGGGTGGTCCTTTGATTTGCATGGATGCGAGTGACCAGGTTGCTGACTCAAACCTACTACTTAGGGGATTCATCTGATTTAGAAGCTGAGAACTCAGCTACACAAGATGAAATTCACTCCTTCCCCGAAGCAGGGGTAAGTAGATAGATTGTTCCCTTAAGGTTGATCCTGGGGCTTGAACTATGTGGCGCCACACATCTTCTCATGGCCCAAGAAGTGTCCACACATAGTGGGACTATGTTTATTGTTCATTAGAGGGATCAGTGGTACTTAAGGAGTAAGATGTAACTACAAGGGCAAAATGGTAAATTGGCATAGTTGTACTTACGAGCATCTATGAAGGGTTATCGTACTGATGATTGGTTATATCCGATGGACACAAAAATTTATCTGTGGTAAGAAGAGTTCAGCTATCGGTCTTTAGTAGAATGCCTGGCAGTTAACTGATGGTGGATCTCATGGCTAAAGAGTTTAGTCAGCTATTCACGGACCGTTAAAGCTTTGAGCCATAGGTCCATAAGGTCCCCTTGATAGCTGATAATAGGCAGAAATATACGTTATTACAGTGCAAATAAATAAAACAATGAGGGAATACAACGGTAAAAATATACAAAATCATGTCCAAAAGCAACTGAGAATATTTTGATTGCATGCGCCCATCGCATAAAAGTAGCTAATTTACTTAAATTGTGAACGAAAAATGCATTGGCTCAAGTAAAATTGCGATTGAAGGAATTTGGCGTCCGCAAACATTGAAAGATTGAGACCGCAAAGTCATGCGATCGTATACACTCGCGAGAAGTTGCTCAAGAAGGTGGCCGCAAAAAGACGGCACATCAAGGTGAAAGCATAATAAATCATGATGGGACGGAAAGTTGATGACTGTCGAATCCGAATTCAGTTGACAAGCCGTTAACTACACACTATAGCAAGTACATTCAACTTTTCGGTGACCATTAATCGGCGCATCAGAGCAAAAGATTTAATGACCTCCCATCATTGCAATCATTAGAAGGAAAAACTTCTTCACCTTGAGCTCTATAAATACCGAAGGCCACAATCGATAGAGAAGTTCGCCATATAGAAGATGAATCATATACAAAATAGATAGCCGTTAGTCTGTCATTATTCATATACTTAGAAGGTGGAGGCGAGCAAAGAGAAGAAGATGTCGAGAGGACATTCCTGGACAGCTCGAAAGACTTAGCGCTATAAAAGGAGAGAGGGCCAACACTTGCGAAAGCAAGGATATTCTTCTAAGCAGAGTTGTTATTGAGGTTTATTCAATAAAGTTGTTAATGAACATGTAAATTGCACTTGTAATAGCCTAAGTTCAATAAACTAACGAACCCCTGGCTATAACATGAATAGTTGAACTTCATGTGGAGACATAAAAGAGGGTCAAATTTGAGTATATAGCCAAAACGGTCTATAAGTATAAGGATAGGGTTGAGAACATTATCCTGGGACACTAT
The DNA here is from genome assembly GCF_027475165.1 of Benincasa hispida. Lineage (NCBI taxonomy): Eukaryota > Viridiplantae > Streptophyta > Magnoliopsida > Cucurbitales > Cucurbitaceae > Benincasa > Benincasa hispida. The sequence goes on along the minus strand of NC_143488.1, from coordinate 34,454,030 downwards.
GGATGTGGCTCGCTTTGTATTTCATACAAACGAAGTGATCCCGAAATCGCTCATGTGGAAACATGCGAGTGGGGGAATCCTATGAAAAAAATGTTCGCATAAGACTGAACTATGAAATAGTCACTTTTCTTTATAAACACAGTTTACTGTTAAAACTAACTATTTCAACTCGATGACCTAAAGTAACTCGATCTCAAACCTGAACTAACTATGAACTCTTGTTTATTCAAAATTATCCTTTAATCTGCAATGGTGAGAGTGGCTCAACATCCTCATTCAATAATCCTCCCATTTTAGGGGTAAGACCGAATAAATAGTTGGGGACATAGTATTGCAAGATGGAATATACTCCTACCCATTTTTAAAGATAGTAGATAGGTTGTTCCTTAAGTACTGACTTCTAGTCTTGAACTGAGAGAGACTCGTTTTATTGATAGGACCATAAACCAATTTTCATTAGTGGGTCAGTGGCTTAAGGAGCAAGATGTATTATAAGGGTAAAACGGTAATTTTGACCCAACTGTTAATATGAATATCTTGTGAAAGATTAACTTACTAATCATGATTAAATCAAGTGGACAGAAATATATTACAGTGAGGAGAGTGTAGTTGTTGGACTTTAGTGGAGTGACCCGGTAGTTTAGTCAATTAATCTCGGATCGTTGAAGCTCATGACCTGTAGGTCCATTAGGTCCCTCTATTAGCTCATAAACGGACTAAGCCTTAGAATAGTGTGATGAGAAAATTTGAAACGTTCAAATTCTATTTAAGGGAATTATTAGTTACATGGGATATAATTATACGTATAATTATTGAATTAAACAAAATTGGAGAGTTGGAGAATATTTAAATATGATTTAAATATTAAAAAACATGAATGAGGATTCATGTTAAGAAATGGTGTTTAATTAATTTAATATTTGATATTAAATTAATTTAATTAATTAAAATTGTTTAATTATTTATTTAAAATTAATTTTTTAAAAAATAATTAATTTCATATAAATATTAATTATGTAACTATATTCAATAAAATTACTATTTCATTTTGAAATTTGATTTCAAATTAATAATTGAATTTAGAATGAAATTCATTAAAAATGAAAAAAATTATGAAAAATGAAAAATGGAAGTGAATGGATTATTCCCACTTCTTTCATTTTATTACACCTAATCTCCACCCAAATTGAGAAAGAATTGGTGTCGTCTTCCCTTTATTTTCATTTTGCATGTGTTGACATGATAAAAATGAAGTTTTTACTGCAAAAATGGGATGGTTTTTTGGCTGAATGAAGAAGAAATAGTTCTTCATTTTTCTGGACACCAAAACTTCATCAACTGTTGAAAATCCCTTGAAACAATTCTCATTTTGGATCCCACAATCTAATCTAAAGGTTAAGAGGATAGTAGGGAAGATCATGCGATAGTCTACATCAACTTCTTGATCAATTTGGAGGATTCTTCAAAGGTAAAAACTCATATACCCTATGTATGTATCTTGACCTTGCATGCTTGTAATTTAAAATTAATGTTGTTAGAGTGCTTAAGATCCTAATTTCTTCTGCATGTTGATTGTCAACACCATCAATTTTCTTACCGCTTACTGAGCCTTTAGCTCATTCTTTTCTCTTATGTTTTCCTTTGCAAGTAGCAGAAGAGACCGGGATGCTGTGAGAAGACGAGATCTACCACGTGTTAAAAGTCTTATTTAGTAATTTGGACTGGGTTGCACAAATGATTTGTAAAACCTATTAAATTGTATGAAATTTAATTTTTGTTGTATGAAAACTTGAAGTTAATTTTATCTTCGGTTAAGTTTGAGATAAAGTTAAATAAGTAGAGCTAGGTAGTACGTATCACAAAAGAGTGGCATCTGCCGTCCTCACGCCTCCTTCCAGGTGAAAGAGGTACAATCGAGAGGGGGTGTGATAGAGGGTGTGCATTGACTATAGGAATTTGAATAAGGCCACTAAAAACACCATTTTCCTCTTCCTTTCATTGATCAGATATTAGATAGGTGTAATGGTTATCCATACTACTGTTTCCTTAATGGTTTCTTAGGTTAGAATCAGTTCATCTCAGTTCTTAAGGACAAAGAGAATATGACATTCCCATGCCCATATTAGACATTCGCTTTTAGAAGGATGTTGTTCAGGTTATGTAATAAACCATCGACATTCAAAGGATGCATAATGGCCATTTTTCAAGGCCTCACAAGGAGATAATGGGGGTTTTCATGGATGACTTCTCAATTTTTATTTCTTCTTATTATTCTTGTTTTTCTAATGTTTAACTTGTTTTACAGGGGTGCCAAGACACCAAATTTGTTCTGTATTAGGAGAAATTCCATTTCATGGTCAAGGAAGGTATCATACTAAGGCAAAAGATTTCAACAAAAGGTTTGGAAATGAATAGGGTAAAGATCTATGCTATAGAGTGGTTGCTTCCCCTAGTGAATGTAAAAGGAATCAAAAGTTTTTAGGGCATGTAGGTTTTTATAGGCATTTCATAAAAGAGGTTTCAAAAATAGCAAAACCCTTGTATAGTCTGTTCGAAAAAGACTCTAAATTTAGTTTTGATGAAGCATGTCAATTAGCATTCAACATGTTAAAAGAGAAACAGATTTCTACACCCACTATAGTGATAGAATCTCGATTATGTATTTACTATTTTGGCTCAAAATGGCCTAGGAAGTCGAGGCCTCCTCCCCTTTACAAGCTTTACAAGCTCAATTCTCAAATGAAAAGTTTGATACCCCCTTGCTTCTACCTCCTATCTTTATAACAACAAACAACCACCCCTACTAACAGAATTTGTTAACATATTTGAGTGGCCCCATTTCTAACTAATTTTATTCTCTCCCACATTTACATTTGTACCATTCTCCCTATTCTTCTTATTAGCTCTCCTTTCACACTTTCTAAATATGGGAGGTCTATCATTACCCTCCCCCCAAAGCACCACCTTGTCCTCGAGGTGAAAGTCAGGGAATTGCTCGGCTATTTGTGCTCCTCCTTCCCATGTTGCATCTTCCATTGGTAAATCTTCCCACTGTATGAGTACTTCAAAGTCATTAGGTGATGATATAGTTGAATCAATCTTTCGAACTCCCAAAACTGACAGTGGTTTGGTTGCTTCCCAAATGGCCCCACTGTTGGTGAGGAGAATCGTGGTAAGATGGTCCCTTCGGCTTTCCTTAATTGTGAGACATGTATTACCAAATGTATGCTAACATTGTGAGGTAGGTCAAGCTTATATGCCACTGGTCCGACCTTTTGGGTTATTTGAAAGGGTTCAATGTAGCGTGGTGCTAGTTTTGGGTGCTTGTGCGCCAATAAGGATCCTTGGCGGTATGTCTTTAGTTTGATGTACACCCAATCCGAGACTTCAAAGTTCACTTCTCATCGTTTCGAATCTGCTAGAGCCTTCATTCTTTGTTGAGTTGCTTCTAACGTTCTTTTCAACTGTTTGAGCACATCATCTCTGTTTTTTAGTAGCACATCTACTTCTCCTACTATGGCATTCCTCTGTACGTAATGGATTAGTGGGGGCACTGGTCTGCCTTATAATACCTTGTAAGGTGTTCGTTTGATGCCTGTGTGGTAAGATGTGTTATAATTATACTCAGCCCATGCTAGCCACTTGTGCCATTGTGAAGGAGTTTCCATGGTAAAACAGCGAAGGTATACTTCTAAGCATCGGTTGACCACTTTCGTTTGTCCATCCGTTTGTGGATGGTAGGATGAGCTCCTCTTGAGTTGGGTTCCCATCTATTTGAAAAATTATTCCCAAAACAAGCTAGTGAACACATTATCTCTGTCAGATATAATGCTTCTTAGGACTTCATGCAGTCGTACAACTTCCTTCATGAACAAAGTAGCCACAGTTGCTGCGGTATATGGGTGGCGAAGGGCGATGAAGTGTGCATATTTGGATAGCCCCACCAGGACTGAGTTGTATCCTTCGGATTTTGGCAGCCCCTCTATGAAGTCCATGTTGATATCTTTCCAGGTGAGTTCGGGTATAGGCAGAGGTTGTAGCAATCCAACAGGGGCTAATGCCAAGTACTTGGCTTGTTGACAGATAGAACAGTCCCCTACAAATTCCTTCACTCTTGCTTTCATGCCTGTCGAAAAGAACTCTTTCTTTAACCGTTGGTACATTTTCACTACCCCATTGTGCCCTCCGATTGGATTGTTATGGAACTCTTGCAAGAGTAATGGTATGGTGGGTGACGATGGTGGAAGCACAATACGCTGCTTATATAGTAGAAGTTCTCCCTGAAGTGCATACCCTCGGGGGTGTGGTTATTCTGCCCGGATGTTATCTCGGATTGCTCTTAGTTTCGTATCCTGCTCAAAGTGGCTAGTGAATACCTCCTGATTGAGGGCATGCATCATGCTGATCATCGTCATTTCCATCGTGGTAGGTAGTCTAGACAAAGCATCTGTAGTCGAGTTCTCCATCCCTTTCTTATATTCGATTTCAAACTCATATCCGATTAATTTAGCCACCCATTTCTGGTATTCCCCTGCTATAATACGCTGCTCTAAGAAGAATTTGAGGCTTTTCTGATCTGTTCGCACGATGAACCTTCTTCCCAATAGGTAAGAACGCCATTTCTACACAGCCATGACTATAGAAATCAGCTCTCGTACGTAAACCGCTTTGTGTCAATGCGTAGGTGGGATGGCCTTGCTATGCTACAGGTCTTCCTTCTTGCATTAATACAGCTCCAACTCCTACCCCGGATGCATCAGTCTCTATTATGAAGATTTGATTGAAGTCAGGGAGTTTGAAGGTAGTAATTGGGCCATCCACTACTTCAGTACCTCGAAAGCCTCCTGAGATTCTTTGTTCCACTGTAATTTGTCCTTCTTGAGCTACTGCGTTAATGGGAAAGCAATCGAACCATAATGGGATACAAACTTGCAGTAGTATCCTGTTAACCCAAGGAATCCCCTGTGTTGTTTGACTGTTGTTGGAGTTGGCCATTAGAGTATAGCTTCCACTTTCGATGGATCTACAGCCACTCATTATTCTGATATAATATGCCCCAAGTAATCAATTTTCCTTGCCCCAAACGTACACTTCTTAAGATTGGCCATAAATTGGTTGTCCTCCAATGCTTGCAATACCAAGGATAGATGATGCACATGATCATATAAAGAAGAGCTATAGATTAGGATATCATCGAAGAATACTAACACATATTTTCTTAAGTATGGGTGTAAGAGGTCATTCATTACCGATTGAAATGTAGACAGGGCATTTCTCAATCCGAATGGCATGACTAGAAACTCGTAATGGCCTTCATGAGTACGGAATGTTGTTTTGTGTATGTCTGAAGAAGCCACCCGAATTTGATGGTATCCAGACTTCAAGTCAATCTTGGAGAAGACTCTTGCGCTGGCCAATTCATCAAGGAGTTCTTCAACCATTGGGATAAGGAAATTTTCTGGCACCGTGACTTGGATCAATGCCCTATAGTCAACACCAAACCACCAACTTCCATCCTTCTTCTTCACTAATAACACAGGGCTGGAAAAGGGGCTTACATTGGGTTGAATGATCTCGGCAGTGAGCATCTCTTCAACCAACTTCTCAATCTCATCCTTCTGGAATTGTGGGTACCTATGTGGACTGACATTCACTGGTCCTGGCCCCGGCTTGAGTTCAATGTGATGCTCATGGTGTCATACTAGAGGTAGCCCCTCAACTGGCTGAAAAACGGATTGGTATTTTTTTAAGATCTCTTGTATTTTAAGTTGTTGTTCTACTTTTGATCGATCCCCTTCGTCCCTCTCAGAGGTCAAGAGAGAGTTCAGCTCGAGTAGAATGCCTTGGCCCTCCCTTTTAACCAATTTCATCATCGACTTTAACGAGATTTGAGCTTTCATCAGGCTGTGGTACCCCTACAAGTGTACCCACTAATCATCTACTTGAAACTCCATCTCTGATGTTCCCCAATCGCATTCGACCCGTCCTAAAGTCATCAACAATTATACTCCCAACACCACATCAGTGCTGCCCAGGGGCAAAGGGAAGGAGTCATTGATAACAGTCAGGTTAGGGAGATTAAGAATTACCCCTTTGCAGATACCCGTTGTTCTCACTAATGTTCTTCTCCCAAACATTATCCCATATCTTGTCGTGGGCATCTGTAATAGCTTCAAGGTCGACACTAGTTCATTGTCAATGAAATTGTGTGATGCGCCACTGTCGATGAGGACAATCACGTCCCTGTCTCATATAGCTCTCCAGACTTTAATCGATCGGAGTGAGTCGATTCCTGCCAGAGAATTTCCCGGTTCTTTGTTCCTCATCGTGATATAACAATATGCTCAACTCCTTCCTTTTACAACGGTGCCCCGGTGTATATTTCTCTTCACATCGGTAGCAAAGTCCCTTACCCCTCCGATTTTGCATCTCACTGTCAGACAGCCGTTTGAAAGCTCTGGCCGTAAATGATTTTTCGTTGATATCTTTTAATGTAACAGAGTTTGAAGGTGTACCTGTCGTGTGGTTCGGTTTGAGAGAGATCGTCCGAGCGGCCGACTGTGTGTTCTGACTTAAGTTGGAGCCGGGTTGACCCGTGGTCGAATTGAGCCCTGAATTTGAAGATGCGCCTGTCGATTTCGGTGGGTTCGGGCTGCCCCATTTTTTTCTTCAAGCTTCCTCCGTATCTTCTATTATTTGGGCCATCCAATTAATTTGAACATTCTCATTTCAATTTGTATGTCTTCTTTCAGCCCACTAACAAACTTACTCTCTAACGTCTCGTCTAAGAGGTCCTTCAACGGCCCTGAAAGCTGCTCGAATCACCACCAACATGCTCGCACATTACCGTCCTGATTTAAGGTCCGAAACTGTGTTCTCCGATCTTCTTCTTTGACTAGTAGGAACCGCAGTAGGATTTGCTCTTTAAACTTGACCCAGGTATTCATTGGCGTTCTCTCTTCTTCCCATTAATGTCACTCTAATGCTTCTCCTTCCAAACACAAAATTGCAGCTTCGATCTTGTCCTTTTCCGGTAAACGGTTCACAACAAAATATCTTCGACTCTATGAAACCACCCCATCATATCTTCCCCGCGTTCCCCTTTGAATATCAGAATTTCCAGCTTACGCAATCTCATATCGAACAACAGCACTTCCCTTCTTTCGCTGCCTTCCTCCCTCGCCAGCTGCATACCTCTGCCTTTCACCGTTCTCTCCGATGTCCCTGATTCCTTTTCCTTGGATATTTTCAATTTTTTCGACCAGACTTCCAATGCTCGGATCATCTTTTGTTCCATAGTTTCCCCCAAGGCTTCGATCTTTGTAGTCATCATATTCTCAGTAATCTGCTGCATCTCTCCAAACCTCTGATCCATTCTATTTTTCATTCCAACTTATAGTAAGGTGAGTTGTTCTTCCACAGCTGATAGTCTTGCCTCCATCTTCTTCACCATACCCTTTCCCACGAATCGAATGGCTCTGATACCAAATTAATAGAATCTCGATTATGTATTTACTATTTTGGCTCAAAATGGCCTAGGAAGTCGAGACCACCTCCCCTTTACAAGCTTTACAAGCTCAATTCTCAAATGAAAAGTTCGATACCCCCCTTGCTTCTACCTCCTATCTTTATAATAACAAATAGCCACCCCTACTAACAGAATTTGTTAACATATTTGAGTGGCCCCATTCCTAACTAATTTTATTCTCTCCTACATTTACATTTGTACCATTCTCCCCATTCTTCTTATTAGCTCTCCTTTCATACTTTATAAATATGGGAGGTCTATCATATAGTTACATCTGATCGAAGTTAGTCTTTTGAAGTAACATGTGATGCTAGTGATTATGCTATAGAAGTTGTTTTAGGACAACATAGAGATAAAACCTTTTTGGGTAATTTACTATACAAGTAGAATTCTTGATAGTGCTTAGATAAATTATACTACAACATATAAAAAGTTACTTGTTGTTGTGTTTGCATTTGATAACTTTTAGGCCCTATTTACTTGCTTCTAAGATAATAGTCCATACTAATCACATTGCTTTAAAATTTTTATTTGAGAACAATGATGCAAAACCTAGACTAATAAGATGGATTCTTCTATTGCAGGAATTTAATTTTACAGTATAGAATAGGAAGGGATGTGAGAATGTGGTAGCAACCACTTGTCCAAAATAGAGAGTGGGAGTGGTTAGCAAATCATTCCCATGGTAGAGGATTTTCCTAACGAACGTTTTTATAAGACACAGGAAAAATTGTTATGGTTTGTTGACTATGTGAATTATCTGGAGTATTGCCTTCTAATCTGAACTCCCAGCAAAGGAAGCGTTTCTTGCATAAGGTAAAATCATTTCTTTAGGATGAGCCTTTGCTTTATAAAATATGTTTTGACAATGTGATTGGAGAAATGTGCCACTGGAGGAGAACACCAAAATATTATTTGATTGCCATTTGTCCTTGTACGATGGCCACTTTGAGATCACCCATACAGCTGCAAAGGTATTGCAATCTGGTTTTTACTGGCCTTCGTTATTTATGGATTATTATACCTATGTTAGGACTTGTAACAGGTGTCAGTGTACTAGCAATATCTCTAGTTAAATGAGTTCCCTCTTACGTCTATTTTGCAGATAGAGTTATTTGATTTATGAGGTATTGATTTCATGGGTTTGTTTCTCCCTTTGAGGGGTATTTGGTAATCCCTAAAATGTATCATTTTGCTCAACTTAATTCAGGATTGTTATGCCATTTAATATGTTTAATTTGTTGTTCTATAGATATTGAGCAATTTGAAGGTATAATCAAGCGTTAAAGAAAAAACGTAACTAAAACAAATCAATTCGAAGTGTTAATGAAGCAATTAGGCCAAATGGTGGTGAAAAGGGCCAAAAATATCTCAGGTGAGAGTGTCGCGGCGCTCTTCACAGAAGGCAGCAATTGTTCTAGAGGTTATTTAAACTTGTATTTTTTTTTCATTGGTAAGAAGGAAGAGTTCATGAGATTTTAACATAGGGCAAGAGAGAGACGTCAGAGAGACTATACACTGCTAGAGATCGATCTCTTCTTCTTCTTCATAACTAAATTCTTAGAATCTAGAGTGTTGATTGAAGCATGGTTTATTGTTAAATTAATAGTTGACAATTGGATTTTTACGACTACAATTGCATTCTAATTTATAAACTAATTCTATTGATCAACTGGCCATTAATTGAATGTATATGGACTAAATTTTTTACTTGAGAGATGGAGATTTTAGCTGGACATGATAGGTTAGATTGTTGTACAATTATACATGGAAATTATAGGAAGATAGCAAGGGTTGCAATTGAAGGATCTTAATGTTGCTTTAGTCTGATAATTAAGAAGAGAATCAAATTAAAACACTAGGCTTGGAATAGATTGAGCTTGAAAAAGGATATCCCAAATCTACACTTCTAGACTCCCTTGTGATAAGAGAAGTTCCATGAATACTTATCAGAATACTTATCACCATCACCAAAACTGCTCAAACTTACACTATCATCACCAGCCATGAAAAGAAATTTTCAAAGACTATGAAGGAAAAGAAAAATAAAGAGAGAAAAAGAGAGAGCCACCCTTGTGAGAATGAAGAAGAGAAGGAATGAAGATGAAACAATCATTAGACCAATTTATATGGATAAAAGGGGAAATGGATATCAAAATATGAATTTTAAAATCAAAATTCAAAAAATGTTGATTGAGCCTTCCCACCGACCTATTGGAACAAGTGTGAAATGGTTATGAGTGTTGTTATAGACATGTAGAAAATTTGTTAGCACGAGCTTCTGTCCTTTCAAACTACATCAAAGAGCAAAGGGCTAAGGTTTTCATGACGTGTGACAAAATACTGGATAAAGTTCCACAAGCCTACTCAATCTCAAGCTAAGTATGTGATAGTACTTAAAATGTACTATCTCCCCCTGCTTAATTCAAAATCGTTCCTTATTTGTATGTGTTTATTTAGTGATTTTACAGATCTCAGGTGTCAAAGAGGTAGAACTAAGTATTAGGTCAAAATGAAGTTTAAATGGTCTAAAACAGAGCTTCAATGCATCAATTAGACGAGAAGAGAAGAGAACCGCAATGCTCACAAAATTGTGGCAAGGCGCTACGACAAAGGGTAGCAGTGCCGCGACGCTATCTCTTAGCACTGCGGTGCTCCAACGATTTTTTATAAGTACCAATTTTTGTTTATAGGCTAATTATCTAGCCGCCACATGGCTTTTGAAAACCACCTGAAAATGGCTTTATTTATGTTATAATTTCTAAATTTTTATTTTTAAATTATGTATTTAACAAGTTTATTTCAAGTTATTTCAGAAGTATCTAGTTCAAGACAAATTGTGTAGAACATGTTCAATTATGGTAAAAAAAAAATCTGAATATGAAGACTTGTGGGTCAATTGCATAACTAAATAGAAAAAGAAAGGACAAACAAGTAGAAAATAAAGAGTTGCAGTGCTTCAAGGCACGTAAACCCGAGAGGGTTCTTAACAAGAGTGTTGCAGTGCTACGATCCTCCGAACTTAAAGCTAAAAAGGATAGCATAGCGCCTCCACACTACGACCGGCAAACGTGTTCTACATTAGTTAGCAGTGTTGCAATGTTGCGACGATTCCAGTCATTTTTAAATTACTATTTATTTTTTTCATTTTGGGGGCATTAGGGAATAGAGGTAGTACATAATGAAAGACTTACAGAGAATTGAAGGGAAACCGCGTTGGAAAGAACGATTGAGAGATAGAAGTCGAGAGATGAAGGTAGATCAATCAATCCACGCGGTGTCGTTGTCATTTGGGAAATATTCCTTCCCTTTTCTTTTGAATTTTTTTTTTTTTTTTTAAATTGTCTATTTTACTGTATTTGTGCATTCCAATCATGAATAGCTAATTTAATTACTTAGGATGTTGAGGAAATTTTGAACAATTATTGTCAATGTATTGATTTTGGGATTGAATTCATTTTAATTGCATTTTGAATTCTCTAATGTTTATTAAATTAATTGATTGGCCATTGATTAATTTCATTTACGCTTAGTCTCTGCTCCAGAGAAAGGGAATTAGTGATGAAACTGAGATTTAGAATCTTGATTAATTTATGCACATGAGTGATAAACTAGTTATGAGAACTACAATTGGATAATTGTAATATTGTGTTTAATTACCTATTTTCATATGAATGAGTTAGGAATTAGAGGTTAGAATAGATTGAGCTAAGAGAGGGAATCTTGAATTTAGATATCTAGCTTCATGCAAAAACTATTCATTTAATCATTTTGTCAATACTAGATGAGCAATTCATAATTGAGTCAACATCTTGGTTTGTGTGCCCCTAAAATAGGACCTTTAATATTAATATTGTTATTTTCAAAACTTATTAGAGAAATATTGTTGTTTTGAAAATTATTAGAGAAATATTGTTGTTTTGGGAGTTCGAGGCTAGAGGTCGAACATTGAGAACTCGACTAATGTGGAAGTCGAATGTTGAGAACTCGACGAACAAAGAAAAACTTGGAAATAATACATAGGCCGAAACTTCAACCATCGACAAGGGAAATCTCGCGAATCTCACTTAGGTTGTCGAAGGTTGAAGTTTTGACACACATCCACCCTCGAGATTGCAGGTTTATTACTTTTCTTTTCCCCTAATAGAGAAAATAAAGTAATGAGATGGTATACTATATGTATCTGTGTACTCGAGCTGCTTCTAACAACCTATGAATTTTTTATCATTTCGAATTAGACGGAGACTTGTGGGATTGATGTGAGGGGGTGGGGATGGCTATATTTCTGGGAGCGAACTCTAGGCGAATATGAAGTGCATGGATACAAGTTATGCCTTGGAATGAAAGAAAATTCCGAATTAGGTTTGTCTACGAACAAAATTTTGTATATTAGGTTGTCCAAGGTTACACACATGTCGAAACTTCAAAGCGATTAAGGAGATAAATGGACTGAAGCAGATTAAGGAGAGAGCAAGATTCAAAGCGAGATAGTAGGAGAGAGCGAGATGTTGAACGAGATTTCAAGAGAGAGCGAGATTCAAAGCGAGAATGTTGGAGAGAGTGAGATTTAGTTTATATTGACTAATCTGACTAACAATGAACTTGGTAAAATGAAATGGTTGAATAATTGAAAAATAAGATTATTCAAGTATATACATTGAATGCTAAGATTACGCATTGAGTTTCTGGTAGTAGATCCATAATAAAAAAAGTGTTTGTGATTGTTCCAGAAGAAATGAAAGCTAGTAATCATTAATGGAAAAATAACAACTATAACAGAGAGAGCGAGATATTGAGAGAGAGCGAGAGTGAGAGAGCGAGATCTTAGGAGAGAGAGAGAGTGAGAGAGCAAGATCTTAAGAGAGAGCGATATCTTAGGAGAGAGCGAGAGTTTTCACTTTATTTGAACTTTCCATAAAAATATATATATATAAAGAGAAAAAAGAGCTAATAATCATACTATAATTGAATAATCATTAGACTATAATTGAATATATTAGATTATACTATAATTGAATAATCATTAGACAATAAATTGAATATATTAGATTATTATACTATAATTGAATAATCATTAGACAACAAATTGAATATATTATATTATTATACTATAATTGAATAATCATTAGACAACAAATTGAATATATTAGATTATTATACTATGATTGAATAATCATTAGACAATAAATTGAATATATTAGATTATTATACTTAAAAAAAAAGAAATATAATAGAAATATATATAAAAAAAGAGAAAAAAGAGCATGGAATGTCGAATGCTTGCCACTTGTTACATGAACAGTACCGCTCGGTATGATGGCTTGTTCGAGATCACTAAGTATGAAACACCTTAGAGAAATTGTAACATACGAAGAGGTATGTTTAATTTCATATCGATATGTTGGTATAATTGCAACAGTGAACAACCTAGCAAATGGTTGGACGGGACCAAAATGTCACCATCGTTTCTGCTTACAACATATGGTCAGCAACTTCAATAAAAAATATAAATTTAATTCATTGAAAAATTATGTTTATTGTGTTGGGTGTCAGTTTCAAATTCAAAAGTTCAACAAACCAATTGAAGATAACAAAGGAATAAATCGGAGTTGTCTAAGTTTTTTTGACAACATTAGTTTAGAGCAATGGACTCAAGCACATGATGGAGGATTCAGATATAGGTGGATGACGACAAATCTATCAAAGTGCATAAATGGAGTCCTCAAAGGAGCTCGAATTTTGCCTATAAATGCTCTTGCTCAGATAACCTCGGTACGACCTCACCTGCCGACAAGATTAAAGGATCGAGGTTAAGTTTAATATGGTTAGGAACACAATTTTGTGAGCTCACAGATGATGCAGACGAGGAAACCATCATAAGATATGCGCGAGCATATATACTACAAATTATGGGTGGAAGTCTGTTTGCAAATAAATCAAGTCATTTTGTTCACTTGATGTTCACTTGATGCGGGGCGGTATTCGTGGGGTGGAACATGCTTGGCATGGTTGTATAGACAACTATGCAAAGCAACAAGATTATTGTCAAAATTATTGTGCATACTTTGCCTAATTTTTGTACGAATGGTCAAAACATATGGCGGACGGTGAGTCCTCTCATATGTTTTCACATTGGTGAGTGGCATCTTCCTGACAGGGTGATGAGACAATTCGGTTTTCAGCAGGATGTCCCATTGAAATACAGAACCCGTACTGCATGATATTGACATAAGGACTGGAGATTGGTCCGAAAAAGTTGCACATTTGGTAGTGCGATAGCACTATCATGAAAGGTTTATTGCAGTGGGAGTTTCTCTTGAACAGTTTGACACATATGTCACTCCAGAATATATTCATTGGTATAATAATATCACAAGGCGCTACGTCACTCGTCCGGGAGCAGCTGTGGGTCATCTGGTAAATGAATGAATATTATCTAATTTTTTTAATTTAAATTTATTTTAAATATTGTCTAATTATTTTATAATTCACAGAGATCGAACAACAGTAGACTCCGTGAGGTTGCGAATGATCCGAAAAGGTTCTTGCTATATGTAGTGACAACCAAAGCTATATAGAGGAAATTCATTATATGTACGATATACCTATTGTTCCTCCACCAGCTCCTAAACGTAGAGTACCTGTTCGGGAAGATGATGAGTTTGATGAGGTTGCACATAATGTTGAAGAGTTGCCCTCTATGACGCAGACGCAGGGTCAAATTAATTATGTTAGTCCGATGATAATGTTGCCAGCATTTGGTTCAGAACATTATGACTCAGAGGCTGGTCCTTCGTCTTCATACGTGCATGGACATAGTCGGGGTCGTGGAGAGCATAATGAATATTCATATTATGAAATGTCTGCAGAGGTACTAGAGCAACATCAAGAAGAACCCGAGCAACCTCAAATTCGAAGTTGACGACGACAACCAGCTCGAAATCGACGTCCTCCGCCTTGTGGGACACATTGATTTTTGTAATTATTTTTATATAAATGAGATATTTAATTTACATTTTTTTTATTTTTATGAGTTATTATTTTTTAAATTTTTTACTTTTAGAGTTTAAATAAAATAATAAAATATTTTTAGAATTTTTTTTATAAAATGGAAAATTAAAAAAAAAAGATTAGAAAGAAGAAGGGAAATTTGTACGGTATTCTCGCTCTCTATAAAAATCTCGCTATTTCGCTCTCGCTCACGCTCAGGCTCAAAATCTCACTCTCGCTCTCTCAAACTCTTGCTCTCTCAAAATCTCGCTCTCTCTCATAATCTCGTTCTCGAATTTGATTGGGAAGTGTAGTGGCAAAAAGAAGGAGATTCATTAGCTCGTTATTTAGTCAGACTTGCTGAGATGACAGAATCCGTAAAAATTATTCAACAAGCTTTGGAAGGAATTCCAGGGGGACCTTATGAAAATTTAGAAATACGATTTTTTGATAGAGAAGGTCTTCGGAATGATAATTAAACAGACTCAATAATAATGTTAGGAAGGGCAAGGTCGAGGGTCCAAAGTTCGACGTACAAGTGAAAGGAAGGTTGAGGGTTCAAAATTCGACCTATGTAGGTCGAATTTTCAACCCTCGACTTATTTATAAAAAAAAAAAAAAAAACAACAATATTTTTACAAATAGTTTGAAAACAACAATATTTTTCTAAATAGTTTCTAAAAGGACAATATCCTTTTAATTTTCCCCCCTAAAACATGTTAACTTAATTAATTCAAGTTTAAAATTTAGAATCTTGCAATAAGTGTCATTTGCTTGTATAAAATCAGCAAGTAATTAACAACAGCTAGGAAATATTATAATTCAATCTCTATGGACGATACCTGGTGTGATCGAGATATTTATTATTTTGACATGTGTGCCTGCCCTTAATAGAGTAAAGATGCATAAAGCGGAGGCAAACAAAATCATTAAGCACTCTAATTACACTTAATTTGAGTACAAAGCATGCTTACATATTTTAACAGAAAGAGGGTTTCAATGTGTATACCTTTGTTGATTTCCTCTTGTTCCTAACTTAATCCACGAAATTGAATCTCAAAATCTCTAATAAACTACCAAGAGGAGCTTATCTACTATTCTCAGCCTTGAATTGAGTTGTGGAAGTTCTAAATTGAGATGGATTAAGGTGGAAATGGAAAGGTTTGAGAGAAAAACAATTTTTCTGAAACTTTTTCAAAAATTAAATTGCATCTTCTGAATTTCAGAAAATGAAACTTCACTCATTCAGAAATTTGATACTTCAAATTGCACTCAGTGAATGGCTTAGGTGTGAAATATGGATTAATCCACTAAACCAATTTGAATTTTGGGGTAAACCCACTTTCAAATGAAAAACAATTTTTTAATTTGAATATTAATTTAATTAAATAAAAACTAAATTAGGTAAAAACTAAAACTAAATATTAAAATTGAATTTTATAAATTAAAATTGATTTCTTTAAATAATTAAACATATTTAATTAATTAAATAATAATTTAATATCAAATATTAAATTAATAAAACACCTAATTCAAACATGAATCTCTATTCATGTAATCAATATTTAAATATTTTAAACTCTCCGATTACGTTTAATTTTGATAAAATTAAATGTTAATTATATCGAATATAATTATCCAAACTGTAAAAAAAAATTGAAAATGAACATTCAAATTCAAACCCTAATTTCAAATTTAAACACTTTAAATTCGCTCAATATTCTAATCCAGGTTTGATCTTTTACAAGCTAGTAGAGGGATCTTATGGACCTACAGATCATGAGCTCCAATGATTTAAGATGAATTGGCTAAACTCTTTAAACCAAATTAATCAATATTCTTTGACCACTGAGACATACCACTATAGCTCAATAGTTGCACTCTTCTCACTGTAGATATATTTCTGTCCACCTAATTTAACCATAATCAGTAAGTTGATCCTTCACAGGTCGTTCGTATTTACAACTAAGTCAAAATTATCGTTTTACCCCATTAAATACATCTTGCTCCTTAAGCTCCCACTGATCCTCTATTGAACAATTGATTTATAGTCCAACTAATAAACCATGTCTCTCTCGGCCATGAGAGGGGCGAGCCACTTTGTTCAAGACCAGGAATCAGTATTTAAGGGAACAACCTATCTGTTAACCCTAAAATGGGTAGGAGTGAGTTCCATTTTGCAGGACTATGTTCCCAATTATCTATCCAGTCTTATCCCTAAAATGGGAGGCTTGTTAAGCAATGTTGTTGAACTCACCTCTACAGATCAAAGGATAATCCCGAATACACAGAAGTTCATATTAGCTCAGGATTAAGATCGACTTACCCTAATTCATCGAATTAAAATAGCCAATTTTAACAGTAAATGGTCGTTATAAAGAAAAAGTGACTATTTTGTGGTCCGGTCTTATGCAAAACTCTTTTGCATAGGATATACCAGCATGTAACGGAAGTAACATATCAATAAGCATTCTAATTCATTCATTTTTGTTGTAAATAAAGCATGCTCATATAATAATAAGAGGGTTTCAAGTCATACCTTTATAGAACCTCTTGAAAATCAAATTCAGCTGATAATCTTCTCCAATTCTTCTTGTGAACTACCTCAAGATCTTCTCTACTATTCTCTTGGAGCTTTATATTGAGTCGTGGGACTCAAAATAAGTTTGAATGAATGAAAATTGGAGAATAAACTCACTACAGAAGCTTGAAGAACCCTTCTTCAACCTCTCAAGTTTTCAACAAAACTTCAACAAATTCAAACAATTTGCATGCCTCAATTTCACTCCAATCTTCTCTATTTATTGCAGGACTCTCATGCAAAGAAGATGGTTGCATGAGATGCAGCTCATGCTTGGAATATTGAAGCTAGAGTCAAGTGGGTTTTGAGAGAGTAAGTTGAAGGTGATAATAGAAAAACCCATAATTCCATTTTGTGTTTTTCAATTTCAAATTTCAAATTTAATTTCTAAAACCAATTTGATTTCAAAAATTAAAAATATTATTAGTTTTACAAAATTAATTTCATAAATTAATTTTCAAATTAATAATAAATAAATAATTAAACAATTTAATTAATTCTAATTAATTTAATATCAAATATTAGATTAATTTTACACAAATTCCACCTTCATGAATTTAACATTTAAATCATATTTAAATATTAATTAATTCTCCAATTGCGTTTAATTCTAATTTGAACGTTTCAAATTAACTTATCACGCTACTCTAAAGCTAATTCATTTACAAACTAGTAGGGAGACCTCGCGAACCTACAGATCATGGGTTCCAACGATCCGAGATTAATTGGCTAAACTCTTTGCACCGAATTAATCTCTATTCATTAACTAATGGGTCACTCCTCTAAAGTCCATAGTTGCACTCCCCTCACTGTACATATATTATGTCCACATGATTTAACCATAATTAGTAAGTCGACCCTTTACAAGTGGGTTTTAATAACGGCTGGGTCAAATGTCTATTTTACCCTATAGATTATGTGTTATTCCTTAAGTTCCTACTGATCCTCTAATGAACAATTTGGTTTGTGATCCAGTCACTAAACCAGATCCCTCTCAGCCCAGTGAGAGGGCGGGGCCCCTTGTTCAAGACCTAGATTCAGTACTTAAGAGAACAACCTTTCTCCTATCCTTAAATCGGGTAGGCGAAAATTCCATCTTGCACCCTATGTCCCCAGCTATCTACCCGATCTTATCCCTAAAATGGGAGGCTTATTAAGTCTGCGTTGTTGAGCCAACCCTCACCTATGCAAATTGATGCGTAGAATTGTGATGTGCTATGGTGTGAGTTTGCAGTGATGTGTGTTATGCGGTAATCATGCAAGTTTTCCTAATAAACCCAAGTATAAGCCTCCTTATGTTTTCTAGTAAGTCTAGGGTCGAACATAGGGACTACTAAGTAGATATGCGACAGACTCTTCGATTCTATTGCAGTGGTGAATAAAGGAAGTAGATAGTGTTTTGAATGAGATTTTTCCTATGCGACAGAGTTGAACGTTAATGCATTGTGAATATAATGAAATAATGGTGTATATTGTGATGGTGGTGTATACGTTGCACATGCAAGTTTTCCTAGTAAAATCCTACTAGGTTTCCTAATAAGTCCAGGGTCGAACATAGGGACTACTGAGATATTATGCGTTGGTGAATCTTGATTTCTTTGCGGTGACAAGCCAATAAGTTGGTTGGTATGTTGTTTAAAGTATAAATCCTATGCAGCGGAATTGAGTAAAGAGTTAATAACAGTGAAAGTTACAATGAGTATGCGAGGAACGGGTTGAGAAGGGATTTAGCTAACATTTCCTAAGATTGCGTTCAAGCTATGCGGCCATGCTACACACACACAACAGCAT
This sequence comes from Benincasa hispida, assembly GCF_027475165.1. Taxonomy (NCBI): domain Eukaryota; kingdom Viridiplantae; phylum Streptophyta; class Magnoliopsida; order Cucurbitales; family Cucurbitaceae; genus Benincasa; species Benincasa hispida. The sequence continues at coordinate 34,435,140 of NC_143488.1, read as the reverse complement.
GTCATCTCTCAATACAAATGCCATAGTTCCTAATTTTAGGATGCATTGCAATGTTTACGATAATGTCTATAGGACTTATGTCTAAGCCTCTATTCTTGTCTATGCGATGATGATTGACACACACATACACAAGGCGACCGCATACTATCATATCCTATTTCTAGGGTGCATGCGATGCATGATAGCAAATCGAACTTATCTCTAAGTCTCTATCTCTTGCTTATGTGATTCTGATCTGACTTTCTCAAGCCTAGATTCTAATCTGATTCTCTCAAGTTTAGGTTCTTTCTTTAGACTACTCACTCAAGTATCTCTAAAGGGTGATAGACGCATACATAAGACAAGATGATCACATAAAATGAAGATTTTAGGTCATGCTAGCTAAGTGCTTCTCAACCCATTCGGAAGTTTAGTTACTGATGCACATTTGAAGAGATTAAACATATGTGGAGGTGCAAATTCCATTTTATAAATAAAATCAGAATACAGAATGACAATGGAAAGTAGGTATAGGGATCTCGGTAGCAATGTCGTGCTTCCCGAGGCTTTTACACTGTGTTTTACTCTACTCTGCCCAAAAGAATGTTCTTACTTTCACAAGAGTCGGCCATCTCTCCGTTCTCAGTGCTTCCCGGCAGTCTCTCGAGCTAACCAGGAATGGTCTTTCGGCATCTTCACTCTTCACTCATCTCCGCCTTTTAATATATGAATTACAGATTAACGGCTATCTATGATTTATCTTCTATGTATATGGCGAATGGGAACTCCAAAAGTTCTGAACTAGAACCTGTTTAACGAAGGTGGCCTTCGGTATTTATAGAGCTTTAGCATGAAGAGCTTTTCTCTCAAATGATTTCAATGATGGGAAGTCATTAAATCTCTATCTGATGCGCCGATTAATGGTCACCGAAAAGTTGAATGTACTTGCTACAGTTGGTCGTTAACAGCTTGTCAACTAAATTCGCATTCGACCGTCATCAGCTTTCTGTCCCATCTTGATTTATTAAGCTTTCACCTTGATGCGGCCACCTTTTTAAGCAGAACTTCCCGTGTGCATACGATCGCATAGCTTTGCAATCGCAATCTTCTAATGCGCTCGGGGGCCGAATTCCTTGGGTCGCAATTTGCTTTGCGCCAACACATTTTCCTGCACAAAATACGAAAATTAGCTGCTTTAATGCAATAGGCACATGCGATCACAATATTCTCAACTTAATGCTTTTGGGCACGATTTTGCATGTTTTTACCGTCGCATTCCCACATTGTTTTATATCTTTGCATTGTAATAACGTGCATTTTTACCCATTATCAAACGTAGAGTGATGAAAGCATAGAGTTACAATAAGTATGCGATGAAGGGGTTGCAAAAAATATAAAAGATAAAAGATAAACTTTCTTTTTTAGATATTGATGTTGTAAAAAGGATATAAAAAGGTAGATTGAGTTCATGAACCGAAGATTGCATCCCTGATGAGTTTGAATCATATGATTGCGCAGGGACTGCCTGCTTCTTCTTTAGTTGGAATTCTTCAGGTCCACGGAGGTTTTCTCGCGATGCAAGTCTGCTCCGTGATATATTTTGATTCTTTGCCTATTGATTTTGAATGCGTTGGTCCCGTCCTCATTGGATAACTCAACCGCTCCAAGTGGGAATACCTCTTTGATTATGAATGGACCAGACCATCTTGATTTTAATTTTTCGGGAAAAAGTTGTAGTTGAGAATTGTATAGCAAGACATTCTGTCCGACTTGGAGATTCTTCTCGCATAGTTGTTTGTCATGCCAATGTTTGGCGTACTCCTTATAGACTTTGGCATTCTCATATGCTTGAGTTCTCCATTCGTCAAGCTTGACCAACTGAAGTTTCCTTGCCTCCCCTGTGGCCTTCAAATCAAAATTGAGCTTTTTCACTGCCTACATTGCTTTATGCTCCAACTCGAGCGGTAAGTGGCATGTCTTTCCAAATACCAGCGCATACGGGGACATGCCTATAGGTGTTTTATAGGCAGTTCGGTATGCCCTCAAGGAATCGTCCAGCTTCATTGCCCAATCTTTGTGTGAAGGCTTCACCACCTTCTCTAAGATCAGCTTGATTTCCCTATTGGACACTTCAGCTTGGTCGTTTTTCTGTGGATGGTATGCGGTTGCTACCTTATGGTGGATATTATACTTGAGCAGCAATTTATTGATGATGTTATTAACAAAGTGGGAGCCTTCATCACTTATTATGGCACATGGGGTGCCAAAACGAGTGAAGATATTTTTCCGCAAGAACTTGGAGACTACCGCCGCATTGCTTGCGATGCATGATACCGCTTCAACCCATTTGGAAACATAATCGACGGCCAACAGAATGTATTTGTGACCATTTGTTGGCGGAAATGGCCCCATACGTCAAATAGCTCCAATTCTAAGATAATATTCATCGGCATCGCATTCTTCCATGAAATGTTGCCTGTGCGTTGGAACCGATCGCATTTCATTGAATAGTCTCTTGCGTCCTTAAATAAAGTTGGCCAAAATATCCACTTTGTAACACCTTTGCTGCAGTGCGTTGGCCTCCAAAATGTCTACCATACGGTGAGTCATGGTATTGGGATAATATGCACTCGTGAGCAGCTTCTGGTACGCATAGGCGCAAAATCTGGTTTGACCCCCTTTTGTAAAGATTTGGCTCGTCCCAATAATATGATTTACATTCATGTCTGAGCTGCCTCTTTTAGTGGGCTGTGTAGTTTTCAGGAAATTGTTCACAAACCAGAAAATTGACCACGTCTGCATACCATGGTAATTCTTCAATTTTAAATAGCTGCTCATCTGGGAAAGTTGCGTTCACCTCCGACTTGTTGCGGTTGACTTCCGGATTTTCTATTCTTGATAAATGGTCTGCAACCTGGTTCTCCGTCCCCTTACGATCAATGATTTCCATATTGAATTCTTGAAGGAGGAGAACCCATCGAATCTGATGGAACACGAGACATACGCAGTGGAATTAGGACCTAATTACACTCTAATTGCTTTTAATTTAAAAAAAAAATGCATGCAATTGAAGGATTATCTTTGAAGCTCCTGAAACCCACTTTTCCTCGCTGAATCTCGACCCGAACACGAACAGACCACCACTAGAGTTGACCTACTATCCTTTGGACTCAGAACCGGGTTATGGGATCTAGTGGATGAAGAACCCGAGAGAGAGAAAGAGATTGAAAAGAAGATGGAATTTGGGTAGGGTTTGGGTTTGTTTTTCCAGCCCAATTTTGAAAACAAAAATTGGATAATTGTCAACACTTTTTCATCCAAATTCAAAAGCCCATATTTATAGAAAATGGCCATGCAACAATTGCTGAAATCAATCCATAAAAACCCCACACCTAGAATCCACTATCCAAGTGGGCTTAATGTCTCCACTATAAGCTAACACCTAGCCCACTATTTTGTTAGTGGAATTATCCGACAAACGTTTGGATTTTCCCACTAACTTTAGTCAAATGGCAAAATAGTCATTTTGTCAAAATCAAACTTTGACCAAAAAGTCAACATTTTGACTTTTTATGATTTTTTCCGTGTTGACTAATTTTGACCTCCCGAGCATGAATCCGCATTCATTTTCTTGAAATTCAAATCACATTTGAATATAAGGTCGGTCAAAGTTTGACTTTTCAAAGTCAAAATCCAACTCTTTGACTTTTTATATCCTTGACTATTTCCATTATTTCCGAGCTTCCGAATATGAACGTATTCATATTCTTTAATATTTAAATCACATTTAAATATTAAAGCTATATCTCTAAACTGAAAAACCGACCACTATATCACATATACTTCTCGATTTCTCTCTCTTCACCTAATTCGAACAATTCGAATTATTCTATCATACTGTTCTAAGTTTATTCCATATAAGCTAGTAGGAGAATCTAATGGACCTATAAATCATGGGCTCCAACGATCCGAGATTAGCTAGCTAAACTCTTTAGACGGAGCTAATCAACATTCGTTAACTAACGGGTCATTCCACTATAGTCCCGTAGTTGCACTCCCTTCAATATAGATATATTTGTATCCATTTGATATAACCATGATTAGTAAGCTAATCCTTCAAAGGTTGTTCGTAATCTCGGCTGGGTCATAAAAACTGTTTTACCCCCAAGACTACATCTTATTCCTTAAGTTCCACTGATTCTCTAATGAACAATTGGTTTAAGGTCCAACCTATAAACCGAACCCCTCTCGGGCAAAGGAGAGGGTGGGGCCCCTTGTTCAAGACCTGGATTCAGTACTAAAGGGAACAACCTATCTACTATCCTTATAACGGGTAGGAGTGAATTGCATATTGCACCCTATGTTCCCAGCTATCTACCTGATCTTACCCCTGAAATGGGAGGCTTATTGGGCCAATGATGATGAGCTGCCCTCACCTATGCAGATCTAAGGATAATCCCGAGTGAACAGGAGTTCATAGTTAGCTCAGGATTAAGATTCAGTTACCTAGGTCATCAATTAACAAAATAGTCAATTTTATACATAAAACAGCATTTAGAATGTAAAAAGTGACTATTTCATGGTTCAGTCTTATGTAAGCTCTTTACATAGGATGCCCTCACTTTCATGTCTCCACATGAACAGTTTAGGATCACATCGTTTGTACTAACTACAAACTGGGCCACATCCATAGTGTCTCCAGAATAAGGTGCTCAACCTTATTCATATACTATAGACCATTTTGGCTATATATTTGAACTTGATCCACCTTTATGTCACTACATAAAGTTCAAACTACATTAAATAGCCTCAGGACCATAGTTTATTGAATTCAAGATTACAATTTCAATAACAACTTTATCGAAAAACAAAACAGAATATGTTTATTAATTTACAAACTACGAGTTTTAGGACACAAAATCCAACAGAATCAACCTCGTCTTTACATCTTTCTTTATCATTAAATATTTTATTACCGAGTGGTCGGTATGAACGATCACTTTAGATCCCAGCAAGTAAGCTCTCAATTTCTCCCGCGCAAAGATCACCGCAAGCAGTTCTTTTTCTGTGGTAGTGTAATTTGTTTAGGCAGGGTTCAAGGTTCTACTTGCACATGTGATGGGGTGTAGCATTGTTTTCTTCTTCTTCGCTAGCATCGCTCCCATTGCATAACCACTTGCGTCGAACATCAACTCAAATGGCTTCGTCCAGTTCAGTGCGATCAATACAGGTGCGATTATTAATGTGTTCTTCAGTATCTTGAATGCGTTAAGGCATTGTTCATCAAAGTCAAACGTTCTTTATGCCTCCAGCAACATACTCAATGGTCGCGCAATCTTCAAAAAGTCCATCACAAGACGTTGATAAAATCCATCATGCCCCAGCAAGCTTCTGACAGCCTTCACATTTGCTGGCGGTGGGAGCTTTTAAATGGCCTCAATCTTCGCCTTATCCACCTCCAGCCCATCCTTGGAGACTTTGTGGCAGAGCACAATACTTTTCTTCACCATGAAGTGGCACTTCTCTCAGTTTAGCACAAGGTTTGTCTCTTCACATCTTCTCAGTATCTTTTCCAAATTGTTTAGACAGACTTCGTATGTTTTCCCGTACACCGAGAAGTCGTCCATAAAACTCTCTACTGAATCTTTAAAATACTCAGAAAAGATGGCCATCATACACCTCTAGAATGTGCTTGGTGCATTACATAAGTCGAACGGCATGCGTCGAAATGCAAACATTCCATAGGGGCAGGTGAATGTGGCTTTCTCTTGATTTTCAGGAGCAATCATGATTTGGTTGTAGCCTGCATATCCGTCCAAAAAGCAGAAGTAATCATTTCCTCCTAGGCGGTTTAGCATGTGGTCAATAAAAGGCAAGGGGAAATGATCCTTCTTTGTCGTCACATTCAGTTTGCGATAGTCCATAAAGATCTGCCAGCCAGTGACAGTCCTCATCGGTATTAATTCATTATTTGCATTTGGAACTACCATCATCCTTCCTTTCCTTAGCACACATTGCACGGGACTGACCCACGTGCTGTCGGCAATTGGATAAATAATGTCGGCATCCAGTCATTTGATTATCTCCTTTTTCACGACCTCCTTCATCACAAGGTTTAGTCTGCGTTGATGTTCAATTGATCCTTTTTTATTTTCCTCGAGACGTCCTGTGCATGCAATATGTGGGGTCTAATTCCTCTTATGTCTACCAGTGTCCAGCCTATTGCTTTTATGTGCTTTCTCAGGATGCTCAGCAGCGCATGCTCTTGTTCTTCTTGAAGTGCAGAGGAAATTATTACTAGTAGCGTTTCATTTTATCCCAGAAAAGCATACTTCAGGTGGTTTGGCAAGGTTTTCAATTCTACTGTGGGTGGTTGTTCCAAGGATGGTTTTTGTGTTTTTCTTTCTTCATTCATCGTCAGTTTTTCTTCTTTGGTTGTTGTTTCCACGATCAAATTGCAGGTTACTATGGATGCGGTCGCATCATTTCTTTCATCTTCATCTTCAAACTTTTCTTCTTCATACAAACTGGGTTCATTGTCGGAATCTGTTAGATCTTCTTATTCCAAATACTTCATGTCTCTAATAATATCAAACCTGATCTTCTTTTCATTCACACTCAGCGTGATCTCTCCCTTGTACAAATCAATCTAATCGCGATCAGTGGATAAGAATGGTCATCTCAAAATGATGGGTACATCCTTGTCCGCTTCATAATCGAGGATGATAAAGTCCGCCGGTAAGATAAGAATGGTCGTCCCAGAATGTACGCTATGACACACCAGGAAGCGGAAGAGGCTTCAGATGTCGTAACTGGTATGATAACTTTATGTAATCAATCCACTTATGCATTATTTGATCCTGGTGCTACACACTCATTCATATCTAGTATGTGTGCATTATATATAGATAAAATACCTGAACGTATGGATGAGGAATTATTTATTTTTACGCCTGTAGGAGATATTCTAGTGTTACATGAGTATTATAGGTATTATGAAGTAATTCTTGGTGACCAAAGTTTTTGGGTCGACTTGATTCCATTAGAATTACTAAAATTTGATGTTATCTTAGGTATCGATTTCCTAAGTAAACACTATTCCACTATGGATTGCTTTAGAAGAGAAATAGTGTTTAGGAAACCCGGTGAAAAAGAAATAACTCTAGTAGGAAGTAAAAGAATACTCCCAGGAAGTTTAATATCAGCGGTAAAAGCTAGAAAACTGTTGAGTAAAGGATGTGAAGCTTATTTAGCATCTGTAGTAGTTTCCCAAGATAAGAAACTAAAACCTGAGGATGTACCTATAGTACAAGAATTCTTAAATGTGTTCCCTGAAGAATTACTAGGCTTACCGCCTGATAGGGAAGTGGAATTTACTATTGAGTTAATTCCTGATATTGCACCTATATCCCAAGCACCATATAGGATGGCCCCAACGGAGTTGAAAGAGTTAAAAGTTCAATTACAAGAACTTGTGGATAAGGGGTACATTAGACCCTGTGTATCACCTTGGGGAGCGCCAGTCTTGTTTGTTAGGAAGAAAGACGGTACTCTTAGATTATGCATAGACTATAGACAGTTGAATAAAGTGACCATTAAGAATAAGTACCCATTGCCTCATATAGATGATCTCTTCGATCAGTTAAAGGGAGCAACGGTGTTCTCTAAGATAGATCTGAGTTCAAGCTATCACCAGTTGAAGGTGAAAGACACAGATGTTCCTAAAACTGCATTCAGAACTAGATATGGACATTTTGAGTTCCTAGTAATTCCGTTTGGATTGACAAATGCTTCTGTGGTATTTATGGACTTGATGAATAGGATATTCCATTCTTATCTGGATCAATTTGTGATAGTATTCATAGATGACATACTAGTGTATTCCAGTAGTGCGGAAAAACACAAAGAATATCTAAGGATGGTATTACAAACTTTAAGAGAAAATAAGTTATATGCCAAATTTAGTAAGTGTGATGTTTGGTTAAATCAAGTTATGTTTCTTGGGCATATAGTTTCAGCTGACGGAGTTAGTATTGATTCCCAAAAGATAGAAGCAATAGTTAATTGGGAACGACCCCTGAATGTAACCGAAGTACACAGTTTTCTGGGTTTAGCAGGTTATTATAGGAGATTCGTGGAGGGTTTCTCTAAGATAGCCCTTCCATTGACAAACCTGACCAGAAAAGATGCGAAGTTTGAATGGTCGCCAGAATGCGAGCATAGTTTCCAAGTGCTAAAACAAAGGTTAGTATCAGCACCAGTATTAACTCTAGCTACACCAGATAAGGGGTTTGAAGTTTATTGTGATGCATCCCGACAAGGATTAGGATGTTTGTTGATGCAAGAGGGAAAAGTAGTAGCCTATGCTTCGCGACAGTTAAAGAAGCATGAATGTAATTACCCTACACACGACTTAGAATTAGCAGCAGTTGTGTTAGCTCTAAAATTGTGGAGACATTACCTGTTTGGTGAGCGATGTCATATATTTACAGACCATAAGAGTCTAAAGCATATCTTTGATCAAAAGGAACTAAACCTAAGATAGAGAAGATGGCTTGAATTGATTAAAGATTATGACTGTACAATTGACTATCAGCCAGGTAAAGCAAATGTGGTAGCTGATGCCTTAAGTCGAAAAACTAGATTAGCTAGAGCTGGTATTAATTAAGTGAAGGGTAGATTGATCTATGAGTTGTATAATGCTAGGGCAGAATTATCAATCGGTCGAAAAGGAGGATTACTAGCCTTATTTCAAGTGCATCCTACTCTTGTAGAAAATATTCTATGTGAGCAATTAAAGGATTCTGATCAGAAGAAGTTAGCTAAAGAAGTGGATAAAGGATTGAGGATGGACTATCAACTAAGAACAGACAAAGTGCTACTAAAGGAGGGTAGGATTTGCGTACCTAAGGACTTAGCTCTTAGACAAGCTATCCTAGAAGAAGCACATAGTTCGGCATATGCTATGCACCCAGGCAGTACGAAGATGTACAGAACATTAAAGAAATCGTATTGGTGGTCGGGTATGAAAAAAGAAATAGCGGAGTATGTTGACAAGTGTCTAATATGTCAACAAGTTAAACCAGAGAGACAGAAACCAGCAGGATTACTTAATCCACTCCCGATACCAGAATGGAAGTGGGAACATATTACGATGGATTTCTTGTATGGATTACCTAAGACACCAGTAAGCTATTATGGTATATGGGTAATTGTGGATAGATTGACAAAAACAGCTAAGTTTTTACCTATTAAAGCCACTTATACCCGGGACCAACTAGCTAAGTTACATGTTGATCGAGTCGTAAGTCAATTTGGAGCTCCAGTTTCAATTGTATCAGATCGAGACTCCAGATTTACATCAATTGTTTTGGCCTAGTTTGCAGAAAGCTATGGGCACTAAGTTATATTTCAGTACCGCTTTTCATCCATAGACGGATGGTCAGTCTGAGCGAATAATCCAGACATTGGAAGACATGCTGAGGGAATGTGTGTTGCAATTCAAAGGCAGTTGGGATACGCATCTGTCGTTAATTGAATTTGCGTATAACAACAGCTACCATTCAAGTATCAAAATGGCACCATATGAAGCCCTATACGGAAGACCATGTAGGACTCCGATATGTTGGAATGAAGTCGGTGAAAGGAAATTACTAGGTCCAGAACTTGTACAACAGACGTCAGATAATATTAAGATTATAAGAGATAATCTTAAGACGGCTCGAGATAGGCAGAAAAGTTATGCTGATAAGTGAAGAAGAGAATTAGAGTTTGAAATGGGTGATAAAGTATTTCTGAAATTATCTCCGTGGAAAGGAATACTCAGGTTCGGTAGAAAAGGGAAGTTAAGCCCGAGATATATTGGACCCTATGAGATAATAGAAAGGATTGGTCCAATGGCATATCGATTGGATTTACCTCCAGAATTATCTCATGTTCATGATGTGTTTCATGTGGCAATGCTTAGAAAGTATGTGCCAGATCCTACACATTTATTATCTGAGAAACCGGTACAGTTGAAAGAGAATTTTTCGTATAAGGAGGAACCAGTGGAGATTCTGGACAGAAAGGAACAAGTCTTGAGGAATAAGACAATCCCATTAGTAAAGGAGCTATGGCGAAATCATGCTATAGAAGAAGCAACATGGGAAGCTAAGGAGCAAATCAGAAATAAGTATCAGCAGTTGTTTAACTGACGGACTTGTGGCAAAATTTCGAGGACGAAATTTTTATAAGGAGGAGGTAAATGTGAACCCCGAATTCCAATTTTACACTTAAGTGTGTTTTCTTATTTAAATTTTCTTAATTTTCCACTTAATTGTGTGTCCCTATTTAAATTTGTATAAATAAGTTGAGTAAGTTGATGAGAAAGTTAGTGTGAAATGGTGAAGAAGGAATGGGGATTTGAAAAGAAAAATATGGACATTGAGTTTGGAAAATTTGTGAAAATTTGGCCATGGAAAATTTATGTGAAATGTGTGTTGTGCACAAAGCACTGGAAGGCAAGTGACTAGTGGCACAATCGTGTAGAAATTGCATGGAGACAAACAATTCGCAGTAGCTAGAAAGTTGGAGAGAGCGAGATTTTGAGCTAGAAAGTTGGAGAGAGCGAGATTTTGAGCGAGAAAGTGGGAGAGAGTGAGAGTAGCCTGTGCGTCAGCCACGCCTTGTCCAGTGCTGCATTCGAACGTCATGCCCACGCCTCGCCTATGCATTGAACGACCGAGCAAGCTTCTGGGCGATGTATTTGGACGCGTTGGGGTGGATTATGCATTTAAAAACCCTAATTTGAATACAAACAAAGCTTGAAGACGTAAGGGCAAACGTCAATTAAAATCTAGTTGTCCGATTAAGAGAAATTCTTAAACCCTAAGAAATTGTGTTGGATGTGTTTGGGAAGAACACATTGAACCAAGGTGAAGTCAGCTTACGTTGATAATGGGAGGATTAAACATTTGGCCATTCAGCCAAGTAGGTGTTGTCAATCCCACGAGCAATTTGAACGCCAATAAATAGGGAGTTGGGATTTCATTTTCAAATCACACAAAAATCATAAATTTCGTAGAGAAAATAGAGGGCAGTGAGGGTTCAAAGGAATGTGTCAACTTTGGATGAGAAGATCTTCCAATGTACTCGTGCATTTGGAGTGATTTCAAATCCATTTGAAAGCTCTAGAAGTCTAGTTTTCAGAATAAGGCTGTCAGAGGAAAAGGCTCAAAGGAACTGGGCTGGAGGTTGAGAAGAAGGTAAAAGGGTAAGACTATCTGATCAGTCTGAGCCAGTCTTGAAGATTTTGAAATTCTAGCCAAACCACAAGGAAATTCTGAGCTAAAAGTTTAGGGTAAGATTTTTAAGACATTTTAGAATAAGTTTGTAGAAGGAAGTATTTCCAAATAAGGTTCGGAACTATGAGTAATCTAAGTTGTAAATTGAATCTGGATTCTGGGGGTGAAAAAGGGACCCGAGGAGCTACTAGAGTGAAAAGTTCCTAAGAATTCAAGGTGAGTGGCTAAAATGTTTTTAAGCTGTTATGGACTACAACATTTACAAAAAGCATATTTGTGAAAATAATTCTCATGTCTACTAGTTTTATAAAGTGGTTTCCAAGCAAGTTTGAATTGTGATTTGAACGCATGCATATTGTTGAAAAACTATTTACATATGTATATGTATTGATTTTATCCAGCATGCATTACCATCTTTAAAGCCATGTTGTATATGTGTTATACTGTACATGCTTTAAAGAGAAAAGTTGTTTATAAATAATTTTGGTAAAATGCGATGCCGAAGTACAAGGAGAAGGCATCCACCCAACTAGATACTGAAGTGCAAGGAGAAGGTATCTATTGGTACTGAAGTATGTTTAAGAAGGTACCAAGCCAACGGGATACTAAAGTACGTTGGAGAAGGTATCCTAGTAGCTCGATACTTAAGTACAAGGAGAAGGTATCTGAGCATTAGTACCTAATGTGGCCACAGGTGAATAAAGTCAGAGATTGAGCAAAAAGGTTCTCTCTAGACTAGTAATTGGTGTTTGGATTATTTTACCAGTTATATAATACTTTGATTTGAGAAATGATTTTACTGTTTTATGTTTAAAATAACTTTATATAATTTATGCTTGGAAAATATTTATGCTGCAAAAGTTTATATTTCAGATAAAACTATTTTATGAAATTATGCATGAGAATTTACTATGTTTTCTCGGTCATTCACTCGGCGTAAGCTCACCCCGCCGCTTTCAAATGTTTTTGTTCCACCCCCCCCCCCATAGGTAGTGGTCAAATCCTCTTAAGATAGCTCAGTATCTGCTCTGCCACTAAAGGACGAAAAAACTTGTAACCGTTTGTTAGGTGGTTACTGTTAATATTGTACACATGTTACTATTAATCATATAGGGACTAGGGTTTGTGGGTTTTGGAACTTATAAATCTAATGTTGTAAATACTCTAAACATATTAAGTTTCTAAGTTAATAAATTGTGGGCCTATAGTCGTCCCGTTGCATACAATTTGTATTTGGTATCAGAGTTATTCCGCAAGAGTTTTTAGGCAGTAAGTGTCAGCCTAATGGTTGATAACTGCTGCAGTCACACCCTTCTCTAGGCTAAAAGGGTGATCTGGGGCAGGGTGTGACAGTTAATAACATCGAAAGTTACAATGAGTATACGGGGAACGGATTGAGAAGGGATTTAGCTAACATTTCCTAAGATTGCGTTCAAGCTATGCGACCATGCTACACACACACAACAGCATGTCATCTCTTAATGCAAATGCCATAGTTCCTAATTTTAGGACGCATGCGATGTATATGATAATGTCTTTAGGACTTATGTCCAAGCCTCTATTCTTGTCTATGCGATGATGATTGACACACACATATACAAGGCGACCGCATACTATCATATCCTATTTCTAGGGTGCATGCGATGCATGATAGCAAACATAACTTATCTCTAAGTCTCTATCTCTTGCTTATGCGGTTTTGATCTGACTTTCTCAAGCCTAGATTCTAACCTGACTCTCTCAAGTCTAGGTTCTTTCTTTAGACTACTATCTCAAGTATCTCTAAAGGGTGATGGACGCATACATAAGACAAGATGATTGCATAAAATGAAGATCTTAGGTCATGCTAGCTAAGTGCTTCTCAACCCATTCGGAAGTTTAGTTACACATGCACATTGTGAAGAGATTGAACAGTTGTGGAGGTGCAAATTCTATTTTATAAATAAAATCAGAATACAGAACGACAATGGAAAGTATGGATAGGGAGCCCGGTAGCAATGTCGTGCTTCTCGAGGCTTTTACACTGTGTTTTACTCTACTCTGCCCAAAAGAATGTTCTTACTTTCACAAGAGTTGGCCATCTCTCCGTTCTCAGTGCTTTCTGGTAGTCTCTCGAGCTAACCAGGAATGATCTTTCAGCGTCTTCTCTCTTCACTCGTCTCCGCCTTCTAAGTATATGAATTACAGATTAACGGCTATCTATGATTTATCTTCTATGTATATGGCGAATGGGAACTCCAAAAATTCTGAACTAGAACCCGTTTAACGAAGGTGGCCTTCGGTATTTATAGAGCTTCAGGGTGAAGAGCTTTTCTCTCAAATGATTTCAATGATGGGAAGTCATTAAATCTCTATCTGATGCGCCGATTAATGGTCACCGAAAAGTTGAATGTACTTGCTACAGTGGGTCGTTAACAGCTTGTCAACTAAATTCGCATTCAACCGTCATCAGCTTTCTGTCCCATCATGATTTATTAATCTTTCACCTTGATGCACCGTTTTTATGCGGCCGCCTTCTTGAGCAAATCTTCGTGAGTGCATACAATCACATAGCTTTGCGGTCACAATCTTCTAATGTGCTCGGGCGCCGAATTCTTTGGACTTAATTTGCTTTGCGTCAACGCATTTTCCTACACAAAATACGAAAATTAGCTGCTTTAATGCGATTGGCGCATGCGATTGCAATATTCTCAACCTAATGATTTTGGACAAAATTTTGCATGATTTTACCGTCGCATTCCCACATTGTTTTATATCTTTGCATTGTAATAACGTGCATTTCTACCCGTTATCAAACGCAGAGTGATCAAAGCATAGAGTTACAATAAGTATGCGGTGAAGGGGTTGATAAGGGGTTTAGCTAACACTTCCTAAGATTGTGCACAAGTTATACAATCATGCTACACACAAATAACAGCACTTCATTTCTCAATGCAGAATGCCATTATTCCTATTTCTAGGACCCAAGCGATATGTATGTGAAAAAGTCGATAGTACTTATTTCTAAGCCTATACTCTTGCCTATGCGATGATGAATGATGCACACATAAAACATGGTGACCGCATACAATCATTCCTATTTTTAGGGCGCTTGCGATGTGTAAATAGCAATAGAATTTATGTCTAAGTTTCTATTTCTTGCTTATGCGATTCTAATCCGACTCTTTCAAGCCTAGATTCTATCTTAGACTACTCTCTCAAATAAGTCCAAATGATGAATGATGCATACATAAGACAAGATGATCACATAAACTGTAAATCTTAAGTCATACTAGCTAAGTACTTCTCAACCCATTCAAAAATTTAGCTACTCATGTGTGATATGGAGAGATTGAACATGGATTGAAATGAGATTTCCATTTTTCTATAAATAAAGTACTGAATACAAAATAACAAATGGATGTGAGAGATAACAAGCTCGATAAGCAATGTCTTGCTTCCTATGTCCTTTTACACTGCTCATTTATCACTTCAACTCTGTTCTCAATGTGGATTCTTGCTCTTGCAAGTGTTGGCCCTCTCTCCTTTGTATTGCTTTTTGGCAGTCTCTCGATCTATTCGGGAATGATCTCTCTGCTTCCTCCTCTCCTTGCTCTCTCTGTCCTCTATGTATAAGTGTGTGCAAGAATGGACTAACTGATTAACTTTTTTTCACTCCGTTTTACACTAGTGGCCTTTAGTATTTATAGATTTCAAGGTGAAGTAAACTTTCTTATTAATGATTGCAATGATGGGCGGCATTAATTCCCCTACTCTATTGTGCCGTTTAATGGTCACTGAAAGTTGAGTGTACTTTCTACAATGTGGCTTTTAACGACTTGTCAACTAAATTTGGAATTGACCGTTATCAGCTTTCCGTCCCATCATGATTTATTATGTTGTCACCTTATTGTGAGGTCTTTATGCGACCATCTGTTTAAGAAACTTCTCACGATCGCATGGCTTGCGATCGTAATCTTCAAGCGCACTGACACATTATGTCTTTGGATCGTAATTTCATATGCGCCATCGCATTGTACCTGCATAAAATAGGTAAATTAACTATTTTTTTGCGATGAGCGCTCGCGATCGCAATTTCTTTCAGTTTAGCGCTTTCGGACATGATATTGCTTATTTTACCATCGCATTCTCTCATTGTTTTACTTATTTGAGCTGTAATAACTTGTATTTCTACCAGTTATCACAAATCTAAGGATAATCTCGAATAAACAAGAGTTCATAGTTAGCTTAGGATTAAGATCGATTTACCTAGGTCATCTAAGTGAAATAGTCAATCTTATACTGTAAACAATGTAATAAAGTAAGAGTGACTTATTTCTTGGTTTGATCATATGCAAACTCATCTCATAGGATGCTCCCACTCCTCTAGTCAATACATACACGAATCTAGATCACTTCATTTGTATTATCTTTACAACTCTTTGTAACAACAACAGAGTAGGCCACATCCAATAGTGTTACCAGAATAAGGTACCCAACCTTAAACATGTACTATTGACCATTTTGACTATTTTCTCAAACTTGATCGATCTCTATGTCTCTCCATAAAGTCCAAGTATTCATATAATAGTCATGGATTTTAGTTTATTGGATTTAAACTTTTACATATGCAATTTATAGAATCAATAATAAGTTTATTGACTATAGAATATGATTATATTTTACAAACTACGAGTTTTAGGATGTAAAATCCAAGAGAATGCCCCCATTCGCATGTCTCCACATGAACGATTTGAGGATCACATCGTTTGTATCAATATACAAAGTAAGTCGCATCCATAGTGTCCCCAGGACGAGGTACCCAATCTCATCCATATACTTATAGGACCTTTTTGGCTATATACTATAATTTGATCCTCTTTTATGTCTCGACATAAAGTTATAGTATTCATACTATAGTCATGGATTCGTTTATTGAATTTTATAACATAATGCAATTTCAATTTCAATATCACTTTTATTGAATAAATTCTTCAATAATACTTTTATTGATAAATAGAATATGTTTCCATAATTACGAACTGCGATTTTTAGGACATTCCCAACAGCGCTAGTGCCAACTTTCTCTACAATATTCTCCTCTATATTTTCCTTTTTGATTTGTATTAGTGTTTGGAAACTTCTCCTCATTGATTAGGAGGATGATTTTCGACCTAGGTAAGTAATTTTGGCTTGGACTTAGAGATTTTTCCCTTTTTAGATTAATTTGTAAGATTTGTTCTTCATCCCAAACTATTCCATACTTTTGTCTACGGATTTTCTCTCTTTGAATGAATTCTTTATTTATCATTTTATCTACAAATTGTCTGACAAACTACTGTAGATTGCATGATTGATTGTTATTGATTTAAAACTTATTGAGTCCTTAAATCACAATGTAGTAACAAGTTAGATTAACTTATTTATTGTGAGTTGGCCACTAATGAGCACTGTTGTAATCAATCTAGAGGAAAGTCACATTGGATTTCAAATGACGGCATTTTCGGTGATAGTTCCATCCTGGCGTAATCCTTAAAACTTAATGCAATTAGTTTAAGTGATTAGTACGGATTCTTCTACTCATGTTGGCTAATTTGTTAATTAGGATGATTGACTGGCGTTTCTAATCAATTCGGCTAGACTTAGGAAAGAAGTATAATCTAGAATTTTATGATCGATTAAGCAAATTGGGGAAAGCTTAAAATAAACCCGAATTAGGCCTTTTTAATCATAATTTCACAACTCTCTTTCACTATCATTTACATTGATTCAAGTTTACTTTATGCATATTTTAATTGAAAGCAAAACCAAACCCCCCTCTATTACATAGGGACTATGAACATTTTATTTGAGAAATATGAAGGTTCCTTGTGGATTCGACATATACTTCCACTACTAAAATTAAGGAAGGAATGGAAATTATTTGATCCGCTAGAGAATTCGAAACCTTCAGTATGTAACTCATGTATCTAGAAGGAAGTTAAAAGAAGAGCTTTTGCTTTTTTTTTTTTTTTTTTTTTGGAACTCTATTTTGGTCTTGCAGCTATTTAAATGCTTGAGGCTAAGGTCGACAGTCAAGATATGTCCCTCCAAACTACCTAAAGTGGATGAAGCCAAAGCTATGTGATGTGTAACAAATCACTAGGCAAAGCTATACATGCCAGCTCATTCTCGATCGAGGCCGACAATGCTGTAGTTGACATGTGGAAGACAACTCCTCCATGATATTAACCACCAAGCTAATGAACGACCATTTTTTAATAAAGCAAACCATTTTTTAATAAAGCATGAATGAAGCTACACAAGTGCTGTTAAGGAAGAAGCTATGTTTTGATAAACAAGCTACAAGCTATATGATTACTAAAGACAATCAAAAGCTACCAGCCATCCAAGGAAAATGATGGGTGAAGTAATCATAACTCCATCTGACAGCAGTGGCTTACTGTCGCCTGCAAAACTCTATTAATCAAATGAAATTTATAACACTGAACTCTACAACTACTATTACAAAGATATAAGAATAGTGGCAAGTTTGGGTCAATCTGGAAGGACGCGAGTTATAGTTTCATTAAGGAAATTTCCTAGTTATAGTTATAAATGGGAAGGGGGTCGGTGTAGATAGAGTGGTAACGTGCATAAGAAAAATAAAAGCAATGGAAAAATGTAACTTAGGATTGGATTAATCTAGTTTCAAGAGTTAGAGAAGTTCCTGTGTAATTTCGATCAAGGATTTTCGTTGATTAAACATGCGTTTGATTTATGCATGCACAAAAACTTAGTTGGTCAAACCAAACTCATCAACGCTACAAGCAGCGGAGTCGTCAGGTTAAACCAAGCAAGCACCCTAATTATCAATGGAAGCCTAAGGCACTAATTAGACTAAATGGTTTTAGTTCTATTAGGTTCTATAGAGGCTAGTTAGAATTAGACCATTCGCATATGTTCTAGGGTTCCATTATGTGATTAACGAATTATATAATCTAACTAATTAACCAAATTATCTTTGAACCTAGTTAAAGCATGCCTTCTAAGGTAGAAATTAAATATATAATTCAACTATTTACTACTTAGGTGAATCAAGCATGACGAACAACGGAATATATCGAACGAGCATAAATCAATTAGCGAGAGTGACACACATCTATGAAGCGATAGCCAATCCATAAACATGCATCTAAAAGTTAAACAAGATTCAAAGATGCATAAAATCATAATACCGCAGAAGTCTCAAGAAATTAACATAGATCTTGCTATCAAAACTAGATAAAACTACTTACCTTTACAATCCATAGACAGCCTCCATCCTTTCTATCTTGCCAAAAACCCTAAAAGAAAGAAAAGAAATTTATAATAAATAAGGTAGGGTAATGGCGCAATAGCCCTTTGTCGAAGCGCAAAGCATTGCACCATTGCGCTCATACTCAACTACTGATAACTAGTAAAAATGCAAGTTATTATAAGCCTTTTATTTAGAATTATGAGGGCTAACAAGTAGAATATATGATGATTATACTAAGAATTCATGTGAAAAGTGAGTTTACGTCGATCAACATTGAAAATCTCGGCTAACCCAATATTAAGCGTTATTTTGCGTCTAAATGTCCATTTTTGTAGCTATCGCAGGAATCGATTGCATGCGATGAATCCCGCCATCGGAAAGGAGATCACATACGTTCGTCACATGGATGTTGCGGCCATTAACTACATGCGTCCATCGCATAGAGGTTGCAACTACAAAGTAATAACCATAATAGAGGGATGAACGCAAGGGCGTTGGAATGCGATGGTACTTCAGAAACCAAGTATGAATGCATACCTTGGGAGTATCAAAAGATGATGTTAAAATTTCACCTACCACGCCATTAGTAGCAGAGATTCAGAGCAGGTCCATCACACTATTAGTAGCAGAAATTCAGAGTAAGACCATTAATGCTGTCGGCGATTGAGCTCTATAAATAGAGCCTTAGAGCCTAACTTCACATCATCCGAGCTTCTGCCTTAGGGCAGATCCTTGTGATCACAGACGAAAGCATGAGAAGGCATTCTTTGAGAGTTCTTCATTCCTCCAACAATTTCTAGTGACGACCGGAGCCTCCTCGGAGATACATCTCGAGAGATACTACTCCACCGCCCATCCATGGAACCACTGGTAGTCTTGACACACATCTGACGGAAGCACGACATTGCCTACATCTGGCCCTCCATCTCTCTTATATCTCTGTATTGTATTACATTTTGTCTTAAGACATTAATACATTTTGTAATCAATTCATCTCTTGATTTCCTTCGATTCCATCTTCATTCACCTCTTCTTTATCATCCTTTACTTTCATTGCAACAACTAAGCTAGATTGCTAGAGTATCGCATACTTAATCATGCAGCATAGACATATGAAGCATGCACAAACCACCGAGAGGTGTGCGTTGCACAAGTATTATGAGAAAATCCTCTTTGCTTAGTGTGAGGCTGTAGCATCGCTTGTCTATGAGCGGTCGCAATGCTTGTCTATGAGCTGATCAACGGCGACTAACTACC
This sequence comes from Benincasa hispida, assembly GCF_027475165.1. Classification (NCBI taxonomy): domain Eukaryota; kingdom Viridiplantae; phylum Streptophyta; class Magnoliopsida; order Cucurbitales; family Cucurbitaceae; genus Benincasa; species Benincasa hispida. The sequence continues at coordinate 34,415,361 of NC_143488.1, read as the reverse complement.
TGATAGGGTAAGTATTGGAACTCACTGAGCAAAGTAAGTAGTGTTCCTAGAGATAAGAATAATCTTATGTCAACCATGCTTTATGTGATTGTCTTGTCTTATGAGTGCATCATTCATCATTTGGACATACTTGAGAGAGTAGTCTAAAGACCAAATCTAGGCTTGAAAGAGTCAGATTAGATCGCATAAGCAAGAGTAAAAATAGACATAAGTTCTATTTGCTATTACACATTGCATGCACCCTATAGATAAGATATGATAGTATGAGGTCACATTGCATGCATCCAAAAGTAGGATACGATGGTATGTGGTCACCTTGTTTATGTGTTAGATCGCATGAGCAGAAATAGAGACTTAGACATAAGTCCTATCGACACTATCGCATATGCATCGCATGCATCCTAGACAATTGTGTATAGAATGATCGCATAACTTGTGCTGACTGGGGTTACCCTTGCGATCAAGCTTATTGATGCGGTGAAGTCATCCCCTCCACCCTTTTATCTATTTTTCCATGCATTTTATTACGCATTAACAGTTGCTATGTCTCTACTAACTCTCATAGTCATACTTCCATTGCTTAATTTGTTTCGTTAGGAGTAGGAGTAGCACATAGTTCTTAAGCTTCATTATTCTTTTATTCTTCATCACAGACACATTACTTCATAACATTTAGCTACAAGGCCTGAGTTCGACCTCGGATCACCCCGAGAAACTTACGATCTCATTATACGTGGCGAGTGAGCAAGAAAACTTGTGGCAGGAACGCATGGTCATCGCATAGATTCTTAGATGCATATTGCATATCCCTTAGTCTAACGCATGACCAGCGACGCATGGAGAACAAACGCATATTTATTTACTCCATTTTCCACGCATCAACTATGCGCGGGGTTGGCTCTTCTCCAATTCTATCAATATTCGGAGCACCACGGTGCTATCACTTTTCCTCTGTTTTTTGGAAAAGGCGTCACACATGGCGTCGGCCATGGCGCCACTGTGATCGGACCAAAAGGGGTGTTGAATCCCTGTGATCCATATTGAATATAAATTTGTGCCTACTTTAATTTAGTAGTAAAGTGAAGCAAGGAGCCAAACCATAGAGAGTTACACTAACTTTCCAATTAAAATGTTTAAAATATGGTAACCAACGGGGGGTTTGTGATTGATGATTATAAATGAAATGCAAAAACGTGAAATAAAATGGCACAGAGTGAATTTATGGAATGCAAACGGTGAATTAAGCACAAAAAGTATGAAAATATCAGTCAGACAAATGTCTAGCTTAGGTTTAGTGTGGTCTTTACTCTTTGTTACCTTATCATTGATTATCTCCCACTTAGACTAAAACTCCAGTGGTAACTTATATATCCGATATATAAGACTGAGTTTCTGAGTTTTATAGAGAAATAAAATAAACTATGGCATCTCATACCCATGGTTTTACCATTTGGTATCTCATTCCTAATATTTCTCCCACTTGCCCTAGATTATTAACCTCTGGTATTTCTAGTTTTACTAGATGATTCTTAAACACTTTAGCCGAGAGAATCATTGTAAACATATTAGTATACAAATAGGTTTCTTATAGGGAATTCATTTATTTCTCAATAATGGCTAGGAAACACATTTTCCTCTCACTACATTGAGGTATTCTCAACTCTTTGATTAAGATGGTCTGACTTTCCTTAACAACTCTTGTTAACAGTCAGAGCTAGAAATCTTAAACTCATTATACTTCGATCTTAGCCATTTAAATATCTGAATATTTACTGATGGCTATTAACAATTTGATTCTTAATAGAAGTTCCTATGAGATAGAACAAACATATTTTTTGGAAAAACATTTCATTCATAACAAAAAATATGTACAAAAGGTTCATTACAAGATTTAACAAAAGCAGGTAATTTACATCTTCATCAGCAACTTCTCCTACTAGATGAGCAGAGCAAATGGTCTCACGGATCTAAGCAACTTGTTTTCCTTTCTCTGCTCTCTTCTCTGCAAGATATTTAAGGCAATTTCTCTTCCAGTGCCCTAGCTCGTTGCAGTGGAAACATTTCCCTTTCTCTGCAGCGATTTTCTTGCCCTTCTTACCAGCATGCTTTTTCCCTTTCCCTTTGTCTTTCTTCGCTGGAATACTCTTAGTCTGCGAAGACGAGGCAACTTCAGGTTTGGAGGACATTCCTCTCTTCTCAGCAGAAGCAACATTTACTTCTGGTACTGGTTCCAGGCCTTTAGTTCTCAACATGGTCTGAAAAGCCTGCAGCTTATTAAGTAAAGTTGTCAAGTTGTATTCGATTTTATTATCAAGGCATTGGTACAAAATTGCAGAAAACTCTTCAGAAGAGATTCTATAATAACGCCAACTTGACTTCTCTCATCCATCATAGCACCGTTTACTACAGCCACATTAAAGTGGACCATCATGTCCAGGACATGTTCACGTGGTCCCCTCTTTCATGCGACTATTGTAAACGTATTTGATAGCATCATGTCTCAGGGTGAAGGACGACTGTCCAAACATCCCTCTTAGAGATTCCATAATCTCTTTGGCAGTGTTCATACCCTCGTGTTTTTTCGCCAAAACGTCAGACAGGCTGGCGAGAATATAAGCACGGGCTTTATCATTAGCCCTGATCCATTTATCAAATGCTTCTCGAAATGTTCGGTTGGTAATTGAGCTAGGAATGGGAGGACATTCCTCCGTTAAGACAAATCTCAAATCGTCTATCATGAGTATTGTATTCAAATTTAATTTCCAGTTTACATAATTATCCCCAATCAATTTGTCCGAAGCGAACAATTGTATAATAGAACTCATCATTCTGAAATTATAAACAAATTTTATAAGTGAATTGCTTTTAAATCCAATCAAGTTTTAGTAAAGTGATGATGTACCCATAATCATTATTTTTGCAACGATACTTAAGTGATTTAGAACAAATGCTACCGTGGGGCAGTCAAGAATTCCTTCATAAAAGCAAGACAGTTCTTGACCAAATACTATCTCCAGAATAACTCATATTCTAATAGTCATTTAGTTATCGTTTTTTATCAAGATCATTACTAACACTTAGTCAGTCTTGTAAGTGTAGATCCGCCATTTTTAGATCTTACAGAACGTTATGAGTATGCCTTCGAAATAGAAGACAATATCCAAGACGAAACTATAAGACCCTATTCATTTTACTGAAGCCTGGGTTGTTCTGAATCCTATGTTACAACCTTCCGTAGGGATCGCTGCGGTTAATGACTAGCTAGTGCCGCATGAAAAACGACAACAGGCGCAACATAAGAATCTCACGGTTCAAACTAATGGAGGAGACCATAAGACAATGTTGACACGTTTCCTTCACCCACTTACGATGAACGACTTCCCCCATTCACCTTGTTATTGACCCATGCAAACACTTTCCGTGTGGAGCAGTCAAGGTAAAATCGACAAGAAGCCGAGCATGGATCTCACGGTGTCAACTCTTGAGGACATGAGAGCTAATAACTTTTATTCTCCCACTGAAGTGTTCTAATTGTTTGGGTATATTTATACTTAGGTTCTTTTCGGCTAATAAAAATAACCCTAAGCCTAGGTGGTTTATCCAAGTATAACACTATAAATGGATTTAACCTACAATGTCTAGTTGATAAACCATTTTATTACCTCACATCGCTCACGAATGCTCATAAAATCGGTTACCAATGCTTAATTATTCGGCTATAATCCTTAGGTAGGAGGTGTTCCGTAGACCATCAACTTAAATACCCCCAGCCTTCGACAGAAATATATACCAGTTGAGTTTGTAACCATAGTTTTACAAGTTTAACGACCTATTTTAACTATTAAAACAAGTGGTTAACCTAAGTGAGCATACAGCTATTCTTTGTTATGGATTTTAAACATCTAACCAATTTTATAACAACTTACAAAATTTAGACATGCTTAACATCCACGACAAACAACGAAAGTATCTTATATAAATATTATATTAAACATAAACCTAACATGCATACTATATATCATAACAATTATAACATACTGTCAATGCATGTAACATGCTTCCTACAGTGGGGTCTTAAATCTACATGGCATACTATATGCATATACATGTATTTATTTAATTATTACATACATCTCATGCATAAACAATTAAATACTAATTGTTATGGTTTTCGTTTTGGCATAAACAAGCAAACAGATAGCTAACTATTACAAATAGCTTCATAACCATCTTTGAACCGTTCGAACCACTCCAAACCGAACCCAAAACAACTTGAACTGGGTTGGACGAGTCTGAATCGGACCAAAAAAGCCTGAATTGGACCAACCACAACCATTTGAGGCTGAATCGGATTGAACCTTGAGTAAACCGGTCGAACTAGTTGCTCTCGGTTCAACCTCAATATGCTGCTAAGGCCAATCGTGTAACACCTGGAGATAATCGTCTAGCGTCGTCTCCTTGGATTGAGAGGAAGTACACGATCGCATAGTGTTTGCTAAAAGCTAGACGATCGTTTAGCTCTATCGCATAAGACCAGACAATCGATTAGTTCCATCGCAGTGAAATCGCTTAGCTCCATCGCATAGTACTAAACGATCGCATAACACCATCACCCAGCGCATTCAAGTCATTGTTTAGTATCCCTCGCAGCTAAACGATCGCATAGCTCCATCGTATAGTACATCATCATATCACATAGCATTTATCTACACGATCGCTTAGCTCTACGACCAAACGATCACTCAATGCTATCGCATAGCACTTCATCGCATCGCTTAGTGCACATCGTTGCTAAACGATCATATAGCGCCATCGTTTAGTAAAATGAACATATTGTCTAGTTCCCACGACTAAAACTAAACGATCGCATAATGTTATCGTATAGCAAATGAACGCATCGCTTAGCTCCCGTAGGTACACGATCGTTTAGCATTCAACATCACAACGACCAGCGCATATTACTAAACGATCGTTTAGCTTTTCTTCTCATCGTGTAACATCTGGAGCTAAACGATCGTTTAGTAATTGGACCTCGGCAACAGATTTAAGCAGAAGCTAAAAACTCTGTAACAGCAGCTCGACCTCATTCGTTTGTTTCTTCAATTACATCTTAATTTCAACTCTAATGACTCTAGACTCTTGCTAACACATAAATGCTCATCAAACAAGAGCCAATTAATAATTTAATTGAGAAATTAAAGTGAATTAAGATGCCAAAACAGATAAAACCATAGCAGTGCAACAGTTTCATATATCTCATGAAAAAACACCCGTCTTGCCAAAATTAGACCAAATTGATATGTTAAAAGATGCTCTGATACCAATTGTAAGAGTTAAAAAACATACAACGGAAGTATCAAGGATCCATAAGCATTCTAATTCACTAATTCTGGCAAAAACTAAAGCATGATCTTCATAAAAAAAATGGGTTTTCAGAACATACCTTTGATGAACTGTCCAAGAAAATGTCTGTTCAACTACTATCTTCACTTGATAACAACGTGAACCACCTCAAAGTCTTCCTTACTATGCTCTTGGAGCTTTAGGCAAAGTTTTAGGACTCGAGAATAGCTTGTAGACGTGAAGAAACAAGAAAAGCTCACAGCAACAGATTGAAGAAGACAATTTCTTCTTCATCGTGATTTTTCTCTCCGAATTCTGTATTCTTCTTCTTAATATATTTAGATGAACATGCAAAGAGATGGAGTTCATGGCTTGCAACTTCTGCTTGGAAAATCAAAGTAGAGAATATAATGGTTTGTGTGTGAGCATAAAGATGATGGTAATGGAAAAAAACGTATTTTCCATTTTGTCCAACCATGCAAAGCAATTTTCCATTTTCTTTTTAAAACACAAAATAACTTTTAAATCATTTTGATTCAAAATTTGATTTTCTTAAATTAATTTAATAAATTAATTAATTTAATATCAAATATTAAATTAATTTTTGCACAATAATCATCTTCATATATTTAATCATATTTAAATATTTATTCTCTTGTTTCGTTTAATTTGAACAATTAAAATTAATTTCCCAAGCTACCCTAAAGCTCACCCATTTACGAGCTAGTAGAGGGACATTGCGGACCTACAGATCATGGACTCCAACGATTCGAGATTAATCGACTAAACTCATTAGACCGATCTAACCCCCATTCGTTAACTAATGGGTGATTCTACTAAAGCCCATAGCTGAACTCCCCTCACTGTAGATATATTATGTCCACTCGATATAACCATGATTAGTAAGTTAACCCTTCACAGGTTGCTCGTAATAACAGCTGGGTCGATTCTCTGTTTTACCCCCATAATTACCTCTTGTTCCTTAAGTTTCACTGATCCCCTAATGAACAATTGATTTGTGATCCAATCAACAAATCGAATCCATCTCAGGCCAATGAGAGGGTAAGGCCTCTTGTTCAAGACCCAGAATCAGCACTTGAAGGGAACAACCTCTTTACTAACCCTAATCGGGTAGGAGTGAATTCCCTCTTGCACCCTATGTTCCCAACTATTCATCCGGTCTTATCCACAAAATGGTAACAATATTGAGCAGAGGCAATTGGTCTACTCTCACCATTTACAGATCAAAGGATAATCCCGAACAAACAGGAGTTCATAGTTAGCTCCGGATTACGGTTAAGTTACCTAGGTCATCGCTTTGAAATATTCAATCTTAAATAGTAAACAACGTTATAAAGTAAGAGTGACAGGTTTAATGGTCTGATCTTGCACAAAACTCATTTGCACAGGACACCCCCACTCCTCATGTCTTAACATGCACGAATTAGGATCACTTCGTATGTAGCACTTTACAACTCTTTGTAACAACTACAGAGTAGGCCGCATCCAATAATGTTACCGGAATAAGGTACCCAACCTTATTCATATACTATAGATCATTTTGACTATTTATTCGAACCTGATCCACTTGTATGTCTCCACATAAAGTTAAAGTACTCGTATAATAGTTAAGGGACTTAAGTTTATTTCATTTCTAATAAACAATATATTCAACAACAACTTTAATGAATTCTCAGAATAAGTTCTAATGTTTACAAACCACGAGTTTTAGGACATAAGACCCAACAGAAGAAACACAGAGAGCACAACAAAGTAAATATAATTTACTTATTATTGAGAAATGTTTGATAGAAAATGATAAATTAACCTAAATATTAGATTCAGGTGTCGCTAATCATATTTGTGCTTTTGCTCAGGAAACTAGTTCTTGGAGACAACTTACAGAAAGAGAAATAACCTTTAAGGTAGGGACCAGGGAGGTTGTTTCAGCTAAAGCAGTGGGAGTCATGAAGTTATTTCTTGAAGATAGATTCATTTTAATTGAAAATATTTATTACATTCCCTCCATGAAAAGAAATTTAATATCTACCTCATATTTGCTAAAACAGAAGTATAAAGTCATTGAATATAATGAAGTGTTCATTATTTCAAAAGATATTAAAATATGTTCTACAAAACTGGAAAGTAACTTATATATGTCAAAACCGACTGAGGTAAAAGTTGTTTTGAATATAGAGATGTTTAAAACAGCTAAAACTCAAAATAAGAAATAGAAAATTTCTCTTAATGCCTATCTTTAGCACGTAAGACTAGGTCACATTAATCTCAACAGGATTGCGAGATTCGTTAAGAATGTACTTCTAAACTATTTAGAAGATAACTTTCTACCTCCATGTGAATCTTGTCTTAAGGGTAAAATGACCATAAGATCTTTTACAGAAAAAGGTCTTAGAGCCAAAGAACCCTTAGAGCTAGTACATTCAGACCTTTGCAGTCCGATGAATGTTAAAGCAAGAGGAGGATATGAATATTTCATCAGCTTTATAGATGATTATTCAAGATATGGCTATATTTACCTAACGCATCATAAGTCTGAAACACATGAAAAGTTCAAGGAATATAAGTCAGAGGTTGAGAATCAATTAAGTAAAACGATTAAAACACTCCGATCAGATCGAGGTAGTGAGTATATGGACTTAAAACTCCATAACTATTTCATAGAACACGGAATTCGATCTCAACTCACAGGACTTGGTACACCTCAACAAGATGGTGTAGCAGAAAGAAGAAATAGAATCTTGTTAGACATGGTTCGTTCAATGATGAGTTATGCTCAGTTGCCTAGTTCTATTTTGGGACATGCAGTAGAGACTATTGTGTATATTTTGAACATAGTTCCCTCGAAAAGTATTTCAGTAACACCTTACGAGTTATAGAGAGGATGTAAAGGTAGTTTACGTCACTTCAGAATTTGGGGTTGTCCAGCACATGTACTAGTGCAAAACCAAAATAAATTGGAACACTGTTTGAAAATATGCCTATTTGTAGGCTATCCTAAATAGACAAAAGATGGTTATTTCCATGATCCTCCGGAAGATAAAGTATTTGTATCGAAAAATGCAACATTCCTAGAGAAGGACCACATAAAGAATCATCAATCTCAAAGTAAGCTATTATTAAGTGAGATGTCTAGACAAATTACAGATAAATCAACAAGAGTTGTTGATCAAGCTAGTCTTTTAACAATAGTTGTTGATGAAACTGGTACTTCAATTCCTTCTCAAGAGTTGAGAATACCTCAATGTAGTGGGAGGGTTATTCATTAGCCTGATCATTTCATGGGTTTAACGGAAACTCAAGTCGTCATACCTGATGATAGCTTAGAGGATTCATTGAAATTAAAACAGGCAACAGAAGATGTAGATAGTGACCAATGGATAAAAGCCATGGACCTCGAAATAGAGTCTATTTACTTTAATTCAGTCTGGGGAACTTGTAGATCAACCAGAAAGAGTAAAACTTATTAGTTGCATATGGATCTATAAGAGAAAACAAGACCAAGCTGGTAAAGTACAGACCTACAAAGCTAGACTTGTGGCAAAAGGGTTTACCCAAAGAAAGGGAGTGAACTATGAAGAAACTTTTTCTCAGGTTGTCATGATCAAGTCTATTAGAATACTCTTGTCCATTGTTGCTTTTTATGAGTATAAAATCTGGAAAATGAATGTCAAGATAGCTTTTCTGAATGACTATCTTGAAGAGAGTATCTATATATCTCAACCATAGGGGTTTACTGAAAAGGGTCAAGAGCAAAAGATTTGCAAGCTTAAGAGATCTATTTATAGGTTAAAACAAGCATCTCGATCCTGGAATATGAGATTTGACATTGCGATCAAATCTTGAACCTTGCGTTTACAAGAACAATGTCAACAACACTGTAGCTTTTTTGGTTCTATATGTTGATGATATTCTACTTACTGGAAATGATGAAGAATTCTTAGCTAACATTAACATATGGCTAGCGTCACAATTCATAATGAAGGATTTGAAAGATGCACAGTATGTTCTTGGGATCCAAATAGTTTGGAATCGCAAAAACAAAACACTAGCATTATCTCGGGTATCTTATATAGACAAGATGTTATCAAGATATAAAATGCAAAATTCCAAGAAAGGAATGTTACCTTTCAGGCATGGAATTCATTTGTCTAAGGAACAATGTCCTAAGACACCTCAAGAGGTTGAGGTTATGAAACGAATTCCCCATGCATCAGTAGTGGGAATTTTGATGTTTGCCATGTTGTGTACAAGCCCCGACGTATGTTATGCAATTGAAATTGTCAACAGGTTTCAATCCAATCTTGGATATGATAATTGGACTGCCATTAAAAACATCCTCAATTATCTTCGAAGAACGAGGAACTATATGCTCGTTTATGGTGCTAAAGGTCTGATCCTTACTAGATACACTGATTCTGACTTCCAGACCAAGTGGATTCAAAGAAATCAACTTCAAGGTCATTATTCACTTTGAATGGATGAGCTATAATATGGAGAAGTATAAAGGAAATTTATATTGCTAGCTCCACCATGGAAGAAAACTACGTAGCTGCATGTGAAGCAACCAAGGAAGCAGTATGGCTTAGAAAGTTCTTGACTGATTTAGAAGTGGTCCAAATATGTTAGATCCATTTACAAAGGTTCTCCCGGCTAAAGTGTTCGAGGCTCACCTAGTGGGACTAGGACTACGAGAAAAATAAATCTAGGCCAGTGGGAGAAATATTGGGTATCTAATTGATGCCCTAGTTTATTGTATTTATTCTCTCATACTCAACATTTAATATATTTGTATATATGTATATCCACTAAAGTTTTCTCCAAATGGGAGTTTGTTAGGTTGTATGTCCTAAAACTCACAGTTTGTAATATTAAACATATTCTATTTTACAATAAAGATGTTATTGACATTTATTCAATAGAATTGTTATTGAATATATATAAATTGCACTTGTAAAGTCTAAACCCAATAAACTAAGATCCATGACTATTACATGAAAACTTAGACTTTATGTGCAGAATTAAGAATTGATCAAGTTCAAGTAAATAGCTAAAGCAGTCTATAGTATACGAATAAGGTTGGGTACTTTATTCTGATAACACTATTGGACGCAGCCTGCTTTGTTCTTAGTACAAATGATATGATCCTAAATTTTCCATGTGGAGGCATGCAAGTGGGGGCATCCTATGCAATAAGTTTGTGTAAGACTGAACCAAGAAACAAGTCACTTTTACTTTATAACGTTGCTTACTGTTTAAGACTGACTATTTCAAAGCGATGACATAGGTAACTCAACCTTAATCCTAAGCTAACTATCAACTCTTGTTTATTCAGGATTATCCTTATATATGCATAGGTGAGGGTTGGCTCAATAGCGCCGAGTCAATACTCCCATTTCAAGGGTAAGATTAGATAGATAGTTGGGAACATAGGATGCAAGACGGAATTCACTCCTACCCACTTTTAGGGATAGTAAAGAGGTTGTTCTCTTAAGTGTCGACTCCGGATGTGGAATAAGAGACTCCACCCTCTCATTGACCCGAGAGGAACTCGGTTTAGTGATTGGATCACAAACCAATTGTTCATTAGAGGATCAGTGGGACTTAAGGAATAAAATGTAATCTCAGGGGTAAAACAGCTACTGACCTAGCCGTTATTACAAACAACTTGTGAAGGGTTAACTTACTGATTATGGTTATATCGAGTGAACACAAATGAAGGAACTCGTATGAGGAGAACCTTGAGCGAAAGCGAATCGTCCAAATTCCATTAATTATCAAATATTAAGTTTACAATAAACATACAAGAGATATGCATTCAAAGTTAAATTACATCATGCTTTTTCAAGAAAATGGTTCAAGATACATTACTTTTGAAGAACCATTTTCTTCTCAAATCCTCCCTCAAACAAAATCAGCAACTTCTTGAAGACCTTCTTCAAGATTTTCTCGAACCAAAAATTGGGCACAGCCACAAAAGAGTCCTTGGTATTCTAGGACTGAGAACCCATGAGTGGTGGGCTCTGATTATTTTGGTTTGAGGGAAAGTTTGAGTGGAGGAGGTAGATTAAGAATTATCTCACAAGAACTCACATAACTTTTCTGCAAATCTCACTCAATCATTCAATAGCTATAACCAATCGCTTTGGAGGACGAGAAAACCACTTTTCTTTTATTCCACTTACCATAAAATTAATAACCTCCCACTAATGTAGGTGGAGAGAAAAGATGGACTCCCTTCTCTATTATTCAAAACAATAATAATAAAATAATATAAATAAAAATGATAACTAACTTATCATATTATACTTATATTAAATTATATGTTATGTCAAATATAACATATAACCTATAGTTTTAATATTGTGTCACATACAATATAAACTATAGTTTCTTTTCTTTTTTAAATGGCATTTAATATAAATCTCATTTATATTAAATTTAACAACTATGAATCACATTCATAGAAAATATATTTGAATCTCATTCAAATATTTATTTCCTCCCATTAAACTATAATGTATCAAATACATTATAACAATTATATCACATATAATTAAAATAATTTAATTATATCATATATAATTAAATCTCTCTTATTAATTTGAACAATTCAAATTAACCCAAAAACTTATTCTCAACTAAATCCTTTTGAGCCACCAAAGGGATTTTTATGGACTTGTAGCTTGAAGCTCCAATGGTACATGAATAATTAATAAAAATATTTAATTACATTATTCACCATCTGTTAACTGTCGGGCACTCCACTAAAGATCAATAGCTAAACTCTTCGCACTACAGATATATTTTTGTGTCCATTGGATATAACTAATCAACAGTACGATGACCCTTCACAATTTGCTCGTAAGTACACCTGGGCCAAATTACCGTTTTTCCTCTATAGTTACATCTAACTCCTTAAGTACCACTGATCTCTCTAATGAACAATAGATCATAGTCCCACTATGACTAAACCCCTCTAAGGCAAGGAGAGGGTGTGGCGCCAAATTGTTCAAGACTCGAAATCAACTCCTAAGGGAGCAATGTATGTACTTACCCCTACTTCAGGGAAGGAGTAAATTCCATCTTGTGTCGTTGTGTTCTCAGCTCCCCTATCAGACGATCCCCAAAATGGTAGGCTTTTTGAGTCGGAGATCTGGCCACTCTCACCCAAGACCGCCCTCATAGGCAAGAGTTCACAACTCACTGAGGATTCAGGTCATGTTACCTATGGTCATCCTGGTGAAATGTAAGTCTCTATTATGAACGGATCTAGGAGTGAATTCCATCTTGTGTAGCTGACTTCCCAGCTCCCAAATCAGACGAATCCCCAAATTTGTAAGTTTGAGTCAGCGACCTAGCCACTCGCACCCATGCAAATCAAAGGACCATCTTCAAAGACAGGAATTCCCAACTTACTCAAGATTGAGGTCATGTTACCTATGGTCATCCTAGTGAAGTGAAGTCTCTGTCATGGACGGCATTATATAACGAGACGTTAACACTTCGTGATCAGGTCTTATACAAACTCTTATAGGACACCCTCGCTTGCACGTCCCCACAGGAATGATCAGGATCAGACCATCGGTAGCAAGTCACAAAACTTGTAACTATTCCATAAAGTGGGTTATATGATATTTTCTTCACTACTTGTCTTTGAATATTGGATGTTTTATTTGCTTTACCACAAACCAATAAACTAAAATCCCTGGTTGTCATTATGTAACTTAAGCATGTATGTGGTGACATGCAAGTGGATCATGTCTTAAGTGATAACCAAAATGGTCTGTGGTATATGGATATAGGAAGGAAACTTTATCCCGGTAACGCTAAGGATGCGGCCCTCTTTATGGAATAGTTACAAGTGTTGTAACATGCTATAGATGGTTTGATCCTGATCATTCATGTGAGGACGTGCGAGCGGGGGTGTCCTATACAAAGAGTTTAGTAAACTCTATCTATGAATGTTTAAATGGATCGGGATGAACTGGGATTCCACAATGTAGTACAGATTAATGGATTGGGATGAACCACCTCAACAATCGGAAAGAATAACTCTATCTATTACATTTTTCCATCGAGAAAATCGATTCACAAGCAAACCAGGTCTTGAACCGCCAGGCAAAGCTCCTCATCGTTTAGTAAACACTCGCTAGGTGAACGATCGTTAGTAAACACTCGCACTAGACAAAAACATGCGGATACTAAACGATCATTTAGACGACAACGAAGCTGCGAAGCCTGATCATCTAGACGTTCACGATAGGTAAACTATTTACTCCGCAATCGTATAGTCAGTAACTAAGCGGTGAAGTTTGCTAAGCTATATGATCATCTAGTGCGCGCACGTAAAACAACTCCCTAGTATCCAATACTCAACGATCGTCTACACAACCCAACCAATGCTTGGTCATCTTCATCCTCGAAGAACAGCAACCCTTGCTACAAAGCTTCTTCACAAACGACTCATAGACTCAAACTCTTTGAAATTACAGACTCGATAGCAGTTAATATGCCCAAAAATGCAGAGGCCTTTTACAATTAACTTTAAAAAGTAAAAGAATTTAAACAAACCAGAGGTTTCATCCCAGAAACTCCATTAATCCACACATCCACAAACAATTTAATGATTAAACATAGAGTAGACATACTTTACCCACCGAGAATGTAAATGCAATTCTTTGCATCAATGAATTTGGAATATCAGAAACTTGGTTCTGATACCAATTGAAGGAACTCATATACAAGAGTACCTCTGAAAGAAAGCGGATCATTCCAAAGACATTGTGACAGAATTACTACATTTACATTCAAACATACAGATATGCATCAAACTATAAATTACCGGCATGTTTTAAGATTAAATAACAAGAGAACAAGCAAACTTACTAGTTGAAGAACTTTTCTCCTTGGCAAATCTTGCTCTCACCAAGGGAACAGGTGCTCTCGCTGGAACGTCAAGCTATTATTCACCAACACCCGGTCGTCTACCAGAATGGCCTCCACAGGAGCAAAAGAAAGATGTGGACAACACCACCACTTGGAACCCACGGTTTTCTCGCTGTGAGAATCCAAAGAGTGGGCTCTGTTTGAATTTGGTAGAAGGTAGGAGAAAAAGAGGATCGTATACAACGATCAAGCAAGTGGGAGAAGTCTTAGTCTATCGTATAGACAAAATGCTTGATCATTTAGAAGAGTGTACACAATCGTGTAGTAAAAAGGCAGCTATCGTCTATACGATCGTTTAGTAAATGCTCTACGCTAAGCGATCGTAGACGATAGTTTAGAAAGAAGCGTGCGCGCGTAAGTGGTGACATGCAGAAATGCATGTCATCTTAGGCCTTTTACTTAGAATTATGGAGGTTGTTAGGCAGAATATGCATCGATCATGATAGAAATTCACGAGATATGAGTTTACATCGATCAGCATGTCGAATCTCAGCTAACCCATTATTTTGCGTTAATTATGCGTTCAATGTTCTATCTTTGTAGCTAATGCAGGAAATGAATGCAAAAACAGAAAACAGACCACCGTATAAACGACCGCATGTGAAGAAACACTCCATCGCAAAGGAAAATGCATCAATCAATGTATGGATGTTGCGGTAATCAGCCGTATGCGTCCATCACATGGGAGTTTCGCTCGTCAAGCGAATGCAGTCATCGTGTAGAGTTACGGTATTAAGCAAATGCGGTCATTGAATGATTGCGGCTGCATGACAATGTAAACTAATGGGATCAACGCAAGATAGGTGGAATGAACGCATCAACGCATCTACCTCGAGAAAATCCAAAGATGATGTTGAAATTTCACCTACCATGCCGTTAGTGGCAGAGGTTCAGAAAGGACGAATGCGATGAACGTTAGACTCAGAGCAGTCCAATTAATGTTGTGGCGATCCAAGCTCTATAAATACAAGCCGATGAACATAACTTCAAATCATCCGAGGGAGGATCCTTGTGAACCGGGGACTTTCCCTGCGATCCAGACAAGCTGCGTGAGAAGATGGCTGAGAGTTTTTCACCTCTTTCATCCATTCCGAGTGATGACCAGAGCCTTCGATCGGAGCTAGATCTCGAGAGAGTCAGCTTCTCCATCCATCCATGGCACCACCGGCAGCCTTGACGCACATCCGCTGGAAGCAAAGCTTTGCTTTCAGCCGATCATTTCTTTTTCCTTTCTTTTCCTAAAGTGTATTGTATGACATTTTGAATTAAGAAATTAATACAATGTGTTTTTCAATGCATTTTTCTATTCCTTCGACTTCATCTCCATCTTCTTGCTTAGCATCTTTACTTTCGTTGCAACACTTAGTGGGAGTGTTTGGGTATTGCATACTTAGTCATCTGTATTAGAAATATGAAGCATGAAGCACCCACCGAGAGGTGTGCGTTGCGCGAGTATGTGAGTAATCTTATTTGCTTAGTGTGAAGCTGCTGCAACGCCTGTCTATAAGCTAACGCATTGCTTGTCTATGAGTAAAGTCAGCAACAATCAAATGCCTGGGAGGGTAAGTGGTTGGACGTATAAAAAAGCAAAATTCTTTTGCATTATCTACCACTGAGGTTGAATATATTGTTGTTGCTAGTTGTTGTTCTCAAGTTTTATGGATGAAACAAACGTTGCGTGATTTTGGTTTAAATTTTGAACAAGTACCAATCTTTTGTGATAATAGTTCAATTAATTTAACTAAAAATCCCATTCAACATTCTAGAACAAAGCATATAGATATTAGACATCATTTTCTTCGAGAGCATGTGCAAAATAAGAATATTGTCATTAATTATGTTAATACTGAGAACCAGGTAGCAGATATTCTTACAAAGGCATTAAATGAAGAAGCCTTTTATAAAAATAGACTTGCACTTGGTATTATTAGAATTGCCTAATTATGTTTGATAGGGGGAGCATTATTCATATTTCTATGAATTTATGTGTTATAATTTATTGAGGGGGAGCATTATTTGTATGATTAAGGGGGAGAAAATCACTTGTATATCTTTTTTTTTATAACAAAAGGGCGAGAAGTATTTTTGGTATTATGGTGGTTTGTCATCATCAAAAACGGGGAGATTGTTCGTTTTAGGGCTTCAATCAAACCAAATATTTTGATGATCACAAACTCAAATTTTTTGTATGAACATTTATAGTGTTTCAGAGTCACTATCTTGTAGAGCTCAGAAAGATGATTCTAACGCAATTTGAATCGCTTAAATCGGAGTTCAAACGAGAAAGTTAGAAGCAAAAGAAGATTGGACAGGAAATCCAACGTGGCACTTTGCTGACGTGGCATCCGACGTGGCAGATGACATGATGCTCCAACCGGTCACGCTTTGCTGACGTGGTGATGATGTGGCACATGATGTGGCGACCATGGACGAGTGAGATAATGACAAGTGGCGGTCACCAAGCTTCACGCGCATGTGCGCCGCACGTGCCTGCGGTTTCTTCACAGAATGAGGCGCGTGACGCTTAATCTCCTCCCCTGTGCACGTGGTGCTCATATCATCCGGCTATTTTTTATTTTCTTATTTTCCTTTAATTTCCTGATCCAATTTTCTCCAAATTCTCACCAAATTTCAGCCTTTTCAAATTTGATTTCCTTCCTAAATTTTTATCCTTCAAATCCTTTTTATTCTCCAAATCTCAATAATTCCAATCTTTCAAAATTCATTTTCAAATCCTTTCCTTTTCTATTTTTATTCAATCTCCACCCTTCATTTGCAATCATATCCAATGGCCAAAATTTATCCCCCTCGCCTATAAATTCGAATTGATTTTACTCTTCATGGACAACACCAAAAGCTATCAAGTCTTAAGCTCTCAATTCTCTCTACTCTCAAATTCTTGTCCTACTTGCTCCTAAATTGGCCTAGAGTTATTTTTGTGAGTTTTTTTTTTTTTGAGTGCTCAACTTGTATATTTAGCCTTCAAGAGGTAATATTGTGATGTTTTCTTTTAATTTTTGGGAATTGTATTAAGGTGTGGGTACACCTTAGGTTGTGAGAAAAAGAAATTGGTTTGATCCTGAACCAGTAAAAAGGATCTTGGGTTTCTCTTTAGCCTAGGAAAAAGAGGGTCGTGTGTTGGTTTGGTCCTCACCTGTAAGAGGATCACTTACTGAAATACCCAAGAAGGAGTCTTGAAGAGTGAGTTGGCAATTTGCCGAACCACTATAATTCCCGGTGTTTTCTCTTCCTCTCTCTCTTTTATTTCTTGTTTTCAAATTTTTGCTTCTTGTCTTAGTTATTTTTTTAATATTTCCAAATTGCATAATTTAATTTTTAGTGTATTATTTAAATTTATCCTTGATTAAATTGTCTTTAAATTTGAAGTTATCATAGTGTGCATGATTTAAGTTTTGTCTTGCATAAATTTTCTTTAATCAAATTAGTGGGTTAACTTTATTGAGCATTGTATGAAGATAAAATTATTTTAGAAAAAAAAAATTGGTAGTCAACCCTATTCACCCCCCCTCTAGTGTTGCCTTTAGATCCTATCCCCCCTCTAGTGTTGCCTTTAGATCCTACAGTGTATGGTCGTAACATGATCGCATAGTTTGACGCTGACTAAGGTTGCCCTTGCGGTCACTCTTAAGTTTTGTAATAAAAATATCTCCACATTTTATCTATTTTCCCACATATTTATTTCATGTCAAGGTTTGCCGCATCTCTACCTTTCATGCATATTCTCATTGCATTGTTTGTTAGATAGAAATAGGAGTAGGATTAACGTAGCAATATCCCCTCCATTCTTTTATTCAACCGCCGCATGCACAATCACCACAAACATATAGTTGCAAGTCCCTATGTTCGACCTTGGATTACTCGAGAAACTTGTGTTCATGTTATACTTGGCGTGAATGCAAGAAACCTTGTGGCAGGAAGCATGGTCATCGCATACATTCGTTAACGCAATTTTCATTCCAACGCATGACCATCGACGCATGACTATCAACGCATATCTTAGGAACATGCATCGCATACCGCGTCCAAGGGAAGTTGGTTGTCGAGTAAAATTGACTTCTAATTTCCCGTCATCAATAAGCGATCATGTAGTAAACTCGAGCTATCATATAGGCTCTGATTTTACTAAGCAATGGGCAGCATACACTTCACTTGAGCGAATTCCGTGATGCTTTCAAAATGAAAACAATTTTTATTTTATTCTTCAGTTACGAAAATTGATTGGAACTTTCCACTAACGCATGGTTACGGAGAAAACGGTGTCCAATTATCCTATAATTGTCAAAATAAAATAAATATAATCATATTATATTCATTAACATATAGTTTAATATCACATATAAACCATAGTGTTTTATCCTCCACTAGATATAAATCATATTTATATCCATTTCGTCCAATTAATTATCTCATACATAAAGTCAATCATATCATATAATTAACCAGTTCAACTATATCATTTATAATCGAACTCCCTCTTTTCAATTTGAACATTTCAAACTGACCCAAAAACTGATTCTCAACTGTTATGAATGGCGTTATATAACAAGACGTTAACACTTTGTGATCAGGTCTTATACAAACTCTTATAGGACGCCCCCGCTCGCAGGTCCCCACATGAATGATTAGGATCAGACCATCTGTAGCAAGTCACAACACTTGTAACTATTCTATAAAGCGGGCCGCATCCCTAGCGTTACCAGGATAAGGTTTCCCTCCTATATCTATATACTACAGACCATTTTGGTTACACTTAAGACATGATCCACTTGTATGTTACCACATACATGCTTAAGTTACATAATGACAACCAGGGATTTTAGTTTATTGGTTTGTGCTAAAGAAATTAAAACATCTAATGTTCAAAGACAAGTAGTGAAGAAAATATCATATATTATACATCACAAGTGTTCGTACAAAACTGTGTTTACAAACTACAGGACACGAGAGTTTAGGGCATCATCCCCAACATCCTCAAGATTGCCATTCAGAAAAGCAGTCTTGACATCCATTTGACATATCTCATAGTCATAATATGAGGCAATGGATAGGAGGATCCGGATAGACTTTAGCATGGCAACAGGCAAGAAAGTCTCCTCATAGTCGACTCCCTCTACCTTGGTTAACCCTTTGCCACCAGTCTAGCCTTGGAGGTTTGCATCTTCCCATCAGCGATTCGTTTTCTTTTCTAGATCCATTTACAACCTATAGGTTTAATCCCATCAAGTTGATCTACAAGATCCCATACTAAAGTGAAGTACATAGACTCCATTTTGAGATCCATGGCTTTGATCCATTCATCTCTGTCAACATCTACCATTGTGTTTTTGTCAGACAATGGATCCTCAACTTCACCATTAGCTACCATAGCTAGGATTTTAGTTAAACCCATATAACGAATAGGTTGGTTCGCAACCCTCCCACTATGTCGAGGTTCCCTCAACACTTGAGGTGGATTTGACCTACTAGATGAACCTACTTCAAAAACGCTTGTTGAGGTACTAGGCTCTTCAACAACTCTTGTTGAAGATTCAATAGTTTCTCTAGAAATCTCATTCAACACAATTTTACTTTTAGGTTTGTGCTCCTTTATGTGGTCTTCCTCAAGAAAAGTAGCATTTGTCGATACAAATACTTTTTTTTCTTTAGGATCAAAGAAATAACCACATCTCGTTCCCTTGGGGTAGCCTACAAATCAGCATAACCTTGAACGTGGTTCCAATTTCTTAGGATTAGCCTCAAGCACATGTACTGGACAACCCCAGATTATAAAATGAGGTAAACTAGTTTTACAACCATTCCCTAACTCCAAAGATGCTCTGGCAACACTCTTGGAGGAAACCCAATTCGGGATGTAAGCGGCAGTCTCCATTGGATAACCCTAAAATGAGTCGATAAGGAAGTGTAACTCATCATAGACCAAACCATGTTCAACAGGGTTCGATTTCTACTTTCTAATACACCATTTTGCTGAAGTGTACCAGGTGCTGAGAGTTAGGATACTATTCCATGTTCTATCATATAGTTCTGGAAAGTTAAATCCATAAATTCTCCACCTCAATCAGATCGAAATGTTTAAATCATCCTATTTAATGTATTTTCAACTTCGGCCTTGAATTCTTTAAACTTTTCAAAAAATTCAAACTTTTGTTGCATTAAATAAACATACTCATATCTTGAATAATCATTAGTAAAAGTGATAAAATATTCATAACCTCTCCTAGCTTTTACATTCATCAGACCACAAAGGTCTGAATGTACTAGCTCTAAAGGTTCTTTGGCCCTATGATCTTTTCAAGTAAAAGGCCTTTTAGTCATCTTGCCTTCAAGGCAAGACTCACACATTGGTAAAGAATTTTCTTCTAACTCGCTTAGAAGTCCATTCTTCACCAACCTCTAAATCCTATTAAGATTAATGTGTCCTAGACTTAGATGCCAAAGTTGGGCATTTTCTTTAGGAGAAATTATAGGCCTTTTATGTTGAGTTACAACAATTTTAAACATCTCTATGTTATGGAGGGCATTTGTTGCTAACAGCCTTAGCACATACAAATTGTTTTCGAGTTTTGCAGAACATATATCAACACCATTCTTTGTAATAAACACTTTATTATAAGAAAATTTTGCTTGATAATAATGTTCTATAATACTTTACAGAAACTAAGTTACTTTTCAAATCAAGAACTACATATACACGCTCAAAATGAGAAATTTGTTCTGTAAAGTCAACCAGAGACCTCCCACTACCTCAGCTGAGATGACTTGCCCAGTTCCAACTTGCATCATCATCTGACCAGTATCAAGTTGCCACCAGGAACTAATTCCCTTAAATGAAGAACAAACATGGTTTGTGGCCCTAGAGTCAACAATCCAGGCAGAATCATAATTCTCTACTAAACAAGTTTCCAAGACAAGCCAATCACATTTACCCTATTTGGCCTTCTTCTTTTCTTCAAATATCTGGGGCAGTTCCTCTTCTAGTGCCCATCCTGGTTGCAATGGAAGCATTTTTCTTTGTCAACCCTGACAGGTTGCCTACCCCTTGGTGCAACAACTCCTGGGTTAGCAGCAGCTTTCCCCTTTTTACCATTCTTCTTCTTCCAATTTTCAGTTCCGGAGGAAAAAGGTACATACTTAGTTCCAGAGGTTGAACCTTTATGGAACTTTTTAGAAGATGAAGCAACATTTGCTTCACCCTTCTTCTCCTTACTTTTCAACAAGGATTAAAAGGTCTGTAACACATTGAGCAAGGTAGTCAGATTGTAGTCAATTCTGTTCAGAACAACATTACTACAAAAGTGCAGGAAACTTTCTAGTAAAGATTCCAGTATATGATGCTAACCTATCTTGCCTCATCGATGCTTGACCCGTTCATCTCTATCACGTTGAAGTGGATCATCATGTTGAGAACGTGTTCTCGAACAGATGACTCCTCTAGCATACAAGCATTGTGATGTACTTAAGAGCATCGCGCCTAAGCTGTGCAAACGATTGTCCGAACATTCCTCTCAGGGACTCCATGATCTCACGAGCGGTGAGCATGGGCTCACGCTTCTTGGCCAAGACTTCGTTAAGGCTTTCCAAGATATACGTTTGGGCCATTTTGCTTGCCCTTGTCCAGCGTTAGTATGCTTCTCGAACGTTTCGAGGAGCATTAGGAGCGGAATGGAAGGACACTCCTCCATCAGGAGAAAACGTAGATCACTGATGATTAAAATCGTGTTGATCGTATTTTCCAACTAACATAGTTCTCGCCAGTTAACTTATCGAAAGCAAGTAAACTAAGAGTCACTATAGCCATTTTAAAACTTTGCTAAAAAAGAACAAGCTTATTTTAGTCTACTTGCATTAAACCACTTTTAGAAAACAAATCAAGTTTTAGAAAAATAGTGTAATGTACCCTAAGTGACATCTATTTTGCAATGATGCTTTAATGAGGCGGGACAAAAGTCACCGTAGGGTGATCAAGTGTCCCTTCACTGAAATGAGACATTTTCAACCATTAGACAGAAACAACTTCTTATAACTGTAACTAATAGCCACCATTGTTCGGTCTAGAATTTGTTAACATCTTTAACAATTTTGAGTAAGTATCCCTCATTTTAGGTTCTAGAGTCCCACCCCAATGTGCCAATCTTAGAGGAAAGCCGATTGGAACAAGAAACTAAAGCAACCCTATCTATTTCTAAATATCAAATAAAGTGTCGTGCAATATTACCATCCTTTAGGACGACACCCACGATGCCACGAGGCGATGCATGAAACTTTATTCAACCTAACGATAGAGATTAAGGGATATATTGTCACACGTCCCACTCCCACTTACTATAAAGACTCTCTCCATTCACCTTGGTATTGACCTAACCAAATGTCACCCATAGGGGGACACTCATGGTGCCTCGAAGCCAAGAGTAGATCTCATGGTGTGAACTTTTAGGGAGAAACGTGTAGAAGTAAAATTGAAGTATCATACACCCCATTTTCCTCCCACTGAATGTTATAACTAGGGTTAATTAATTTAGGAAAATCCGACTACTGATTTTATCCAAGTGTTTGTTTAATTTGCTCAAAAACAATTCTTGTCTTTGATGATTAAACAACTTTGATTCAAGTCCCATTAAACTCTTTAATAGACTTTCATCAAACTTGCATGCATGTAACAAATCTATCTAATTCACCTTTCTAGGTAGGTTCCTAGGTAGGGGTGTGATGTTTTCATCGACTTAAGTATCCCAGCCTAGCCAGATCCAGCCTTAGACAAAAGGTCCCTTACAGATACATTTGTTACATATTTAATATTTTATTAGAATCAATTTAATCCTATTAAACCACTTTAAAAGATTAAACTTAGATTTCTAATCTTATTAGAAACGTGATCTTAGTCTATCTCAATCATATTTTAAGACAATTTTAAAAGAATGATTAAAACCTAATGTTTGCATGGAACACTTTCTTATTGATTTTAATTCTAATTTCATTTATAACAGTTATAAGCAAATGAAACAATTAAAATCAACCATTACATGATAGACATACATAAGTTAATTATAACATTTATAATTCAACCTAAAGTAATGCTATGCTTCATACAATGTTCATTCATTACTAATAAAAAAATTACACTACCATAGAAAAAGAATTACTTACGGTGATATTTTCTTGGAAAAATTCAAAGCTTACCTGTTGGGAACTAAAGTAATTGTTCACACTGACCACTCGGCGATAAAATATTTGATGACAAATAAAGATGTGAAGCCGTGATTGATTCGATGGGTTCTCCTCCTTCAATAATTCAACATGCAAATCATTGATCGCAAGGGGATGGAGAACCAGATTGCAGACTATTTATCCAGATTAGAAAATTCAGAAGTTGATCGCAACCAGTCAGAGGTGAATGCAGCTTTCCCAAACAAGCAACTATTTAAAATTGAAGAATTACCATGGTATGCGGACGTGGTCAATTTTCTAGTTTGTGAACAATTCCCTAAAGATTACACAACCCACCAGAAGAGGCGGCTCAGACATGAATGTAGATCATATTATTGGGACGAGCCAAATCTTTATAAGAGGGGGTTAAACCAAATTTTGCATCTATGCGTACCAGATAATGCTCACCAACGCATACTATCACAATGCCATGACTCGCCATATGGAGGACACTTTGAAGGCCAACGCACAGCAGCAGAGGTGTTGCAAAGTGGGTATTTTTGGCCAACATTATTTAAGGATGCAAGAGACTATGTAATGAAATGCGACCGGTGTCAACGCACAGGAAACATTTCATGGAAGCATGTGATGCCCATGAACATCATCTTAGAATTAGAATTGTTCGACGTCTGGGGCATAGACTTCATGGGACCATTTCCACCATCAAATGGTCATAAATACATTCTATTGGCCGTCGACTACGCTCCAAATGGGTAGAAGCGATATCGTGCGTCGCAAGCGATGTGGCGGTAGTCTCCAAGTTCTTAAGGAAAAATATTTTCATGCATTTTGGCACTCCACGTGCCATAATAAGTGATGTAGGCTCTCACTTTGTTAACCACATCGTCCACAATTTGCTGCTCAAATATAATATCCCCTATAAAGTGGCCACTGCATACCATCCACAAACTAATGGTCAAGCTGATATTAGAGAAAGTGGTAAACCCTTCACCAAAAGATTGGGCAATGCAGCTGGACGATGCCTTGTGGGCATACAGGACCGCTTATAAGACACCTATAGGCATGTCCCCGTATGTGCTGGTGTTCGGAAAGGCATGTCATTTACCGCTTGAGCTAGAGCATAAAGCACTGTGGGTAGTGAAAAAGCTAAATTTTGACTTAAAGGCTGCAAGGGAAGCAAGGAAACTTCAGTCAGTCGAGCTTGAGGAATGGAGAACTCACGCATACGAGACTGCAAAAATCTACAAGGAGCGCGCAAGGCGCTGGCATGACAAACAATTATGCGAGAAGAATCTCCAAGTCGAACAAAAGGTTCTATTATTTAATTCGCGGCTACGACTCTTTCATGGGAAATTAAAGTCACGATGGTCTAGACCCTTTATAATCAGAGAGGTATTCTCGCATGGTGCGGTTGAGTTAGCCAATGAGTACGGGACCAATACATTAAAAGTAAACGGGCAAAGAGTCAAAATATATCACAGAGAAGACTTGCACCGCGAGACCACCTCCGTGCACCTGAGGAATTCTGACTGAAGAAGAAGTGGGCAGTCCCAGCACAATCATGCGATTCAATTTCATCAGGGACGCAATTTTTGTGAAGTATCCCTTGAAACTATCAATTCATGAACTAAATTCTACCGCTTTATAGTCATTATCATTTCTTTATCCTTTGCATTTCTACAAAAAAAAAAAAAAAAAAAAAAAATTACTCTGTCTTTTATTTGACCATCTCGATGTTTTCTTTGCAACGATCGTGGTGAACGATTGCAGAGGAGCTACATGAAAGATGCAACTAGTTTATTCCGCCACCGCAATCGAAGAAAGCAGTTCGCCGCAAAGAAGGATGTGATCACAAATAATACGGGCAACAGAGCAAATTTGGGGGTTGTATCTTTCCTTGACTTTGTCTATTCCAAATTTTTCACTCTCGTATCGCATTTTAACTTTGATAATTTTATCATCGCATCCTCTTTAGTCGGCGCAATCATTACTCATTGATTAATTTAGTAAGTCGTGGCATTATTTCTCTTTGCCAATTATGATTTCAATGATGAAACGCATGTCTCTATTTTTCATCACATGCTCTAGAGTCAACTTAATTTCAGGACAGTCAATTCATGAAATATTTCTAAGAAGTTAGTGGTCCACCAGCTTTCCTTCAAACTAACTTTTACAAAACTTCCTAAGAGCATCGCATGAATTCTTTCAATCTTTCAGGAATGAGGACATTGCTGCGTTTAAATTTGTGGATGCGGTATTTATTTTCAACCTTGCTATTTTTTGGCATTCAAAAAAAAATCATAACGTTGTGATCGGATCCTACTCGTAGTTGGATGTCCACATGACACCCGTGGGGGTAAGCAAAAACGAAGGTAAGAATCGTGATCAATGCATAAATAAAATGATCGCAACTCCGCTGCCAATTAGGCATGAGTTTAGACTCGGAAAGAGTGTCTTTGCTCGTAGTTGGATGCTCGCATGACACTCGTGGGGGCAAGCCAAAATGAAGGCTAGGCACTTGGATCAGCGCAAGGTCATAGAAAAAATACCTAAACTACACAAGGATAAAAATCATTTGAAAACACCCCAGTTAAAAAAAAATTATGAAACAAATCATGCGATGCCCTGGAAACAAGTAAAGTCTTTTTGAAGGTTAAACTTGCAATCCCTAAATTTTAGAAATATTTTAAGAAAAGACCTGGAAAGAAATTAAGGATATTTTGGTACATAGGATTTGAATAAGGCACCTCGAAAAATCTAGGAAAGGAAAAGGCAGCTGACTTTCTAGAGAAAATCTTTAGTTTATGCTTGAGGACAAGCATTGTTTTAAATTTGGGGGTGTGATAACGGGCAGAAATGCACGTTATTATAGCGCAAAGATATAATACAATGAAGGATTGCGATGGTAAAAATATATAAAATCACGTCCAAAAGCATTAACTTTATAGCATTATGATCGCATGTGTCCATCGCATTAAAGCAGCTAACTTATGTATTTTGTGCAGGAAAATGCGTTGGCTCAAGGCGGAATTGCGATCCAAAGAATTTATCGTCCGAGCGCATTAAGAGATTATGACTGCAAGGCTATGCGATCGTTTGCGTTCACGAAAATCTACTCAAGAAGGTGGCCACATAAAGCCAGCGCATCAAGGTGAAAGCTTAATAAATCACGATGGGACAAAAAGCTGATGACGGTCGAATCCGAATTTAGTTGACAAGCCATTAACGACACACTGTAGCAAGTGCACTCAACTTTTCGGATTATCCGACGCATCAAATAGAGAATTAATGACATCCCATCAGTACAATCATTTGAGAGAAAAAGCTCTTCACACCAAAGCTCTATAAATACCAAAGGCGACCTTCATTAAAAGAGTTTGGTCAGTTTGGTTCGATTTTATTCCTTATACTTAGAAGGCAGAGACGAGAGAAGAGAGAAGACACTGAAAGATCATCCTGGTCAGCTCGAGAGAGTATCAGGAAGCGTGGAAAGCAGAGAGAGGGCCGACTCTTGCAAAAGCAAGATTATTCTTTGAGCAGAGTATAGAAAAATAGTGTAAAACCTTGGGAAGGAAGAAATTGCTACCTGGCTCTCTATCTTTATTTCCTATTGACCTTTTTGTATTTTGATTTCATTTATAGAATGGAACCTGCATTTATACATCTGTTCACTCTCTGTACATTATGCGTGAGTAACTAAACTTTCAAATGGGTTGAGAAGTACTTAGCTAGCATGATCTAAGGTCTTCATTGTATGCGATCATCTTGTCTTATGTTGCGTCCATCACCCCTTTAGAGCTACTCGAGAGAGAGTCTAAAGAAAGAAGCTAAGACTTGAGAGAGCTAGGTTAGAATCTACACTTGAGAAAACAAGATTAAATCTGCATAAGCAAGAGATAAAGACTTAGAGATAAGCTCTGTTTGCCAACATGCATCGCTTGCACCCTAGAAATAGGTTATGGTAGTATGCGGTCGCCTTGTGTATGTGTGTGTCATTTATCATCGCATAGACAAGAATAGAGGGTTAGACTAAGTCCTATAGACATCATCGCATACATCGTGTGCGTTCTGAACTAAGAGCTATAGCATTTTCATTGAGAGATGACTTGCTGTTGAATGTATGTAGCATGATCACATAATGTGAACGCAATCTTAGGAAGTATTAGCTAAAACCCTTCTCAACCCGTTCCCCTGCATACTCACTGTATCTTTCGTATTATTAACTCTTTCCTCCATTCCGCCGCATAGAATTTATACATTTAACAAACACACCAACCAACGCATTGTTTTATTTGTCATCGCAAAGTTATCAAAAATCACTGTCGTATATTGTTCCATATGATAGAACACGAGACATATGCAGCGGAATAAGAATCTAATTACACTCTAATTATTTTTAATTAAAAGGAAAAAACGTTCAAAAGAACAGGAAAAACAGTAAACTAAAAGGGATAGAATACAACCTTTGTAGCTCCCGAAAAATGCTTTTTCTCGCTGAATCTCGACCCGAACTCTTCCAGACCACCACTAGAGTTTACTCGCTATTCTTTAGACTCAGAATCGGGTTGTGGGACTCAGTGAATGAAGGATTGAAAAGGGGAAGAAATGGTGGTTCAAGGTTAATGTGTAAAAGAAAGGAGAAATTTTGGCGAGAATTATTGGAAACCAAAAAATAGAAAACTATTTTCCTTAGAAAAAGAGAAAAAAATTTTCAAAAACCTCTTTTTATTAAACAATTACAAACATCTAATGCATGTAAAAACTCACAAAAATTCAACACCTCACAAAGCACTAAACCAAAGTGGGCTATGTGTCATTCTATAATGTTTACACATAGTCCACTTAAGTTAGTGGGATTATCCAACAAAAATGTTGGATAATTCCAATTCTTAGTCAAGGGCAAAATG
Organism: Benincasa hispida; assembly: GCF_027475165.1. Classification (NCBI taxonomy): domain Eukaryota; kingdom Viridiplantae; phylum Streptophyta; class Magnoliopsida; order Cucurbitales; family Cucurbitaceae; genus Benincasa; species Benincasa hispida. Next base: position 34,386,958 of record NC_143488.1, on the reverse strand, counting down.
GCCTTTTTTCTATTTGGTCAAAGTCAAACTTTGACTTTTAGCGAAAAGTACATGCTTTGACTTTTAGCGAAAAAGTACACACTTTGACTTTTAGGAAAAAAGTACACGCTTTGACTTTTTATAGTTTTAACCCTCTTGACTAATTTTGACCTCCCGAACATAAATCCGCATTCATATTTTTGAAATTCAAATCACATTTTAATATAGAGCGCCATACAAAAAACCGATAGCGATATCGCATATACTTGTCGGTTTTAATCCCTTTTGTTAATTTGAACAATTCAAATTAATCCAACCTGTTCTAAGTTTAATCCATATGAGCTAGCAGGGGGACCTAATGGACCTACAGATCATGGGCTCCAACAATCTGAGATTAACCGGTAAAACTCTTTAACCTAATTAATCAACATTTGTTAACTAACGGGTCATTTCACTAAAGTACCGTAGTTGCACTCCCCACACTGTAGATATGTTTTTGTCCATCTGATGGAATCTTTCACAGGTTGTTCGTGGTCTTGGCTGGGTCAAAATACCATTTTACCCCCAAGAACACTTCTTGTTCCTTCAGTCCCACTAAACCTCTAAAGAACAATTGATTTGTGGTCCAATCAACAAATCCAGTTCCTTTCAGCCTAGTGAGAGGGTGGGGCCCCTTGTTCTTATTTCGAAGTTAGCACTTAAGGGAACAACCTATCTACTACCCTTAGGGACGGAAAGGAAGAATGATTTTAGTTAGGAGTAGATGGAATGTTGGTAAAGGAAGGAAGAATGTGTGTGCCTAACGTGTTGCAACTTAAGCAAGCTATTCTAGAATAGGCGCACAGTTATGCTTACTCCATGCTTCCAGGAAGCACTAAGATGTACAGAACCTTGAGGAGATCATATTGGTGGCCTACAATGAAGAAAGGCATAGCTGAGTATGTAAACCGATATTTTATTTGTCAACAAGTGAAACCTGGAAGGCAGAGGTCGGCAGGATTACTCAATCCACTCCCGGTACATGAGTGGAAGTGGGAGCACATGATGATGGACTTTCTATTTGTTCTGCCTAGAACGCCCTCAGGATATGATGGCATTTGGATGATAGTTGATAGACTGACCAAGACGGCCAAATTTGTACTAGTAAAAGTTACCTTTATGTTGGACCATCTAGCTAAGATTTATGTAGATAAAATAGTCAGTCAGTATAGAGTCCCAGTGTCGATAGTGTCAGATCGAGACCCAAGGTTTACTTCAAGTTCTGGCCTAGCCTGCAAAAGGCTATGGGTACTAAGTTACAATTCAATACGATTTTTCATCCGCAAATGGATGGATAGTCGGAGAGGATGATTCAGACACTGGAAGATATGTTAAGAGCTTGTGTGTTGCAGTTCAAAGGTAGTTGGGATACGTAATTTTCATCGATTGAATTCGCGGACAATAACAGTTCTCATTCAAGCATCAGAATGGCTCTATATGAAGCATTGTACGGTCAGCCTTGCGGAACCCCTGTGTGTTGGAATGAAGTTGGAGAACGGAAGTTATTGGGTCTAGAGTTAGTTCAGCAGACCTCTGATAATGTAAAGATTATTTGGGATAACCTAAAAGTCGCTCGAGATAGACAGAAAAGTCATGCTAATAAGCGAAGAAGAGAACTAGAATTCGAGGTTGAAGATCAAGTATTTCTTCGATTACCTCTGTGGAAAGGAATTCTCAGGTTTGGAAGAAAAGGTAAGTTATGTCCTCAATACATAGGACCTTATGAGATTGTGGAACGAGTTGGCCCAACATCTTATAGATTGCAGTAACCTTCAGAACTATCTTCTATAGATGACATAATCCATGTATCGATGTTGAGGAAGTATGTGCCTAATCCTACACGTGTTAAGAGAACAACCAGTTCAGCTCAAAGAGAATTTGTCATACGAAGAGGAACCGGTTGAGATTCTAAAGAGAAAGGAACAGATACTCAGGAACAAGACGATACCTCTAGTGAAAATGTTATGGAACAATCATGGCATTGAGGAGGCAACCTGGGAGCCCAAGTAGCAAGTAAAGCAGAGATATCCTCAACTTTTCAGTTGATGTTCAGGTAAATTTCGAGGACAAAATTTTTTTTAAGGGGAAGGAATTTGTAAAACTCGAACCCTAATTACCTTAAGTAAGCAATTTTAAGTTATGTGATGTCTTCCAATGAGTTGTAATGAGATTATTTTTTGGTTAGGAGTGATGGAGGAAGAAAGCAAACTAAGGAGCAAGAGAACTCTCGGATGGCTATGTAGGAAAGAATGGTCAAATTTTGGCTAAGTATGGGAAACCAAGATGAGACCACGCTATCCTATGAGATTTAATGTTGAATTGTGTTGTGATGGAGTGGGAAGAAAATGGCTTAATCAAATCTCAGACATTAATCTTCATTAGTGGGCTAAGTGGCCCAAGGAGATTTCATGCAGGATTTTGGGCGGTGGTAAGCATGAAGGCCGAATTAATTTAATTGGTTTGAACAAATTACTTAGGCTATTTGTGTAATTCTAGTGGCATTCGAAAGCTCTGAGAGTCTATTTTCTGTGGTTATGCTACTGGAAGGAAAACTCGTAGGAATAAAGTCGGAGGAGCAAAATAAAGACGAAGGGTTCGTTTCTCGGGTGAATCTAGGTCATCAGTGAAGAATTGAAGCTCCCAGACGACTCACGAAGATTTTTGAGCTCAACATTTGAGGTGATCTTGTTAACTCAGTTATAAACAATTTGTAGAATGAAACTTTTTAAGATGAGGCCTGGAAATCGAGTTATATATTTTTGAAATTTGAACTAGAAATTTTTGAACAAGCAGGCAGCTGTTTGAATTGGGGCCAATGATGAAGTTTTGAATCTCCAGATAAAACGACAAGGAATTTCGAGCTAAAAGTTTAAGGTAATGTTGCTACTTGATTCTAAGCAAGTTTGTAGAAGGAAGTTCCTTGAGATGAGTTCTAGAAATTTAGTTATGAATTGTTGAAATTGAATCTGCAGTTTGATGCTCCAAAATTTTTCTAAGTTTGGGAAGTATGAGCGATCAAAGTTTCTAAACGGGAAGAATCGTGGGACAGGTGCATTCTTTTGACACCCAATCCCTCCAAATTGGCTAAGTTTCCGACCCTCAAAGTGAATGGTAGAAGGCACAGTGTGATAGTTTGGCATGTGAGCTTGATTTACTGAGTAGGCCTAAAAGGAAGGCTAATGTAAACACTAAGTAGTATGCTTATATGTGTAGGTTCAACTCTTATTGGAGAAGCCTAACAAGCCTTAAGGAAGAAAACTTGAAGGACCTGTGAGTGACTATAAATGATTTATAAATGGTTTATAAATATTTTAATAATCCATGCTTTATTGACAGTTACTTTTATGTTGGTTACTTTACAAGAAGTTCCAAGCAACGCATTTCTCTAAAGTTTATAAATGCATGCTAGTTACAAAGTTTATGAAATATGCTTTGGTACAATGGTTGAACGATGGTAGTTCTCAAAAGAAGACTCTATGACATGTTTAAGTTACAAGTATTTGTATTATGTTTTAAAGCATATTTGTTCTTAATGTTGTTGAGCATGCGTTAGCAAATGATATTCTGAAGTACAAGGAGAAGGTATCTGAGTTGTACTACCTAGTTTCAGTTATGTTATGATTCTGATGTTGAAGTACATAGAGAAGGTATCAGAATAATTCACTCAGTTCAATGATAAGCAGTGGTACCCTGCTTCAATTATGATCTTTGACATCAGGATCCAGTTTGCTCTACGTACACATATGATAGTTAATCAGTTCAGTAGGATTGAACAAAAGGGTTATTTCCTAGACTTGGTTGTAAGGTGCTGAACAAAAGGGTTCTCACCACAACCCAGGCTTATGTTTGAGAGATCGAACAAAAGGGTTCTCTCTTAAACATGATACCCGACGATGATATTGAACCACGAGGGTTCTTTCCTAGCATTGGCTAAAAGGTGCTGAATAAAAGGGTTCTTACCCTAACCCAGGCTTATGTTTGAGAGATTGAGCGAAAGGGTTCTCTCTTAAACAAGGATATCCAACATTGAGAGATCGAGCAAAAGGGTTCTCTCTCAACCGATAATCAGTTTAGCTATGTTTTCATATACAATGGTTTTAAAAGTTTTATGTACACGTTTGCTTGAGATGTTTTAGTTCCAGTATTCTATTTTCTAGCTTTCAGTTTAAGCATGAGATTTATGTTTTTAAGTCACTCACTGGGCCAGTAGCTCATTCTTTCAAATGTTTTTCTTTTCCTAGGTAGTGGTCATCTCCCCAGAGGTTAACTGTCATCCTGCTCTGCCACTCAAGGACTCCAATTAAAAGTCCAAAGTCTAGAGAGAAGTTTTAGGTGTTTATTTTGTAAATATCTGTACATATGTGTTGCTCATATTAGGGACTAGTAAAGTATATTGGGACTGCTGAACTCTGTATATGTTAATATGATGTAATTATGTTGTTGTTGATCCCTAGTGTTCTGAGGTTATTTTTAAAGTTTCCTTAGTTTGGTGAATGTTATATATGTATTCCAGGGATCTAAGCAGGTTAAGGATGTTCGTTAGACAGTAAGTGCCACAAAAGGGTTGGTAACTACTGTCATTAGATTCACTTCCAAATTAAAAAGGGTAATCTGGGAGGGGGTGTTACAGAGATCGAGTTACCTAGGTCATTAAATTTGAATTAGTCAGTTTTAAACAGTAAACGATGTTATAAAGTAAAAGTGACTAAGTCATGGTCCAGACTTATACAAACTCATTGCATAGGATGCCCCCACTCACATATCTCTGTATGAATAATTCAGGATCACATCGTTTGTACAACTAAAAAGTGGGCCGCATCCATAGTGTCCCAAGAACAAGGCGCCCAATCTTGTCCCTATACTATAGACCATTTTAGGCTATATACTCGAACTTCATCCATGTTTTATGTCATCACATAAAGTTCAAGTCTATATTAAATAGCCTCAGGACCTTAGTTTATTGGATTCAAGATTACAATTTCAATAACAAATTTATCGAAAAACAAAACAGAATATGTTTATCAATTTATAAACTATGAACTTTATGATATAAAATCCAACACCATAGTCCCTGTGTTCGACCCTGGGCTTACCAGGCAACTTAGTAGGATTTATACTTGGATCTTGCTAAGAAAACCTGCATGCACAACGCATACACCACCACTGCAGTTTACATCATTATTTCATTGCATTAACCACGCATCAAAGTCTACATTACAGCATGCTTCAAAAGGAAAATACAAGACATCGAATGAACATAGCCTTGAAGAACGTTTCTTTTCATATTCCCACGATCAAACAGCAAAGTGTCCAATAGCACAAACGCAACGCGAGCAAACCAGTGAACAGTACGAAATGTAGAATCCTCGAACACAATCGAGTTAAACTCGATACTCAACCCTCAAATGCAAACTCGACACTACCACGAGGCTACCTTGGTATTCTCGATGTGAGAATCCAGGAGTTCTGGGCTCTGTTTGGATTTGGTAGAGGGAAGCAAGAACTAAACAATCGAGTAAGTGGGAGAAGATAGAAGTCTATCACTTAGACTTGGATACTCGATCGTTTCACAGCGATTAGTTATCGTATAGTAAAACTCGATGCTTGATCGTGTACTCTCTAAAAGTTATTATATAATCTTTTCTTTATGTGCATTGGATTATGAAAAAAATGAAAACCATTTTCATTTTATTCATCAATTACCAAAAACTAATTACAACTTCCCACTAGACCCGTTATTAGGAGGAAAAAAACCGAAAAACAATTATCTCATAATTGATTTAATTATAAATAAATATAATAACTAATTTATCATATTAAATTTATAACCTATAGTTTTAATATCACATCATATAAAATATATAAAACATAGTTCTTTTCTCCTTTATGAAATTTAATATAAATCATATTTATATTAATTCCTTCAATCAAATAATGTATCAAATACATTAAATCAATTATATCACATATAATTGAATTAATTTAATTATATCATATATAATCAAATTCCCTCTTGTTAATTTAAACACTTCAAACTAACCCAAAAACTTATTCTCAACATGAATCCATTAAGATACAAGGGGACCTTACAGACCTGTAACTTGAAACTCCAACGGTATGTGAATAACTGACTAAACTCTTTAATCACGATATCCATCATTTGTTAACTGTTGGGCACTCCACTAAAGATCGAAAGCTGCACTCTTTGCACTACAAATATATTTTTGTGTCCATTGGATATAACCAATCAACAGTACGATGACCCTTCACAAATCGCTCGTAAGTACAGTTGGGTAAATTTACCGTTTTGCCCCTATAGTTACATCTAACTCCTTAAGTACCACTAATTACTCTAATGAACAATACTTCATAGTCCTACTATGAGTAAACCCTTCTCAGGCCAAGAGAAGGTATGGCACCACATTGTTTAAGCCCCATAATCAGCCATTAAGGAAACAATTTATCTACTTACCCCTGCTTCGGGGAAGGAGTGAATTTCATCTTGTGTAGTTGAGTTCCCATCACCCCAATCTGACAAATCCCCAAAGTGGTAGGTTTGAGTCGACGATCTGACCACTCGCACCCATACAAATGAAACGGTTGCCCTCATAGGCAGGATTTCACAACTCACTTAGGATTAAGGTCATGTTACCTATGATAATTCTAATGAAATGAAAGGCTTTGTAATGAACGGCATTATATAACAAGACTAAACATTTCATGATCTGGTCTTATATAAACTCTTTTGCATAGAGCATCACCGCTCGCATGTCTAATACATGAATGGTCAGGATCATACAATTTACAGTACTTTCAGCACTTGTAATACCTACAAAGCCAGCCATACTCGTAGCGTCACCAGGATAAGATTTCCCTCCTTTATCCATATACTACAGACCATTTAGGTTATCACTTAAAGCACAATCCACTTGTATGTCTTCACATACATGCTTGAGTTACAACGATAACCAGGGATCTTAGTTTATTGGTTTGTGGTTAATGCAACTAAAATATCTCATATTTCATAGACAGAAGTGAATAAAATATCTCATATTATAAATCACCAAATATTTGTTCATACATGTGTTTACAAATTACAGGACCCTACGAGATTTAGGGCATCAACCCCAACAATCTCTCATTTGTCCTAAAGCTAGTGGGGTGTACAAGATAATTATAAGTACAAAACAATAAACTAAAGCACAAAGGCCCAGTACAACTATACTCCCAATTGCCCTAATCCAACTGCAATCGATCCCGTAGACCCATGTTCTAGAGGTGACCCTCAAAGACTACAGTCGTGCGAGCCTTCATAAACGGATCAGTAATTTATGCTCCAAAGCTATCTTCATGACAATCACGTCCCCTTGATGCAGAATCTCTCTGATGAGATGGTATTTCCACTTTATATGCTTGTCACGCTTGTGACTCTAAGGCTTTCTAGAATTCGCCACAACACCACTATTATCACAATAAAGGGTGATGGGCCTAGACATGTCTGGAACAACTTCCAAATCAGTCAGGAACTTTCTGAGCCAAACATCAAACTGCCAAGAACAGCTTAGTAGATGTCAGATCTAGTACATAACATTGCATACATCAAACTGCCAATGGAAGATGCATAGGGGACCTATTTCATTTCCTTAACCTCTTGAGGTTTCTTAGGACATTGTTCCTTAGACAATGTAACTCCATGCCGAAAAGACAAAAGGCCCCTTTTAGAGTTCTGCATCAAGTACTTGATCAACATCTTGTCAATGTACGAAGCCTAAGACAGTATTAGCATTTTGTTCTTTCCATCCTGAAAAATCTTAATCCCAAGAACAAACTAAGGCTCTCCCAAATCTTTCTTTGGAATTGGGTCGCTAGCCAGTTCTTAACTGAAGTTAGTAAACTTAGTCATTCCTAATGAGTAGGATATCATCTACATATAACACTACGAAAACAACTGAACAGTTGATGATTTTCTTGTAAACACAAGGCTCATCAACGTTTTGGTAAAAGCCATAAGATTTGATCGCAGTATCAAACCTTATATTCCAAGATTGAGATGCTTGTTTCAGTCCATAAATGGACAGATTCAGTTTGCAAACCTTTTGCTCTTGACCTTGAGCTATGAGTCCCTCAGGTTACACCATATAAATAGGCTCATCAAGATTACCATTAAGAAAGGTAGTCTTGACATCCATTTGCCATATCTCATAGTCATAATATGAGGTAATAGATAGAAGGATGCGGATAGACTTAAGCATGGCAATAGGCGAGATAGTCTCCTCATAGACAACTCCCTCCACCTGGGTATAACCCTTTGCCATAAGTCTAGCATTGAAATTTTGCACCTTCCCATCAGCACCTTGTTTTCTCTTATAGATAGATCCATTTACAACCTACAGGTTTAACCCCATCAGGTTGATCTACAAGATCCCACACTGATTTGAAGTACATAGACTCCATTTCGAGATCCATGGCTTTGACCCAGTCATCTCTATCAACATCCTTCATTGCCTTCTTATAAGACAACGGATCCTCAACTTCACCATCGGCTACCATAGCTAGGATTTTAGTTAAACCCAAATAGAGAAAAGGTGGGTTCGTAATCCTTCCACTACATCAAGGTTCTCTCAACTCTTAAGGTGGATTTAACCTACTAGATGAACTTCCATCAACAACTTTTGTTGATATAACAGGCTCTTCAACAACTCTTGTTGAAGTGTCATTAGTTTTGTTAGAAAGCTCATGCAACACGATTTTACTTCTTGGACTGTGCTCCCTTATATGATCCTCCTCAAGGAAGGTAGCGTTTGTCGATACAAACACCTTGTTTTCATTAGGATCATAAAAGTAACCCCCTCGTATCCCTTTAAGGTAGCCTACAAATAGGCATAGCCTCGAACATGGTTCCAGTTTCTTAGGATTAGCCTCAAGCACATATGCTGGGCAACCCCAGATGCGGAAGTGACGCAAACTAGCTTTACGCCCATTCCACAACTCCAAAGGTGTTCTAGCAACACTCTTGGAGGGAACACAGTTGAGGATATAAGCTGCAATCTCTACTGAAAAACCCCAAAACAAGTCCGATAAGGAAGCTAACTCATCATCGACCGAACCATGTTCAACAAAGTTCTATTTCTCCTCATTGATACACAATTTTACTGAGGTGTACCAGGTGCTGAGAGTTGGGAAACAATTCCATGTTCTATCAAATAGTTTTGGAACTCAGAATCCAAAAACTCTCCACCCCAATCAGATCGAAGTGTTTTAATCCGTTTATCTAATGCATTTTCAACTTCAGCCTTGAACTTTTTGAACTTTTCAAAGGATTCTGACTTATGTTGCATTAAATAAACATACCCATACCTTGAACAATCACCAGTAAAAGTGATGAAATACCCATAGCCTCCCCTGGCTCGCACATTCATCGGACCACAAAGGTCAAAATGCACTAACTCTAGAGGCTTTTTGGTTCGATAACCTTTTCCAGTAAAAGGTATTTTTGTCATCTTGCCTTCGAGGCATGACTCGCACACATGTAAAGAATTTTCAACTAACTCGTTTAGAAGTCTATTCTTCAGCATCCTCTCAATCCTATTGAGATTGATGTGCCCTAATCGAAGGTGCCAAAGTTGGGCATTTTCTTTAGGAGAAACTTTAAGTCGTTTGTTTTGAGTTACAACAGCTTTAAATATCTCTATGTTACGGAGGGAATTTGTTGCTAATGATCTTAGCACATACAAATTATTTTCTGGTTTAGCTAAACATATCTCAACACCATCTTTCAGAATAAACACTTTATTAACTGAAATATTGAGAGTATATTTACAATCAAACAAGGACTTTATAGAAATCAAGTTCCTCTTTAACTTGGAACAACATACACATCATTCAAAATGATAAATCTATTCTGTAAAGTCAACCGAAGGCCTCCCTCTACCACAGCTGAGACAATATGCCCGGTATCTATTTGTATCGTCATCTCACCAGTCTCAAGCTTCCGCCAGGATCTAATCCCCTGAAAAGAAGAACAAACATGGTTAGTGGCCCCAGAGTCTATAATCCAAGAAGAATCAACATTCTGCACTAAAGAAGTCACCAAAACCAGTAAATCACATTTACCTTGATTGGCCTTGGCCTTCTGCTTCTCCTTCAACCAACATAGGCAGTTTCGCTTCCAGTGCCCATCCTGGTTGCATTGGAAACATTTTCTCTTTTCAATCGGGATTGGTCGCCTACCCCGCAGAGCGGCAGGTTGTGCGTTAGCAGGCGTTTTCCCCTTCCCCTTACTACACTTCTTCTTCTTCCACTTGCTAGTGTCAGAAGAAGAAGGTGCAGACTTAGTTCCTAACGTCAAACCTCAGAGGAACTTTTTAGATGATGAAACAAAATTTGCCTCACCAACCTTTTTCTTCTTGCTTTTCAACAAGGATTGGAATGTCTACAACTAGTTAAGGAGAGTTGTAAGGGTGTAATCAACCCTATTCATAACAGCATTGCTTACGAAGTGCCGAAAGCTTCCTGGAAACATCTTCAGAATAATTCTAACATGGCTGCCCTCATCGATGCAAGCCCCGTTCATCTCTACCACATGAAAGTGGACCATCATGTTCAGAACATGTTCCCAAACAAATATACCCTCCTTCATTTTGAGTTGAAGATGAATTTTAGAGCTTCATGCTTGAGTTGCTCGAACAGTTGTCTGAACATTTCCTTCAGGGACTCTATGATCTCACGAGTAGAGACCATGGACTCATGCTTCTTGGCTAAGTCGTCCTTCAGGCTAGCCAAGTTTAAGCTCGGCCCTTCTCGTTCGTCCGTGTCCATTTCTCAAAGGCCTCTCAAACATTTAAAGCGGCGTTTTGAGTTGGAATAGGAGGACACTCCTCAGTAAGGAAGAACCGTAGGTCATTGATGATAAGTAGTGTGTTTCTCGTGTTCTTCCAACTAACGTAGTTATCACCAGTCCACTTGTCGAAGACTAAAAGTGCTAAAGTCTATAAACAACTTAAAGTCTCATGTTGTATAGTTTGTAAACAACTTTGTACAAACATTTGTGATGTATAATATAAATGATATTTACATCACTGCTTGACTTTGCATATTTAGATGTTTTTTATTTTACCTCAAACCAATAAACTTAATATCCCTAGTTGTCTTTATGTAACTTAAGCATGTATGTACCGACATACAAGTGGATCATGTCTCAAGTGACAACAAAAATAGTCTGTAGTATATGGATATAGGAGGGAAACCTTATCCTGGTAACACTACAAACACGGCCCACTTTGTGGAATTGTTACAAATGTTGTGACTTGTCATAGATGGTCTGATCCTGATCATTCGTGTAGTGGACATGCAAGTGGGGGCGTCCTATACAAAGAGTTTGTATAAGACTTGACCTCGAAGTGTTAATGTTTTGTCATATAACTCCGTTCATGACTGAGACTTCACTTCACTAGGATGACCATAGGTAACATGACCTCAATCTTGAGTGAGTTGGGAACTCCTGCCATTGAATGTAGTTCTTTGATTTGCATGGGTGCGAGTGGCCAGAGCGCCTACTCAAACCTACAATTTTGGGGATTCGTCTGATTTGGGAGCTGGGAACTTAGCTTCACAAGATGGAGTTCACTCCTTCCCCAAAGTAGAGGTAAGTAGATAGATTGCTCTCTTAAGGGCTGATTCTGAGGCTTGAACGATGTGGCACAAGGTACCTTCTCATGGCCCGAGAGGTGTTCTCACATAGTAGAACTATGTTGTATTTTTCATTAGAGGGATCAGTGGTACTTAAGGAGGAAGATCTAATTACACGAGCAAAATGGTTAATTGGCCTGTTGTAATTACAAGCATCTGTGAAGGGTCATCGTATTGATGATTGGTTATATCCAATGGACATAGAAATATATCTATGGCAAGAAGAGTTCAACTATCGGTCTTTAGTGGAATGCCTAGCAGTTAACAGATGGTGGATATCATGACTAAAGAGTTTAGTTAGCTATTCACGTACCGTTGGAGCTTCGAGCCATAGGTCCATAAGGTCCCCATGATAGCTTGAATACAAGTTGAGTATTAGTTGTTGGGTCAGTTTGAAATGCTCAAATTGACAAGAGGGAGTTCGATTATATATGATATAATTGAACGAGATAATTAAATATGATATAATTAACTTTATGTATGAGATACATTAATTTGGAGGAAATTGGATATAAATATGATTTATATCTAGTAGAGGAAAATATTACAATTATTATATGATATTAATTTATATGTTATGAATATGATGAGATCACATTCATTGCACGGTTATAAAGGAAATGGGACGACGTCAAATCTATTCTAAATAACGGATGAGTGCATTGAAAGATCACTTTGAGATGCATAAATAGCTGACGATGTGTTCCTTACATATATGATATTGCTAAGCGATCGCTTACCTATTACACCTTCGTGCGCTATTAACTAAACGATCGTTTACCTTTTCCTAAGTGATCGTTTAGCTCCCGATATTTACTAAACGGTTCGTATGGATGTTCCTTAGTTTTTCCTATGCGATCGTTTAGACGATCGCTCGCCATTTTTCCTACACGATCGTTTATACGATCACTTACCCTTTCCTACACGATCATTTAGACTATCGCTTACTTTTTTCTACACAATCGTATACTTCACCTAAATGATCAAGCATCTTGTCTATGCGATAGACAACCTCATCTCCCACTAACTTGATCCTTATGTACGGTTTCTCTTCCTTCTTCCCTCTACCAAATTCGAATAAAGCCCACACTTTTGATTCTCACTCCAAGAATACTGAGGGCTCTAAGTGGGTTGTCTTCTATGTTTCCTTCTGTTCGAGTGGTGATTGTTCGAGGTAGACGATTGGGTTTTAGACTCGCTGTGAAGAAGAAATCTTCATCTGGTATGATCTTTTGATCTCTTTAGCATTATGAATGCGTATTAGTATGTTTTGAATGTATATGTGGTAATTCTGTCACAATGAATTAGAAAGATCCGCTTCCGCTCGTACGTACTCTTGAATAAGAGTTCCTTCAATTGGTATTAGAGCACTCGATTTTTTGATATTCCAATTTATTGCTACAAAAGAATTGCATTTACATTCACGGTGGCTACAGCATGTCTACTCTCTATTTTAATTGTTAATTTGTTTGTGGATGTGTTGATTAATGGAAATTTCTGGGATGTAACCTCAGTTTCTTGAATTCTCTGGTTTTTTGTAAAGGCCTCTACATTTTTGGGCTTTGATAATCGTTATCGAGTTTGTAATTCAAAGTCTGTTTGAGATTTGAGTCATTCGTGAAGAAGATCGAAGCAAGCGTTGCGGTTCTTCAAGGAAGAAGACGATCAAGGGTTGATCGCATCGTGCAGACGATGGGGTACGCAATCGTTGTTGATCGCATCAGTTAGACGATGGGGTATGCGTTGATCGTATCAAGCAGATGTGGGGTATGCGATCGCTGTTGATCACATCGGTTAAACGATGGGGTATGCGATCAAGGGTTGATTGCATCGTGTCGACGATCGGGTATGCGATCGCTGAGTATCGGGTCGTGTAGACGATGGGATGCTCGTGTATCGCTTAATTTTGCTTAGGTCAGCAAGGTTTATTGCTTAGTAACTGACTAAACGATCGCTTAGTAACGATTTACCTGTCGCCGCGTTAAGCGATCGCATAGACGATCAGGTTTCGCAGCCTCGTTGTCATCTACGCGGTCGCTTAATTTTGCTTCTATTGTCTAGTGCAAGCTAGACGGTCGTCTACCTACAGCGTTTACTACACGATGGAGTCCTTCTGGTGGTTCAAGACCTGGTTCGCTTGTGAACCGGTTTGCTCAGCTAAATTATGTAAATAGATTGTTTTCTCATTCTGGTTTTGTTTTGGTTCATCCCAGTCCATTAATCCATGGTTTTATACATGTGATATATATATATATATATATATATATCACATGTATAATTAAGCAACCGGTTCACAAGCGAACCAGCTTGCACTAGACGTTGTAGGTGTACGTATATATATAATTATATATATTATATATATATATATATATATATATATATATGTATACATATATGTATATATATATATATATATATGTCATATGATATGCACATATAGATAAATTCTACCTTAGGTCATGCATATTCTCTTTATTATAAATGTTGTGATTTAGTGAAGCATGATTTAATTTACATATGTGCATGTTCATGCATCATATAATATAAGGGTTATATATATATGTATATATATATTGTCATATGATATGCACATATAGATAAATTCTACCTTAGGTCATGCATATTCTCTTTATTATAAATGTTGTGATTTAGTGAAGCATGATTTAATTTACATATGTGCATGTTCATGCATCATATAATATAAGGGTTATATTTACGTATGCTTTATTTATTTAACGTTTTATTTATAAGCGTTATAAATACTTCGTTATGTGGGATGAGTGTTTTAGTTGTTTATTTTATCAATGGTTATAAAATGAAACTAAAACTAAAATAATTAACAAAAGATTAATATGTAGCAAGTCTATCTATAATAGACCTTTTGTCGAAGGCGAGTTCTATCTAGGCTGGGGTATTTAAGATGACGGCAATGAAATATCCCTACCTAGGAACCTACTTGAAAAGGTAATATAGATAGTTTTGATGTATGCATGCAAATTAAGGCCAGTCCATTAAAGAGTTTAATGTGACTGCTTAGATTTGTTTTTTTTTAACTTCAAAGACAAAAGTTGTTTCTGAGCAAACTTAATAAATGACTTAGATCATTATCAGTAGTCGGATTGTCTAGGTTAATAAACCCCTAGTAGAACATTGAGTGGGAGGTTCTTGGGTCATTTGATTCTTCATTTTCACCTCTCGCATTTCTCCCTCATAGTTCACACCGTGAGATCTACTCTCGGCATCGAGGCACCTTTGGCGTGTCCCCCTAACAGATGGTGTTTGAGTAGGTCAATATCAAGGTGGATGGAGAGAATGTTCATAGTAAGTGGGAGCAGGAAATGCGACAGCATATCCCTCGGTCCCCCTCGTTGGATTGAATAAAGTTTCTGCACATCGCCTCGTGGCACCCTAGGTGTGTCCCCCCTATAGGATGGTTATTTTGCGCTTTTCTTTATTTGATCTCCTGTAAGAGGATAAGGTTACTTAGTCTCTTATCCTAATCTGCTTTTTTCTCTACGTTGAGCGTATTAGGGCGGGACCCTGGGGCCAAAAACGAGGGTTACACTTACTGATGCGTGGAAAATGGAGAGTAAATATGCGTGCGTCTTATGATATGCGTTGATCTCCATGCATCGACGGTCATGCATTGGACTAAGAAATATGCAAGATGCATTTAAGAATGTATGCAATGACTATGCGTTCCTGCCACAAGTTTTCTTGCTCTCTCGCCAAGTATAACGAGATTGCAAGTTTCTTGGGGTGATCCGAGGTCGAACTCAGGGACTTGTAACTAAATGTTGCGAAGTAATATGTCTGCGGCGATGAATGAAAGAATAATGAAGTTAAAGGGCTATGCGTTACTCCTACTTCTAACTAAACAGATTAAGCAGAGGACGTATGACTATGAGAGTTGGTAGAGACGCGGCAACTGTTAACACGTAATAAGATGCATGAAGAAATAGATAAAATGGTGGAGAGGATAACTTCACAGCATCATTAAGATTGATCGCAAAGGTAACCCCAGCCAGCACAAGTTATGCGATCATGCTATACACAAATCTACACACGCGATGCATATGCAAAAATGTCGATAGAACTTATTTCTAAGTTTCTATTCTTGCTATAAGACATGATGACCGCATACCACCATATCATATTTCTAGAGCGCATGTGATGTGTAAATAACAGATAGAACTTATGTCTAAGTTTCTACTTCTTGCTTATGCGATTCTAATCCGACTCTCTCAAGCCTAGATTCTATCTTTAGACTACTCTCTCAAGTATGTCCAAAAGGTGAATGATGCATACATAAGACAGAATGATCACATAGAGCATGGTTGACATAAGATTATGCCTATCTCTAGGAATACTGCTTACTTTGCTTAATACGTTCCATTACTACTTACCCTCTCAGGAAGTTAGTCGCCACTAATAAGCTCATAGACAAGCGTTGCTACAGCCTCACACTATTTAAAGAGGATTTACTACTTACCCTCTCGGGCAGTTGTCTATGCCGCATGATTGAGTATGCGATACTCTCGCAATCTTACTTAGTTTGTTGCAATAAAAGTAAGGAATGATAAAGAAGAAGTTAATGAAGATGGAGTCGACGGAAATAAAGATATTAACTGATTACAAAATGTATTAATGTCTTGAACCAAAATGTAATACAATACAGAGATAAAAGAGAGATTGAGGGTTAGATGCAGGCAATGTCTTGCTTCCATCAGATGTGTGTCAAGGCTTCCAGTAGTGCCATGGATTGGCGGTGGAGTAGTCTCTTTCGAGATCTATCTCCAGCAAAGCTCTGGTCGTCACTCGGAATGGGTGAAGGAATGAAGAACTCTCAAAGAATGTCTTCTCACGCTCTCATCTGTGATCACAAGGATCTGCCTTAAGGCAGAAGCTCAGATGCTTTGAATTTGGGCTTAGGCTCTATTTATAGAGCTCAATCACCGACAGCATTAATGGTCCCACTCTGAGTCTCTGTCACTAACGGCGCGATGGACCTGCTTTGAATCTCTACTACTAACGGCGTGGTAGGTGAAATGTCAACATCATCTTTTTTATACTCCCAAGGTATGTGTTTATGCTTGGTTTCCAAAGTACCATCGCATTCCACCAACCTTGCGATCACCCTTCTATCATGGTTATTGCTCAGTAGCCATAACCTTCATGTGATGGATGCATGCGATTATCAGCCGCAACATTCATGCGAAGAATGTACACGATCACCCTTGCGATGGATAGGGATTCACCGCATGCGATCGATTCCTGCGATAGCTACAAAAGATAGACATTTTGACG
Organism: Benincasa hispida; assembly: GCF_027475165.1. NCBI lineage: Eukaryota > Viridiplantae > Streptophyta > Magnoliopsida > Cucurbitales > Cucurbitaceae > Benincasa > Benincasa hispida. Next base: position 34,369,945 of record NC_143488.1, on the reverse strand, counting down.
TAAAATAACACATAATATTGAGTTCGCCGAGATTTTCAATGTTGATTGATGCAAGCTCACTTTTCACAAAAATTCTTAGTATAATCACCGCATATTCTACTTGTTAGCCCTCACAATTCTAAATAAAAGGCTACAATAACTTGCATTTCTACCAGTTATCACACCCCCAAACTTAGAATCATGCTTGTCCTCAAGCATGCCTTATACTTAGGAAATTCATAATTCAACCTCTGGCTCTCCTTTTTGCGATGACCAGCTTTTCAAAATATAATTCACTCATACCTCTAACCTTGGCAGCCATGCTCTTTTCAACTTTGGTTATTTCTTCAAAGAGATCTTTTCTAAGTTTAAATCCGGCAAGCCTCTGCTCAAAAACTTTTTACTCATTTCAAGCAACTTTGCTTTTAGCTTTTTACAATGCGTTTATTTAAAACAATTCAAAGCTTTGCGATTCATTATTAGAGTGTAGCGTTGAACCTGGTTACGCTCTTCGTTTTGGCTTGCCCCCACGGGTGTCATGCGGACAACCAACTTCGGTTACATGCCATATTCAACTCAACTCTTGCCTTACCTTAATTTGTGCTAGACAGAGGAGTTGTTCTTATCCGTTGATCTTAGCCACTTACTTTCGTTTTGGCTTACCTGCACGAGTGTCATGCGAAGTATCCAACTACGGGTAAGTGCCTTTCACAACTTAACTCTTATCGACTTGGGTTTTCCCTTTGCGTCGACAGTGGAGTTTCCCCTAAGTTCAACCTCGGATCACCACGAGAAACTTGCGATCTCGTTATAATTGGCGAGAGAGCAAGAAAACTTGTGATAGGAATGAATGGTCATCACATACACGATTAACGCATATTCTTCAGTTCAACGCATGATCATCGACGCATGGAAATCAACGTATAACATAAGATGCATGCATATTTACTCTCCATTTTCCAACCATCACATATGCTCACGACGATACTCATCATCGAAGAACTGAAGTTTGTCTTTACAGAGGAATGTCCTTCTATTCCACCTCAGGATGCTACACGAAATGTTCGGGCGGCGTACGAGCATTGAACACGGGCAAACGAAAAGGCCCAAGCCTTTATTCTGGCAAGTCTTACTGACGTGTTGGCCAAGAAACACGAGTCCATGGTCTCAGCTCGTGAGATCATGGAGTCCCTGCAAGGAATGTTCAGACAGTCGTCTGGACAGCTCAAGCATGAGGCTCTGAAACACATCTTCAACTCCAAAACGGAGGAAGGCACCTCTGTTTGTGAACATGTGCTGAATATGATGGTCCACTTTAACGTGGTGGAGATGAATAGGTCTAAAATCAATGAGGGCAGTCAGGTTAGTTAGGGGAATACATAGTCCGGGTTAGGCCAGGTTGGATGATTTTTATGGACCAACCCAAAAATTCGGGTTGCCTAATAATGAACCCTATTAGTTCTTTTTTGAAGGGTAAACCCAACCCAACCCAACCCGAAATTTACGGGTTGGGCCAGGTTGGGTCACCGGTTCTTTTTTTTTTTAATTTGACTATTTTTCCGTTACCTTTTATATATATATATATATATATATATATATATATATATATATATATATATATATATATATATATATATATTCGGGTTGGATCGAGTCGACCCAACCCTGAAATGGGGTAATCCTTCACCCAACCCGAATTTAATATTTTTTAACATTTTTAATCCAACCCAACCCAACCCTTGCAGTTTGAGTTGGGTAGTCCGGGTTGGTCGGGTTACCAGGTTTTTTGAATACCCCTAAGGTTAGCATTATCCTGTACTCATTATCGGAGAGCTTTCTCCACTTTATTAGCAATACGATTCTTAAAACTCCTCAACGAGTTGCAGACTTATCAATCATTGCTGAAAAGAAAGGAGAAAAAGGGAGGTAAGGCAAATGTTATCTCGTCCTCTAAAAAGTTCTATCGGGATTCAACCTCAGGAACAAAGTCTGCACCTTCAACTTCTAACTTTGGAAAAGGGAAGAAGAAGAATAGTGATAAAGGGAAAGGGAATCCGCCTGATAACTCGCCACCTGTCGCCCAGAAGAAGCGTCCACCGCCGGTTGAAAAAGGAAAATGTTTCCACTATAACCAAGACGGACACTGGAAGAGGAATTGTCCTCATTATCTGAACGAAAAGAAGGCTGCCAAGGCTAAGGCTAAGGCGGACAAAGGTAAATATGATTTGCTTGTATAGAAACTTGTTTAGTGGAGAATGATGATTCTGCTTGGATAGTAGATTCGGGCGCCACTAATTATGTATGTTCTTCTTTTCACGGGATTAAATCCTGGCGACGGTTGGAGGCTGGTGAGATGACGTCGTCTCCGCTGTGGCTGTGGGAGACATCCAGTTTACTTTACAGAATAGGTTTCTTATATTAAAAGATGTCTTTGTAGTTTCTGAACTAAAAATGAACCTTATTTCTGTAAAGTGTCTATTACAATACAATTACACTATTTCTTTTAAAATGAATAAAGCATTTATTCGTAAGGATGGTGTTGAAATTCGTACAGCTGAACTGGAAAATAACTTGTATGTGCTAAGACCTTTAGCCTTAAGTTCCCTCCATAACATGGAGATGTTTAAATCTGTCGTAACTCAATTTAAACACCAACGAGTTTCTCCAAAAGAAAATGCCCGACTTCGGCACCTTCGATTCGGGCACATCAATCTCAGTAGAATTGAGAGATTGGTGAAGAATGGCCTTCTAAGCGAGTTAGAGGAAAATTCTTTACCAGTGTGTGAATCTTGCCTTGAAGGTAAGATGACTAAACGACTTTTTACTGGAAAAGGTTATCGAGCAAAAGAGCCTCTTGAATTAGTACATTCTGACCTTTGTGGTCCTATAAATGTGCAAGCTTGAGAAGGCTATGAGTACTTTATCAGTTTTACTGATGATTACTCGAGATATGGGTATGTCTATCTGATGCAACGAAAGTCTAAATCTTTTGAAAAGTTTAAATTATTTAAGTTCAAAGTAGAGACTTCTTTGGATAGACGAATAAAAATACTTCGATCAGATCGAGGTAAAGAGTTTTTGGATTCTGTGTTCCAAGACTATTTATTAGAACATGGAATTGTTTCCAACCTCTCGACACCGGGTACACCTCAGCAAAATGGTGTAGCAGATAGGAGAAATAGAACCTTGTTGGACATGGTTTGTTCAATGATGAGTTACGCTTCCTTACCGAATACATTTTGGGGTTTCGCAGTGGAAACTGCAGTATACATTCTCAACTGTATTCCTTCTAAGAGTGTTGCAAGAACACCTTTGGAGTTGTGGACGGGCGTAAAGCTAGTTTACGTCACTTCCGCATATGGGGTTGTTCAGCACATGTGCTTAAGGCAAATCCCAAGAACTTGGAATCACGATCAAGGTTGTGCCTTTCTGTAGGCTACCCCAAAGATACACGAGGAGGTTACTTTTATGATCCGTCTGAAAACAAGGTGTTTGTTTCCACGAACGCTACTTTCTTGGAGGAGGATCATATCACGGAATACAGTCTATGTAGTAAAGTCATGTTAAGTGATCTTTCCAAAGAAACTATTGAAACTTCAATAAGAGTTGTTGAAGAACCTGCTTCATCAACTAGAATTGTTGATGATAGTTCATCTGCTAGGTCGGTTCCACCTCAAGAGTTGAGGGAACCTCGACGCAGTGGGAGGGTTACGAACCCGCCTGATCGCTATCTAAGTTTCATGGAAATCCTAGCTATCAACAATTTAGTAGTTTTCTTAGTATTGTATGTAGACAATATACTACTCATTGGGAATGATGTAGGTCTACTGACTGCAGTTAAGAACTGGCTAGCAACCCAATTCCAAATGAAAGATTTGGGAGAGGCTCAGTTTTTTCTAGGTATACAGATCTTTTGGGATCATAAGAACAAAGTGCTAGCACTGTCTCAGGCATCGTTTATTGACAAAATCTTGCTCAAGTACTCAATGCAGAACTCCAAAAAAGTCCTACTACCATTCATGCATAGAGTCACTTTGTCTAAGGACATGTGTCCTAAGACGCCTCAAGAGGTTAAGGACATGAGACGGGTCCCATATGCATCTGCTGTTGGCAGTTTAATGTATGTGATGCCCTGCACTAGGCCAGACATCTGCTATGTTGTGAGAATAGTCAGTAGCTATCAGTCTAACCCAGGCCAGGGTCACTGGACTGCAATTAAGAACATCCTCAAGTATCTTCGAAGAACAAGAAACTACATACTCGTGTATGGATCTTGGGATTTGATCCTTACTAGATACACAAATTCTGACCTTCAGACTGATAAGGACTCTTGAAAGTCCACTTTAGGGTCAGTATTTACTCTTAATGGAGGAGTTGTAGTGTGGCGGAGCGCTAAGCAGGGATGCATCGTTGACTCTACGATGTAGGCCGAGTACGTAGCATCTTGTGAAGCTACTAAAGAGGTCATCTCGCTCAAGAAGTTCTTGACAGAGCTGGAAGTTTTTCCAGATATGTCTAGCCTCATCACCCTCTATTGTGACAATGGTGGTACTTGGCAAACTCCAAGGAGCCCAGGAGTCTTAGGCGCAGCAAACACATAGAGCAGAAGTATCATTTGATTCATGAGATAGTGCATCGAAGAGACATAATCGTCACGAAGATCACCTCAGACCAAAACATTGCCGATCCGTTTATGAAGGCTCTCACGACTACTGTGTTTGAAGGTCACCTTTAGAGCATGGGTCTACGGGTCCGCCCGCGGCTGGACTAGGGCAAGTGGGAAATTTTGTTGCACTGGGTTTTTATGCCCTAGTTTATTGTTTTATACCTGTTTACTTGTTCTCTTCACTTCGTTTTAAGACAAGTGGGAGATTGTTAGGGTTTGTGCCCTAAAGTCTCGTGTCTTGTTGTTTGTAAAAAACTTTGTATTAACACTTGTGATGTATAATATAAATGATATTTACTTCACTACTCGAATTTGCACATTTAGATATTTTTTATTTTACCACAAACCAATAAACTTAATATCCCTGGTTGTCTTTATATAACTTAAGCATGTATGTAGTGGCATACAAGTGGATCATGTCTTAAGTGACAACAAAAATAGTCTATAGTATATGGATATAGGAGGGAAACCTTATCCTGGTAACACTACAGACGCGGCCAGCCTTGTGGAATTGTTACAAAGATGTGACTTGTTACAGATGGTCTGATCCTGATCATTCGTGTAGTGGACATGCTAACTAGGCCGTCCTATACAAAGAGTTTATACAAGACTTGACCTCGAAGTCTTAATGTCTTGTCATATAACTCCGTTCATAACTAAGACTTCACTTCATTAGGATGACCATAGGTAACATGACCTCAATCCTGAGTGAGTTGGGAACTCCTGCCATTGAGCGTGGTTCTTTGATTTGCATGGGTGCGAGTGGCTAGAGCGCCGACTCAAACCTACCTTTTTGGGGATTCGTCTGATTTGGGAGCTGGGAACTCAGCTTCACAAGATGGAGTTTTACTCCTTCCCAAAAGTAGGGGTAAGTAGATAGATTGCTCTCTTAAGAGCTGATCCCGACACTTGAACGATGTGGCGCCATGCATCTTTTCATGGCCCGAGAGGTGTTCCCACATAGTAGGACAATGTTGTGTTGTTCATTAAAGTTATTAGTGGTACTTAAGGAGGAAGATGTAATTACACGGGCAAAACGGTAAATTGGTCTGCTGTAATTACGAGAATCTGTGTGTTTGATGGACCCATCACGCAGCGGAAGAAATCAGGATCCATAAGTATTCTAATTCATTAATTTTAGTTGAAAATAAACATGCTAAAAAAAGAGTATAGTAGATTTCATGAACATACCTTGGCTGAACCAACGAAATCTCAATTCCAGATGCAAAATCCTCTGAATCCTTATGTAGACCACCACAAGATCTTCTCTACTATCCTCTTGGTGCTCCAGATTGAGTTGTGGGACTTAAAATAGGCTGGAATCAAAGGGGATATGGAGAAAACTCACTGAACAGAACCCATTGAAGAACACCTTCTTCATCCAAATTTTTCAGTAAAAATTCAGTCGGTTCTCCCTTCATTCTTCACTTCAATCTCTTCAATATATTGCATCTATCATGCAAAGAGATGTGTTGCATGGGATGCAGCTCATGCTTGGAGTAAACCAAAGGAGAAAGTGGATTCCTTGTAAGCTACTTGAAGATGAACTTTGAAAAACCCATTTTCATGTTTTGTGTAATTTTTCAATTTCCAAAAATCCAAAATTGATTTTAAAATAATATTTTATTTCTAAAATCAAAATTTACTAATTTTACAAATTAATTTCAAAAATTAATTTTCTAATAAAATTAATAAAGAATTATTTAAACAATTTAAATAATTCTAATTAATTTAATATCTAATATAAATTAATTTTTACACAAGTTCATCTTCATATATTTAAATCATATTTAAATATATTTTGTCAAATTTCGTTTGATTCTAATTTGAACGTCTCAAATTAACTTATCACGCTACTCTAGAGCTAATCCATTTTCGAGATAGTAGAGGGACCTCATGGACCTACAGATCATGGGCTCCAATGATCTTAGATTAATCGGCTAAACTCATTAGACCGATCTAACCTCCATTCGTTAACTAATGGGTCATTCCACTAAAACCCATAGTTGAACTCTTCTCACTGCAGATATTTTACGTCCACTCGATATAACCACGATTAAAAAGTTAACCCTTCACAGGTTGTTCGTAATAACGGTTGGGTTAAATCTCTATTTTACCCCCAAAATTACCTCTTGTTTCTTAAGTCCCCACTGATCCCCTAATGAACAATTGTTTTGTGATCCAATCATGAAACCGAGTCCCTCTCATGCCAAATGAGAGGGCGGGATCCCTTGTTCAAGCCCTAAAATCAGCATTTAAATGAACAACCTCTCTACTATCCCTAAAGCGGGTAGGAGTGAATTCCCTCTTGCACCCTATGTCCCCAGCTATCTATCCAGTCTTAACCCTGAAACGGAAGTCATATTGAGCCGGCGCTGTTGAGTTAACCCTCACCTATGCAAATCTAAGGGCAATCCCAGATAAACAGGAGTTCATAGTTAGCTCAGGATTAAGGTCAAGTTACCTATGTCATCGCTTTGAAATAGTCAGTCTTAAATAGTAAACAGCGTTATAAAGTAAGAGTGACTCATTTCATGGTCTAATCTTATACAAACTCTTTTGCACAAGGACACCCCCACTTCTCATGTCCAACATGAATGAATTAGGATCACTTCGTTTGTAGCACTTTACAACTCCTTGTAACAACTACAGAGCAGGTCGTATCCAATAGTGTTACAAGAATAAGTTACCACACCTTATCCATGTACTATAGATCATTTTGACTATTTACTCGAACCTGGTCCATCTTTATGTCTCCACATAAAGTTCAAATACTCATCCAATAGTCAAGGGACTTTTAGGTTTATTGGATTTCTATTTAAGCAATAGATCTATTCAATAACACCTTTATTGAATTTTCAGAATAAGCTCCATTGTTTACATACTACGAGTTTTAGGACATAAAACCCAACAAACTCCCACTTGGACTAAAACTCCAGTGGTAACTTATACATCTGATATATAAGACTAAGTTTCTGAGTTTTATAGAGAAATACAATAAACTAGGGAATCTCATACCCATCTTTTACCACTCGGTATCTCTATACCCGATATTTCTCCCACTTGCCCTAGGTTATCTGGTATTCCTAGTCCTACTAGGTAATTCTCAAACACTTTAGCCGAGAGAATTATTGTAAACATTTTAGTATACAATAGGCTTTAGATAAAAATATAAGGGGATTACATCTTAATCTCAATAATGGCCAGGAAGTACACTTTCCTCCCACTACATTGAGGTACTCTCAACTCTTTAAGCAAGATGCATCTGACCTGTCTCAACAACTCTTTGTTAACAGTCATATCTAGAAATCTTTAAACTTTCTATACTTTGATCTAGCCATTTAGATATCTGAAATCTATAAATGGCATTTAACAATTTGATTCTTAACAGAGATTGCTAGAACAAACATAATTTTTGAAAATGAACATTTCATTTATCCTAGAAATATATACAATTTGTTCTTTACAAGATTTAACAGTTAAAAACAAGTAGCAACTTCTCCCACTGGATGAGTTGAGCAAATGGTCCCAGGGTCAAGTTAACCTGGTTACCTTTTCTCTGCTCTCTTCTCGACAAGAAATTGAGGGCAGTGTCTCCTCCAGTGCCTTTCATCGTTGCAATGCAAACATTTCCCTTTACAATGCTATCCTTGCCTTTCAATCTAGTAGGCTTCTTCTTCCCTTTCCCTTTGTCTTTCTTCACAAGAATACTCTTACTCTTCGAAGAGGAGGCAACTTCAGGCTTAGAGGACATTCCTCGCTTCTCGACAGTAGTAACATTTTCTTCTGACACCAGACCCTTTGTTCTCAATATTGTCTGGTAAGCCTGTAGCTCATTCAGTAGAGTAGTCAAACTTTATTCATAAATGCATTCAGAATTGCAGAAAACTCTTCAGAAGAGATTCTAGAATAAAACCAACTTGACTTCTCTCGTCTATGACAACACCATTTACTTTTGCCATATGAAAGTGGACTATCATGCCAGGACATGTTCACAAACATTGGTCCCCACTTTGATGCGACTATTGTAAACGTGCTTAATGGCATCCCTCACAGAGATTTCATAATCTCTTTGGCAGTATTCATATTCTCATGCTTCTTTTGTCAACACATCAGATAAGCTGACGAGGATATAAGCATACGCTATATCATTAGCCTTGACCAATCGTCATATACATCCCGAACATTTCAGTTTGTGTTAGAGCTAGGAATGGGAGGACAGTCCTCAGTTAAGACAAACTACAAGTTGTTTATCACAAGTATCGTGTTCAAATTTCATCTCTAATTCACATAATTATCCCAAATAAATTTATCTGACGCCAACACTTGTATTAATGAACTTGTCATTCTGAAAATATATATCCAATCAAATTTTAGCAATTTTAATAATTTACCCAAGATTATTCTTTTGCAACGATACTACATCAAGACATTCTTGACTAAATACAACCTCCAGAATAACTCATATTCCGATAGTCATTTAGGTACTGCTTTTGGTCAGACATTATTAACAATTAATAATTTTGTAAGTGTAGGCTCGCAATTTTCGGACGTCAAAGGCCACTAATGACCAAAGAAATTCTATCCACTTCTAGAGCTTGTGTTGTTCCAAATCCTATGTTAAAACCCTCCGAAGGGATAGCCTTCATTAAACGACTAGCAAAGGGCCGCTTAAAGCTAACCAGCAGGCACAACATAGGAATCTCATGGTCCAAACTACTGGAAGAGACCGTAGGATATGTTGACACATTTCCTTCACCCACTTACTATGAACTACTTCCTCCGTTCACTTTGGTATTGACTCAAATAAAACACTTTTCGAAAGGAGGTCACTTCCAGGGTGACACGAAGCGTCATATGAATCTCACGGTGTGAACTATATGGAGATGTGGCAGTTGAAATCATACCCTTGATCCTTGATCGAACAACTTCCCCTTATTCACCCGAATCTAAATTTAAGCTAAAAAAATACTTTCCGAAGGGAGGTCATTTCCAAGGTGACACGAAGTATCGCTTAAATCCAGACTGTGAACTCTTAGGGACGCGAAAGCTAAGAATAACATACCGTGTAGGTTATTAATCTCCCGCTAAAGTTTCTAATAACTCTATCATATAGAAGTTATTCACTACCACTTAAGTGTTCTAATGTTTGGGTAAGCTTGTACTTAGGTTGTTTCCGGCTAAATAAAAATAACCTTAAGTCTATGTGGTTCATCCATGTATAACTCTTATAAATGGACTTAAACCTACGATGTCTAGGTGATAAACCCTTTTATTACCTCACATCGCTCACGAATACTCATAAACTGGTTACCAACGCTCAATTATTCGGCCATAATCCCCAGGTAGGAAGTGTTCCGTAAACCGTCAACTTAAATACCCCCAACCTTCGACAGGATTATATACCGGTTGAGTTTGTAACCCTAGTTTTACAAATTTAATGACCTATTTTAACTAATTAAAACAAGTGGTAACCTACATGAGCATGCAGTTGTTCTTTGTTATGGATTTTAAATGTCTAACCCAAATTTATAACAGATTATAAAACTTTAGACATGCTAAACATCCACAACATACAGGTATTCAATATCTAATATAACACTTATATTAAATACAAGAAACCTTAACATGCATACTATATATTATAACCAATTATAACATACTTTCAATGCATGTTGCATGCTTCCTATGGTAGGATTTTAAATCTAAATGGCATACAATATGCACATACAAGATTTATTTAATTATAACATACATCCAATGCATAAATAATTAAACACGTACTGATATGGTTTTAGTTTTGGCAAAAACAAGCAAACAAAAGCCTAAATTATTAAACAAAAAACTTCAACACTGCTCAAACTGCTCCAAAACCGCTTGAACCGGACCCAAACTGTCTGAACCAGACCAACCACAAACCATTTGAAGCTAAACCGGACCAAACCTCAACAGAATCGGTCGAACCGGCTAATCTTGCTCTTGCCCAACATCTCGCTAAGTCAGATCATTGAGAATTGATGACCATCGTCATGCAATTGGCTTGATCGTTTAGCGCTTGCTTGATCGTTTAGCAACCAACGCCTATCGTTTAACAAAGCTACATGATCGTATAGTGTTCACCTTCTATCGTATAGTTTCATCGTCTAGTGCCGGAGGACGCTACACGATCGCTTAGTGTCAAACACTATCGCATAGCTCCATCGTTTAGCACCGCATCTTGATCGTTTAGTGCACGCCCGAGGTAAGTGATCGCCTAATGCTATCGCATAGCAATCAACGCATCGCTCAACTGCCGCTCATAGGTAAATGATCGTGTAAGCGATCGCTCAGTGCCATCACATAGCTCTTCGTCGCATTGCTTAGCTCCGGATCAATGGTAAATGATCGTCTAAGCGATCGCTCAGCGCCAATGCATAGCTCTTCACTGCATCGCTTAGCTCCCGATCAAAGGTAAATGATCGTGTAAGCGATCGCTCAGTGACATCGCATAGCTCTTCACCTCATCGCTTAGCTCCCACCCGAAGCTACACGATCATGTAGTGCCATCACATAGCAAAACAATGCATCGTTTAGCTCCTGAGGTAAACGATCGTCTAGCGCACAACAACTAAACGAATAACGCCCGAAGCTATACGATCGTTTAGCTTTTCCTTCATATCATCTAACATATGAAGCTAAACGATCATTTAGCTACTGAAGCTTAACGCCGATATGAACAGAGGTTGATCGTCTGGAATCTACAACTCGGCCCCTTCGCTTGTTTCTTCGAATTACAGCTTAATTTCAACTCTAATGACTCCAAATAAATTATAAACTCTTGGGAAAACTTTAAAGCTCATCAAGTAAGAGCCAATTACAAATTTAAACAGGAAATCAAAGAGAAATTAAAGGCCAAAACTCAGAAAACTATATCATTACAGTAGTTTCATATTTTCATATAAAACACCCACCAAACAAGAATTAATCCGAACTGAATGCTTATAAGATGCTCTAGTACCAATTGTTGATGGACACCATCACGCAGTTGAAGAAATCAGGATCCATAAGCATTCTAATTCATTAATTTTGGTTGAAAAGAAACATGCTAAAAACAGAGTATAATGGGTTTAATGAACATACCTTGGTCAAACCAACGAAATCTCCATTTCCAACTACAAAATCCTCTGAATCCTTGTCTAAACCACCACAAAATCATCCTTAATATCCTCTTGGTACTCTAGATTGAGTTGTGGGACTCAAAATAAGCTAGAATCAAAGAGAATATGGAGAAAACTCACTGAACAAAACCCATTGAAGAACACCTTCTTCATCTGAATTTTTAATCAAAAACTCAATTGGTTCTCCCTTCATTCTTTACTCCAATCTCTTCAATATATTGCAGACTATCATGCAAAGAGATGTGTTGCATGCATGAGATGCAGCTCATGCTTGGAGTAAACCAAAGGAGAAGGTGGGTTCCTTGTAAGCTACTTGAAGATGAACTTTGAAAAACCCATTTTCATATTTTGTGTAATTTTTCAATTTCCAAAAATCCAAAATTGATTTTAAAATAATATTTTTTTTCAAAAATAAAAATTTATTAATTTTACAAATTAATTTCAAATTTTAATTTTCTAATAAAATTAATAAATAATTATTTAAACAATTTAAATAATTCTAATTAATTTAATATCTAATATAAATTAATTTTTACACAAATTCATCTTCATATATTTAAATCATAAATATATTTTCTCCAATACCATTTGATTCTAATTTGAACGTTTTAAATTAACTTATCACGCTACTCTAGAGATAATCCATTTTCGAGCTAGTAGGGGGACCTCATGGACCTACAGAACATGGGCTCCAACGATCCAAGATTAATCGGCTAAACTCATTAGACCAATCTAACCCCCATTCGTTAACTAATGGGTCACTCCCTAAAGCCCATAGTTGAACTCCCCTCACTGTAGATATATTATGTCCACTCGATATAACCATGATTAGTAAGTTAATCCTTCACAGGTTGTCCGTAATAACGGTTGGATCAAATCTCTATTTTACCCCCAAAATTACCTCTTGTTTCTTAAGTCCCCACTGATCCCCTAATGAACAATTGTTTTGTGATCCAATCACAAAATCGATTCCCTTTCATGCCAAATGAGAGGGCGGGATCCCTTGTTCAAGCCCCAGAATCAACACTTAAGGAAACAACCTCTTTACTATCCCTAAAGCGGATAGGAGTGAATTCGCTCTTGCACCCTATGTCCCCAGCTATCTATCCAGTCTTACCCCTGAAATGGCAGTCATATTGAGCCGGCGCTATTGAGCTAACCCTCACCTATGCAAATCTAAGGGCAATCCCAGATAAATAGAAGTTCATAATTAGCTCAGGATTAAGGTCAAGTTACCTATGTCATCGCTTTGAAATAGTCAGTCTTAAATAGTAAACAACGTTATAAAGTAAGAGTGACTCATTTCGTGGTCTGATCTTGTACAAATTCTTTTGCACAAGGACACTCTCACTCCTCATGTCCAACATGAACGAATTTGGATCACTTCGTTTGTAGCACTTTACAACTCCTTGTAACAACTACAAAGCAGGCCATATCCAATAGTGTTACCAAAATAAGATACCCAAACTTATCCATGTACTATAGATTATTTTGACTATTTACTCAAACCTGATCCACCTTTATGTCTCCACATAAATTTCAAGTACTCATCCAATAGTCAAGGGACTTTTAGGTTTATTGGATTTCTATTCAAGCAATAGATATATTCAATAACACCTTTATTGAATTTTCAGAATAAGCTCCATTGTTTACATACCACGAGTTTTAGGACATAAAACCCAACACTGTGAAGGGTCATCGTGCTGATGATTGGTTATATCCAATGGACATAGAAATATATCTATGGCAAGAAGAGTTCAACTATCGGTCTTTAGTGGAATGCCTGGTAGTTAATGGATGGTGGATATCGTGACTAAAGAGTTTACTCAGCTACTCACGTACCATTGGAGCTTCGAGCCATAGGTCCATAAGGTCCCCTTGGTAGCTTGGATATAAATTGAGAGTCAGTTTTTGTGTCAGTTTGAAATATTCAAATTGACAAGAAGGTGTTTGATTATATATGATATAATTGAACGAGTTAATTAAATATGATATAATTAACTTTATGTATGAGATAGATTAATTTGGAGGAAATTGGATATAAATATGATTTCTATCTAGTAGAGGAAAATATTACAATTATTATATGATATTAATTTATATGTTATGAATATGTTGAGATCACATTCATTGGACGGTTATAAAGGAAATGGGACGGCGTCTCTTCTATTCTAAATAATGGATGAGTACATTGAAAGATCACTTTGAGATGCATAAATAGCTGACGGTGTGTTGAGCATGGAGGCGCGAACATTGTGTTAAAGAGAGTGTCATCATTTAGAAAATCAGTGCCTATACGATAATACCTACACGATCGCTTACATATACGATATTGCTAAGCGATCGCTTACCGATTACACCTTCGCGCGCTATTAACTAAACGATCGTTTACCTTTTCCTAAGCGATCGTTTAGCTCCCGATATTTACTAAACAGTCGTATGGAAGATCGCTTAGTTTTTCCTACGCGATCGTTTAGACGATCGCTCACCCTTTTACCTGCACGCTCGTTTATACGATCACTTACCCTTTCCTACACGATCGTTTAGAATATCGCTTACTTTTTCCTACACGATCGTATACTTCACGTAAACGATCAAGCATCTTGTCTATGTGATAGTCGACCTCATCTCCCACTTGCTTGATCGTTGTGTACAGTCTCTTTTCCTTCTTCTACCAAATCCAAACAAAGCCCACACTTTAGATTCTCACTCCAAGAATACTGAGGGCTCTGAGTGGTGGTGTCTTCTCCATTTCCTTCTGTCCGAGTGGTGATTGTTCGAGGTAGACGGTTGGGTTTTTGACTCGCTGTGAAGAAGAAAGCTTCATCTGTTTCTTTAGCATTATGAATGCATATTAGTATGTTTTGATTGTATATGTGGTAATTTTGTCACAATGAATTGGAAAGATCCGCTTCCGCTCATAGGTACTCTTGAATAAGAGTTCCTTCAGTATGTTGTGGATGTTTAGCATGTTTAAAATTTTGTAAATGTTATAAAATTGTATTAGACATTTCAAATCCATAACAAAGAACAAGTGCATGCTCATGTAAGTTAACCACTAGTTTTAATTGTTAAAATAGGTCGTTAAAGTTGTAAAACTCGGGTTACAAACTCAATCGTATGTAATCCTGTCGAAGGCTGGAGGTATTTAAGTTGACGGTCTACGGAATACCTCCAACCTAGGGATTATGGTCGAATTATTGAGCATTATTAACCATTTTTATGAGTAATACGTGAGCAATGTGAGGTTTTAAAACTGGTTTATCACCTAATCATCGTAAGCTAAATCCAATTATAAATGTTATATTTGGATAAACACCTAAACTTAGGTTGTTTAATTAGGCGAAAACCTAAGAAACCCCATTTACTTGAAAGAACACTTCAGTGGGAGTTTAATAACATATATGATATGCTATTAGAACACTTCATTGAAAATAAAATAATGTATATGATATGTTAGAACACTTCAATGGGAGATTAATAAACATATATGATATGATTATTTTTAGCTCTCACATCCCTAAGAGTTCATAATCGAAATTCATGTTTCACTTTGTGTCGATTATACCTCGACTGCTTCATTTGGAACGTGTTTACACGAATTGAGATTTTGTTGAATGGGGAGTTGTTCACTTTAAAATCAATTGTGATATTTTTGTTTTAAAATTTTCACATTCTCAAGATGTTCTTACCGAAAGTTTCATGCGGCACTGTCGATTATACCTCGACTGCTCCATTCGGAAAGTGTTTGCGTGAATTAATCATGGTGATTGAAGGAAAGTTGTTCAATGGAAAATCAAATATATGATATATTGATTTCCAATTCTCACGTCCCTAGATAATTTCCACTGTGAGATCCGTGCAACACTTGGTGTCGATTATACCTCGACTGCTCCATTCAAAAAGTGTTTGTCACGACGTCAAGATTAAAGTGAATGGGGAAGTATTTCATAGTAAATGGGTGAGCAGTCTCTTCTGTTGGTTTGAATCGTGAGATTCCTATGTTGTGCCTGTTTGTTGTCTTTAAGTCAGCCTCGCTAGTCGTTTAATGATGATTATCCCCTCGAAGGGTTTTAACATAGGATTCGGAACAACTCAAACTCTAGAAATAGATAGGATTTCTAAAGTTGGTTTCAACTTTGACTTTCCAACTACGAGAGCATCGTAGGGATCGGACTTCTGAGGTCTGAAAACAGAGGGTTACACTTACAGAATTACTAAAGAGTTAATAATTTCTGACCAAAAACGATAGCTAAATGACTATCGAAATATGAATTATTCTGGAGATAGTATAGTCAAGAATGTCTTGCTTAGTATCGTTTCAAAAACATTCTTGGGTATATTATTACTTTGCTAAAACTTGATTAGGTTTAAAAGCAATTCACTTATAAAATTTGTTTATATTTTTCATTCTGATAAGTGCACTAGTACAATTGTTGGCATCTGATAAACTGATAGTGGATATTTATGCAACTTGGAAATCGAATCTGAATACAATACTGGTGATAGACGATTTACAGTTCGTCTTAACAGAGGATTGTCCTCCCATTCCAAGCTCTAACACAAACTGAATTGTTCGGGATGCATACGATAGATGGATCAGGGCGAATGACACAGCCTGTGCCTATATCCTAGCCAGCATATCTAATGTTTTTGCGAAGAAACATGAGGTTATAGGTACTGCCAAAGAAATTATAGAATCTCTATGAGGGATTTTCGGACAATCTTCCTTCTCCCAAAAGCATGATGTTGTTAGGTACGTTTACAACTGCCGCATGAAAGAAGGGGCTTCTATCAGAGAACATGTCTTGGACATGATGGTCCATTTCAATGTGGCGGAAGTAAATGAAGTTATCACTGACAAGAGATGTCAAGTCGGTTCTATTCTAGAATCTCTTCTTAAGAGTTTTCTGCAGTTCTGTACGAACGCACTCATGAATAAAATTGAATACAGTTTGATTACTCTTCTGAATGAGCTACAGGCTAACCAGACAATGATGAGAGCTAAAGGTCTGAAACCGAAAGTACACGTTACTGTTGGGGTTGATGCCCTAAAGTCTCGTGTCCTGTAGTTTGTAAACAATATGTACGAACACTTGTGTTGTTAATATATGATATTTACTTCACATCTTGTATTTTTGCTCGGTTACTTGTTTTATTTGCTTTACCAATAACCAATAAACATAAAATCCCTGGTTATTTGTATATGACTCAAGTATGTATGTGGTGACATACAAATGGATCATATCTTGAGTGATAACCAAAATGGTCTGTAGTACATGGATATAGGAAGGAAACCTTATCCTGGTAATGCTACGGATGCGGCCCGTTTTATGGAATGGTCACAAGTGTTGTGACTTGTCACAGATGGTCTGATCCTGATCATTCGTGTTAGGGACATACGAGGGGGGCGTCCTATACAAAGAGTTTGTATAAGACCTGACCACGAAGTGTTAACGTCTCATTATATAACACCGTTCATGACAGAGACTTCACTTCACTAGGATGACCATAGGTAACATGACCTCAATCCTAAGTGAGTTGGGAACTCCTGCCATTGAGGGCGGTCCTTTGATTTGTATGGGTGTGAGTGGCCAGGTCGCCGATTCAAACCTACCATTT
Source organism: Benincasa hispida (assembly GCF_027475165.1). Classification (NCBI taxonomy): domain Eukaryota; kingdom Viridiplantae; phylum Streptophyta; class Magnoliopsida; order Cucurbitales; family Cucurbitaceae; genus Benincasa; species Benincasa hispida. Next base: position 34,352,521 of record NC_143488.1, on the reverse strand, counting down.
TGGGGATTCGTCTAATTTGGGAGCTGGGAACTCAGCTACACAAGATGGAATTCACTCCTTCCCCAAGGCAGGGGTAAGTAGATAGATAGCTCCCTTAAGGGTTGATTCCGGGGCTTGAACGATGTTGCATCACACACCTTCTCTTGGCTCGAGAGGTGTTCACACATAGTTGGACTATGTTGTATTGTTCATTATAGGAATTAGTGGTACTTAAGGAGTGAAAGGTAACTACAGGGGCAAAACGGTAGTTTGGCAAAATGGTAGTTTGGCAAAACGGTACTTACGAGCATCTGTGAAGGGTCATTGTACTCATGATTGGTTATATCCAATGGACAAAGAAATATATTTGTGGTAAGAAGAGTTCAGCTGTTGGTCTTTAGTGGAATGCCTGACAATTAACGGATGGTGGATCTCATGGTTAAAGAGTTTAATTAACTATTCACGGACCTTTGGAGCTTCGAACCATAGGTCCATTAGGTCCCTTGGGTAGCTTGGATAAAGTCGAGTACTAATGTTTGGGTTAATTTGAAATGATCAAATTGACAAGAGGAAGTTCGAATTGGACTCATTAATTATATATGATATAATTGGCTAAATATATGAGATACATTATTTTGGAGGAAAATAGATATAAATATGATTTATATCGAGTAAAGAAGAAAATACTAAGATATGTGATATCAAACTATAGGATAAAAATATAATATGATTATATTTAAAATTAACTAGTTGATTAACTATATGATAATTAATCCAAATTCACGTTCGGATGTGGGTTAGTGGGGCAACGTCGGTTATTGTAATCGATTAGTTAAAATGCAAATTGTTTTCATTTTTTAATCGTTCAATCGATCGCCCAAAGAGAAAAAGAGTCAGAGCACGTTGGTGAACATCTAAACGATCGCTTACGTAAAACGAGAGCCAATACGATAGTCCTTTCCACCTAAACGATCGTCTACCTTGCGCCTAAACGATCGCACACTGTCGCCTATACGATCGCATAGCTTCTCTAAACAATCTTATAGTGTGCCATTTTTACTAAATAATCGTATATCTTTTGCTAAACGATCGTTCAGTAAATCCTACACGATCGTGTAGCTTCTCCTAAACAATAAGCAATCTACTATGCGATAGCGTCCTTTTCCCTCCCACTTGCTTATCGCCTACACGATTCGTGTTTCCTCCTTCCTCTACCAAATTCACAAAAGACCACCTTTTCGGTTTTCACTCCGAGAATACCCGGGGCTCTTTAGTGGTGGTGTCATCCCTGCGGCGTTCGTGTTCGTGCGGTTGTTCGTGCTGCTGTCATTGACGCTGCCGCTGGTCATTGGTAGATCGCTTGGAGGGTTCCAATGCTTTGAGTGCCGAAGATTGAAGACTATCTTCAACTGGTATGGTACTCTTTCCCTTGTTATTTTCTTGTTCATAGCATGCCGATAATTAGTGTTTGTTTCCATAACTGTATATTTTGAATGTATAATGTGTATTTCAGTCACGGTGAGATCGGAGCGATCCGAACACACTCATGGAACTCTTAGATATGAGATCCTTCAGTTACTACCACTAAGATAAGAGGAACGTCCTTCAAAAAGCCTGATGTTGCTTCCTCTTCACAGAGTAAGAGTATTCCTGTTAAGAAGAACAAGGGGAAAGGGAAGAAGAAATCCATTGGTAGAAAAGGCAAGGCTAACGCTACAGACAAAGGAAAATATTTCCACTGCAACGAGGAAGAGCATTGGAAGAGGAACTGCCCTCAGTACCTTCCTGAGAAGAGAGCAGAGAAAGAAAAACAGGCAAACTAGTTCCTGAAGATTACTAGTTGTCCTTAGATTGACTAATGGGAGATGTTGCTATTTGAAGATAATCTTATCTGGTTTTGTTATCATGTAAAAGAACAAATTGTATATATTTTTGTTGTAAATGAAATGTTCATTTGCGAAAATTATGTTTGTTCTATCGCATAACAACTTCTGTTAAGAATCAACCTAGTTAAAAGTCATTTGCAAATATTCAGATATTTAAAACAGCTAGAAATCAATTGAGGCAAGTAGTTATGTGAAACTCGGATCTCAATTTCCCTACTTAAGTAGGTAATTAAGGGAATTAACTAAGTGAAAGTTAAATCTTATGTTGAAGGAAAGGAAATTTCTAAGTGTTTAAATAGATTTTCCTTGAATAGTTTGGAGTTAAACCTTAATTAGTGAAATTTGGCTAAGTGTAAAGTCAAAAAGGAACCATGCTTGAGTGTTAGGAGACATTAATGCATAAAATGAGTAGAAAGGGAACCATGCATTTGTAAGGTTGGATGCATGATTGTCCGAGGCATTTGCAAGCGGCATTGCCCAAGTTTCTCATGCATTAAGTTTGTGTGAGCGAGAGAGTAAAGAACGAGATGTTGAGTGCAAGGCGCTAGGCAGACGATCATGTAGCAAATGAGTGTCGCTACATGATGAGGTAGGCGTTCGCGTAGCAAATGAGCAGCTCTCAGCGATGCGCTAGATGATTGTAAAGATGCGCACAGCGTTAAATGATGAGAAGTGACGCGGTAGATGATCGGGCTATACGATAGGCATTAAGTACTACACAATCAGTGTAAGCGCTAGATGATAAGCGTAGAAGCTGGACGATAGCACTAGACGATAGCATTGAACGTTGAGCGAGCGCTAGACGATGCACGGGCGCTGGGCGACAGATGCAAGTGCTAAACGATGGCACTACACGATAGACAAAATACTAAGTGATGGGTGTTGTACGATAGACGCAGACACTGGATAATGACACTAAGCGATGAGCGGATGCGTTAGACGATAAGGCATTGGTGCTAAACGATGGAGGTAAACGATGGGCGCGGTAGTTATGCGATGGGATTTGCGCGAGATCGTTGAGAGCGAGATTGTTTACTAAAAGATTGAGCTACACGATGGGGCATTCAAGCTAGCGATAGATGCAAGAACTGCACAATGGAGCGGTCTGAGGCTTGCGTTATGCAAAGCTGATGAGCTCACTCGGACAAATGGCTGTACCGAGAGATAGTTACACTTGAGTTAGTAGGAGCTGGACGAATTAAGTTTCATGCAAAGGAAGTCTTATGCATGAGGAAGACAACACAAGAAGATGTGTGGCATAAGAGTAGGTGAATGTCAAGGGAGTAGTGGTGGCAAAACATGGTGCAAACAACCTAAAGTAGGAGGTGTCTTGTGTTGAGACTTGGTAAAGATGATAAGGATCGTTTCCTTTGGCCTATAAATACCACCACAAGATGTCTCTTCCATTCATAAGCCAAATACTCTTCAAAGAATGTAAGGAAGAGTGTTAGAAGGTAGATTTGAAGGAGACCATGCGTTGGGGAGTAAGATCATGCGTCGGTCAAGAAGTTTCAAGAGGAGGAGATGCTGTCGAACAATGAAGTCTAGAAGTAGCATCAACTTGGGATGAAGATTTTTCCCATAATACTTATTTGTTTTGAGAAATTTTAAAGCAACCTGAAAGCTCTGAGAGTCTAGTTTTCAGGGTAGGGCTGCCAGAGAAGAAGCTCCAGGAATCGGGCTGGAGAGTGAGGAAAAGATAGAAGGGTCAAGCTGTCAGGTAAGCTTGGGCCAGTCTTGATTTTTTTATGATTCCAGCCAAACCACGAGGAGTTCTGAGCTAATATTTTAAGGTAAGATTTATGAGACATTATAGAGCATGTTTTCAGAAGGAAGTATCTCGAGATAAGGCTTAGAACTATGAGTAATCTGAGCTTTAAGTTGAATCTGGATCTTAGGGTCCAAAAGGGAGCCTGAGGTGATCAAGGAACTTCTAGAAAGGAAGATTCCAACCTTACCAAGGTGAGTGGTATTACCCTTAAGTTCAGCATATCTTTTACAGAAAGTTGTATATGTTTATGTTATGAATGATTATCTAGCATGAGAATGAGATTATATGATCGGGATGGTCAGGGGGTCAATGGACCTAGTTCCTGAGCCCCAAATGGAACCTCAGAGATGGTCAAGGGACTGAGAGGTCCAGTTCCTAAGCCTGTGGGAGGAACCTCGTATGGGATGGTCAGAGGGCCAGCAGGTCTAGCTTCTAAGCCCATGAGTGGAGAGCTATGTGCACATAAGGAACAGATAAAATGAAAGAGAGTAAGCGTTTATGTTTAATATCAGTTAACTATCTATCGTGTGTGTAGATAGAAAACATACTCATTCTAAGTAGTAATCAGTTTAACTATCTACCGTGTATGCAGATAGAAGTTGAGACCAGATTTATTCAAAGCAGAGGTTTGAGTATTAACCTCGTATATATGATATGCTTATTATTATGAGTTGAAATAGACTCTAGAAGTGTTTACCACTCACTGAGCTTTGTAAAGTTCATTCTTTCCTTTCATGTTTTTCTTCCCAGGTAGCGAAAGGTGAGGAGTTCCAGGGTGATGCTAAGGTCAAGGTCTGCCACAAGCCACATTTGCACTTCCGAGATTTTAGAGTTGCTGATGTAAACTTTGTAATTAAGTCTTGGAGTTGTATAAACGTTGCCTTGTTGTAATAAAATGGGTCTACTTAATCAGTTGTTGTTTATCTCCTTGACTTAAAGTTTACTGAGAGTAAAGAGGTTCAGATGGGCAGTAGGTATCACAAAAGAGTGGAATCTACAGTCCCTCACACCTCTCCTCGGGCTCAGGAGGCAGGCTCGGGGTAGGGTGTGACAGCTTGGTATCAGAGCATAAGTTTCTGGTAAAGTTGAACAGTTAGCCTAGTATCAGAGAAAAGGTTTATGTAAAACCTAGGGAAAGGTTAGATTGAGTTGATACCAATTTAGTATCAAAGCATAAGTTTTCTTGGAAACCGAAGGGTTTAGTTTAGAAAACCTGAGGTTTTAGTTTAGTAAAACCAGAGGGAAGTGTGATAGAGTAAAGGTTTAAAAAGAAACCTAGAATTAGTCAAAGTGAGACTAAGAGGAATAGCGGAAGTGGCATGACCTAGCAGACAACCAAAGCTGGAACTCACAATGGTACCTAAAGAGATCTACTAAGGAAGGTAAGTATGAATTTAAGTTATTCTCATTTAGAGTTTAAGATTGAAAAACTATTGTAGATAGTTTGATTCAACGACTAGCTAAGAGATGGCTAAGAGAAGTATCGTTGACAAACTAAGAAGTTAATATCAGAGTAGCATAATGGAAGCGTGGTAATAGACAAGGTTATAAGAGTTTACTACAGTAATTGTTGTGAAACCTTAAACCAGAATTAGTTCGAGTAAATATTGAGAACGAAATTTCCTTAAGGGGGACATAAATGTGAAACTCGGATCACAATTTTCCTTAAAGGGAAAAACAGACATTTGACCCAGTCGTTATTACGAATAACTTGTAAAGAGTTAACTTACTAATCATGGTTATATCGAGTGTACATAATATATCTACAGTGAGAGGAGTACAACTATGGGCTTTAATGGAGTGACCCATTAGTTAACGAATGGGGGTTAATTCAGTGTAAAGAGTTTAGCCAATTAATTTTGGATCGTTGGAGCCCATGATATGTAGGTCCACAAAGTCCCCCTACTAGCTCGTAAATAGATTAGCCTTAGAGTAGTGTGATAAGCTAATTTGAATGTTCAAATTAGAATTAAGGGAATTAGTAATTATATGTGTTATAATTACACGTTTAATTTTGGAATTAAACAGAATTGGAGAATCAATTAATATTTAAATATGATTTAAATATTAAATTCATGAATAGGGTTTCATGATGGTGGAATTTGTGTAAAATTAATTTAATATTTGATATTAAATTAATTAAAATTAATTAAATTTTTTAATTATCTATTATTAATTTTATTAGAAAATTAATTTATGAAATTAATTTTGTAAAATTAATAAAGTTTTTCATTTTTGAAATTAAAATAGATTTTGGAAATCATTTTGAAATTAGAAAAATGGAAAAACACAAAAATAGAAAATTGGATTTCTCCATTAACATTAACCAAGGAGCTCACTCAAACTCCACCATTTTCTTGCTTCAATCTTTCAAGCATGAGGTGCTCTTCATGCAGCCTTCTCCATTGCATGAATTTCCTGCAATTAAATAGAGAAGATTGAAGTGGAAATCTGTAATGCAAACTGATGCATCAGTTAAGGTTTTGCTGAAAAACTTGAGTTCAAGATGTTCTTCAAGAGGGTGCCGTAGTGAGCTTCTTCTCCAAATTCCCTTCATTCAAGCTTATTTTGAGTCCCACAACTCAATCTAAAGCTCCAATGAGAATAGTAGGGAAGATCTTGAGGTGGTTCACAAGAAGAATTAGAGAAGATTTGCAGCTGAATTCGAGATAGATTCTACAAAGGTATTACTTGAAACCCTTTTATTATTATATGAGCATGCTTTATTTAGAGCCAAAATTGTTGAATTAGAATACTTATTGATCCTTGTTGCTTCCTCTGTATACTGATATATTCCTACAAAATATTCATTCATTACTATATATAACTCTTATATAACTTGTAATGAACTAAGCATACATGCTTTCATACACCCTTATACTATAACACTTATAATATAAAGATTATGTATGGATATGCTTAATGCATGCATATATTATAACTCTTATATTATATGATGCATGAACATGCTTTAAAGTAATTTAATCATGCAAACTACTATGTTATAACTCTTATAATATAAAGATGATGCATGAATAAATGCATAACCTATGGTAGGTTTTAAAACTATATGGCATACTTTATGACATATAATTAAACATACATCACATGTACATTCATTAAAATTAATGGACCAGAATGATTAACCTAAAAAACCAGAAATAAAACTATCTATTACAAAAACCAACGAGTCATCTGGTTCAAATAGGCGAACCAGGTCTTGAATCGCCTGGGCGAAGCCACATTCCTTGGTCGTATAGCTGCTTTTAGTGATCGTCTAGTAATGTTGATCGACTAGAGACGATCGTGTAGCATGGATCGAGTGCCTTTGACTATGTGATGAAGCATGAAGGCCACGCGATTGTGCAACGCATATCGAGTAACGCATGCCTAAACGATCGAGTAGACGACAACTATGAAATGAAGCATGATCATCTAAATGATCGAGGAGCAAGCGTCGAGTATCATATACTCAGTGATCATTTACCTCAGCATCTATGCGATAGAGTAGCCAACACAACACGATTGAGTAAACACTTTACTCGATCACGTAGCATCAGCCATGCGAATGTTTAGTAAATACTACACGATCGAGTAGAACTTTTCGATCGTTTAGCTTGGGCTACACGATGCGACCAACCATTAGTCTCCTTCCTCAAAGTAAACAGCATTTCCATGCTTTGAAGCTTCATCACAAACGACTCTTACAGACTCAAACACTTTGAATACAGACTCGATAGCATATTAATTATGCCAAAAAACGCAGGGACCCTTACAAATTAACTTGAAATGTAAAGAAAGCTTTAAAACCTAAGACAATCATCTCGAAACATCCATCAATTCACATCCACAACTACATCTACTTAAACGCATTGCAAAAACATAAAACCCACCAAGACTGTAAATGTAATTCAATACATCAATGGAATTTGGAATATCATAATAACCTGGCTCTGATACCAATTGAAGGATCTTTATTCATAGAGAATCAATGAGCGGAAGCAGATTATTCCAAACCTCATTGTGAAAGAACACGAACATTTACATTCTAACAGAACAGTTATGCATCAAGTCTAAATTATAGCATGCTTCAAAAGGAAAATACAAGAGATCGAGTGAACATACCCTTGAAGAATGTTTCTTCTCATATTCCCTCGATCAAACAGCAAAGCGTCCAACAGCACAAATGCAACACGAGCAAACCAGTGAACAGCACGAACTATAGAATCCTCAAACACAATCGAGTTAAACTCGATACTCAACCTTCGAATGCAAACTCGACACTACCACGAGACTACCTTGGTATTCTCGGTGTAAGAATCCAGGAGGTGTGGGCTATGTTTAGATTTGGTAGAGGGAAAGAGGAACTGAACGATCGTGTAGACGATTGAGTAAGTGGGAGAAGATAGAAGTCTATCGTTTAGACTTGGGTACTCAATCGTTTAGCAGCGAGTAGCTATCCTATAGTAAAACACGATGCTTGATCGTTTACTTTATCTCATAATTGATTTAATTATAAATAAATATAATAACTAATTTATAATATCATATGTATAACCTATAGTCTTAATATCACATCATATGTAATATATAAACCATAGTTCTTTTCTCCTTTATGGCATTTAATATAAATTATATTTATATTAATTCCTCCAATCAAATAATGTATCAAATACATTAAATCAATTATATCACATATAATTGAATTAATTTAATTATATCATATATAATCAAATTCTCTTTTGTTAATTTGAATACTTCAAACTAACCCAAAAACTGATTCTCAACATGAATCCATTGAGCTACCAAGAGAACCTTATGGACCTGTAGCTTGAAGCTCTAACGGTACGTGAATAACTGACTAAACTCTTTAATCACGATATCCACCATCCGTTAACTGTCGAGCACTTCACTAAAGACCGACAGCTGTACTCTTCACACTACAGATATATTTTTGTGTCCATTGGATATAATCAATCAACAATACGATGACCCTTCACATATCGCTCGTAAGTATAGCTAGGCCAATTTGCCATTTTGCCCTTGTAGTAACATCTAACTTCTTAAGTACCATTGATTACTCTAATGAACAATACATCATAGTCTCACTATGAGTAAACCCTTCTTGGGCCAAGAGAATATGTGGTGCCACATTGTTCAAGCCCCGGAATCAGCCCTTACGGAAGCAATTTATCTACTTAACCCTACTTCAAGGAATGAGTGAATTCCGTCTTGTGTAGCTGAGTTCCCAGCTCCCAAATCAGACGAATCCTCAAAGTGGTAGGTCTGAGTCGGTGATCTGGCCACTTGGACCCATGCACATCACAGAACCGCCCTCATAGGCAAAAGTTCACAACTCACTCAGGATTAAGGTCATGTTACCTATGGTCATCCTAGTGAAATGAAAGTTTTTGTCATAAACGGCGTTATATAACGAGTAAACATTTTATGGTCTGGTCTTATACAAACTTCTTTGTATAGAGCATCCCGCTCGCATGTCTAATACATGAATGGTCAGGACCATACCATTTATAGCACTTTACAATACTTGTAACACCTACAAAGCGGGCCACAATTGTAGCATCACCAGGATAAGGTTTCCCTCCTTTATCCATATACTATAGACCATTTAGGTTATCACTTAAAGCACGATCCACTTGTATGTCTCCACATACATGCTTCAGTTACAATGATAACCAGGGATCTTAGTTTATTGGTTTGTGGTTAATGCAACTAAAATCTCTCATCTTTCATAGACAAAAGTGAATAAAATATCTCATATTATAAATCACCAAATGTTTGTTCATACATGTATTTACAAACTACAAGACCCTAAGAAATTTAGGGAATCAACCCTAACATATGATGCCACATTGTTCAAAATCCAGAATCAGCCCTTAAGGGAGCAATTTATCTACTTACCCCTGCTTCGATGAAGGAGTGAATTCCATCTTGTGTAGTTGTGTTCCCAGCTTCCCAATCAGACGAGTCCCCAAAATGGTAGACTTGTTGAGTCGACGATCTGTCCACTCTCACCCATACAGATCAAATGACCGCCCTCATAAGCAGGAGTTTATAACTCACTCAACATTCATGTCATGTTACCTATAGTCATCTTGGTGAAATGTAAGTCTCTATTATAAACGATGTTATATAATGAGACTAAACATTTCGTAGTCCGGTCAAACAAACTCCTTTGTATAGAATATCCCCACTCACATGTCTAATACATAATTGATCATGATCGGATCATTTGTAGCACCTTACAACAATTGTAACACCTACAAAGTGGGTCATACTCATAGTGTCACCAAGATAAAGTACCCAGTCTTATCCATCTACTAGAGACCATTTAAGTTCTCACTTAAACATGATCCACCTATATATCTCCATATACATGTTCAAGTTACAATGATAACCTTGGATGTTAGTTTATTGGTTTGTGGTTAATGTAACTAAAATATCACATATTTTATAGACAAATTAAATAAAATGTCTATATTTTATTAATCACATAAAGAGTTTGTTCATACAAAGTTTCAAACTATAGGACCCTACGAGATTTAAGACATCAACCCCAACAACAAATATATCTACTGTGTGGGGAGTGCAACTAATGGGCTTTAGTGGAGTGACTCGTCATTAACGAATGTTGGTTAATTTGGTTTTAAGAGTTTTGCCAATTAATCTCAAATTGTTAGAGCTCATGATCGGTAGGTCCATTAGTTCCATACTAGCTCAAAACCGATTAAACATTGGAATAACATTATGAAAGAATTTGAAATGTTCAAATTCGAATTAAAGTAATTAGTAATTATATTTGATATAATTACACGTTTAATTATCGAATTAAACAAAATTGGAGAATATGATAATATTTAAATTCAATCTAAATGTTAATTACGTGAATAGAGATTTGTGGAATTTGTGTTTAATTTAATACTTGATATTACATTAAATTAATTAAACAGTTTGATTAAATTAGAATTATTTTTTATTAAAATTAATTATTGAAACTAATTTTGGTTAAAATTAATTTTACAATTTTTTCCAAATTTTTTAAATTTGATTTCAAAAATAAATTAAATTGAAATTTGAAATTTGGATTTCAAATTTTGAATTAATTTTACAAAGTAAAATTTGAAAAAATGGAAAAATAGACGTAGTGGATCTATCCCACTTTTTTTTTTCAACTCACAGTTCTTCTAATTCACTTAGGTAATTGTTGTCTTCAAGTTATGTAATGTAATTGCACGAAAAACTGAATAAAAATGAGTGTCTTCAATTTAGACAATGGTCATGCATCTGAAAATTTCTGAGTTAAAGGGTTGGAAGAAGAGTTCATCCTTGAGCTGCAAACCAGAAAATTCTCCAAAAGTTCCCAAAATTCTACCTCATTTTGATTCCCACAAATCAATCTAAGGTCCAAGAAAATAGTAGGAAAGATCAAATGGTGGTCTACACCTTGTTGCTGAGAAAATTTAAAGGTAATCTCTTCAAACGTTATTTTAAGTTTATGAACATGCTTTCTTATTTGCTAAAATTGATGAATTAGAGTACTTAATGATTATGTTTGCTTCTGCTTATTGCATGCTAACTCCATCAGTGTAATGACATAAGATAGAGGATGTTTAGTCAAGAGAAATCGGTAAGCAAAAGTTGCATATGAGTCCGTTGTTCTTGAAACTAGAATTGCAACAACCCGACTTTCTACGACTTGTATTAGGCTGTCACTACATGCATGCATAAATTCCAAAACGACTCTTTCATAAATTTTAATTAAAACCTATAACTTTTATAAAATCTAGATAACTGAAAGTCTTTGATTGGGTTCCCTAAAACATGATTTCAAAATAAATTTCATGAATGTTTATAAATAAAAATTTCAAATAATGGACCTTTAAGTTCAAACATTTAAGACTATAACATAAACATGAAAACTGACTGGAAGGTCAATTAGTCTCATGGCACGATCACAGATTCTTTCTATCATTCACCGATGTGTCCTTACCCTTACCTGAAAAACATATCATAACAAATTATGACAAATGATGAGTGTAAAATACTCAGTAAGTAACCCTGCTATTAGGTCGGACTATGCATTTATGTCTAATAAATACAACACAATAATAGGACATGTAGACCTCAACTAGTCATAGATAGTCATCTAGTGATTAATTAAACCCACTCTATTATAGGTGAGATTACCCACAAACCTCTACTGAATCCTAAAGGAAACACAAACCTTACGTCAATCCCAAAGGAAACACAACATCTAGTGAATTCCAAAAGAAACACAAACCTTTAACGAGTACATAACTACAGATAGGAGAGCAATCATCACTAATCTAACATATTTCAAGGTTCCACATGTAAACATATCAGTTACATATAAACATCAGTCACTTATACTTATCAATCATATTTACATATTAATCATATGCAATAATATCATGCTCATAGAATTTCTTTAATTTCATAATATCTCATACTTTTCAATATCTATCAGTACAAGTCATTCACAAGCATATTAGCAGAGTTTATGTTATTATGCTATGACCTCACTTGCTATGCGATAAATCTACCAACTATTCTATGAGTTGAACTTAGCTAACATTTCTCATTTGTTTTCCTATACTATGAATTCAATTCTCATTCTCATAGTATAGTTTGGATACTTAGCCAAATTTGTTACCCCAACCTACTATGCCTCCAACACTTAAAAATTGTTTTCTTCCTCCAAGACATAGTTTAGGTACTTAGCCAAACTTTTTCCTTCCAATGCTTTAATTCTGAGTTCTCCTCTCAACCTAAGGAATTCTGTAAGGATTGGGGTGTTACAATGTGAGAGATACTCATTTAAATATGACTTGAATGAAATTATTGATTAAACTAGATTTAATTAATTAATAATTATTTTAAATTGATTAACTAAATTAATTATTTGATTTTATTAAATCAAATAAATAACTCCCACGTAGAGGAGTTATCAGAGATATGGGATAGCTCCCACATTTTCCTCTCTCTCACCATTGGTTGATAAAACTTGCAAAAATATCAAAAAACGAAATTTTTTTTAGAACATTTTCTTTTAACAAAAAGGTTCTATGTGAAATTCTCTCTAAACTTCTCTCTGAAAAATCACAAAATTCTAGTGATTTTCTTTTTCTTTCTTGAGATTGATTCCCACAAATCAATACCACAATTACTCAAAGAATAAGAAGGTTCCCAAGTGGTGGTGTTCGAGAAAACCATCCCAAAGGAGAATTGGCGTTTCTCTGTTCAAGTCGTCAATAAAAGTAGGTGACTTTCTTTTCTCTATAAGATTAAATTCTTAATTTTTTAAAGTATGTTTAATTTAAATTTTATAGTAGGTTGAGATTTTTAGGTCTCTATTTTTTTTCTGTATTTTTTCCGGTATACTGGTATTTTGAAATCTAAAACAATTATAAGTTGGGTCTTGGTTTTTTCTGTTGTATTAAGGCTTTTATCCCTATATGACCCTCATGACCAGAAGTTCATAACTCACTCAAGATTGAGATCTAATTACATGGTCATCGTTTGAAATATTAATCTCTTCAGTTAACGATGTTACAAAGAGAGATTATATATATCGTGGTCCAGTCTTATATAAACTCATTGTATAGAATACATCCACTTACATGTCTCCTCATGAACCATTTGGATCAAATCATTTGTAACACTTACAAAATGAGTCATATACATAATGTTACAAGGATAAGGCATTCAATCTTATTCATATACTTTAGACCTTTTTTGTTATTCCTTGAATACAATCCACTTATATGTCAACGCATATTGTTTAAGTTATATTAAATAATCTTAGATCTTAGTTTATTAGATTTGAATTATGCATGAAAATAAATAGCTCTTTATTTATTAGAAGATAAATAACATTTTATTTATTCAATAATTTGTTTACAATTTACAGATTACGAGATTTAGGACATAAATCCTAATAAATCTATCTTACTTTCTGCACTTTAAATTTCTCCATTTTAGTTTTCCTATCAAATCAAACCAAAACTCCTTGTTTTTACTGCTTTCGAAAAACATATATCTAGCTTAGAGAGATTTTATCTTAGGCTTCTTGTGGTTCAACACAATCTTACTACTAAGACTACTAATTAGTTGAAGTTTAAGATCGGTATCATAAATATTATTTGATCGATTGAAAGTCTCGACAACCTTCAATCCATCAGGAATCCATATTCTAATTAAATTGGGAATCCATAATTTAATTAAATTAGGATACCATGTACTAATTAAATTAGGAAATCCATATACTAATTAAATTAGGAACTTTTTCTCTCAGATATTTTACTTTTCTTATTAATCTTCAATTCTTCAATTCCTTTCTTTCTTTTTTTCTTTTTTCTTTTTTTTTTCTTTTTTTTTTTTTTTTTTTGTTCTTCTTCTTTAATTTTGGAATTTTTCAATTTATCTTCTTTTATACTCGTAAAACTCCAGTTTCTTCATAAATTCCTCCATTGTATTCTAATTGCTAAAAAACCTGAAATTAAATAATAATAATAATAATAACAACATGTGAAAGCTCATCTATTTATGCAAAAACTAACTGACAGCTTAAGCCTATATAATAAGTGACATAAATATGCCACTTATCACTCATGCATGATTCAACCCCATATGAACCCAAAATGGAAGATTGACTCGGTGCAAAGTAAAGTCAGCTCAATTGGCCTCGCCCAAGACTCGAGCCTACCAAATTACATGTTTCTTATATGACGTAGCCTAATAAGGAAAGATAAGAGTTAGAGAGCAATGGGAAACCCTAAAGAGGAACGGATTAGGTCATCCAACTCTATAAATAAGGAGGAAATGAGACATAAGAGATAAGTTGATTCTCTATTAGAAATTTTATAACAAACTTCGTCTTCAGATTTGCTAACTAAAGCATTAGAGTGTGTGTGGCCTACACCATACCAATGTCCAATTCTTGCTCACTAGCAAGTTGTTTTTGTTGGGTTTTATGTCTAAAACTCATGGTTTGTAAGCAATAGAACTTATTCTGAAAATTCAATAAGTTGTTATTGAATATTGTTTCTTAGAAATCCAATAAATCTAAGTCCCTTGACTATTATATGAGTACTTGAACTTTATGTGGAGACATACAAGTGGATCAGGTTCGAGTAAATAGTCAAAATGATCTTTAGTATATATGAATAAGGTTGGGTTCCTTATTCTGGTAACACTATTAGATGTGGTCTACTCTGTAGTTATTACAAAGAGTTGTAAAGTGCCACAAACGAAGTGATCCTAATTCGTTCATGTTGGGACATGAGGAGTGAGGATGTCCTGTGCAAATGATTTTTGTGCAAGATCAGACCACGAAACTAGTCACTCTTACTTAATAACGTTGTTTACTGTTTAAGATTGACTATTTCAAAGCTATGACCTAGGTAACTTGATCCCTGAGCTAACTATGAACTCCTATTTGTTTGGGATTATTCTTTGATCTGCAAACGGTGAAAGTAAACCAACTGCCTCTGCTCGATAAGCCTCCCATTTTGGGATAAGATCGAATAAATAGTTGGGGACATAGGGTGCAAGACAGAATTCACTCCTACCTGATTAGGGTTAGTAGAGAGGTTGTTCCATTCAAGTGCTGATTCTGGGTCTTGAACAAGAGGTCTCACCCTCTCATTAGCCCAAAAGGGATTCGATTTGTTGATTGGATCACAAATCAATTGTTCATTAGGGGATCAGTGGGGCTTAAGGAACAAAAGGTAATTTCGGGGGTAAAACAAAGATTCGACCCAGCCGTTATTACAAACAACCTGTGAAGGGTTAACTTACTAATCATGATTATATCGATTGGACATAATATATCTACTGAGAGGGGAGTTCAGCTATGGGCTTTAGTGAAATCACCCATTAGTTAACGAATGGGGATGAGATCGGTCTAATGAGTTTAGCCGATTAATCTCGAATCGTTGGAAGCCATGATCTGTAGGTCCGCGAGGTCCCCTATTAGCTCGTAAATGGATTAGCTCTAGAGTAGTGTGATAAGTTAATTTGAAGTGTTCAAATTAGAATTGAATTGAATTGGAGAAATAAGATTTAAATATGATTTAAATATTTGAAGATGGAATTGTGTAAAAATTAATTTAATATCTGATTTTAAATTAATTATAATTATTTAAATTGTTTAAATAATTATTTAGAATTTTATTAAGAAAATTAATTTTGTAAAATTAATAATATTTTCAATTTTATTAAAAGAATTATTTATGAAATCAATATTCGAGAAATTGGAAAAAAGAAGAAAAAATACATAATGGAAAATTGATTTTCTCCATTGTCTTCTTCCAAGTAACTCACTTACAACCCACTTCTAAAGCTTCATTAACTTCATGCATTAGTTGCATCTCATGCAGCAAATCTCTTTGCATGAGTGCGTGTCTGCAATATATTGAAGAGATTATAGTGTTTTTTAATGAAGGCAACTGATCAAATTTTTCTGAAAAATTTCAAGAGAAGAAAAAGCGTTCTGGGTTGCAGATGTGGGCTTGTCTCTAAATTTCCTTAATTCAGGCTTATTTAGGATAGTAGGAAAGATCTTGGGGTGGTTTACAACAAGATTCAGAGGAGATTTGCAGGAATTCAAGTTTAGAGGAAGTTCTACAAAAATATGTCATGAAACCCATTTATTTCTGTTGAAGCATGCTTTCTTTTCTGCCAAAATTAATGACCAAAATTAATGAATTAGAATGTTTATGGATCCTGGTCACTTATGCTGCACAATGGTACGTTCCAACAGTTTTTTCCTTCAAATAATAATTTATGGTTGTTGTCGCAAACCAATTTACCTGCCCAAATTTAGGTATCAACAAGATTTCTCAAAAAAAAAAAAAAAAACCAACAGAAATTGAAAACGAAAATATGGAAAGTAGAAAATCCATAAAAACATAAATTCAAAGATATCATTATCTCAAAAAAATGTATTTGCATGACGACTATGTGATAGAAAGTAAACGAAATTATTATTTTATGGAAAGAATTTCTCTGTCAAAAAAGAAAAGTCCATTATAAATTTAAAAGTCAAAACCTAACGTGGAAAACACTAAAATTAAATTGCATTGGAATTTGGCTGTTTGTGATTTCATCCCGTTTTAATTATCTACATATTTTAAAATTCCACTTAGAAAGTTTCAATGATCCATTAAAATTATTTAAAGATGACTAATGATACATAACATAATCATATAAAAATAATATTTATCAACAATCAAATTAAAGTGTCAAAATGAGTTTAGTTTAATGGTAATTGACATAAACTTCTCCTCTAAAGATGGGAGATTCAATCTCCAAGTTAATTTCCATATAAATATATAATTATAACAGTTGGAATAAACGATATGTAACTCTTCATGTAGGGTTACATATTTTCAATTTCATAAGTTGTGTTCTTTTATGAATGATTGCATCCTTTCAAATAACCAAATTGAAGAAAGGATACCACTATTCGAACGGTCACGAATTAGTCTATAAATATGTCATTTCTTCAATTTGATGTTAAAAGCATTTTCAATAGCATTTTCTTACTTTAAATACTACAAGAAAAAGAGACTCTCCCGACGCCTAAAACAAACGTCGGGAGATATATCATCGGGAGAGGCTAGTAAAGGTGGTGTCGGGAGTTATCGATAACTTCGATGCCATATATAAGTCATCGGGAGTTCCTACCGACCAAACTCTTGACATCTTCATTATTGCATCGGGAGATTGGTCCAAACTCCCAACGGATAGACAATAGGCATCGGGAGTTCAGGAGATGGGTAGGAAATCAAAAGCCAGCACTGACCGAACTCCTGACTATTTAAATAATTCGTCGAGAGTTTGGTAAGAACTCCTGATGGCTCACAATAGCCATCGGGAGATGGGTTTTAAAACCCCAAATTGAAAGCGGATTTGAGATCTGCTTTCTTCTTCTTCTAACTTTAGTAGATCAGATAAAAAGCATCATTAGTCGTCCGTTCATCCGTCGTCTGCTGGTAAGTCGTCTGTCGTTCGTTCTATTTGTCCGTTCGTTCGTCATCCATCGTATCCCTTGAAAGGTAGGCTCTCTTTCTGCTCTTTCTCTTTCTTTTTCTTTTTAATTTTTTCATGGTTTTATGTTGAATTAGGAAAGAATTTACATTTGTGCCGATCGATTCTACATTTGCCAATTGATTATGCTCTTTGAATTAGGGAAGAATTTGTGAAGGTCACTTAAGACTATTAGAAAAAGGGAAATAATTATTGACTTTTGTTTTGTATTTTCTCATAGCATTTTGGTGCGACTTCCTTGCGAATGACTAGTTGTAAGATTTCTCTTATATTATGTAATAACCAAATTGAGTATGTGTTATATAATATGTCGATAAAGGGTATAAATTAAGGAAACAAGTCGTTGCACATTAAGAGAATAACGCCCAAAAGTAATTTTCTTTCTTGTGGTTGTCAACATATACTCCACCTTAATTTTGGCACATTTTATAGTTTTGTTCCAAATTATAGTTCACTATTGTGTGGGGTTCAATTTTGTATATAGTGAATGTTATATCTTTAAATTATAATGTGGAGATCAAATTTAGGTTCTTAAAGAATCAACAATCTATAGAATTTTAGTCCTATAATCACGTGGACTATTCATTAATCCAAACTAGTATCATATTCTCTTGTTGCATTGATTGGCTTCAAGTCTTTTTCAGTAGAATTTCTTCATTGGCTTTAGCATTTCTTAATAGTAGAACTTTCCATTCATCCAAGAAAAACTCATTCGATATACATTATTTTAGTTGAATCAATTCATTGTTAAACTGTTTCAATTTTATCTTTGTGTTACTCATTATTTAAACTTTTTCAGTAGAATTATACAAGCTATAATTTGTTTTGGATTACAAGTTGGTCAGAAAATGTTTATTGGATGAATAAAGAATTGATCAAACTTAGAAATAAGTTTCCAATGGAGTATAGAGAAGGAGTATCCCAATTTTTAGATGTGCAAAAGTTTCATATTTTCGGACGAATAAGATGTTCATGCAAGAATTGTATGAATTCAATATGAGAAACATTAGATGCTATGGAGCGACATCTATTAACATATGGAATATTTCTCTTGTATTGTGAATGGGTATATCATGGAGAGCCAGTCAACTTATCTAGAGGTTTTGAAAGTCATCAACTCATTCAATACACAATATTGAAACAAACAGTATAGGGTGTAATGTTGTTGAAGAGAATGAAATGTTGAATCTTATAAACGATCTACAAGTTTCAATTGAAAACGAAGATGCAAATAAAGAAAGAGATCAAGAATGAAATGTCCTCTAATGGTCAAGAAAGAGATACCACACATTTATTGGAGGATTTAATGACCGAAGCACGTAATGAACGATACCCTGGTTGTTCAAAATTTTCATCCTTGAACTTTTTAGTAAAGTTGATGCATATCAAAGTTCTCAACGGTTGGAGTAACAAATCGTTTGACATGTTGCTAGAATTATAAAAAGTAACATTTCCAACCAAAACAAAATTTGTGAGACAGTTTTAGGTAGACGACCTGATCACGTAAAAGGCTGAAGTTGGGATCCTAACCTAAGTCAAGGAGGGGTAGCAGCTCATCGAGTTCGTCATCTACTCAAGAAATGCATGATAAGGAGGTGAGGAAACTAAAAGCTAATGTTGAATAGTCTCAATCGAAGATTAAGAAACTTGAAGACGTTCAAAAACAAATGAGAGGAAGTCATGCAAGACAGATGGAATAAATGAAAAAAAAAAAGATTGAAGATATGATACGATCATAGAGAGAAGGGCCATCGAATTAGGTATGATTATTGTTTGGTTTTATGTCCTAAAACTTGTGGTTTGTAAACAATAAACTTATTATATTATCACTAAAGATGTTAGTGAGGTTTATTCAATAAAGTTGTTATGGAATGTATAAATTGCTCATTTCGTTTTAGAAAAAACCTAAATCCAATAAACTAAGATCCATAGCTATTACATGAGTATTGGACTTTATGTGGAGACATAAGAATGGACCAAGTTCGAGTAGATAGCCAAAATGGTCTATAGGATAAAGTTGGATACCTTATCATAGAGACACTATTGGATGCGGCCTACTTTGTATTTAGTACAAACGATGTGATTCCGAATCGTTCATGTAGAGACATGCAAGTGAAGGCGTCTTGTGCAAAGAGTTTGTATAAGATCGGACCAAGAAATAAGTTACTCTTACTTTATAACGTTGTTTACTATTTAAGATTGACTATTTCAAAATGATGACCTAGGTAACTTGACCTTAATCCTGAGCTAACTATGAACTCCTGTTTATTCGAGATTATCCTTAGATTTTCATGGGTGAGAGTTGGCTCAACAGCGTCGGCTCAATAAGCCCCCCATTTCAAGAGTAAGACCAAGTAGATAACTAGGGACATAGGGTGCAAGATGGAAATCTCTCTTACCCGCTTTTAGTGATAATAGAGAGGTTGTTCCCTTAAGTGTTGACTCTAGGTCTAAACAAGGGATCACACCCTCTCATTGGCTCAGGAGGGACTCGATTTGGTGATTGGATCACAAACGAATCATTCATTAAAAGATCAGTGGGACTTAAGGAACAAGATGTAATCTCGGGGGTAAAACCGCTTTTGACCCAGCCATTATTACAAACAACATGTGAAGGATTGACTTATTGATTATGGTTATATCAAGTGGACAGAAATATATCTATAGTGGGGGGAGTGCAATTACTAGGTTTAGTGGAGTGACCTGGTAGTTAACGAATGTTGGTTAATTGGGTTAAATAGTTTAGCCGGTTAATCTCGGATCATTAGAACCCATGATCTGTAAGTCCATGAGATCCCCATACTAGCTCATAAATGGACTAAACCTTAGAATAGCATGATGAGAGAATATGAAACGTTCAAATTTATTTTTAATGGAATTATTAATTATATACAATATAATTAAATATTTAATTATCGAACTAAACGAATTGGAGAAGTGGAATTATTTAAATATGATTTAAATATTAATTACATGAATGTGGATTTATGTTTGGAATAGGTGTTTTATTAATTTAATATTTGATACTAAATTAATTTAATTAATTAAATTGTTTAATTAATTATTTGAATTAATTTTATTTAAAATTAATGAATTTCATTTAATATTAATTTTTAAATTAATATTATTTAAAATTAAAAAAATACATTTTGATATTTGAATTTAGGCAATTCAAATTAAATTGAATTTTGGTAAAAATTCAATTATATGAAAAATGAGTTGAGTGAGTGGATTTTTCCTACTTCACCCACTCACTTAAACACCTTCAATTCCACTAGCGCATGAGAGGTTTTGGTGTCAAATTTTCATGTTATTTGAGTGCAAGAAATAGTTTTATAAAAATAGAAATTCAATTATTGAAAAAGGGTTCATGCAATTTGAAAATTCTAGAGAGAAAGAGTTCTCTCAAGTTCTACACACAAAAACCAAAACTCTCTAAGCTTCCCTTTAAATTTGTTTTCATTTTGGATCCCACAATCCAATCTAAAGCCAAAGAATAGTAGGGAAGATATTTTTGGTGGTCTACAAGCCAATGGAGAGGAGAATCAAGCCGAAGATTGGAGCTAATTTGGAGTTCTTCAAAGGTATTCACTGAAACCCTAAACTCTGGAATTGTTATGAACATGCATGTAATCTAGAATTAAAGCAATTAGAGTGCTTAAGATCCTAATTGCTTCCGAATATTGATTGTCAACTCCAACAATTACTTCATTATCTAATTGGCTAATATATTGCTATCCTACATTTATGGTAACAAAGTAGTTATGTCTTACTAGTAGTTTTATGATAATGAATTGTTTGCTATCCTGCAATTGTGGTAGTCAAACAACTGGATTTTCATGTATTGTTTTGTGGAGTTTTTGTGTGTTTGCGGAGTTTTTGTATGTGTTTGTTGAGGTTTATGAAGTTCGAATGTTGTGTGGGGTGGGTTGAGATTAGTTATCTTTCTTTTGGAGTTCAACTTATGGTTTTTGGGTGTTTGTGGAGGTTTAAGGGTGAGAACATGTAGTCTTGGAAGTGTGTTGATTGTCTTTATTTTGTAGGATTGTAGGATTCACCTTATGGGTTTTGTTTGTTTGTGGAAGTTTATAAATTTTGAATGTTGTGTGGTGTGGGCAAAGATTAGTTTTCAAATGAGGGTCTAAGAATTCTTCTTACATTTAGTCTTGATATATATATATATAATAATGTCCTCTAATTAATGTAATTGTGGGTAAACTATTATTTTGGAGATGCTGTTTGGAGATGTTGTTGGAGATGCCATTTGGACATATCATCACACTTTCTTCTATGTATTAGTCAAGACATATTTGTTTTGTAGACCATTTTACCAACTTTTCTCTCTTTTGTGTAATAAATAATACTATCTACTTTGTTTGTTTGTTTTATTCCTCATGTGAATATTTTGATTTGCTTAATAATGTTCTAAATTTTAGGTTATTCAGATCAAAATAATAATGATGATGATAAATAAATAAATAAAAAATAACATGCTAATGCACTTTCTCCCGATGGCAGGTAAGTCGTCGAGAGTTTGATTCAGAAATTGAGTTTTTGAATCAAACTCCTGAGGTTTTACCCGCCGACAGGAGTTCCATGAACTCCCGACAATGTTTATACGTCCATCGGGAGATCATAACTATCGATGTGGTATATGAGGCGTCGGTAGATATATTAACTTCGACGGTATGTGTTTGCGTACCAGGAGATGTTTTCCCGACAAGCATATCCCGACCAAACTCCTGACGACTCTTTCGGCATTGGAAATTGATCTCCCGACGCATTTTTTACCATTTCCTGGCGATTTTACGCGTTGGAAAATGGGTGTTTTTTTGTAATGAAAAAAAATCTCTCCATCTTCAAAATTTATTGAAGAAGTTCGGTATATCCACAAAGTTTAGTTCGTTAATCTTGTGGGTGAGATGCTACATTCATAATAAAGATAATATGTTCTATCCTAAGAGACAATTACTCTCTAAACTTATGTGACAACGTGAAGTCGTTGAGTTCAAATAGTTTCTTGTATATGAGAGTTGTGATTTTTATGTTTTCATTTGCTTTTGCTTCTATAACAATCTTAAGACAAATTTAGAATTCTGCACATTTTAGTTTGTTAAATAAATTATGTGGGTAAGTTTTAGAATTCTTTTGAATTTGTGGTTCTAGATTTTGTCAGTTTACGTACAATTCACATTGACATTTTTCCTTTTGATTTTCGTGTTTTCATTGGTTGCCTTCATTTAACGTGATAGTGGAATTTCATTTTGTTTTGTTCAAATTTTAGTTATTATGTTTATATATATTATAAAACAATTTTGATTTTGTTTTGTATGTATTTTCAAGTTACAATTCTTGAATTCAAAAATCAAATAATCTGTTTATAATATGTATAATATTACATTTGGTTTCGTTTGCTAATGGTGTGCACAATCAACGTGATTTTGTTCATATATTTCATCGGGTGATGGTTTTTAAAGCATAAAATCAATAATAGAAATTCTCTTCTTTATTGAATATTTATGAAATTTGTTATTATTTTATTTTTCCTTCCCAAATTTTTTGGGATTCTGCACTAGAATATTGCATCTAATTTTTCTATTTTTTTAATTTCCTTTGGTGATTTACTCCCAATTGGAAATTGCGTAAACAGTAGCTTTATTCTCTTGATTCTGTTTTACAACCCAGACCCAATAATATTGTTTGTTATGTAGGTGTTTGATTTTTTTTTTTTTTTAATTGTTTCATAATTTGTTTTGTTTGATTTATTTTGACGGTATGACTTCAAATAATCTTAATTTTATTTCCGCTACTGAGGTTGTCCATAGGAGAAGCCTGAAAAATTTGGCGATGTTGATTTCAAACGTTGGCAACAAAAGATGTTGTTTCATTTCACTACTCTGAATTGGTAAAATTTCTCAAGATTGATGCTCCTGTCTTATTGGAGGGAGAATCTGGCAAAGAAAGACAACTTGCTTATGATGCATGGAAACATGTTGAATATCTATGCAAGAATTATATTATGAATGGATTGGACAACATATTTTACAATGTGTATAGTAGTGTTGACTCAGCAAAGAATCTTTGGAATTCACTAGAGAAAAAGTATAATATAGAAGTTCTTGGTTCGAAGAAATTCATAGTTGGCAAGTTTTTGTATTATAAAATGGTGGATTAAAGTACAGTAATAAGTTAGGTTCAAGAAATCCAAGTAATCCTCCATGACTTACATATTGAAAATATGTTTTTTAGTGAATCATTTAGAGTAGAAGTAATAATTGAAAAATTGTCACCTTTATGGAGAGATTTCAAAAACTATCTCAAGCATAAACGCAATCAGATAAAGCTTGAAGTACTTGTGGTTCGTCTTAGAATTGAAAACAATAAAATTGCAAAAAAAAATATTCTATAGACAGTGTTATAGACCCCAAGGTAAATATTGTTGAGAATAGATCACAAAGTAACAAGAAAGGAAATTTTCTCATGAGAGTTTAAATCAAAGGCAACATTACATAAGAAAGTTCAATGGAAAGTGCTTTAATTGCAATAAAATGGAAAATCAATCGAAGATTGTCGCAAGCCACGAAATTTTCATAAGAGAAATGCCCAAGTACATAGAATCGAAATGGAGAATCTTTCTAATGGAGTTGCAGACATTGATTTATCTGCCTAAAGTGTGCAAATGTCTAGTCTTTGATTTAGTAAGCTTTATGTTTGTGTGAGAATGTAATACTCAAGCACTCTATCTTTAATATAGTGAGTATTGTTTAGTTTGCTTACTCAGTGGATTCTCCTAAAGTTTGACATCGGATGATATGGATTTAATTCCTAATTAGAAGATGGCAAGTCTGATTTGATATTTTCATATCCAAAAGTTGTAAAAGAAAAGTATTTACCATAACATATTGATACCACTAAGATTTTTGTATCAAAACCTAAGTGGGTAGGTTATAGAAATGATATTAGTGTGAGGGTATTTGATAATATTGGCTAAATTGATAATCAAAGTTTTAAAATATTGGATAACAAGTTAAAAAGAGGTCGAGATATGTTTGAGATGACTTCAAAATATTTGTAAAGTATTCCTAAAGTGAATACAACCTATACCTTTTTAGTGAATAATAATATGTCCAGACATATATGATGAAGACATAATACAAGTAGACAATTACTTTCTAGTGAATTATCACAATTAACTTTGTAAGGATAAAAGATATGTTGTGAATCCACTTGTAAAAAGCCTAACTAGAGAGTTTGTTAAAAGTTCATCAAGGAGAATAGGATTAAAGCCTTTAATTATAAAAAGTTAACCAGCGAGGCAACTCAACCTAGTTGACTGGAGATTCCAAGATTTAGGTTCAATGGGCAAACCGATCTCTGGATAACTTAGTGAACACTGCATTGATTTTTTTTTTTTCTTCTTACTTATTCTAAGGATGAAGAGACAGTTCAAATGTGGTTTTAGGGTAAGCAGTATGCTTTTAATAATTTTTGTAAGTTGTTGAATAATTATTTACAAAAAGAGTATAAATTATGTTCTTTATAGGAATCACCTATGTGAGTGTGAAGGGGTCGTTTCTATGAGAATTTTAAGGCGAATTGTCTAAAACACTCATGAGACGAAGCGGTGTTCAAGGTCAAATGAACACAATTATGAGAACAAAATTTGTTATAAGGAGAAACTATGCGACTTCAATTGTCTTAGTTTACTCTAGAACGGCTAACTGTTCGAAGCATCAAGTCCATTGATTGACTAAGTAAACTCGATTGATGTTCACTAGATATCTCGATGCAGATTCTTTATTGAAAAATATCTAACATTTTTTTTTTTTTGATATCTTTTATCTTAATATGTCAACTTGCCATATATGGGGGATTGTTGGAATAAATGGTATATAACTCTTCATGTAAAGTTACATCTTTTCAATTCCATAAGTTGTGTTCTTTTATGAATGATTGCATCCTTTCAATAAATAACCAAATTGAAGAAAAGACACTGACTATTCGAATGCTCACAAATTAGTCAATATGGCACATCTTCAATTTGATTTTAAAAAAAAAATTCAATGCCATTTTCTTACTTTAAAAAAAAAAAAAAAAAAAATCTCCATCTTCAAAATTCGCTGAAGAAGTTCGATATATCCACAAAGTTTAGTTTGTTGATCTTGTGGACGAGGTGTTACATCTATAGGAAAGGTAACCTATTATATACTGAGAGACAACTACTCTCTAAACTCAGGCACTAGGGTGAGTAAATTTGTCATAAGGAGAATATGTAAAGTCTTGGGCTCAAATAGTTTCTTGTATATGAGAGATGTGATTTTTATATTTTCATGTGCTTTTGCATTCATAAAAATAACTCCATATAAGGCAAGTTATTTTTTATTTATTCTCTATTATATAATTCTTCATTTTTTTACTTTGATATCGGAATCTCTTTTCCTTGTTTTACATATTCTCTTTCCCAAATTACAAATTATCATTATTTTCACTGGAAGGTTAGTGCACTTTTACTGTCTGAATTTGGGGATAAACAAGGTTTATTGTAAAAATATAATTAAATTAAACGCTATCTCAATGTATTAGAAAGTTTGAGCTTTAGACTTATAAATAAGAATTTAATCCTTTAATTGTGGGATTAAACTAAAATTATCATTTAATGATTGTTCGCTAAGACAATTTAATGACCTTTTTACACTATTAAAAAGATAATCCATGGAATATTTATTAACCTTAATTTTTTTGACATAGTTTTCCAAATATTCGAATTATAACGTGGCGCGGCGATTAGACAGTTTTTTTTCTTTGTTTAACTTGACGGTTTACAATTGGAAAGTAAATTTTAAACTATCTCATCGTTAAAATTAGGAATGTTTATGGGTTGGGTTGGGTTGGGTTGGGTTGGATTGGATTGAGTTGGATTAGATTGAATTGAAAAACTTTTTAAATCCAATCTAATTGTTTAGGTTGTAAATTTTTTCAATCCAAATAACTCTTATTAAAAAATGAATCCAATCCAACCATGAAATATTTGGATTGGGTTGGTTCGAAGGTCATTTATTTAAAATTTTGTTCTAAAAATAAGCAAAATATAAATATGTAAAAATCTAATTTAATTGTTTTCATATACTGAATTGAGATTAACTACTCAACTTCAATTTATATAGTGCAAATTTTCTTTCTAAAATGCAAAGAAACTAAAGAGTTGTTGAAGAATAAATTATTAAAAAAATATTGGAATTAAATAAAATTAAAATCAATATATGTATAAATAATTGTGTTATAAGTAAAACAAAATATTTTTAAAATTAATAATAAATTCGAGTTGACTTGGGTTATATTAGGTGAACCCATGAACTAATTCAATCCATAAAATTTTCATTTATTTGAACCTAACCCAACCCAAATGAGTTGATGATCCAACCCAAATCGAGTTGGGTTGGGTTGATTGATTTTTTCGGATCATTTGATTTTTTGAACACTCCTAGTAAAAACAAATGAAAAAAAAAAAAAACAATTTTGATCTTGTTAAAAATGGCATTCATTCGAACTCTAAGGTCTCCTTCTAAAAAAAATAATTAATTAATTTTTTTTTTATAAAAAGTTTAAAGGCCCTTTGATAATCGACATGTTTTTTTTAGTTTCTTTTCCATTTTATAAGCATATGAATAAAATTATTTTATTTACTAACATTTAACAACCCACGACTTTTTGTGAGATAGTGTTTTTCTTTTTGGTAAAAGTTATAACTTCAATAAATATATATATGACCCAACTCTATATTGGGCTATTTTTAAATATAGAAAAATAAATCAATATTTTTATAAAATATAACAAAATTTTAAAATTATCAATGATGGATACGGATAGATATTTATATTCTATCATTGATAGTTCAAAAATTTTGTTATATTTTCAACAGTTTTACATTTGAAATAATTTTTCAAACTATTTTGAATAAGCACAAATAATTTATAAATATATTATTAAATTTTATCAATTTCAAAATGCATATAATTGTTCTCCTAATTCTAATTCCTTTTATATATAGTTATTTACCCGCTGAAGTGTTTATTGACTCATACGGTTGAAGTGTTCTGTTCTCAAGCTAGTAACTAATCTTATCTTAACATAATTGTACAAGACACCTTGAGTACCTGCAAAATAGTTTTCAAGAAGCGACGTGAATTTGTTGGGTTTGGATAATTGTTTTCATTGTTTTTTATTCTCCTATAACCTGCCAAAATTTGAGATGCAATATGATGAAATTGAAAGTTTATAGTTAAAATTGATATACAACATAAAGTTTTGAAGTCGAAGATAGTAATCCTAAAGAATTTGAGAATAAATAAACTGATTTAAGCCTTCATTCTGAAAAAGAAAAAACTAGGTCATATTTGGTAATTATTTTATTTTTTTATTTTATTTTTAAAAATTAAACCAATAGACACTACCTTCACCTCAAAGTTTCTTCATTTATTATCTACTCTTCACCAATGGATAAAAAAACAAGTCAAATTTTGAGAACTAAAAAAAATTATTTTGAAAAAATTGTTTTTGTTTTTTAAATTTGACTAAGAATCCAACTATTGTATTTAAAAAATATAGATGATATAGACTTAATCTTAAAAGATAAAATAAAAAACAAAATGATTACTAAAGAGACTTAGAGATTTAAATTTAGTGTATCGTTTAATAAAAAATAA
The DNA here is from genome assembly GCF_027475165.1 of Benincasa hispida. Taxonomy (NCBI): domain Eukaryota; kingdom Viridiplantae; phylum Streptophyta; class Magnoliopsida; order Cucurbitales; family Cucurbitaceae; genus Benincasa; species Benincasa hispida. Next base: position 34,324,088 of record NC_143488.1, on the reverse strand, counting down.
AAGGAAAGGAAATAGAAAGTCAATAATGGTAACTCCGGAACTGAAAATGGAATTAAATTCGATTTTTCTATTTTGGCAACATCAATATCAAATATTTTCTTTTCAAAATTTTCTTCATATGTGTGGGGTCTACACCTTCCATTGACGGAGTACAAATCGTCTACGTGAAGGACCATGAATGGCTCTGGTACATAGTTGGGAAATGGGAATACCGCGCAAATACCAATTTATACTTCAAACCTTTAGAGATTATATCATTTTAAACTTTAAATTGATAATTATATCAATTTATACCTCTGAATTTTAGAGAATGTCTCATTTTAAACTTTAAATTAATAATTATATCAATTTAAATCCTAAATATTTATAAGTATATCAATTGAAACCCCAATTCAATAATTATATAGATTTAAACTTTGAACTAATATATCAATTTAAACCTTGAAGTTTCATGAGTATATCAATTTATATCATTCATTATGTTTTAGTCTGATACACTTATAAAAGTTCAATGTTTAAATTAATATACTTATGAAAGTTTAGTAACAACGAGTGATTATCAAAGGATATAACTTGGGTGAGTAACAACGAGGTCGGTGGTTCATCCATTATATGTTATTTAGATACATTTATGGAAGTTCAGCATTTAAATTGACATACAAGCATGTTAATAACAACAAGATCCGTGATTCGAATTCTCCAATCTTATGGTAAAAAAAATGATAAATTTTTATTACAACAATCATAATAATTTTGGACAAAACTTGAGGAGTAGAAGGGTGTGGACGTGACATGGAATAACATGATTGAATTTGAATTCTAATTTTTTCGTTTTAGGTCAATTAAATTGTTTCAAGTTTGATTTTGTCCAACATTAAAAAAACATTTCTATTTCAAAAATAATTTAAAAATATCTATAAAAGATCAATTATAATATTATAATTTTTTAAAAAGTAAAGATACTTGAAATAGATGATAAGGTTTATCCGTTTTTTATTTCAAAAATAATTTTAAAAATTTTGATTTTCATCCAATATTAAAAAAATATTTCTATTTCAAAGATAATTATTAAATATTTATAAAAGATCAATGATAATATTGTAATTTTTGAAACAACAAAAATACGTAAAATAGATGATAAGATTTATCTGCTTTTCTAGTTTAAAAATAATTTTAAAGATAATTTTAAAATTGTTTCCAGGTTGATTTTTGTCAAACATTAAAAAAAAAACATTTATATTTCAAAAACAATTTAAAAATATTTATAAAAGATCAATGATAATATTATAATTTTTGAAAAAATAAAGATCGATGATAAGGTTTTTCGGTTTTTTAGTTCAACCTTTAACAGAAAAAAATTGTGTATTTTTATTTTTTTTTCAGTTGATCTAAGAGAAGAAATTAAACCTTGATGGTATAACAAAATGATAGTTTAGCTACATTTAGATTGAAAAAATGCTAGTCAAATACTTTTTATTATAATTTCCTTTTTTTAACAGAGCCAAATGCTTATTTAAATATACTTATGTATTTTCAGTAATTTCAGTAATTTTAGTTGGTGAAAACACTCTTCATATAATTATTTAGAAAAATCTCATACGCACTTTAAATATTATCATAAATCAATACTGAGTATACAAAATTTAAACACACGCTTATATTTTGTCGTTTTGAATTGGGTAAATGAAGGCATATTAAGAAGGGATAGGAATATGAATATACCCACAGTTTAATTTGAAAAATGAATTTTCAAGGTTAGCAATTTTACCTATGAAATATTAAATGTACTTTTGATACATCCTAAGGTTCCGTTTAGAATTGTGTTTGTAAGAGTAAAAAGAAATTAAGAAAATAATCTTAAATGTCTTATTTATTAATTTATCAAATCACTCTTATTATTTTAAATATAAAAACATACTAGAAATATCTCCAAATATAATAAAATTTCATTGTTTAATAAATTCACAGACATCTACCGATATGAATTTGACATTTATCATCGATAGATAGTAATATTTTGTTATATTTATAGATAAGTTAACTTAGTTTTCTATATTTAAAAGCAATCTTAAAATTTTAATCAACGTATACAAAGCTTATAAACACCAACTTTTAAATTTAATTTTCTTTAAAATTTGTTACTTTCTTAATTATTTAAATAAATATATTATAATAATATCATTCGATATTAATATAATTTGTCAAATCCATTTTCAGAATTTAATTGATTCATCGTTTATAATAATTATGTCAACAATTATTTTAAAAATTACCACAATCCAAATAAAGTCTCGTCTTTTGTTCATTTTCTATTAATTATTAATAAAAAAAATTGACGTCCCACATATATATTAAGCTAAGTCACAGCCACGTGTCGCTGACAATTGCTGCCACCTTCCACTATGGCTAATGACTAATTATTATTTTTCTTTAATTTATTCTTGATTTTTCTGAAAAAGAAAAAATTGTGCAGTTTGGTTGGCAGTGAAAGAGATCACCCACGATCCATGAGACTCTCTTGGACCTTTAATATTAATATTGTTGTTTTCAAAACTTATTATAGAAATATTGTTCTTTTGAAACTTATTAGAGAAATATTGTTGTTTTGGGAGTTCGAGGCTAGAGGTCGAACGTTGAGAACTCGACAAATAAAGAAAAACTTGGAAACAATACATAGGCTAAAATTTCAACCATCGACAAAGGAAATCTCGCGAATCTCGCCTAGGTTGTCGAAGGTTGAAGTTTCGACACACATCCACCCTCGAGATTGCAAGTTTATTACTTTTCTTTTTCCCTCATAGAGGAAATAAAGTAATGAGATGGTATACTATATGTATCTGTGTACTCGGGCTGCTTCTAACAACCTATGCATTTTTTATCATTTCAAATTAGACGGAGGCTTGTGGGATTGACGTGAGGGGGTGGGGATGGCTATATTTCTGGGAGCGAACTCCAGACGAATATGAAGCGCATGGATACAAGTTATGCCTTGGAATGAAAGACAATTCCGAATTAGCTTTGTCTACGAACAAAATTTTGTATATTAGGTTGTCGAAGGTTACACACACGTCGAAACTTCGAAGCGATTAAGGAGATAAATGGGCTGAAGCAGATTAAGGAGAGAGCGAGATTCAAAGCGAGATAGTAGGAGAGAGTGAGATTCAAAGCGAGATAGTAGGAAAGATCGAGATTCAAGGCGAGATTTTAGGAGAGAGCGAGATTCAAAGCGAGAATGTTGGAGAGAGCGAGATGACTAATCTGACTAACATTGAACTTGGTAAAATGAAATGGTTGAATAATTGAAAAATGAGATTATTCAGGAATACACATTGAATGCTAAGATTACGCATTGAGTTTCTGGTAGTAGATCCGTAATAAAAAATGTTTGTGATTGTTCCAGAAGAAATGAAAACTAGTAATCATTAATGGAAAAATAACAACAATAACAAAGAGCGAGATATTGAGAGAGAGCGAGATATTGAGAGAGAGCGAGAGTGAGAGAGCAAGATAAGAGAGGGTGAGATCTTAGGAAAGAGCGAGACTAAGAGAGTGAAAGTTTTCACTTTATTTGAACTTTCCATAGAAATATATATAAAAAAAAAGAAAAAAGAGCTAATAATCATACTATAATTGAATAATCATTAGACTATAATTAAATACATTAGATTATTATACTATAAATGAATAATCATTAGACAATAAATTGAATATATTAGATTATTATACTATAATTGAATGATCATTAGACAACAAATTGAATATATTAGATTATTATACTATAATTGAATAATCATTAGACAACAAATTGAATATATTAGATTATTATACTATAATTGAATAATCATTAGACAATAAATTGAATATATTAGATTATTATACTATAAATGAATATAAAATAAAAAAAATTATTTATTATTCAATCCCTAACTATATGAGCCCGTCTTAGTAACGAAGGACACTTCCTTCGATTATGTCCTAACTGGTTACAAAATCCACATCGTTGTCGAGTGGATGGTTCTGTCCAACCCATCTCGTTGTGATAACGTGAACTTTTCAGTCTACCAGGTCTTCTCAACGATGGATCATGATGTAAGACGGGCATATTAGGGTGCGTGATCCAGTAATCTTCATGCGGTACAGGTTGAAATTGAGGAGAGTAACATTCAACATACGTTGACAATTTGTAGTAGTCCTCAATAAAATCTTCATAGTTCATGTTAAAATGTGAGCAAACGACCATAAAATGCGAGCATAGAATGTCGAATGCTTGCCACTTGTTACATGAACAGTACACTATCACTCTACAAGACATATAAGTGTACATTATCACTCTATAAATTGTCAACGTATGCTGAATGTTACTCTCCTCAATCATCTGATCACAACCTTGGTCGAGAGATGGAGACCCGAGATGCATACATTCCATATGTCTGCTGAAGAGTGCACTATCACTCTACAAGACATAGAAGTGTTGTTGGGGTTACTTGTTGACGGTGAGCCGGTTACCGGAGTGATGTACGATGACTGGTTAGAAGTTTGCCAAATGTACCTCGGTGTGACCCCACCTGCCGACAAGATTAAATGATCAAGGTTAAGTTTAATATGGTTAGGAACACAATTTCATGAGCTCACAGATGATGCAGACAAGGAAACCGTCATAAGATATGTGCGAGCATATATACTACAAATGATGGGTGGAAGTCTGTTTTCAGATAAATCAAGTCATTTTGTTCACTTGATGTTCCTGCCACTGTTAGCTAACCTCCATGATGCGGGGCGGTATTCGTGGGGTGGAGCATGCTTGGCATGGTTGTATAGACAACTATGCAAAGCAACAAGACCTGAGGTTCGAGAGATAGCTGGGCCTCTCATACTTTTGTAACTATGGGCTTGGGAGCGATTTCCAACAATGGCTCCACAGCTACATCATGTTAATGACGCTCAGTTAGTTGGACGAGCCTACGGTTCTCGGTATGTTGTTTTAATTCAATTTAATTTTTATATCACTAATCTAGTTCATTTAAATTCCAAATTATCAATTTAAAAATTTAGGTGGAGAGACAAATTTTGTGTGACTAGGACAGCCACACATGTAGTCAACCAGTATAGATATATGTTTGATCTGCTTCAACCTGAACAGGTACATTACACTAAACCTAATTGATTATTTTATTCACATTTTTATTGTATTTGTCTTTAATATTCTCTAATATAATATTTTGTGTTTCAGGTTATTTGGGAGCCATACAAAATTATTGTGTATACTTTGCCTAATTTTTGTACGAATGGTCAAAACATATGGCGGACGATGAGTCCTCTCATATGTTTTCACATTGGTGAGTGACATCTTCCTAACAGGGTGATGAGACAATTCGGTTTTTAGCAGGATGTCCCATCGCCTTGTAATACTGAACCCGTACTGCATGATATTGACCTAAGGACTGGAGATTGGTCCGAACTTTTCGTGCAAGGTTTATTGCAATGGGGGTTTCTCTTGAACAGTTTGACACAGATGTCACTCCAGAATATATTTATTGGTATAATAATATCACAAGGCGCTACGTCACTCGTTCGGGAGCAACTGTGGGTCATCTGGTAAATGAATGTATATTATTTAATTTTTTTAATTTAAATTTATTTTAAATATTGTCTAATTGTTTTATAATTCACATAGATCGAATAACAGTAGACTCTGTGAGGTTGCGAATGATTAGAACCGGGTTCTTGCTATATGTAGTGACAACCAAAACTATATGGAGGAAATTCATTATATGTACGATATACCTATTGTTCCTCCACTAGCTCCTAGACGTAGAGGACCTGTTCGGGAAGAGGATGAGTTTGATGAGGTTGCACATAATGTGGAAGAGTTGCTCCCTATGACACAGACGCAGAGTCAAACTGATTATGTTAGTCCGATGATGATGATGCCAACATTTGGTTCAGGATATTATGACTCAGAGGCTGGTCCTTTGTCTTCATAGTGCATGGACATGGTCGGGATCGTGGAGAGCATAATGAATATTTATATTATGAAGCGGCTGCAGAGGTACCAGAGCAATATCAAGAAGAACTCGAGCAGCCTCAAATTCGAAGTCGACGACGACAACCAGCTTGAAATCAACGACGTCCGCCTCGTGGGACACATTGATTTTTATAATTATTTTTATATAAATGAGATATTTAATTTATATATATTTTTTTATTTTTATGAGTTATTATTTTTTTTTTAATTTGTTCTTTTTAGAGTTTAAATAAAATAATAAAATATTTTTAGAAATTATTTTTATAAAATAGAAAATTAAAAAAAAAAGAAAAGAAAAAGAAAGGATTAGAAAGAAGAAGGTGGAATGTGTAATAATTAAAAAGGAAAAAAGGAGAAAATTTGTACGGTATTCTCGCTCTCTATCAAAATTTCGCTATTTCGCTCTCACTCAAAATCTCGCTCTCTCTCATAATCTCGCTCTTGAATTTGATTGGGAAGTTCAGTGGTTAGAAGGAGATTCATTAGCTCGTTATTTAGTCAGACTTGCTGAGATGATAGAATCCGTAAAAATTATTCAACAAGCTTTGGAAGGAATTCCAGGGGGACCTTATGAAAATCTAGAAATACGATCTTTTGATAGAGGAAGGTCTCCGGAATGATAATTAAACAAACTCAATAATAATGTTAGGAAGGGCAAGGTCGAGGGTTCAAAGTTCGACGTGCAAATGAAAGGAAGGTCGAGGGTTCAAAATTCGACCTATCTAGGTCGAATTTTCAATCCTCGACTTTTTTTTTTTTTAAAAAAATAACAATATTTTTACAAATAGTTTGAAAACAACAATATTTTCCTAAATAGTTTCTAAAAGGACAATATCCTTTTAATTTTCCCTACTCTCTTCGTTTAAGTTTTTTTTTTTAATTATTATTATTATTATTATTAACCAAACTTAAAGAATAATAGGATATAAGATGAGAAAGAAGAAGAGAGAGGAAGAACAATGAATGGAAAAACAAATAAAGTCGTCGGTGGCGAGAATGTTTGGAAGGAGGAGGAAGAAAGAAGAAGGAGAAAAGAAACATTATAAAATATTTTTTTTCCATTTTAATAATTTAAAATTTGGAATAACGAATGGAAAAGCAAACATGCAAGTTCCAGTTTCGAACAACATTGGGATGTATACATTCCTTGATGTCCTAATTGTATGTGTTGTGAACAATTAGTCGAAGATGATTGTCGGTTGAAACGAAGTAAAAGGCATAATATGTTACACTTACATGAGGACGAGCGAACAAATGATCGATGATACTGAAAAATAGAAATCGGAAGATGAATCGTGAGGAAGTAAAGAAGAACGGGTTAAAACGATCGACATATTGTTTAAAATGGGGTGAATTGCCGTGTTTGATGTTGTCAATCAGAATGGCATGATGGGGTAATTTTATCATTTTCATTCCACCTTCGAATTAATGATTTGAAATAAATAGGCTCGATCACAATCATATTGTTTTTGAAAAGTTAGATGAGTAAACACCAAAAATCACATTCGATGGATGGTCCAATTATAATCAACTTAAATTACACCTTTTTCATTCTCCCATATAAATATGGCCTAAATACTGTAATTCTTTTTAAGGCACTCGAGGCAGGTTTTGGTTGACTGGCAAAAAAAGTTTTTTTTTTCCCAAAAAGTCATTTACATTTGAATACCTTTTGCTTTTGGTGTAATAGAAGCTATTAAAATAAAAATCCTCATGTAGTTAGTTATACTTATCCAAAAGTGTTTTAATATAAAAATTTGTTTAGTGTTTCGATTAATGTGAAATTACTGTAAATGACAATTATTAAAACTATCAACTAATAATTAAAAATCATTTTTGATTGGCTGAGTTATTTTTTTTCTTCTTCTTTTATTTTTTAGCATTTGATCTAATTGGTTATTAGAGTTTGGTTATTGGAGATATAATTGATATGTAGTTGATCGACAAAGTAGGTCCCTAAAGTTGGACGTCGAAAATAGTCATTGTTGGAGTTTATTGTCGGAGGGATCGACAGAGTTGGCCATTAGAGTTGGTCACCGGTGATGATTGTCGAACTAGTCGATGAAGTTGGTGATGATGGTTATTGGAGTTGACCACCAAAGTTGGTAGTCGAAGGTGGCTATCAAAGTTGTGGTGATTGTCGCGGGAGTTAGTTACCAAAAGTTTGTCATAGTAGGTTGTTGGTGGCAACCATGCTAGAGATTTTGGTAGATTTATGTATTATATAAATTAGAGAGAGATTAACTATTAAAAACTTAAAAATTATTTTTCTAAAAGTTGATTTCATGGGTTTTTCTGAAACCAGGTTATTTCTTAAACTCATTTTTTAAAAAGTTATCTTGAGTGGTTACAAATATCAATAATGAGATAAAAATGGTATTTTCATCGTACTATTATTCTTATCATTTTTTTTCTTTTGTATATTTGAAGATATACATAAAATATTTTTTAAAAAATGTTTTTTCTTGAGAGAAAACATTTTTTTTTAAAAAAAAGTTATATGTAGGGCGAAGTGTAATGGGGAAGAGATATACAAGAATTTATGGGTCTTCATTAATAGCCGCTAGATGGAAGAGACCGGCATGGTATTAGATTCCATTGGATTTCATCTTTCTAGCATTTAGCTTCTCGTTTAATGGGCCGTGTGGGAACTTACTCTTGTGAAAATTCGTAGATAGGAACTAACCATGGTTAATTTTTCCCATCACTCTGGTCAAACTCTAGTTAGCTACGGCTCCTCAGTGAAGCCTATAAAACCCAACTCCACGAACTTCATTCTTCACACCCATTGCGTATTGTTTCTTCCTTTGATCTTTCTTTGTACTTTGATGGTCGAACCCATCGCTTTCCTTTTCCTTTGTCCTTTGCTTCAGGATTAGCTTCTCGCTTCTTCCTTCTCCGTTTTCGCTTCACAAGCTTTCTGCTGGTTCATCTCTATCTCTTTATCCTTTTCTTTTCTCTTCCTATACTTTGTTTCTAGTCTATCATAGTGATTTTTCATCTCTTTTTGGATGGTTAATCGGTCAGTTTTGTCGATTGTATTGTAAAAAAATGAGAAAATGAGAGAAAAGAAGATCATCTTGTACGAAATAAGAAAGGGAGAACAAAGAAAATAGGTCAAGAAAAATATTTAGGTGCATCTATGTAATCTATGCATGTGCATTCCACCGGTGCACAAAATTCTCTGATAATTATTTATCAGAAGTTACATGTAAAAGAAGAGATGAGAGAGAAAAAGATGAATGGGAATTTGAGAGGAGAGAGAATGAATTTAATCATTACTTGATAGATGTTTTGAAAAAACCACTACTAGCCACGGTTTTGGACATTAGTGGGTTTAGGGTGTATCTACAGAGTGGGGGTTAAAATTAGGTGCAGTCTACAAATTTACTTTTTACAGAAAGATAAAAATGGAAGGAAGATAAATACATGACTCAAATTTTTCTCCCATAATAATTATGTTTTCTTTTCACTATTGTAAACTCTAAAACTATAATTATAATATAATTACTATTTTAAATCTCGGTCGGGTATTATTTACCGTTAATTTTTTTTAAATTTTTTTTTTATTATTATTATACCGTTTATTTTTTTTATTCAGATTTTTAAGTTCTATTTGGAATTTATTACAGTATTTTTCGTTTTTATTAATTTACATTCAATCATTTTTTTAATTTTTTGCTATAATATTTTTTATTTCATTTTCAAATTAAAGTAGTTTATACTAAAGTAATCTAGAATTATAATAATTAATTTCATGTCCCGAACGTATACGATGATAGTCACTATCCAAATATTTTTGATATGAAAAATACTTTATTAACCTCTTATGTTGCACTAAATATTCACAACTTCACTCGTTGATCCAATCGTTGTCGAATGAAATGGAACTAACACCAACATTTGTTATTTATCATCATCTCATCCATGCACGTTTTTGGAGAAGAGAGCTTTTGTTTGACGTCAAAACCATGGAAAGAATATCATAAACTTAAACAAACTCCAACGATGGAAGAGTTTCAATACTTAAATATACTGATTTGTTTGAGCTGATCCGTTAATCAATCGATAAATGGAACTAATGAATCCAAGAACAAACGATAATCGTTATGAGTGGATTTTGTTTGATCAGATTGGGAGGAGAAATGGCGGCAAATGGAAACCCAGAGTTCAGTTTCAGCAACAATGGATCGGCAAGAAACGGTCTGACGAAAATTCAAACGCAGAAGAAACAGAACGGGATCTGTCACGACGACAGTGCGCCGCCTGTTAAAGCGCAAACCATTGACGAGCTTCACTCCTTACAGAGGAAGAAATCAGCCCCAACTACTCCCATTAAGGGCACTGAAGGAGCCTTCGGTGTTCTCTCTGAAGAGGAGCGGCAGAAGCAGCAACTTCAATCCATCAGGTTTTAATATGATTAATTTGTTTATGTTTCTTGAATCTGAACCGATCCAAGACGATTTGCTTTGTCATTTGTAATATGCAATTTTCTGATTTTGAACAGCGCTTCATTAGCATCATTGACAAGAGAAACTGGACCGAAATTGGTGAAAGGCGATCCGGCGAGGAAATCAGAAACTCCGAGAGCTCATTCAGTTCATCACCACTACGATGCACCTACTATTAGCGTTAGCGATAGCTCTTTGAAGTTCACTCATGTTCTTTACAATCTCTCTCCTGCAGGTTCGTTTTCTTTTTGTCTGCTTCTTTCTCCGTCGCTTTCAAGTTTAGGGCCATCCGTTTATTCCTTTGCCCATATCTTCTGGGCCCAATTTGGAATCTGGAATTGGTTCTTAAGACGTTAAATTATTTCTCGCCTTTTGAAAAGGACGATAAGAACAAAAGGGATGCTAAATATCTTTGTGATTTTACTATGTAGAGCTTTACGAGCAGGCGATAAAGTATGAGAAAGGATCGTTCATCACGTCCACCGGAGCGTTGGCGACTCTTTCCGGTGCGAAAACTGGTCGATCTCCAAGAGATAAGAGAGTCGTCAGAGATGAAACCACCGAGGACGATCTTTGGTGGGGAAAGTGAGTTTTGATCTGTTCTCTTCTTCTTTTCTTGTTTGTTACTATTTGGGTGTTTTCCTCCCTTCACTTTGTAATGATATGAACGGTATTATTTGCTTTTAGGGGTTCTCCGAATATTGAAATGGATGAGCATACTTTCATGGTTAACAGAGAAAGAGCTGTTGATTACCTCAACTCATTGGACAAGGTTACCTTTTATTTCAATGTCTAGATATTCAATTTTTTCTCTTTCTTTTGCTTTGATGAAAGGTTCCTTGAAACCCTAAAGTCAAAATTGATATTAACATGAAAACCATGAATGAATACCGTCTTTGATGGGCTATTCATTTTGGATGGTGGTTGTTTCTTATTCTATGCTCAGTTTCATAAATGCTTCTGAAGTATAAATTGTGATTTGCAGGTGTTTGTGAATGACCAGTTCTTGAATTGGGACCCGGAGAATAGGATTAAAGTTCGTATCGTCTCTGCCAGAGCCTACCATTCATTGTTTATGCACAACATGTAAGTGAAATTACTGAATACTTTAACTCTATCAGCAGTATATGTTTCCTCTCTTGTCCCTTCCACAAAGGCCCTAAAGCCTAAGCCTGCCAGATAAGTCTCCTTAACGATCATATGTTACATTATCGTGGATGAATAAACGGTAAAAAAAAAAAAATGTACAATGGTGTATTAGCTTAGTGTGCAATTCGATAACTGGGTCGGTGACAGGTGTATCCGACCCTCTCCTGAAGAGCTGGAGAATTTCGGTACTCCGGACTTCACTATTTACAATGCTGGGCAATTCCCGTGTAATCGTTACACTCACTACATGACATCATCTACTAGCATAGATATTAACCTTTCTAGGAGGGAAATGGTCATCCTCGGCACTCAGTACGCCGGGGAAATGAAGAAAGGTCTATTCAGTGTTATGCATTATCTGATGCCTAAGCGTCAAATCCTCTCCTTACATTCTGGCTGCAATATGGGAAAAGATGGAGATGTTGCCCTCTTCTTTGGACTCTCAGGTATAGTATCATTGGAGCCAAATGAGAATGGCTCCAACAAGCCGCCATAACGATATGTGCCCTCTTACCCTATCCATCCTTAACATCTTATTTGTTTGCTCTTAATCTTAACGGTTAACTGCATTGCATAATTTTCCTTTTTGTCTGCAATTTTGAGGTCCTCAGTGCTTGTTGATTTTGTGTTAGGTACTGGAAAGACGACACTGTCAACAGACCATAATAGGTATCTGATTGGGGATGATGAACATTGTTGGAGTGATAATGGTGTGTCAAATATAGAAGGAGGTTGCTATGCCAAGTGCATTGATCTCGCTAGAGAAAAAGAGCCAGACATTTGGAATGCCATCATATTTGGAACTGGTAATGTTTGTCATCCTGTTTTTGCTTGATTTAGCCAATTTTTTTGTACTGATTGCATTTTGATGAGATTTACTCATTTTCATGGGTTGTTGGCAGTTCTTGAAAACGTGGTGTTTGATGAACATACCCGAGAAGTTGATTATACTGACAAATCAGTTACAGGTATAAAAGCACTTCAAAATGTTTCATGAGAATTTTTAAACAGTACTTTTAGATATTTTGCCTAACATCACTGCAAGTGACATACTAAACTCACCCAATTGTATTGTGTTTTTCCTTATGAGTTTGGTTATCTTGTCATAGAGAACACAAGGGCAGCTTACCCCATTGAATACATTCCAAATGCGAAAATACCATGTGTTGGCCCGCACCCAAAGAATGTTATCTTATTGGCCTGTGATGCATTTGGGGTGCTTCCACCGGTGAGCAAGCTGAGCCTGGCGCAGACCATGTATCATTTCATCAGTGGTTACACTGCACTGGTAATAACTATATGCTCCAACCTCCTCATAAGTAAGAGGCAAGTCCGTGTGTAGAATGCAAATGTTAAGCTAAACAACTTGTTGGACTCCATGTTTGTGATAGGTGGCAGGCACAGAGGATGGCATCAAAGAGCCACAGGCAACATTCTCGGCTTGTTTCGGGGCTGCTTTTATAATGCTACATCCAACGAAATATGCAGCCATGCTAGCTGAGAAGATGCAGAAGCATGGCGCCACCGGATGGCTCGTCAACACTGGTTGGTCTGGTGGAAGGTATGCAGTACTATTTGACACATACTAAAAACATTCTCTAAAGAAATAAAAAAAACTTATATATATTTTTGAACCAACAGGTATGGCCAAGGAAACCGCATTAAGCTACCATACACAAGGAAGATCATCGATGCAATTCACTCTGGGCAGCTTTTGAATGCAACGTACAAGAAAACTGAAGTATTCGGGCTTGAAATTCCCACTGAGATCGACGGGGTGCCTTCAGAAATTCTTGATCCAATTAACACTGTAAGTTAGCCTCTCTATCGAAACAAATTAAAAGAATCGATTTCCTGTTGCTAACATTGACAGGATGCAACACAGTGGTCGGAGAAGAAGGCGTACAAGGATACGTTGCTTCAGTTGGGTAGGTTGTTCAAGAAGAACTTCGAGACATTTACAAACTACAAGATTGGCAAGGACAGCAAGCTGACAGATGAGATTGTGGCAGCTGGGCCAAATTTCTAAAGCAGAAGGGGAAGATGAAGGTTGTGCTTTAAAAAGAATTGCCTAATGAAAATGTGTCATTTCATTAGGTTGTGTAGAAATGGGTTTCCTATATTGTGTGATTATTTCCAGCTTGGAATGTCATAAGTGGTGTCTAGTCCCCTTGGTGTGTATTTTACCACAAAATCAAAATGAGAGTAATATCTCATGCTTGTTCATTTAGCTTAGTATTTGGGATTTATATATGATGTATAAGTTTATAAATTCGCTTTAGTATAAAATTCATTCCTTGTCTACTTCTGTTTTTCAATGCTTTGTTTGTCTTTTTATTTATTTATTTAATTGGTTAGTATTTTTTAGTGGTTGTCAAATTCCGTTTTGAAAAATGTTAATTTTGACTTGGAAATGTAGGCAGGCTAACTACTACACAATAGAAAATGTTTCTTAAAAGGAAAATACACAACACAAAAGGAGTAAAACTTACGTGTTGGAGGTTGGCCCTTGTATACCTGCCACGTGTTTCATTCTTATGATGGCATATATCGATCTACCTTTTGTTTTTGTTATTATTAATTTTAACTTTTTCTTTATGCCACAATTATAAACAATTTAACTTCAACACTAATCACTAATCAACTTGCACATTTATTAAGTAATTTTTTTTTTATATATATATATATACTTTTCACATTTATAAAAAAATTTCATCTTTTCTTCAATTTTTATTTTTCACATAAATCAAATAATTTTACTTTCTTTATCAAGAAATTTAATCTTACAACATTATACTCAAAATACAAACTTATTAATTTTAACATTTTAATCGACTGAATTAGTGAGCGAAATATCCCTTCTTGTTTTTTTATGTTTTTTTTTTCAATGATAGAAGCAAGGTTTAAGGTTTGGTTTGGAATAATAGTAAAAAAGAATTTTCATCAGATTTATAGCAAATATACTCACTCACTTGTTTTAGATTTTGATTAATCCCAAAATGTCTTTAGCAAATAGTCACACACTTATTCTAAATGCATTTATATATATGTACTTCGGGTTGTGTTAATTCAACCCAGAAAAAAATCTATTCAACCCGAGGTCCAATCCCACTTGACAAAAATAAAAAAATTTAACCCAATCCAACCTAAAAACAAAATTAACCCAACCCAACCGTTACAGTTTGAGTTGGGTAGTCCGAGTGTTTAGGTTGTCGGATTATTTGAACACCCTTACTTATTCGTTAATGTCATGTAGTTGATGCAATCTACGATCAACTTAGATGATGAATGTCGAAAGAAATCTCCCCCATAATTAAATCAGAAGTTTGGATCACTAAATTAACCACATGGATAAACGATTCAAAGTTAAAAAAAGAAAAAAAATCAAACTATAATAAACGTTAATTGGTGCATTTATTTAGTGAACGACAAAAGAAAAAATAATAATAACACATAATTATAGATTTATTATGAATATTATTATAATAAATAGATGCTTATTGCTTAGTATCTCAAAAGCTATGTGTCATCTTCATGTTGTCTATGTGCCTCATAATTATCTTGGTATCTATGTAAGTCCACATCCTACTTGTCACTTTGTCTATAAATAGTTGTATTTGGTGGATCTTAAAATCACACACATTGGGCAAATTCCATACAAATTAGAGAAAGTGGAGAAATTTGAGAATTTCCCATTTCTCATTTTGTTATTTTATTTTATTTATTTTAATATTTTTATTTTATTATTATATATATTTATTCTAATATTATATTTTATTACCATCCGTGTTCCCGTTGTGCTCCTCAAATTCACAACACGTTATCAGCATGAGCTCCTGTCGTTTTCTCCATTAAAGATAGGTATTAAAGGTATGTCAGTTTTTTCCTCTTCGTTAAAACTAATAAATTTAATGTTATTTTGCATATTCAATATCTATTAAATTTCTAACATAAGTACAATATTCTATGATAGTGCTCTCATGACAAATCTCACAAAATTAGAATTTTTCACCCTTGATATTAACGACAATAATTATTTGTCATGGGTACTTGATGCCGAAATCTACCTAGATGCTATGAATCTTGGGGAGATTATTAAAGAAGGAAATATGACATCTAGTCAAGATAAAGCAAAAACTATGATTTTCCTTCATCATTATATCCACAAAGGGTTGAAAATGGAGTATCTTACAATAAAAGATCCATGTAACTTATGGAAAATTTTGAAAGAGAGGTATGATCATAAAAAAACAGATATTCTTCCCAAAGCTCATTATAAGTGAATGCATTGGAGGTTACAAGATTTCAAATCCGTAAGTGATTACAACTTTGCATTATTTAAAATCAATTCAAAATTGTTGTTATGTGGAGAGAAAATTATTGATGTTGATATGTTAGAGAAGACATTTTCTACATTTCATGTCTAGAATATGCTCTTGTAGCAGTAATATCGAGAGAAAGGTTTTAAACAATATTATGAACTAATTTCATGTCTTTTCGTGGCCAAACAAAATAACGAGTTATTGATGAAGAATCACAAATCTCGACCAACTAGAACAACACCATTCCCTGAAGTGAGTGTTGTGCCGAATAAAATAACGAGTTATTGATGAAGAATCACAAATCTCGACCAACTAGAACAACACCATTCCCTGAAGTGAATGTTGTGAATGTTAATAATCGTAGTCGAGGTTGTGATCGTGGTAGAGGAAGAAATAATTATTATTTTTGTAGTGGTCGGTCTAATCATTCAAATTTCAAAAGAACCACACAAAATGATGATTACAAAGGAAAAGCTCCACAAGATAAAAGTTCAAAGAGTGTTAAAAATAAATGGTTCCGATGCGAATGACTGGGCATTGGTCACGTACATTTCGTACGTCAAAACATTTAGTTGACTTCTATCAAGCCTCCCTAAAGAAAAAGAGAAAAATGTGGAAGCAAATTTTGCATACCAGGATAATGACATATTTGACCTATCCCACATGACACATTTGGATGTGGCGGATTTCTTTGGATCTCCTGAAGAGAAGATTGACACAGTTGGTAGAACATCAAGTGTTTCTTTTGACTTTGGGAATATCTAGACTTAATGTTATTGTTTTCTTTTATCCATCTTCATGTTTTTTTTAGTAACCTTTGTATAGTTTAAATGTTGCTTTTCTTATTGTAATTATTTTATTTTGACGAAAAAATATGGATTATTTTCATATGTTGGGTATTTCGAAAATGAGTAAAGAAGATATATGTCTAGCAGACAGTGCAACTACACATACAATACTTACAAGTAAAAAATATTTTCCCAAACTGACAATATTGGAAGCAAAAGTCAATACGATATCAGGTTCTGCAAACCTGATCGAAGATTTTAGAAAAATAAATATTATTTTTCCTAGAGGAACAAAATTTACAATTGACAATCCATTCTCTTCTAGTCAATCAAAGAGAAATCTTCTAAGTTTTAAAGATATACGTTGCAATGGTTATCATATTGAGACTGATAGTAAGAATAACGTGAAATATCTATATATCATATCCATTGTCTCAAATAAAAAATGTATATTTGAAGAGTTTCCTACTTTATCTTCTGAATTATATTATACTCATATACGAGTAATTGGAACATATGCAACAATGAACCTGAAGTTCATGAATCCAGACATATTTACAATTTGGCATGATCGATTGGTCTATCCAGGATCTATAATGATGAGGATAATTATTGAGAATTCAAGTGGACATCCATTGAAGAGCCAGAAGATTCTTCAATCTAATGAATTATCATGTGATGCTTGCTCTAAAGGAAAATTGATAATTAGAACATCACCAGCTAAAGTAGGGACTGAATCATCTGCATTTTTAGAACGAATTCATAGTGATATATGTGGACCTATTAACCCACAAAGTGGACCATTTAGATATTTTATGGTATTAATAGATGCATCTAGTAGATGGTCACACATGTGCTTATTATCAAGTCGATCGTCCAAATCCCATTGTGATTTAACGCAATCATTTACAGTCAATCAGAACATATTATGCATAAATCTTAAATTACAGCATGCTTTGAAATAAAAATAAAAGATTAAGAGATTATACCTTAGAAGAACCCTTCTTCAAGTAATCCTTCCATCCAACTCGTTCATGAATGCAGCGAACAAGTCATGAACTCCCCTCTCAAACAAGTAGAAAAAAATAACTCGATCCTCAAACCAAATAGGACACTACCACTTGGAGACCTCAGTATTCTGGGTGTGAGAATCTAGGAGTGGTGGGCTCTGACTAATTTTGGTTAGAGGGAAGTTTCGTATGGAGGAGGAAGACGATCGAGAAAGGAATAACACTATTGTGTAGACGACCAAGTTTATCGCATAGACAAGCTTATTCGATCGTTTAGATAATGAGACTATTGTATAATCTCTCAAGCAATCATATAAGTAATCGATTGTTTATTTGATCGTAAAATGATGTCTACCTGAATAATTAGAAAACTATTTTCATTTATCCCACTTTTTCCATAAAACTAATTAACTACCCACTAAAGGTAGTTATAGAGAAAAATAATTTAATTATCAAATAATTAATAAATATAAATAAACATGCTAACTAGCTTATCATATTATATTTATAACCTATAGTTTTAATATTGCATCATATACTATATATAAACCATAGTTCTTTTTCTCTACTTTATGACATTTAATATAAATCATATTTATATTAAATTTAATAACTATGAATCTAATTCATAGAAACTATATTTGAATCATATTCAAATATTAGTTCATCCAATCAAAAATTAATGTATCAAATACATTATATCAATTATATCATATATAATTGAATTAATTGAATTATATCATATATAATCAAATTCCCTCTTATTAATTTGAACGTTTCAAATTAACCCAAAAACTGATTCTCAACTTAAATCTATTGAGTTACTAAGGGAACCTTATGGACATGTAGCTTGAAACTTCAACAATTCGTGGATAACTGACTAAACATTTTAATCACATTATCCACCATCCGTTAACTGTCGGGCACTCCAATAATGACCGACAGCTACACTCTTTGCACTACAAATATATTTCTATGTCCATTGGATATAATCAATCAATAGTACGATGACCCTTCACAAATCACTCGAAAGTACAACTAGGCCAAATTACCGTTTTGCCTCTGAAGTTACATCTAACTCCTTAAGTACCACTGATCCCTCTAATGAATAATAAATCATAGTCCCATTATGACTAAACTCCTCTCAGGCCAAAAGAGAGTGTGGCGCCACATTATTCAAGACCCGAAATCAGCCCTTAAGGGAGCAATTTATCTACTTACCCCTGCTTCGGGGGAAGAGTGAATTCCGTCTTGTGTAGCTGAGTTCCCAGCTCCTTGATCAGAAGAATTCCCAAAATGGTAGGCTTGTTGAGTCAGCAATCTAGCCACTCTCACCCATGCAAATCAAAGGACCACCCTCATAGGCAGGAGTTCACAACTCAATCAGGATTAAGGTCATGTTACCTATGGTCATCCTAGTGAAATAAAAGTCTCAATTATGAACGACGTTATATAACGAGACTAAACATTTCGTGGTCCAGTTTTATACAAACTCCTCTGTATAGAATATCCCCGCTTGCATTTTAATACATGACTGATCAGGATTAGATCATTTATAGCACTTTACAACATTTGTAACACCTACAAAGTGAACCATACTCGTAGTGTCACCAGGATAAGATATCCAGTGTTATCCATATACTACAGACCATTTAGGTTATCGCTTAAACATGATCTACTTGTATGTCTTCATGTACATGTTTAAGTTACAATGATAACCATGGATCTTAGTTTATTGGTTTGTGATTGATGCAACTAAAATATCATATATTTCATAGATAGAAATGAATAAAATATCATATATTATTAATCACAGAAAATGTTTGTTCATACAAGGTTTACAAACTACAGAACCTTACGAGATTTAGGGCATCAAAACTAACAATCTCCCACTCGTCCTAAAGCTAGTAGGGTGTACAAGATAATCAAATTACAAGTACACAAAACAATAAACTAGGGCATAAACAAGTCCATTACAAAATCTCCCCTAGTCTAGCCGTGGTCTGTCCCATAGACCCATACTCTGCAGATGACCCTCAAACACTGTAGTCGTGAGCGCCTTCGTAAATAGATCAGCGACGTTGTGCTCCAAAGATATCTTCATGACAATCACGTCCCTTAGATGCACAATCTCTCGGATGAGATGGTATTTTTGTTCAATGTGCTTGTCGCGCTTATGACTCTTAGGTTTAAGGGAATTCGACACAACACCACTATTATCACAATAAAGGGTGATGGGCTTAGACATACCTGGAACAACTTCCAGATCAGTTAGGAATTTCCTGAGCCAAACAGACTCCTTAGCAGCTTCACAAGCCGCTACATACTCGGGCTCCATAGTGGAGTCTGCGATGCACCCCTACGTGGTGCTTCACCATACTACAATCCCTCCATTAAGAGTGAACATTGATCCTGAAGTGGATTTCCGAGAATTCCTATCAGTCTGAAAATAAAAGTCAATGTATCCTATAAGGATCAAATCCTTAGAACCATACACAAGCATGTAGTCCCTCGTTCTCCGAAGATACTTGAGGATGTTCATGACGGTTGTCCAGTGATCATATCCTAGATTAGACTGATATCTACTGAATATCCCCACTGCATAGTAGATGTCAGGTAATACATAACACTGCATACATCAAACTGCCTATAACAGATGCAGGGAGACCCGTCTCATTTTCTCAACCTCTTGAGGTGTCTTAAGACACTGTTCCTTAGACAATGTAACTCCGTGCCTGAAAGGCAATAGGCCTCTCTTGGAGTTCTGCATCGAGTACTTGAACAACATTTTGCTAGCATTTTGTTCTTTCGATCCCGAATGATCTGAATCCCAAGAATAAACTAAGCCTTTCCCAAGTCTTTCATTTGGAATTGGGTCACTAGCCAGTTCTTAACTGAAGTCTGTAAGCCTACGACATTCCCAATGAGTAGGATATCATCTACATATAACACTAGGAAAACTATTGAACTGTTGATGATCTTCTTGTATATACAAGGTTCATCAATGTTTTGGTCAAAGCCATAAGATTTGATCGCAATATCAAACCTTATGTTCCAAGATCGTGATGCCTGTTTCAGTCCATAAATGGACCGATTCAGCTTGCAAACCTTTTTCTCTTGACCTTGAACTATGAATCCCTCGGGCTGCACCATATAAATGGTCTCCTCAATATTGCCATCCAGAAAAGCGGTCTTGACATCCATTTTCCATATTTCATATCATAATATGAGGCAACAGATAGAATGATGTGGATATACTCTAGCATGGCAACAGGCAAGAAAGTCTCCTCATAGTCGACTCCCTCTACTAGTCTAGCCTTGAAGATTTGCACCTTCCGATCAACACCTCGTTTCCTCTTGTAGATCCATTTTCAGCCTATAGGTGTAACCCCATCAGATTGATCTACAAGATCCCAAACTTAATTGAAGTACATAGACTCCATTTCGAGATCCATGGCTTTGATCCATTCATCTCGGTCAACATCTTCCATTGTCTTCTTATAAGATAGTGGATCATCAACCTCGCCATTAGCTACCATAGCTAGGATTTCAGTTAAACCCATATAGCGAATAGGTGGGTTCATAACCCTCCCACTACTTTGAGGTTCCCTCAAAACTTGAGGTGGATTTGACCTACTAGATGAACCTACGTCAACAACTCTTGTTGAGGTAGCAGACTCTTCAACAACTCTTGTTGAAGATTCAGTAGTTTCTTTAGAAAGCTCATTCAACACGATTTAGCTTCTAGGTATGTGCTCCCTCATATGATCCTCCTCAAGAAAAGTAGCGTTTGTTGATACAAATACGTTGTTTTCTTTAGGATCATAAAAATAACCTCCTCTCGTTTCTTTGGGGTAGCCTACAAATAGATATAGCCTCAAACATGGTTCCAATTTCTTAGGATTAGCCTCAAGCACATATGCTTGAAACCCTAGATATAGAAATGTAAACTAGCTTTACGACCATTCCACAACTCCAAAGGTGTTTTGGCAACACTTTTGGAGGGAACACAATTCAGGATATAAGCTACAGTCTCTACTGCAAAACCCCAAAATGAGTCAGGTAAGGAAGAGTAACTCATCATCAACCGAATCATGTCTATCAGGGTTTGATTTCTTCTTTCTGATACACCATTCTGCTGAGGTGTACCAGGAGCTAAGAGTTGGAAAACTATTACATGTTCTATCATATAGTTCTGGAATTCTGAATCCAAAAACTCTCCACCTCGATTAGATCGAAGTGTTTTAATCGTTTTACTTAATGTGTTTTCAACTTCAACCTTGAACTCTTTGAACTTTTCAAAGGGCTCAAACTAATGTTGCACTAAATAAATGTACCCATACCTTGAATAATCATCAGTAAAAGAGATGAAGTATTCATAGCCTCCTCTGGCTAGCACATTCATCGGACCACAAAGGTCTGAATGCACTAGCTCTAGAGGCTCTTTGGCCCTATAACCTTTTCAAGTAAAAGGCCTTTTAGTCATTTTGCCTTCAAGGCATGACTTGTACATAGGAAAAGAATTTTCTTCTAGCTCTCTTAGAAGTCTATTCTTCATTAATCTCTTAATCTTATTGAGATTAATGTGCCCTAAACGTAGGTGTCAAAGTTGGGCGTTTTCTTTAGGAGAAACTTTATGTCGTTTATGTTGAGTTACAACAATTTTAAACATCTCTATGTTATGGAGGGAATTTGTTGCTAACGGCCTTAGTACATACAAATTATTTTCTAGTTGAGTCGAACATATATCAACACCATTTTTCGAAATAAACACTTTATTTACAGAAAAATTAAGGTGATAATTATATTCGAGTAAAGACTTTACATAAATTAAGTTCCTCATTAACTCATGAACTAAATACAAATCATTCAAAATGATAAACCTATTCTGTAAAGTCAATCGGAGATCTCTCACTGCCACAGCTGAGACGACGTGCCCGGTTCCAACTCGCATCGTCATCTCACCAGCATGATGACGGGCAGAAATGCACATCATTATAGGCCTTTTATTTAGAATTATGAGGGCTGTTAAGTAGAATATTCAGACATTATGTTAGAAATTCATGAGAAAATGAGTTTGCACCGATCGACATTAAGAATCTCGGCTAATGATGACATGTAGAAATGCATGTCATCATAAGTCTTTTATTTAGAATTATAAGGACTGTTAAGCATAATATGCGACAATTATGTTAGGAATGCACGAGAAAATGAGCTTGCGGCGATCAGCATTGAGAATCTTGGCTAACCCATTATTATGCGTTATTATGCGTTCAGTTGTCTATTTTTGTAACTAACACAGGAAGTGGACGCAAACGCGGAAGCTAGACGACCGCATGCGGAGAAACTCTCCATCGCAAAGGTGAACACGTTCGATCAACGCATGGGTGTTGCGATAATCAGCCGCATGCGTCCATCGCATGGGAGTTGCGATCATCAAGCGATTGCGATCATCGTGTAGAAGTTGCAGTATTAAGCGAATGCGGTCATTGCATGATTATGGCTACACGATAATGCATAATAAAGGGATCAACGTAAGGTAGATGGAATGAACGCATCAACGCATATCTCGAGGAAATCAAAAGATGATGTTGACATTTCACCTAACACGCCGTTAGCAGTAGAGATTCAGAAAAGGACTAACGCGCCGCGAATGTCAAAATCAGAGCAGTCCATTAATGCTAACGACGATCCAAACTCTATATAAAGAAGCCGATGAGCAGAATTTCAACTCATCCAAGGTTTCGCCTGAGGTTCACCTTAGGGCGGATCCTTGTGATCCAGATAAATGCGTGAGAAGAAAGCTTGAGAGTTCCTCATCTCTTTCCTCCATTCCATGTGACGATCGGAGTTAGATCTTGAGAGAGTCAGCTTTACCGCCCTTCCATGGCACCACCGGCAGCCTTGACGCACATCCAGTGGAAGTAAGTCATTGCTTCCAGCTGGTCATTTAATTTTCTCTTCTTTTCTCATAATGTATTGTATTACATTTTGTGATTAAGGAATTAATACATTATGTGTTCAATGCATTTCTGTGTTTCCTTCGATTCCATCTCCATCTTTCTTTACTTAGCATCCATAACTTCATTGCATCACTTAGTGAGATTGCTAGAGTATCGCATACTTAGTCATGTGGATTAGGGATATGAAGCATGTAGCAAACCACCAAGAGTTGTGCATTGCGTGAGTGTGTGAGAAAACCTTATTTGCTTAGTGTGAAGCTGTAGCAACGCCTGTCTATAGGTAGACGCAACGCTTGTCTATGAGTAAAGTCAGCAACAACTAACTGCCCGGGAGGGTAAGTGGTTGGTCGCATTAAGCAATGTAAGCTATTGTTCACTAGAGATAGGAATAATATTGCATCAGCCAAGTTTATGTGGTTACCTTGTCTTATGTACGTGGCCATCACATCTTTAGAGCTACTCGAGAGAGAGTCTAAAGAAAGAACCTAAGGCTTAAGAGAGCTAGGTTAGAATCGATGCTCGAGAGGGCTAGATTAGATTTGCATAAACAAGAATGGGGAACTTAGAGATAAGCTCCGTTTGCTATCACACAATGTATGCACCCTACGGATAGGATATTGCATGCGTCCAGAAGTAGGATACGATGGTATGCGACTATCACATTCATGCGAAGAGAGCACGTGAGCGGGTTATGGAGGTTTAGGCAGGCATAGGCTTCTCGACACTATCGCATATACATCGCATACGTCCTAGAATTAGGCTCAAGTGTGTGTAGCATGACAACATAGCTTACGTTGGCTGAAGTTGCCCTTGCGGTCAAGCTCAGTGTGTAGTGAAGACATCTCCACATTTTATCTATTTTTCCACCCATTTACTTCCTGTCAATAGTTGTCATGTCTCTACCTCTCTTTCATATTCTCATTGCGTTGTCTGTTACTTAGAAGTAGGAGTAATGTTAGCATAGAAACCTCCCATCCATTCTTTTATTCAACCGCCGCATGCACATTACCACATACGTCTAGCTACACGTCCCTGATTTGACCTCGGATCACCCGAGAAACTTGCGTTCATGTTATACTTGGCGTGAGTGCAAGAAAACTTGTGACAGGAACGCATGGTCATTGCATACATTCGTTAATGCATAGTTCATTCCAACGCATGACCATTGACGCATGATAATCAACACATACTTTAAGAACATGCATCGCATATCACGTAATTGACATCTAATTTTCCGTCACCAGTTAACCCACTATTATGCGTTATTATGCGTTCAATTGTCTATCTTTGTAGCTAACATAGGAAGTGGACGCATACGTGGAAGCCGGGCTATCGCAAAGACGACTGATGCGTTATTTTATGAGGTGGAATTTTAAATGAATTACGATGATGAAAATGCGTTGAGCACTCAAGTTTTCTCAATGGAATCCAAGTATAAACCCCACTGAGTTTCTTGGTAAGTCCAGGGTCGAACTCAGGGACTTGGGATAACAATATGCGGTGGTAATTTTCAGGAAAATTTTGCAGTAACCGGTAACTCAAATAGTTGTTGGTATTGTTTGTTGCGGTAATGAAATAAATAAATGCGGCGAATTTGAGAAAAGTTTGATTGTGTGATAGATGCACTGAGTATGCGGATGAACGAGTTAAGAAGGTCTTTAGCTAGCGTT
The DNA here is from genome assembly GCF_027475165.1 of Benincasa hispida. Lineage (NCBI taxonomy): Eukaryota > Viridiplantae > Streptophyta > Magnoliopsida > Cucurbitales > Cucurbitaceae > Benincasa > Benincasa hispida. Next base: position 34,298,710 of record NC_143488.1, on the reverse strand, counting down.
ACTTAGGAATGCATCAGACTATGCGATCATGCTACACCCATGCACAACAAGTCATTTTCCAACGCAAATGCGGTGCTTCTAAGTCTAGGACGCATGTGTTGAATGCAAAAGTGTCCATAGAGCTTATTCCTAAGTCTCCACTCTTTTCCTATGCGATGATGCAAGATGCACAAAGGGAAGGTGACCGCACACAATCATATCCTATCTCTAGGATGCATGCGATGCGTTAATAGCAAACAATGCTTATTCCTAAGCTTCTATCTTTTGATTATGCGTTCTAATTTGACTCTCCTGAGCCTAGATTCTAACCTGACTTTTCCAAGCCTAGATCCCGTCCTTAGACTACCCTCCCGAGTATCTCTAATGAACGAATGAAGCATACATAATACAAGATAATCGCATAGAATAAAGATCCCCAGTTGTGCTAGCTAAATGCTTCTCAACCCATTCAACAGATTTAGCTACTCATGCATGATAAACAAAGAGTGAACAGATATAGAGAAGTAGATTCCATTTCGATAAAAGAATTTGAATACACAATAACAATGGAAGATAAAGGTAGAGAGCCTGATAGCAATCCCTTGCTGCCCAAGGCTTTTACACTGGCAACTCTATTCAGTTCAAAAGATATTCCTGCTTCCACAGGAGTTGGCCCTCTCTCTGATCTTAAAGCTTCTGGCGCTCTTCCAAGCTTACCAGAATGATCTGTCGGCACAACCTCCTTCTCTCGTTTCCACCTTAAAACAAAAGAAAATCTAAGAACAAGGCTAAACTATGAACAAAACTTGTGAATTTGTGAGCAGTTGAACCCCTTTTTTGAAGGATGCCTTTGTTATTTATAGAGCTTCCGGGGTGAAAGGTGGCTTCTCTCTTATGATTGCACAGATGGGATGACTTTAATTCTCTGACTGATGCGCCGAATATTTGTCACCAAAAAGCTGAGTGTACTTGTTATCGTTAACGGTTGTCAACTTAATTCATATTCGTCTGTCATCAACTTTCTGTCCCATCGTGATTAATTATTCCTTTCGCCAAGATGCGGCTACCAAGTTGCACCAACTCTATGCGACAATCCTTCTTAAGCAGATGTTTGCGAACACAAATCACCACAAAGTCTTGCGGTAATACTGCGCTCGTCCATTGATTTCTTATTATCGCTTTTTTCGCTTTGCGTCAACGCATATTCTGCATAAAAATACAAAATCAACTGTTTCTATGCGATGAACGCATGCGATCGCAATATTATGAATTTGATGCTTTTTGGACGCAATCTAACATATTTTATCAACGCAAGCCAGCATTGTTTAAGAACTTAGCACTATAATAACGTGCATTTCTGCTCGTTATCACACCTCCAAATTTAAACAATACTTGTCCTCAAGCATAAGCTAAAGGTTTCCTTTAGTGAGTCGACCGTAGTTCTCTTTTCCTAAATTTCTCAAGGATACTTCGTTCAAATCCTATATACCCAAATTTCGTTAAGTCTTATTCAAGTCTCCTCTTAAAATATTTCTAAGACCTAGGGACCACAAGCTTAACCTTAAAAAAAACTTTACTAAATTCCGGGACATCGCATGATTTATTTCAAAAAGAAAACTTTTCCACCGGGGTGTCAAATGATTTTATCTTTGCATATTTCTTGACGTTATTATTTTTCTGACCTTGCGCTGACCTAAGTGCCTTGCCTTCATTTTGGCTTGCCCCCATGTGTGTCATGCAGACATCCAACTACGAGCAATGCGCTCTTTCTCATACCAAACTCATACCTACTAAGACTCGAGAGAGTGGATTGGAATGCATAGGCAAGAATGGGGATCTTAGAGATAAACTCTGTTTGCTTTCACACAGCATATGCACCCTACGGATGGGATATTGCATGCATCCAGGAAGTAGATATGGTGGTTGTATGCGGTCATCTCGGCTTTATGCATACCCACCGCATACGTCTTAGATTTAGGCTTTTAGTGTGTGTAGCATGATCGCATGGCTTGCGTTAACTAAGGTTGCCTTTGCGGTCACTCTTAAGTATTGCAATGAAAACATCTCCGCATTTTATCTATCTTTCCCGTTCATTTGTTTCAGCACGCCTGTCTATAGGCTAACGCATTACTTGTCTATGAGTAAAGTCAACAACAACTAATTGCCCAGGAGGGTAAGTGGTTGGTTTCATTAAGCAATGTAAGTCATTGTTCACTAGGGATAGGAACAATCTTAGGTCACCCAAGTTCATGCGGTTACCTTGTCCTATGAGCGAAACATTCATCATTTAGGCATACTTGAGAGAGTAGTCTAAAAACCAAATCTAAGACTCGAGAGAGCGGATTGGATCGCATAAGCAAGAATGGGGAACTTAGAGATAAGCCCCATTTGCTATTACACAGCATATACACCCTACGGATAGGATGTTGCATGCGTCTAGAAGTAGGATACGGTGGTATGCGGTCATCTCGCTTATGTGTGAGAGCACGTGAGCAGGTTATGGAGGCTTAGAAATAGGCTTCTCGACACTATCGCATATTCATCGCATGTGTCCTAGAATTAGGCACAAGTGCGTGTAGCATGATCGCATAGCTTGCGTTGGCTGGGTTTGCCCTTGCGGTCAAGCTTAGGGTTGCGATGAAGACATCCTCACCATTTTATTTAATTTTCCATGCATTTTACTACGCGTCAACAGTTTTCGTGCCTCTACCTCCCATAAATACTTCCACTACTTTGTCTGTTAGTTAGAAGTAAGAGTAGTGCTTAGCTTATCACCCCCATCATTCTTTTATTTATCCGCCGCAAACACATCACCGCATATCCTTAGCTACAAGTCCCTGAGTTCGACCTCAGATCACCCGAGAAACTTGTATTCTCGTTATACTTGGCGAGAGCGCAAGAAAACCTGTGACAGGAACGCATGGTCATTGCATATGAGATCAACGCATACATTCCATTTTAACACATGACCACCAATGCATGAGAACCAACGCATAACCTAAGACATGCATCGCGCATATTGCGTTCACCTAATTTTACATCATCAAGTTTTTTATTAGCTGCCAAGTCCTCGGAAACGGCACCAAAAACTTGATGACGTAAAATTAGGTGAATGCAATATGCACGATGCATGTCTTAGGTTATGCGTTGGTTCTCATGCGTCGGTGGTCATGCGTTAGAATGGAATGTATGCGTTGATCTCATATGCAATGACCATGCATTCCTGTCACAAGTTTTCTTGCACTCTCTCCAAGTATAACGAGAACGCAAGTTTCTCGGGTGATTCGAGGTCGAACTTAGGGACTTGTAGCTAAGGATATGTGGTGATGTATTTGCGGCGGATAAATAAAAGAATGATGAGGGTGATAATCTAAGCACTACTCCTATTCCTAACTAACAAACAAAGCAGTGGAAGTATGAATGGGAGGTAGAGGCACGACAACTGTTGACGCATAGTAAAATGCATGGAAAATTAGATAAAATGGTGAGGATGTCTTCATCGCAACCCTAAGCTGGACCGCAAGGGCAAACCCTACCAACGTAAGCTATGCGATCATGCTACACGCACTTGTGCCTAATTCTAGGACGCATACAATGAATAAGCGATAGTGTCGAGAAGCCTATTTCTAAGCCTCCATAACCCACTCACGTGCTCTCACACATAAGCGAAATGATCGCATACCACTGTATCATACTTCTAGACGCATGCAATATCCTATCCGTAGGTGCATACGCTGTGTAATAGCAAACGGAGCTTATCTCTAAGTTCTTCATTCTTACTTATGCGATCCAATCCCCTCTCTCGAGTCTTAGATTTGGTTTTTAGACTACTCTCCCAAGTATGCCTAAATGATGAATGATGCGCTCATAAGACAAGGTAATCACATACACTTGGTTGACGTAAGATTATTCCTATCTTTAGTGAACACTTGCTTACATTGCTTAATACGACCAACCACTTACCCTCCCGGGCAGTTAGTTGCTACTGACTTTACTCATAGACTAGCATTGCATCCGCCTATAGACAAGCGTTGCTTCAACTTCACAATAAGAAAATAAGGTTTTCTCACAACACTCACGCAACGCACACCTCTCGGTGGTTTGCTACATGCTTCATATTTCTATGCCGCATAATTAAGTATTCGATACTTTAACAGTCTCACTAAGTGAAGCAATGAAAGTTAAGGATGCTAAGTAAATGAAGATGGAGATGGAATCGAAGGAAAATATAGAAATGCATCGATCACAAAATATATTAATTCCTTAAGCCAAAATGTAATACAATACAATATAAGGAAAGAAGAGAAATGGAGGGCCAGCTGAAAGCAATGTCTTACTCCCAGCAGATATGTGTCAAGGCTGCCGGTGGTGCCATGGATGGGTGATGAAGCAGACTCTCTCAAGCTCTAACTCTGGCAAAGGCTCCGGTCGTCACTCGGAATGGATGAAGGAGATGAAGAACTCTCAAGCTATCTTCTCATGCTTTGGTCTGAATCACAAGGATCCGCCCAAAGGCAGGAAGCCTCAGGCGAAAACCTTGGATGAATTGAAATTCTGCTCAATGGCTTCTATTTGTAGAGCTTGATCGTCGACAACATTAATGGACCTGCTCTGAATCTGACACTCGCGGCGTGATGGTCCTTTTCTAAATCTCTACTGCTAACGGCGTGGTAGGTGAAATGTCAACATCATCTTTTGATTCTCTCGAGGTATTGATGACATGCAAAAATGCATGTCCTCTTAGGTCTTTTACTTAGAATTATAAGGGTTGTTAGGCAGAATATGCGGCAATCATGATAGGAATTCATGAGAAAATGAGCTTGCATCGATCAACATGTTGAATCTCAGCTAACTCGTTATTTTGCGTTATTATGCGTTCATTGTTCTATTTTTGTAGCTAAACAGGAAATGGACGAAAACGCGAAAACCGGACCACCGCATAGATGACCGCATGCAGAGAAACACTCCATCGCAAGGCCAAACGCGACGATCAATGCATAGATGTTGCGGTAATCAGTCGTATGCGTCCATCGCATGGGAGTTGCGCTCGTCTAATGATTGCGGTCATCGTGTAGAGTTGCGATATTAAGCGAATGCGGTCATTAAATGATTGCGGCTACGCGACAACGCATACTAATAGGATCAATGCAAGGTTGGTGGAATGAATGCATCAACACATCTACCTTGAGAAAAAACCAAAAGATGATGCTGACATTTCACCTACCACGCCGTTAGTGGCAGAGGTTCAGAAAGGACTAACGCGACGAATGTCAGACTCAGAGCAGTCCAATTAATGCTGTCGGTGACCCAAACTCTATAAATATAAGCCGATGAGCAGAAATTCAAGTTATCCGGGGATGATCCTTGTGAAATGGGAATTCCCCTACGATCTAAACAAATTGCGTGAGAAGATAGCTGAAAATTCTTTACCTCCTTCATCCATTTTGAGTGACGACCGAAGCCTTCGATCGGAGCTAGTTCTCGAGAGAGTCTTGACGTACATCCGCTGGAAGCAAGCCTTTGCTTCCAGCCGGTCATTTCATTTCCTTTCTTTTCTTATGTTGTATTGTATGACATTTTGTGATTAAAAAATTAATACAATTTGTTTTCAATACATTTCTCTGTTTCCTTCGACTCCATCTCTATCTTCTTTGCTTAGCATCTTTACTTTCATTACAACACTTAGTGGGATTGCTTGGGTATCGCATACTTAGTCATGTGGATTAGGGATATGAAACATATAGCAACCCACCGAGAGGTATGCGTTGCACGAGTGTGTGAGTAATCTTATTTGCTTGTGAAGCTGCTGCAATGCCTATCTATAAGCTAATGCATTGCTTGTCTATGACTGAAGTCAGCAACAATCAACTGCCCGAGAGGATAAATGGTTGGTCGCATTAAGCAATGTATGCATTGTTCACTAGAGATAGGAATAATCTTGCGTCAACTAAGTTCATGCATTTGTCTTGCTTTATGTTGTGCCCAACACCCTTTTAGAGCTACTCGAGAGAGAGTCTAAAGAAAGAACCTAATGACTCGAGAGAGCTAGGTTAGAATCTAGACTCGAGAGAGCGAGATTAGATTGGCATAAGCAAGAGATAGGGACTTAGAGATAAACTCTGTTTGTCAAACTGCATCTCATGCATCCTAGAGATGGGAATGATATTATATGGTCGTCTTATTTGTGTGTGTGTCATTTTGTCATCGCATAAATAAAAATAGAGGCTTATTTGTAGGTCCTATAGACTTTTCGCATATATCGCATGCGTTCTAGTTTTAGAAGCTGTGGCATTCGCACCGAGAGGTGGTTTACTATCGTATGTGTATTGCATGATCGCATGGCTTGCGTTGACTAAGGTTGCCCTTGTGGTCACTCTTAAGGGTTGCAATGAAATCATCTCCGTATTTTATCTATTTTCCCATACATTTATTTCATATCAAGTGTTGTCATATCTCTATTTCTCATGCATATTCTCATTGCGTTGTCTGTTAGATAGGAGAAAGAGTAGGGTTAACTTAGCAATCTCCCTTCCATTCTTTTATTTAAACCGCCGCATTCACATTACCGCATACATATAGCTACAAGTCCCTGTGTTGGACCTCGAATTACCCGAGAAACTTGTGTTTGCGTTATACTTGGTGTGAGCGCAAGAAAACTTGTGACAGGACGCATGGTCATCACATACATTTATTAACGCATATTCATTCTAACGCATGACCATCGATGCATGACTATCAATGCATATCTTAGGAACATGCATCACATACCGCGTCCACGGGAATTTAGTTGTCGAGTAAAATTGACTTCTAATTTCCCTTCACCAGGTATGCGTTCATGTTTGCATTCCACCAACCTTGCGATCGCCCCTTCTATTATGGTTATCATTATGTAGCCGCAATTTCCTTGTGATGACTGCATTCGCTTAACAGCCGCAACTTCTCTATGATGACCGCATTCGCTTGACGGCCGCAGCTTCTATGCGATGGACGCATGCGATTGATGGCCGCAACATCCATGCGTCGAACGTATGCATTCGCCTTTGCGATGGAGAAATTTCTCACATGCGGTCGTCTTTGTGATAGCCTGGCTTCTGCGTATGCGTCTGCTTCTTGTGTTAGCTACAAAGATAGACAATTGAATGCATAATAACGCATAATAGTGGGTTAACCGAGGTTTTTAATGTCAATTGATGCAAACTCGTTTTCTCATAAATTCTTAACATAATCGTTGCATATTCTACTTAACAGCCTTCATAATTCTAAATAATAGGCCTATAATGACGTGAATTTCTGCCCGTCATCACAGCACCATTTTGATCTCATCCGTATTCCGATGGGAAAAAAGAAGGTTAATAGCTGGCATTTAATAAACAGAGCGATAGACCCCTGAGTAGGACGGGAAAGGCTAAGCTTTGGTGCCATCGTAAGTCTAGTATACTTAGTGTGCCTAGTGTGAAAGGAGCTTCGGGCAATGTCACTTAAAAAGAAAATACTCCTCCAATCTCAGAGAAGGTTGGTTCGTGGTAGAGAATTTAGGATTCCATCCAATCAGGCTTCGGATGCATGAATCCTTCCTCCGATGAGCCAGTCTCCGTTCTGTGGTAGGGCAAGCACACAGTGAAGTATCTAGTTTTAGGGCAGAATGATCAAGGAAACCTAATTTCATTTCATTTTCCCGGGTTTTTTGATTGCAACTGCGTTTTATGAGTGAAGGATCGAATGATCAGTTGTTTCATTTCATTTTCCCCGTAAAAACGACAGGAAACTCAGGGTTCATTAGTGAAGGATCCAGGAACTAATTCCCTAAATTGAAGAACAAATATGATTAGTGGCCCAAGAGTCGATAATCCAGGCAGAATCATCATTCTCTACTAAACAAGTTTCCAAAACCAGTAAATCGCATTTACCTTATTTAGCCTCCTTCTTCTCAGCCAAATAACATGGGCAGTTCTGCTTCCAGTGCCTGTCCTGGTTGCAATGGAAACATTTTTCCTTGTCAACCTTCACTAGTGTCCTACCCCTTAGAGTAACAGGTTGTGGGTTAGCAAGCGTCTTCCCCTTACCACTCTTCTTCTTCTTCCACTTTCTAATGCCGGAAGTGAAAGGTGCAGACTTAGTTCCTAAGGTCGAACCTTTATGGAACTTTTTGGAAGATGAGGCAACATTTGCCTCACCAACCTTCTTTTCCTTGCTTTTCAGCAAAGATTGGAAAGTCTGCAACTCATTGAGTAGAGTTGTAAGGTTGTAGTCAACCCTGTTCAGAACAGCGTTGCTAACGAAATGATGGAAGCTTTCTAGTAACGACTCCAGAATTATGCTAATCTGGCTAGCCTCATCGATACTCGACCCATTCATCTTCGCCACATTGAAGTGGACCATCATATTGAGAACCTTGAGCAGAAACAAGATCGTTCCAATTTCCATTTTTCATAGAATGTAATTTTTACAGAAAAAGAAAGAATAAGTTTATGCATTATTTTAATTACAACATGCTTAATTAAAAAAAAAAAAAAAAACTTAGAGGTTTCAGAAACTCTTACCTTTGAAGACCTTCTTCAAGAATCCCTCGATCAAGATACAAACACTACTATGATGGCAACCTTGATATTCTCAGGTAGAGAACCCAGGAAAGGTGGGCTCTGGCTATTTTGGAATAGTGAGGGAAAGAATTGAAAGAGAGAGAGGAGGATGAGGAATTGTGATTGATCTCCAAGAACAACACTCTCATAGAACTTTTCTATCTTTTTCTTACTTATTGAAGAAGGAGACTCTCTTGAAGAAGGAGACTCTCTCCTTTCAAAAATGCCAAATATTCCACTTACATGGATGAAGAGAAAAAAGAGGGGAGGGAGTTACAACTCCTTCCTTATTTCAAATAAATTAATTTTAATATATAAATAATAAAATTAATTTATATAAAATAAATATTTAATATATATATATACATAATAACTAACTTATCATAATATATATATTAAACTACATTTATATCAAATATAACTTATAAGCTATAGTCTTAATAGTATATTATATACAATATAACCTATAGATTCTTCTCTCTCATATGGCATTTAATATAAAACACATTTATATTAAATTTAACGATTATGAATTCAATTCATATAAGTAATATTTGAATCTTATTCAAATATTCATTTCCTCTCATAATGTATCAAATACATTATACTAATTTTATCATATATAATTAAATCACTCAATTAATTTGAACAATTTAAATTAATATAAAAACTAGTTCTCATTTAATCCTATTGAGCTACCAAGTGGACCTCATAGACCTATAGCTTGAAGCTCCAACAGTACATGAATAATTAATCAAACTCTTTAATTAAATTATTCACCATCTGTTAACTGTCAGACACTCCATTAAAATCTGACAGCTGCACTTTTCACACCACAGATATATTTCTGTGCCCATTGGATATAACCAATCAACAGTGCGATAACCCTTCACAAATTGCTCGGAAGTACAGTTGGGCCAAATCTACCATTTTGCCCCTGTAGTTACATCTAACTCCTTAAGTAACATTGATCCCTTTAATGAACAATAGATCATAATCCAACTGTGACTAAACCCCTCTTGGGCCATAAGAGGGTGTGACGCCACATTATTCAAGCCTTGGAATCAGTTCTTAAGGGAGGAATTTATCTACTTACCCCGACCTCAAGGAATGAATGAATTCCTTCTTGTGTAGCTATCTTCCCAGCTCCCCAATCAGACGAATCCCCAAAATGGTAGGCTTATTGAGTCGGCTATCTGACCACTCTCACCCATACAAATCAAAAGACCGCCTTCATAGGCAGAAATTCATAACTCACTTAGGATTCAGGTTATGTTACCTATGGTCATCTTAGTGAAATGTAAGTCTCTATTATGAACGGCGTTATATAATGAGAGTAAACATTTCATGGTCCAGTCTTATATAAACTCTTTTATATAGAATATCCCCCCTCGCATGTCTATATATGAATGATCAGGATCAGATCATTTGTAGCACTTTACAATAATTGTAATACTTACAAAGCGGGCCATACTCGTAGTGTCACCAGGATAAGGTACCCAGTCTTATCATCTACTACAGACCATTTAGGTTATTACTTAAACATGATCCTGGTGATGTAAATTTGGTAATTATTGTGATGCATGTCTTAGGTTATGCATTGGTTCTCTTGCGTCGGTGGTCATGCGTTGGAATGGAAAGTGTGCGTTAATCTCATATGCAATGACCATGCATTCCTGTCACAAGTTTTCTTGCACTCTCGCCAAGTATAACGAGATCGCAAGTTTCTCGGGTGATCCGAGGTCGAACTCAACGACTTGTAGCTAAATGTTATACGATGGTGTTTGCGGTGAAGAAATAAAAGAATGATGAGGACTATGGGCTATGAACTACTCCTACTCCCAACTAACAGATAAAGCTGTGGAAGTATGAGAGAGGTGGAGACGCGACAACTGTTAACGCGTTGTAAAATACATGGAAAATAGATAAAAAGGCGAGGATGTCTTCACCACAATATAAGCTTGACCGCAAGGGCAACCCCAGCCAACGCAAGCTATGCAATCATGCTATACACACTTGACATAGACGCATGCGATGTATATGCGATAGTGTCGAGAAGCCTATTTCTAAGCCTCTACATTCCCGCTCACGTGCTCTCACACATAAGCAAGATGACCGCATACCACCATATCCTACTTAAAGGGTGCATACGTTGTGTAGTAGCAAACGGAGCTTATTCCTAAGTTCCCTATTCTTGTTTATGCGATCCAATCCGCTCTCTTGAGTCTTAGATTTGGTTTTTAGACTACTCTCCCAAGTATGCCTAAACGATGAATGATGCGCTCATAAGACAAGGTAATCACATAAACCTGGCTGACGTAAGATTATTCCTATCTCTAGTGAACCTAGCTTACATTGCTTAATGCGATCAACTACTTACCCTCCCGAGCAGTTAGTTGCAGCTAATTCTACTCATAGACAAACAATGCATCCACTTATAGACAACGTTGCTACAACTTCACATTAAGCAAATAAAGTTTTCTCACAACACTCGCGCAACGCACACCTCCCGGTGGTTTGCTACATGTTTCATATCTCTATGCTGCATGATTAAGTATGTGATACTCTAACAATCTTACTTAATGATGCAATGAAAGTAAAGGATGCTAAGTATGAAGATGGAGATGGAATCGAAGGAAAATATAGAAATGCATTGATCACAAAATGTATTAATTCTTTAAGCCAAAATGTAATACAATACAAGGATAGAAGAGATATAGAGGGCCAGATGGAAGCAATATCTTACTTCTATCAGATGTGTGTCAAGGCTGCCGGTGGTGTCATAGATGGGTGGTGGAGTAGACTCTCTCGAGCTCTAACTCCGGCGAAGGCTCCGATCGTCACTCGGAATGGTTAAGGGGATAAAGAACTCTCAAGCTATCTTCTCACGCTTTCGTCTGGATTACAAGGATCTACCCTCAGGCAGAAAACCCCGGATGCCCTTCAGCCAGGGGACCTTGAATGATCTGAAGTTCTGCTCAACGACTTCTATTTATAGAGCTTGATCGCCGACAACATTAATGGACCTGCTCTGAATCTGACACTCGCGACGTGATGGTCCATTTCTAAATCTCTACTGCTAATGGCATGGTAGGTGAAATGTCAACATCATCTTTTTGATAATCCCAGTGTATGTGTTCATGCTTGCATTCTACCAACCTTGTGATTGCTCTTCTATTATGGTTATTATCTGTAGTCGCAATCTCCCTGTGATGACTGCATTCACTTGGCAACTGCAACTTCTATGCGATGGACGCATGCGGTTAATGGCCGCAACATCCATGCGTCAAACGTATGTGTTTGCTTCTGCGATGGAGAGATTCCTTGCATACGGTTGTCTTTGCGATAGCCTAGCTTCCATGCATGTGATCACTTTCTACGGTTGCTACAAAAATAAACAATTGAACGAATAATAGTGGGTTAGCTGAGATTCTTAATGTCGATAGACGCAAGCTCATTTTCTCATGAGTTCTAAGTATAATCACCGCATGTTCGACTTAATAGCCCTCATAATTCTAAATAAAAGGCCTATAATGACGTGCATTTCTGCCCGTCATCAGATCCACCCGTATGTCTTTGCATACATGTTTAAGCCACAAGATAACTTTGGATGTTAGTTTATTGGTTTGTTGTTAATGCAACTAAAATATGGAATAAAATATCATATATTTTATTAAATAAACAATGCGTTTGTTCAAAACATTTACAAACTATAGGATCCTACGAGATTTAGGACATTAACCTCAACAAACCTCTATCAAGCCTCCTTGAAGGAAAAAGAAAAAAATGTGGAAGCAAAATTTGCGTATTAGGATAATGACATATTTGACCCATCCCACATGACAAATTTAGATGTGCGGACGTCTTTGAATCTCTTGAAGATAAAATTGGCACAGTTGGTGGAACATCAGGTATTTCTTTTGACTTTGAGAATATCTAGACTCAATAGTGTTGTTTTCGTTGATCTATCATCATGTTTTTTTTTTTAAATAACTTTTCTATATTTTAAGTTGTTTTTCTTATTGTAATTATTTTCTTTTAATGAAGAAACATGAATCATTTTCATATGTTGGGTATTTCAAAAATGAGCATAGAAGATCTATGTCTGGCAAACAGTGTAACTACACATACAATACTTACAAGTAAAAAATATTTTTTTCAAACTGACAATACTGGAAGCAAAAGTCAATACGATATCAGATTTTACAAATCGGATCGAAGGTTTTGGAAAAACAAATATTATTTTTCCTAGAGGAACAAAATTTACAAATGACAATGCATTATTCTCTAGTCAATCAAAGAGAAATCTTCTAAGTTTTAAGATATACGTTGCAATGGTTATCATATTGAGATCAATAGTAAGAATAATATGGAATGTCTATATATCATATCCACTGTCTCAAATGAAAAACGTATATTTGAAGAATTTCCTGCTTTATCTTCTAGATTATATTATACTCATATACGAATAATTGAAACATATGTAACAATGAACCTGAAGTTCATGAATCCAGACATATTTACAATTTGGCATGACGATTGGACTATCCAAGATCTATAATGATGAGGATAATTATTGAGAATTCAAATGGACATCCATTGAAGAGCCAGAAGATTCTTCAATCTAATGAATTATCATGCGATGCTTGCTCTCAAGAAAAATTGATAATTAGACCATCACCAGCTAAAGTGGGGATTAAATCACCTGCATTTTTAGAATGAATTCATGGTGATATATGTGGACCTATTAACCCACCAAGTGGACCATTTAGATATTTTATGGTATTAATAGATGCATCTAGTAGATGGTTACATGTTTGCTTATTATCAAGTCAAAATCTTGCATTTGCAAGATTACTTGCTTAAATAATTAGGTTAAGAACACAATTTCCTGATTATACAATTAAGACCATTCGTCTCGATAATGCTGGTGAATTTACAACCCAAGCTTTTGATAATTATTGTATATCAATTGGGATAAGTTTTGAACATCCTGTAGCTCATGTTCATACATAAAATGGTTTAGCAGAATCATTCATAAAACGTTTGCAATTAATTGCAAGACCATTGCTTATGAGAGTTAAGCTTCCTTCATCTGTATGGGGACATGCTTTTTGACATGCAACATCACTTGTATGCATTAGGCCAGTAGTTTATCATAAGTACTCACCATTACAATTAGCTTATGGTCATGAGCCAAATATTTTCCATATGAGAATTTTTAGGTGTGTAGTATATGTTCCAATTTCTCCACCACAACGCACTAAGATAGGTCCTCAAAGGAGGTTAGAAATATATGTTGGAAAAGATTCCCCATCAATTATTAAATATCTTGAACCCTTAACGAATGATGTATTTACTGCATAATTTGCTGATTGTCATTTCATGAGACAAAATTTTCAACATTAGGGGGAGGAATTAAGAAATTGGAAAAAGAGATTACATGAAATGCATCTTTATTGTCTCATTTAGATCTCTGTATAGATCATTGTGAACTTGAAGTTTAGAAAATAATTCATTTGCAAAATATTAGAAAATCAATTACCAAATGCATTTATAGATATAAAGAAAGTAACTAAGTCACATATATCAGCTGCAAATGTTCCATAAAAAAATGATATCTCAACATAACAAGTTATCACTAATGAGTCTGGACATGCCAGAAGCGTGGTAGGGTTCCAAAGATAAAAATCCTCGAAAACAAAAAATAATTAATAGTAAAAAAGACTTAGTTGAGGATGTAAATGTTGGGGTTGATGCCCTAAAGTTTCGTGTCCTGTAGTTTGTAAACAGTTTGACGAACGCTTGTGTTGTTAATATATAATATTTACTTCACATCTTGTATTTTGCTCAGTTACTTGTTTTATTTTCTTTACCACAAACAAATAAACATAAAATCTCTGGTTATCTGTATGTGACTTAAGCATGTATGTGGTGACATACAAGTGGATCATGTCTTGAGTGATAACCAAAATGGTCTATAGTATATGGATATATGAGGGAAACCTTATCCTGGTAACGCTATGGATGCAACCCTTTTTGTGGAATGGTCACAAGTGTTGTGACTTGTCATAGATGGTCTAATCCTGATCATTCGTGTTGGGGACATGCACGGAGGGGGGGGCGTCCTATACAAAGAGTTTGTATAAGACCTGACCACGAAGTATTAACGTCTCATTATATAACACCGTTCATGACAGAGACTTCACTTCACTAGGATGACCATAGGTAACATGACATCAATCCTGAGTGAGTTGGGAACTCCTGCGATTGAGGGCGATCCTTTGATTTGTATGGGTACGAGTGGCCAGGTCGCTGATTCAAACCTACTATTTTGGGGATTCGTCTGATTTGGGAGCTGGGAACTCAGCTACACAAGATGGAATTCACTCCTTCCCCGAGGCAGGGGTAAGTAGATAGATAGCTCCCTTAAGGGCTGATTCCGGGGCTTGAACGATGTGACACTATACACCTTCTCTTGGCCCGAGAGGTGTTCACACATAGTTGGACTATATTGTATTGTTCATTAGAGGAATCAGTGGTACTTAAGGAGTGAGATGTAACTATAGGGGCAAAACGGTAATTTGGCCCAACTGTACTTACGAGCATCTGTGAAGGGTCATCGTACTCATGATTGGTTATATCCGATGGACACAGAAATATATCTATGATAAGAAGAGTTCAGTTGTTGGTCTTTAGTGGAATGTCTGATAGTTAATGGATGGTGGATCTCGTGGCTAAAGAGTTTAGTTAGCTATTCACGAACCGTTGGAGCTTCGAGCCACAGGTTCATTAGGTCCCCTAGGTAGCTTGGATAAAGTCGAGAACCAGTATTTGGGTTAATTTGATATAATTGGACTGGTTAATTATATATGATATAATTGGCTGAATGTATGAGATACATTATTTTGGAGGAAATTAGATATAAATATGATTTATATCAAGTAGAAGAGAAAATACTATAGTAGATATGTGATATCAAACTATAGGATAAAAATATAATATGATTATATTAATTAATTAATTAGTTGGTTAATTATATGATAATTAATCTAAAATTCACGTTCGGACGTGGGTTAGTGAGGCAACGTCAGTTATTGTAACCGATGAGTTAAAATGAAAATGGTTTTCATTTTGGTCGTCCAAAGAATTCGTAAGAGCGCACGCTGGAGAATAGAGAACGATCGCTTAAGAAAATCGAGAGCCTATACGATAGTTGCTCTTTGTCTAGACGATCATCTACCTCACACCTAAACGATCGCACACGGTTTCCTACACGATCGGATAGCTTCTCTAAACGATCGTATAGTGTGCCGATTTTATTAAACGATCGTATACCTTTTCCTAAACGATCGTTCAATAAATCCTACACGATCGTGTAGCTTCTCCTAAACGATAAGCATTTCTGTTTTGTGATAGCGGCTTTTTCCCTCCCACTTGCTTATCGCCTACACGATTCATGTTTCCTCCTTCCTCTACCAAATTCACCAAATACCACCCTTTGGGTTTTCACTCCGAGAATACCTGGGGCTTTTTAGTGGCGGTGTCATCCCCACGGTGTTCATGTTTGCGATTGTTCGTGCTGCTTTTGTTGACACTGCTGCTGGGCACTGGTAGATCGTGTGGATGGTTTCCATTGCGTTGGAGTTCCGAAGTATGAAGAATGTCTTAAACTGGTATGGAATTCTTTCCCTTGTTATTTCTTGTTCAAAGCATGTCGTTAATTAAGATTTATTTACATAACTATATGTATTGAATGTATAATATGTATTTCGGTCACGATGAGATTGGAGTGATCCGAACGCGCTTATGGAACTCTTAGATATGAGATCCTTCAGTAAATACCCATGAAGAAATCCTTGACATGACTAGTAAGGAAAGTGAAATGCCTAAAGATAATAATGAGATTTCAATAAATTATGTCATGACAGGAAAAGATGGAATCGAACTAATATAGTTATTGACAACAGTTTTGTGTATAATGTTGCTCTTGATATTATATCTGAAAATGAGGACCCTGAACCAAAATCTATTAAAGAATGTCAATATAGAAAAGATTGGCTACAGTGGAATGAAGCAATCGAGGCAGAATTAAACTCACTTTCAAAATGATAGTTTTTGGACCAGTAGTCCGAACATTAGAAAGTGTCAAATTGTGGGATACAAATGGGTATTTATGATAAAAATAAATGAAAATAATGAGGTCACAAGATACAAAGCAAGATTAGTTGCACAAGGTTTTTTGCAAATACCTGGTATTGATTATGAGGAGACATATTCTCCAGTGGTGGATGCAATTACTCTAAGATATTTAATTGACTTAACTCTGTATAAACGTCTAGATATGCATCTTATATATGTGATCACAACATATTTATAGGATCTATTGATAATGATATTTATATGAGAATCCTAGAAGGATTTAAGTGAAGGAACTCCTATTAAAGAATATCTATGAGTGAAAGCAAGATCGTTCTAAATTCATTATGACAGAAATATCGCATTCACAAACAAACATACAAGTTATGCATTTAGCAATAAATTACGACATGCTTTTCAAAACTTAAATGCAAAGGAACGAGAAACATACCAGTTGAAGAACTTTTCTTCCCTTGAACTCTCGCTCTCGTTAGGAATTGACAACTCACACAGTCATTGCGCTTGCCAAGGCTATCATACACCAAATCACGCTGACGTCTACCACCGAGCAGTCTTCAACACGACCAGGCAACAAAAAAAGACACAACCACTCAAAAACCTCGATGTTCTCGGAGTGAGAATCCATGAGGTGTTGGCTCTGTTGGATTTGGTAGAGGGGAGGAGGAAACAATGATCGTTTACCACGACCAAGCAAGTGGGAGATATCTTAAGTCTATTGTATACACAAGTGCTTGATCGTTTAGTAAAAGGTGCACGATCGTGTAGTAAATTGGGGTTGATCATTTAGATGATCGTTTAGTAAAATCACTTGGGCGTGCGATCACTTAGAAAAGACTATATGATTGTTTAGGTAATCAGCGCATATGCACGATCGTTTAGGACAACTTGAGCTATCATGTAGGCTCTCGTTTACTAGACGATGGGCAGTGTACTTAATCGTGAAGTGATTGTCTAATCTCTTTGTAAAATAAAAACTATTTTCATTTTATCCTTCAGTTACGAAAACTGAATGTAACCTCCCACTATCTCGTGCGATTATGGAGAAAAATCAACAATTATCTCATAATTGTTTAATTAAATAAATATAATCATATTATATTTATAACCTATAGTTTAATATCACATCATATGCAACATATAAACCATAGTCCTTTTCTCCTCCACTAGATATAAATCATATTTATAACCTTTTCCTCCAATTATTGTATCTCATACATCATGTCAACTATATCATATATAATTGACCCGTTTAATTATATCATATATAATCAATCTGCCTCTTGTCAATTTAAACACTTCAAACTGACCCAAAAACTTATTCTCAACTTGAATCCATTGAGCTACCAAGGGGACCTTATGGACCTATGGCTTGAAACTCCAACGATACGTGAATAGCTGACTAAACTTTTTAGCCACGAGATCCACCATCCGTTAACTGTCAGGTATTCCACTAAATACCAACAACTGCACTCTTCTCACCATAGATATATTTATGTGTCCATCGGATATAACCAATCAACAGTACGATAAGTCATAGTCCTACTATGACTAAGTCTTCTCTTCCAAAGAGAAGTTGTGGCCACTATGTTCAAGCCCCAGAATCAGTCCTTAAGGGAGCAATCTATCTACTTACCTCTGCTTCGGGGAATGAGTGAATTCCATCTTGTGTAGCTGAGCTCCCAACTCCCAAATCAGACAAATTCCCAAAATGGTAGGTTTGAGTCGGCAATCTGGCCATTCGCACCCATGCAAATCAAAGGACTGCCCTCAAAGGTAGAAGTTTCCAACTCACTCAGGATTAAGGTCATGTTACCTATGGTTATCCTAGTGAAGTGAAGTCTCTGTCATGAACGACATTATATAACGAGACTATAACATTTCGTGGTCCGATCTTATATAAACTCCTTTGTATAAGACGCCCCCGCTTGCATGTCTCCATATGAATGATCAGGATCAAACCATTTGTAGCAAGTCACAACATTTGTAACTATTCTACAAAGCAGGTCGCATCCATGGCATCACCAAGATAAGGTTTCCCTCCTTTATCCATATAATATAGACCATTTTGGTTATCACTTAAGGTACGATCTACCTGTATGTCTCCACATACATGCTTAAGTAACAACGACAACCAGAGATCTTAGTTTATTGGTTTGTGATAAAATAATTAAAACATCCAATGTTTCATAGACAATAGTGAAGAAAAATATCATATATTATCATATCACAAGTGTTTGTTCAATACAGTATTTACAAACTATAGGACCCAACGAGAGTTTAGGGCATCATCCCCAACATTAAGGTACCTGAAACGTATAAATCAAATTCTCGGGAATGGTATGCAATAAAGTTACAGAAATCACTATATGGATTGAAACAATCAGGACGGATGTGGTACAACTACCTGAGTGGATATTTATTGAAAGAAGGATATCAAAATAATCCAATATATCCGTGTGTATTTATAAAGAAATCGCAATCAAGATTTGCTATTATAACTGTATATGTTGATGACTTGAATATAATTGGAACTCTTGAAGATCTTTCAAAGGCAATAGAATATCTTAAGAAAGAATTTGAGATGAAAGATCTCGGGAAATTTTTTTTTTGTCTTGGTTTGCAAATTGAGCATTTAACAGTTGGAATATTTATTCATTAGTCAACTTATACAGGAAAATATTAGAAAAAATTTTATACGAACAAAGCACATCCATTAAATATTCCAATGGAAGTCCGTTCATTGGATATAAAGAAAGATATATTTCGACCTCGAGAAGATAATGAAGAACTTCTTAGTCCTGAAATATCATATCTTAATGCAATTGGTGCACTTATGTATCTTGCTAATAATATAAGACCAAATGTTGAATTTTCAGTAAATTTATCAATTAGATATAGTTCTTCTCCTACAAAAAGACATTAGAATAGAATTAAGCGTATACTCCGTTATCTCCGAGGAAAAATCGATATGGGTTTGTTTTTTATTCAAATGAATCAAATTTTGATCTAGTTGGTTATGCATATTATGGATATTTATCTGATCCACACAAAGTTAGATCTCAAACAGGTTATCCATTCACATGTGGAGGAACTTCTATTGAAGGAGATCGGATTCGAGATTTCCATGAGCAGTGGAAAAAAGATTATTCCAAATCACAATCATGAATGAACATCACATATTACAGTCATACAGAAACAAGCGGTTATACAATTCATACAGAAATTACAGCATGAATAACTACAAATGCACAAAGGGAAAACTCTACGAACATTTGAAGATGCGTCTCCACGCTCCTTTGCGCACGACCGCTTGAACAACAGAAACCTCAAATGCTCGATCTACACGACTGCAACACAGCATGAACACTTCGTTTGCTTGTCCTCAACGATCGCCTCGGCCACGAACTCCTCAGCAACACGAACGGCTTCCATAGAACCTTGACGGTGTTGAGTTGAGTATGACACCACCAAGAAGGCTACCTTAGTATTCTCGATGTGAGAATCCAAAGGGTAGGCTCTGTTCGGACTTGGAATGAAGCAGACGAAGGAGGAAACACCAATCGTGTACACGACTGGGCAAGTGGGAGATGGCGGAGGTCTATCGTATAGGTCAATGCCCAATCGTTTAACTAGCAAAAGCTATGCGATCGTTTAGCTCATCGTTTAACTTAGTCTGTCCCCTACAGACACTACACGATCGTTTACTTTGGGCAAGCGATCATCTAGCAAAAGCTATGCGATGGTTTGATAAATATTGTACGATCGTTTAGCTCACCATTGCACGATCGTTTAGCTCGCTCAAGCTGCCGTTTAGTAAATCTGTATTTACTTAACAACTCATGAGATCCTTTTTGCCGAGAGAAAATCTCAAAAAACTTTTTATGAAAAACTTTTCAACAGTTTGTAAAACTTACTAAAATTAGGAAAACCATTTTCCTTTTATCTCATGTTACCATGAATCCAATAACCACCCACTCAATTGGTTATTAAAGAAAAAGAATTAAATATCCAATAGTTAATATTATTATAAATATAAATGAGAACTAACTTATCATACAATATTTATAACCTATAGTTTTAATATTTCATCTCATGAAACATATAAACCATAGTTCTTTTTCATTCCATGGTACTTAATGTAAATTTCATTTACATCAATCCTCCACTAGATGTATCTCATACATTATACCGATTATATCATATATAATCAAAATACCTCTTGTCAATTTGAACATTTCAAATCAACACCAAGAACTGATCCTCAACTGAATCTATTGAGCTACTAAGGGGACCTTATGGACTTGTAGCTCGAAGCTCCAATGGTACGTGAATAACTGACTAAACTCTTTAGTCACATGATCCTCCATCCGTTAACTGGTAGACACTCCACTAAAGATTGACAGCTGAACTCTCCTTACCACAAATATATTATGTGTCCATCTTAACCAATCAGCAGTGCGACAACCCTTTACAGATCGTTCGTAAGTACAGTTGGGCCAATAACTGTTATGCCCCTGTAGTTACATCTGTCTCCTTAAGTACCATTGATCCCTCTAATGAATATAAGTCATAGTCCTACTATGATTGAGTCTTCTCTTCCAAAGAGAAGTTGTGGCCAATGTTCAAGCCCCGGATTAACCCTTAAGGGAGCAATCTCTCTACTTATCCCTACTTCAGAAAAGGAGTGAATTTCATCTTGTGGATTGAGTTCCTAGCTCCCAGATCAGACAAGTCCCCAAAAAGGTAGGCATGTTGAGTTGGCAATCTAGCTATTCTCACCCATAGTAATCAAAGAACCGCCCTCAAAAGTAGGAGTTCCCAAAATACTCAGGGTTGAGGTCGTGTCGCCTATGATCGTTTAGGTGAGATGCAAGTCTCTAGTATCAACAACGTTATATACAGAGTCTAGTCATCTCGTAGTCTAGGTCTTATACAAACTCTTTGTATAGGACACCCCCGCTAGCACATCTCCACATGAATGGTCAGGATCTACCATCTTTAGTAGTTTATAATACTTGCAAACCTCTACAAAGCGGGTCGTATCCGTAGTGTCATAAGGATCAGATATCCCACCTTAATCCTTAAACTACAGACCTATTTAGGTTATCACTTAAGGATGATCCACTTGTATATCACATATACATGCTTAACACATAAGATAACCAATGAGCTTTGTTTATTGGATATGAATAAATGCCAGAATTAAATAACACTTATTTTATTCATTAAACAATGTGTATCTTTACAAAACAACGAGACTCTAGGAGAATTAGGACACCAATCCCAACAACTATATCATGGCGATCGGTGAAACAGACTATAACGGTCACTTCCTCAAATCATGCTAAAATTCTTGCAATTCATGATGCTAGTCGAGAATGTGTATGATTAATGTCAATGACTCAACACATTCATGAAATATGTGGCTTGTCTTCTAATAAAAATCTTCCAACAATATTATACGAAGACAACATAGTTTACATAGCCCAAATCAAAGGAGGATATATTAAAGGAGATAAAACAAAACATATTTCACTGAAGCTTTTCTACACTCATGATCTTGAAGAAAATGGCGACATCACTATACAACAAATTTGTTCGAAGGATAATCTGGCTGACTTATTTACAAAGACA
Source organism: Benincasa hispida (assembly GCF_027475165.1). NCBI lineage: Eukaryota > Viridiplantae > Streptophyta > Magnoliopsida > Cucurbitales > Cucurbitaceae > Benincasa > Benincasa hispida. Next base: position 34,276,358 of record NC_143488.1, on the reverse strand, counting down.
TTATCAACCGCAACTTTTGAAAAATTAGTGCAAAACATTGGAATGTGGCGACTTAGAGATCTTCAGTGAAGTTTTCATGAAGGGAATAAATATATTGTATTCTTTTAGGAGTATATATTATATGAAATATATACTCCTTTTCCTTCACTAGGGTTTTTTTCCATTAGGTTTTTCCTAGTAAGGTTTTAACAAGACATATTTCATATATATATATATATATAGCATCTAAGGGGGAGTATTATGAATATTGTAATAATAAATAGATATCCACTGCTTAGTATTTCAAAAACCATGTGTTACCCTTCATGTTGTTCATGTGCCTTATAATTATTCATACTTGGTGTCCATGTAAGTCCACATTCTACATGTCACTTTGCCTATAAATAGTGATATTTGGTGAATCTTAAAATCACACACACATTGGGTAAATTTTATACAAATTGGAGAAACTGGAGAAATTTGAGAATTTTCTCATTTCTTATTTTGTTATTTTATTTTATTTATACATTATGTTTTATTTATTTATTTTATTATTATATTATATTTATTTTAATATTATATATTATTACCATTCGTGTTCCCATTGTGCTCTTCAAATTCACAACGAAATTTACAATCACAAAACGACCAATGTGTATTATTTATTTATTTATTATTATTTTTAGAATGACCAATATATACGTTTTTCTATATTTAGATTAAAATATCTATAGATATGTCGATTGTTGGGTTTTATGTCATAAAACTCGTGGTTTGTAAACAATAAACTTATTCTGTAAATCGATAAAATTGTTATTGAATATATGAATTGCTTATTTCATTTTAGAAATAAATCTAATAAACTAAAAGATCTATGACTATTACATGAGTACTTAAACTTTATAGGGAGACATAAGTGTTGACATAGGATGCAAGACGGAATTCACTCTACCTATTTTTAGGGGTAGTAGAGAAGTTGTTCTCTTAAAGTGTTGATTCCAAGTCTTGAACAAGGGGTCTCACCCTCTCATTAGACCGAGAGAGATTCGATTTGATGATCGGATCACAGACTAATTGTTCATTAGGGGATTAGTGGGACTTAAGAAACAAGAGTAATCTCGGAGACAAAACAAACTTTTTGACCCAATCGTTATTGAAGGGTTAACTTCTAATTATGGTTGTATCGAGGGACATAATATATCTACAATGAGGGGAGTGCAATTATTGGGCTTTAATGGAGTGACCCGGTAGTTAAAGAATGAGGGTTAATTTGGTGTAAAGAGTTTAGCTAATTAATCTCGAAACATTGAAGCCCATGATCTGTAGGTCCATTAGTTGATTTGAAATGTTCAAATTCGAATTAAATGAATTAATAATTATATGTGATATAATTTACACGTTTAATTTTGGAATTATACGTAATTGGATAATTGATTAATATATAAATATGATTTAAATATTAATTTCATGAATAGAGATTCATGGTGATGGATTTGGTGACAAATTAATTTAATATTTGATATTAAATTAATAGAATTATTTAAATTATTTATTTGTTTATTAATTATTAATTTTATTAGAAAAATTAGTTATTGAATTAATTTTTGTAAAATTAATAAAATTTCAATTTTAATTAAAAAATTAAAGTTGAAAATTGATTTTGATTTTGAAATTGAAATTCAAAATTCAAAATGGAAAAAATTGAAAATTTGGAAAAACCCCACTCAACTTTAAAGCACCTTAATCACCATAATCTACTAATTCCACCAAGTGGGTGGTGTCTTCATGGGATGAAGACTTCAAAACATTGGGTTTGCAGTTGATGGTTTAAAATACAAAAAGGGATTCAGCTGAAAAGGATATGCAGTGAATTGCCGAGTTTTTTTAAAATTGAAGAAATTGTTCTTCAACAAGCTGAAAAACCCAGAAAATCTCTCCTCCAATTTCCCTAAGTTCAAGCATGTTTTGAGGTCCACAACTCAATCTAAGGCTAGAGAATAGTAGCGAAGCTCTAGTAGTGGTCCACGACTTCAATTGGAGCTGATTGCAGCTCAAATTCGTGTTTGAAGAGGATATTCAAAGGTATGTAATGAAATCCTCTTGATACCCCATGAACATGCTTATTTTGATGTCAAAATTGAAGAATTAGAATGCTTAATGATTCTGTTTTATTTCCTTGCATGTTTCTTTAAACCTACAATATTCGTAAATCAAATTATTCGATAACGATGTTAATGATCAATTGATAACTCTGATATCTTTTTATAAATGCTCATAAGAAAAAAAAAATACATCTCTTTATTCAACATGAATAGAAATTCTAATAACAATATTCATAACTTAATTTGAGAGTAAAAATAACTTAATTATCCATATAAATAATTTCTATAAATTCTTTTACTCACATAAATATTTGTCAGTATCAAAATTGAAAACTTGGTATTGGTATGGCCATCGTTATTTTATTCTTGGCTCTATAATAAGTATAATTTGAAATTCTTCGATTGTCCTTTGATGTTGTCGAATTATCAACATGTATCATGTAGACAACATTGTTTGTGACGTTTCTAATAATTTATTGGGAAAATGCCCAAAAAGATTTATGCATCTTATCCAAGTACGCCATATGCAAGGCAAATGATTCTTATACTACTAAAATTTTATTAATTAAGTCCAATTTTAGTATGTAATAATTTAGTTTTTGTACTTTACAATTTGTCATTATTTAAAACGTAACAATATAAAAGTAAAAGTTTTATTTGAACTTGAAAGTTTAAAACACCATTTTGATATAAACTTATTCAATTTTAGTTTATATAGTTTTAAATGTCTAATTTTAGTTTATATACTTTTAATAAATCTTAATCTAGTTCTTACTATTAGTTTATTATTTATTAAAAAAAACGTTTTATTATATTCCCATTTTTACTATAAAATATATTCTCATATTTTATATATTTGTTAAAAAACAATATTATTACTATTTAATTAATTTTGTTCACATGATTTATTTAATGAATTTTGGGGGGGAAAAGTTACTAAAATTGGATAGTCTAGAATTCAAAGACTATAATTCAACAAACTCGAAAATAGAGGATGAAAACAATGTATTAATGAACTAAAAAACAAAAAACAGAAAAGGAATAATCTAAGTTAACTTTTTAGAAGATATAAGATATAAGGAATTAGGAAGGCCGGCGGAACCCAATGGCAATATTGTAATATAAGTTGAAAAGTAAGGTTAAATATAAAGTTGGGTTCCAAGTCAAAACAGGAAAATCAGACAGTCAGTTTTGTTCAAAGTTTAGTTCGTATCGGACTCGGAGTTCGTCTTCTCCTTTTCATACTGAGAAACCAATTTCTGTATATTACATACCCAACTCTCTCATCATCGTCTCGCCAGTGCTTCTTCTTCTTCGATTTGATTTGGACGTTGTTCTTCCATTCTTCTCGCCGATCGTCGTTTGATGGGTTCTATCTCGCACGCGATCGGTCCCAAACTCGGTTTCCATCACCAGGTATCCCGCTCTTCCAATGGACTCTTCAGTTTCAATGGTGATAATTTTTTGAGTCTCAGTTCGAGGAAGCATTTTGGAAGAATCTTGGCCTCTGTTGATGTTAAGGATGGACGTAAGAACACCGCGATTGATTTTACTGATCCTGATTGGAAATTGAAGTACCAGGCGGATTTTGAAAAACGCTTTAATCTCCCCCACATTACTGACGTTTTTGGAGATGCTGTTCCTATTCCTTCTACTTTTTGCCTGAAGATGAGGTTGCTTTTCCGTCTCTTTGTTTTTGCTTGTGTTCTGCCTTTTCCCCCCCTTTAGTTTCTGGTTACTTGATTGATTGTGGATTTGTTGTTTGGGTATGAATGTCGATATTTACTATGTGTATGTATGGATTGGGAATTTGGAATTGCAGGACGCCGGTTTCGGACGTTTTTGCTGGAGGCTATCCGTCGGATGAAGAGTGGCATGGATACATAAATAAAAATGACCGCGTACTTCTCAAGGTATATTCGCAGTCACTGTTATGGTGAAAACCTTTTGGAAGTTGATTTGGTTGGTCATTCATCATTTACTATAAACAGCGTATTGAAGGTTTTTCTTTAATTCGTTAATCACTCCCCTTTTCTTTTAACTTTAGTTTCAGCCCAATTCTTCCTGATTATTCATTATGTTATGGATAATGACGATGCTTAAGCTGTTGGATGATCATTTAAGATTTTCTAAACACACTCCATGACATGTAGACTCGAATATTGGTTTGCCATATGAGATACTTGACTTTGTTCTTTAGGCCTGTTTTTACTTTCTAATTTGGGTAACATGAAAATTTATCGCCAAAAGTACAATGAGATGCAGTTGTGTAATTCTTTTTGAGAAATTTAGTTAATTTACTCTGAATTTTGGTTTTGTTGTCCACTGCCCAGGTCATAAATTACTCATCACCTAGGTCTGCCGGTGCTGAGTGCATTGATCCCGATTGTACTTGGGTAGAACAATGGTAAAATATCTTCAATTTATAGCTGTTAGCAATTGTTGGGCATGCCTGCATTGGTAGAATTGAGCTGAAAGTTTTAATACTGACTTTTTCCAGAAAAGTTGAAGTTATTGTTTATTTTCTAGAACCTTATAGGATAATAAATGCTTGAAGTTCAATTATGATAGAAAACATAGGGTGGACTGAAATCGTGACTAAGAAGGGGCATGACTTGGTAGTAGGGACATTTAATTTAATAAAAAAGGAAAGAAAGCAGGAAAAGAAAAGAAAAGAGTGCTTAGATACTATGGGTTGTTTAGCCTGTCAAGGGGATCATAGGGCTACAAATTTGGAAAGAATTTGTTGCATATGTTCTTTCTTCAAATTAATTCATGCATTTAGATCCTTAGTTATGTGATGTCCATACATAATTAACAATTCTTACTTTTAGGGTTCATCGTGCTGGGCCTCGAGAGAAAATATACTTCAAACCAGAAGAAGTGAAAGCAGCAATTGTGACTTGTGGAGGTCTCTGTCCTGGTCTTAATGATGTTATCAGACAGGTTAAGCTTTCTTTTTTTCCTTATAGTTTTTCCTTTTTACTGGTTTGAATGATGTTATCAGACAAATTTTCGTTTATATCACTGTTTTACTTTTATCTTTAATTGCATAGTTTTCTGTTTTTGGTGAAATAATGAAATTAAGTAGATTTCATTATATTTTATATGTTTCGCTTGTCTTGGGAGAGGTTTTCAACATCTCTTCTTAGTTCTCAAACAAAAAGCATTCTTGTACAGATTGTAATCACACTTGAAATTTATGGTGTAAAGAAGATAGTTGGGATTCCCTTTGGATATCGTGGATTCTCTGACAAAGAACTGACCGAAATGCCGGTAAGTGGCTTTTCTGCATGCATATAATTATATTTTCTATGGAACCATGTCTTATAACAGTATTGCTTCTCACATGGCAATATGGTTGAAATCATTGCCTAAGCTTTAGTTGCTTAATTGACTTTGTTGCGGTGTTCATTCCTAGCTTTCCAGAAAGGTGGTTCAGAACATTCATCTTTCTGGTGGAAGTTTGTTAGGAGTTTCACGGGGAGGTCCTGGCATTGACGAAATTGTTGACAGCTTGCAGGTCTCAAAACAGACTCTCTTAGTTTGATAATGTAGACTTTTTATAGGGAGTAGACCATTTGAAAATCAGTGAGGTATATACTGAGTCTATTGACTATGATGCAGGAAAGGGGGATTGATATGCTTTTTGTTTTGGGTGGAAATGGCACACATGCTGGGGCTAATGCAATACACAATGAGGTATGCCTTAGACTGTCTCTAACTAGACAATTTTGAGTTTACCACACAAATTTATAGTATATTGGAATGATATACCACTATGCTTTTGGTTCAATCCATGGTGGCCACTTACCTAGGAATCCAAATGTTGTAGGGTTAGGCGGGTTGTCCTGTGAGATTAGTTGAGGTGCACGTAATTTGGACCGGACACTCAGGATATAAAATATATATATATATATATATATACCACTATGCTTTTTCCACACTTTAAGTTCACCTCACAAGCGTGTGGTATATTGGAACCTATCACTCTTTGAGAACATGAGTCCAATAGGCAATGTTTAGACATTACAAAAACAATTCTAAACATGCTTGAATTTAATTAGAATCACCCTCAATCTTTCTTCAGCCTTCAGTCCACTTTTATAAAGTCTGGTTTTGCAATTAGCAAGAGTTTGAGGCCTTCTATCATTATTACTCGGTCTTTGATTATCATTAAAAATCTCTCCTTGTGCTTCTTATTAGAAAAACAAAGAAAAACACCATTTCCGACTATTGAATATTCTATGTTTTATTGTATAGTGTCGGAAAAGACGGTTAAAGGTGGCTGTGGTTGGTGTTCCAAAAACTATAGACAATGACATCTTATTGATGGATAAAACTTTTGGTTTTGATACTGCTGTTGAAGAAGCACAAAGAGCAATAAACTCTGCCTACATTGAGGTAACGTCCATTGCTTTCAATTGTTGTATCATTACTGCTGCTTTCATGTGCATGTTGGTTGGTCCTTGAATTCTTTCTCCTTAGTAGTATTGTGCTACTTTCCTTCCTCGTTCTGGAAATTGTCATATGACAATCAATGATATTATGTAATTAAGTCAATAATTCAATAATTTGGTGTAGGCACACAGTGCTTATCATGGAGTTGGCATTGTAAAATTGATGGGTCGCAGCAGTGGATTTATAGCAATGCATGCAGCACTTGCTAGTGGGCAGATTGATGTATGCTTGGTTCCTGAGGTATGCATCGAAATATAAATGTAACATTTAGTTTCTATTTTCTTGATGCCATACTGATGATCACCATATGGTTCTTAGGTTCCTTTCCAACTACATGGTCCCCATGGTGTTCTACGCCATTTAAAATATCTGATAGATACAAAGGGGTCTGCTGTGGTCTGTGTGGCTGAGGGAGCTGGGCAGGTAAGTTGGTATTGTTTTTTTATCCTTCATAGATCAATACTTCATGAACTATGTAAACTTGTATGGATTTTATAATCTATTTTTGACTCTTTTTAGTATATATGAGAGTTAAATACTGATGCTCTTCTTGAATTGCAGAATTTGCTGCAAAAGACTAATGCCACCGATGCATCTGGGAACATTGTACTGGGTGATATTGGCGTATACATTCAACAAGAGGTTTGTAAATTTACTTCCATGTCGATTAATGGACGTGCTAACTGCTATTTGAGTGAATATTAGATGCTCTTCTTACGTTAGTATGGAATACTTGGGAGCAGTACAGCGTTAGGCTGCTTTAAATTTTATGTTTTAAAGCTGAACTATGTGGTTATTCAAAATGAGGGGGATTGTTGTGCCTTTGGAAACTTGATCTGGATTATTCTGCTGGTGTATTAAGATATTGTACCATTTTTTTGCCCCCTTGTTGCAGATGAAGAAATACTTCAAGGAGATTAGTGTTCCAGTTGATGTGAAGTATATTGATCCGACGTATATGATACGTGCATGTCGTGCAAATGCGTCTGATGGGATTTTGTGCACAGTACTGGGGCAGAATGCAGTGAGTCCTCTCTCTCCCTCCAGTGTACAACTTTAATAACTGCCATGTTTTCCCATAAATTGTTTTGGTTATGCCATTGAAACTTCCCCTTTATTTGAAAGAGATGGGAAAATAAGAGCTTCTTTGGTAGCAACTTAGATTTTGTTTTATGCTTTCAGATTCACTGAGTTTAGCGAATATGTGTTTGTTTGGCCGTTTGATTTCTGTTTTTAAAAATTGTTTCCGGATTGTGTGATCCAACGGTGCAAATTTTGAAAACTTTTTTATGTTTTTAGTGTATCTAGATTTTGAATTCAAAATCTAAAATGCAGAATTATATTAAAAATGATAAAAAAAAAAACAATAGTAAATATAGTATTTCATGTTATAAATTCAATTATTTTTGTTAAATTAAAATATGTAATATATAATACATTATATATCATATGATATTACAAAATAATATAATTATACAATTTTTTTTTTTACATAAAGCAAGTTCATAAATTAATTAGTAATAGCGTATAATCAACCTAGTATTTAGTAACTATAATTAGTTTTGTAGTTTATAAATATATTTTCAAACACATTTTGAAAAATTATTTAAATTGAAATTTAATTTCTGAATATGCTATTAAATAAATATTTGAAAACATAAAATACACCTCTATTTTCTTTAAATCTCTTGTTTTCATATTGTTGCCTACCCTAATTAATTACAAATAAGCGATGTACAGCATACAACTAAAAATCAACGAAAATAAGAGAGGTATTCAGAAGAAACATACAACCAAATCCATGAAAGAAAATGACATGCATTATTATCGGCTGTAGCGATTTTTTGTTATTCATTAATAGTTTGGTTGTATAGTATAGTTTCTCAAGTCTTCCCAGTCTTTTGGCGAGCTGGTTTTTGTCTGTTTTCTTTTATGGTTTATTTGGTTAGAAATAAACAAAAAACTTTCAAATGGATTTAGAAAGGTCGTGGAAGGTGTGGGATCCATCTTGATGGCAGCCTCGTTCACATTTTGAAACCTCAATTGTTATTAGATTACCACTTGTTTATGAGCTGGATTCTTGTAATTCATTTTCTTGTGTTTACCATTTTTGGTCCATTTGACTGTCTGGTGTACTCCCTTTGAATTTTCATTTTTCTCTCTCTCCATATCATCTATAGTCTATCTATATATCAGTTTCAGGAGTTTCTTCCACTAATTCTTCCCTGGACGGGTTTTATCGTATTGATTACAGGTCCATGGCGCATTTGCAGGATACAGCGGTATCACAGTAGGAATCTGCAACACACATTACGTATATCTTCCCATTCCCGAAGTGATTTCATATCCCAGATTATTGGACCCAAACAGCCGAATGTGGCATCGATGTCTAACTTCAACAGGTCAACCTGATTTTATCTAATCATATTCCGTTAATTTATGCAAGAGAAACGAGGGAGCGGGGAGCTAGCTTCAGTTTCTTTGTTTTTGTTAAGTTAGGCCAATGGCTTTAGTAGAATAAATAATGATGAGAGGAATTGTCAAGTGTATAGCATTAGTACTTGAGAAGATTCATTGATAATAAAGAGAACATAAGCGGAGAAAGAAACCAAGTTCTTGCACAGCTTTGTTGCATAATATTTATTCATTTGTATCTCAGAAACATTGGTAATTTCATTATTCTTGAAGAAATTCAAATCATGAAGAGGACTGATATATTTATTTAATACAAAAACATTCTCTGGTAAAGGGAATCTTTTCCCTCTCTGTAAAATTATGATTATTACAAAGAACTAGTTTATTTGGTGTTGTGGTGTTTGATGATTGTTTTTTGGTTACAATGATGAAATGTTCTGTAATGTCCACTGCTGAAAGATAAGTGGAATATAATTATGATGGCTCTGACTTGTGAGATATCGCTTTCCAAAACTTTTTACCCATCCCTTCTTTCTAGCACACAGGAAAAAACACAGGCAGTACAGACAAACAAAGTCATCTCTCTCTATCCAACACACAGAACAAAGCAAACCATACAGAGGGGATAGTCACAGAGAGATGGTTGATGGGTGAAGTTATCAATTTGGGCTCACATAAACAGACTTTACTTCTATACTCTTCAACATACTCCATACATGAGAGTATTGATATAGGTTGAAGGTATTAGAAAATTTTTGTTGGATGGAACTGATGGATAATTATATCTTAAATTTTGAAACATGCAAGTATACTTAATAATATCTGATTTGGAGCCCTAAAAGATGGACATTAGCTTAATATAAGGTCGACATGACACTTTTAATTCCCAATCGAAATATGCTTTCTTATTATCCTAAGAGTAATCTAATTTAAACTTAACTCAACTGATTTAGACTTAATCTCTCGACTAAGAAACTAGAGGTTCACATCTCCAACCCATATGTAAGAATGTTCAATGAATATTGAGTCGTAATTTTTATTCAAGTTTCATTGGACTTTTATTACAATAGTAATTTTGAAACACTCACGAAAGATCAAAGTAATAGTGCAACTTTTGATAGGATATGAGTCTTTGGAAACAAAGAGCAAGGTTCTTGGTTTTTCTTTTCTTTTAAATTTAACATTATATTTATTAACAAAGAATAATTAAATAAATTAGCATCAATAAATGATTATGCTGGACTATAGTTTGAAAATTTTTATGGTTAAATTATTGAAAAAGTTTATATTAGCTCATGTGAACAAATCTAAATGCATACAATTTTTTTTTTTAAAAAAAAAGAAAAAAAAAAAAAAAAAAAAAACATGGTGCATGAATCATATACGTTGTCGTTTTTTTCCTTTCAACCTCAGCCCTAATTTTTATGTTCTTTTGTTTAAGAATTTTTGGCTAATCCTAACCCCTAAAACTTATTTAAACAATGCATAAGTAACAAAAACTTTTCCATCCAACAAGTTTAACGACAAAATCCTTCACCTTTTGAAAGAAATTTCAAAGTTCAAGTGTGCGAAATCAACAAAATAGTTTAGGATCACTTTTTATTTAACGATTTTTTTATTCCCCAAATGTTTCTTTTTTCCATTTTTGTTCATCAATTTAGGAAAGAGATTTCAACTTTGACCTGTCGGTCAAGATGTATAATTTTATATCAATTGAGCTATACTTAAGTTAGTCTCCAAATATTTATGATTTTATTAGTATTTATAGCTCGTAGCTCATACATTTTTTTTTCTTTTGTTGAAGAAAATAATCATAACCAAACTACACGAGGCTCTTCACTAGTAGCAAAGTAGAACCACACAACAACCCAAAAGAATTTCTAGCAACTCCTTCAAAGAAGGAAGAAGAGAGATTTACAAAACTAACACCAAAATTACTATAGACCATTGTCGCACAAGCAAGGTGATGAGCTATCCCATTTGCCTCTTTCAAACACTAAACAAAAGACACAACTTGAGGAGCCTTAGATAAGGAGACAATCTCCTTAACCAAACAACTCAGTGTAGATAAGTCACAACCTAAGGAGGTGTTTGGCCCACGAGTTTGGAATTAGAGAGGTTTGACATTTAAAGCCAAATCCACGTTTGGGTCATTGGAATAAAATTCTCGAGATTAAGAAACCAAACCCATGAGTTTGGAATATGTTTTTTTTAATGAATGCCATAGGTTTGAGAAAAGTTTTCCTTCATATCCTACCTTTTATCAATAGTCGTTGATGGTCATTGGGAACAATCGTTAATCGACTTTCGTGATCAATTGTCTTGACCATCAGCAATCGATTGACCATCGTGATAGTTGATGATTGACCGTTTTCAAAGATGAGTGATTGTCTTGATCATCAACAATCGATTTTCATGATTATTAATGACCAATCATAGTGACGATCAGTGACCAAACTTCATGACTATTGGTGATCAATTGTCGTGACAGTTGGCGATTGACCGACCACAGTAGCTGTTGGCGATTGGCCACTATCAATGATCGATTGACCATTATGATTATTGGGGATTGACCGAATGTCGTGACCGTTGAAGACCAATTAGACATCTTGATGGTAGATAATTGATCGATAATCATGTTGCCGTCAGTTGACAGTTGTGATTGTCTTCGATCGATGCACAGTTGTCGGTGATAGTCGGTAATTGTTGGGGACATGCTGCCTATGACCATCGATCGTTGTCAACTTTTTTTTTCATTCATTTTCCTTTTTTCCTCCTTTTTCCCTTGGATTTCTCATTCTTTTCCTATCTTTGTTTTCACCATAATATAATAATAATAATAATAATAATAATAATAATAATAATAATAATAAATTTCCTTATTTTGCGATCTTCCTCGCTTGAACATAGTGTCAATTATGCTAGTTATGGATAGTCGGATGTCTTTGCCGCACATCGCTTGCTAGTCACTAGGTTTGTTTTTGTTTTTCCCATCTTTCTTCTTCTTTCTCTCTCCCCCTTTCCTACTCATTTTCACACATTAAAAAAAAAAATAAATAAATCTTTGATCTATGAGCTCAAAAGACTGAAGTGTTGTATCCCGTGTTGCTCATGGGACGTCAAATTCGCTTCATCGGCCATTGCACACCCACTTGTTAGTTTAAAGAAACACACAACAGAAGAAAAACGGACCATTAAGCATTCTAATTCTTCAATTTTGTCTACAATTTAAGCATATTCATAAACTATGAAGAGAGTTTCATTACATACCTTTGAATCTTCTTCAATCTCGAAATGGAATTGCAATCTTCTCCAATTCTTGTTGTGGACTATCATTAGAGCTTCCCTACTATTCTCTAGAGCCTTATATTGAGTCGTGGAACTTAACATTAAAAAAATATTAGGTCATCGTTATGAAATAGTCAGTCTTAAACAGTAAACAACGTTTATAAAGTAAGAGTGACTTTATTTCTTGGACCGATCTTATGCAAACTCATTGCACAAATGCCCCCACTCTTCATGACACCACATGAACGAATCAGGAACACTTCGTTTGTAGAGTACTTTATAACTCCTTGTAACAACTACAGAGTGGGTCACATCCGATAGTATTAACAAAATAAGATATCCTGTTAACAAAATAAGATATCCAACCTTATTTGTATACATAGATCGTTTTGGCTATTTACTCGAATCTGATTCACTCTTATGACTCCACATAAAGTTCAAGTACTCATGTGATAGTCAAGGATCTTTTAGTTTATTAGATTTATTTCTGAAATGAAATAAACAATTCATATATTCAATAACTTTATTGAATCCACACTTCAATAATAACTTTATTGATTTAAGAATAAGTTTATTGTTTTACAAAACCACAAGTTTTAGGACATAAAACCCAACACCACTAATGTTGGTCACCCACTGGTGATCAACAATAATTTTTTTTCTTTCCTCCTTCTTCCTCCCTCTTTTCCCTTCAATTCCCTGTTCCTTTCTCCTTATTCATTATCCCAATAACAATAATAATAATAATAATAATAACACTAACGAATGGATTAAGAATGCTATTAAATGCAAACTTCAAAGGTAAAATTCATTTCATGACTACAAGAAAAAAAAAAGAAGATAATTTAGAGATTTAAAGTAACATTATCTTTGTTATAAATGTGTTAGTATATTGAATTTCAAACTTTACTACTTTGTTATCAAAAGATAAAAACTTTTTATTTAAAAAGAGATAAATTAGAAATTTAAAGGCCAACTAAATTTATTATAAAACTTAATTTCAAAGCTTTATTACTTTATTACTAAAAACTTTTTTTTCTAAATAAAAATAACTAAATCATTGTCATGAAAATTGATAATAAATTAATTTAGAATTACAAAAGTCAAAACTAATATAACTTTCATTTTAAAATAGATGGATTAAAATTTTCAATCAAAATTATCATAAAAATTAATCCAAGATACACTAGAGGTTATACAACACAAAACAACCACTCAAAAACAAAAAAAAAAACCAGATTACCCAAATCCATGTCTGCACAAAAACGGATCCCTCAAATAAGTCCCCAGATATTTAATTCTCAAGGTTTTGATTCTAAACCAGCACCCAAGCACTTCATAATTGTAATTCACACCATTAAATTGAATGTTGAATGGCAAGTAAATAAAAGTTGGAGTATTGTTGAAAAAAATTAATGCTCTAAACCGAATGACGTTATACTATATTTGAATATGACTCAAAATAACCCTAGTAGCTCAAAACACCAACCAAGTGATGGGGAAAAAGAGCAATATAGAAAGAGATTATGAGACACTATATATGGTTCTCATCTTTCCTATTGAACCCTTAACCCTTAACCCTTAACCCTTAACCCTACCTTGTGCTTGTGGCCTCTTCTTCCAATGTATATAAGAAACACTCATTTCACCGTCATCGCCATTCCCTCTTCCATTTCATTTTCAACCACTGCTTCTCCCATTCTCCTCTTCCGCCATGGCCATGGACCTCTCTCCCTCCTCAGCCCTTTTCTCTTCTCTTCTCGCCGGAAACCCCCATCTCCGTCCCATCCGCCCCCTTCCTCTCAGAATCGCCATACCCACATCCTCCTCCACTCGCACCCTCCACTCCTGTATGTTCTCCACTCATTCCCCTACCTTCTCATTGTGCTGTTCTCTTCTTTTTACTTGAATTTCTCTGGGTTTCGTTTCCGTTTTTCTTTATGTTCTTGGTTGATCACTTTATGCTTTTCTTGCTTTGTTCTTTATCATTTCTTCTTGTATAACGATGAACTCATTGGTAATTTTCTTTGGGCAAAGAGGGGGAGGGGTGCATGCATTTGATTATGAAGATTTGTTGTTTTTATTTCTTTATTATTTCCTAGGGCATCGTCATTTTGCTGTTTCATTGCCAAGAGCAGCAGCCTCTGATGATTCAAATGGATCTAGTTCATTCTTTACTGAAGAGCGGGATAGTGTGACGGTCTTGGAAGATTCTCCTTCTGTTTCTTCAGTCGCTCTGGAAGATTCTCCTGCTGAGAAGCTCCCATCGGAAGTACCTAAAGAAGAACCAGTTGAGGATGTGCCGGTGGTAACCCTTGAGGATTCTTCTCCTGCTGGGAAGGTCGAAACTGTGGCATCCGAAGAACCTAAAGAAGAAGCAGTTGAGGGTGCGCAAGAACAGGGGTTTGAATTATTGAATGATTTTAAAGTAAGAATTTCTATTGAAGTTTTGTGAATTGTGATTTCTAATGATCTTTTTGCTAGTTAAATTTGTTAAATCCTAAAGTATAATGCATTGTCCTTTATTTTATTTTATTTTTAATTTCAACAAAAGAGTGATTTAGTAGATTTACTTCAAAGCTAACTTGATTTTGGCTTCTGTTGGTTATTTGTTTATTTATTTTGCTAGATTCTACTGTTCAATGCCTTCCTTGGTGTCTTTGACATTTTTTTTCTTTAAATCTTAATTGTTAGAGTAATTGGAGGCATCTTTTATTAAAACTTTTTTTGGGGGCATTTGCCTTTTCTTTTAAATAAAAATATTTGGGTTTTTTTTGGCGGTATTCAAATATAGGAAAATGAACCAAAATATTTTTAAATATAGCAAAATTTCACTATCAAGAATAGATTTGATATTTTGCTATTATTTGTAAATATTTTCAGTAGTCTTGTTATTTAAAATAATTTTCCTTTTTTCGTTCCCATGTGTTTTCCTTTTTCTTTTTTCATTTTTTTCCTCTTTCGTATTACATTTTCAAAGTTAGTTGCAGTGATGATATCATCGAAGTTGATAGTATATACCAATGCTATATGAAACGTCGACAATTATGTCGACCTGAGCGGTTAATCGAGCAACCTAACTTCTCAAATTGATTTTTAGTTGTTGTATTGCTGTCTTCAATTTTTTGAAAACTTGTTTTGGTGTCTTTCTGGTTTCCATCCATCGTGTCTTAAACATGCTGGTGTTTTTGATAGGTTTAAATGGCACTTGCCTCGAAGGAACAAGTTTTTCATAGAATCTCTTGTTTTCTATTGTCTTTGATCATAGGGAACTTTTTAAACTTTATTTTAGGATTAAAAACTGGCAATTTTGGTGTTGGTTACCTTTCAAGTATGGTGTTGAATATGAAATAATGAAAAGATAATTTCAAAAGGGATATCACATCCCCTACAAAAAATTTGAATTTACATAGCTTTGTCAATTTGGAAAAACCTCATTTTCATATAACAGAAGTTGTACTTGTTCATGTCTTCATTTTGAGATTGCAATAGCTTCATTTCATCCTATGAATGCTTTGATGATTACTTGTGCTTGCAGCTGGAGTCTGTTGATACATACAGTCTTATCCTATATGGTGCTGGTGCTTTCTTTGGCATTTGGTTGGTTTCCGCCGTTATTGGTGCTGTTGATTCTATCCCATTGGTAAAGTTTGCTTAGAACTGCAAAAGTAAAATTTAGGGGGTTCGGTTGGTTAAGAGTTTTTGAGATGAGTTAATAACAGTGGATTCTTGTAAATATAGGTACCAAAGTTGTTGGAAGTAGTGGGGCTTGGTTACAGTGTGTGGTTCACTGCTCGCTATTTGTTATTCAAGGTAATTGCTTGAAGTTGGTTTGATTTTTGAAGGACTACTATATTTTTCTCCAAATATGTGATAACTGAGAATTTATTTTGTTGACGTTTCAGGAAAGTAGAGATGAATTGGCTGCCAAGATTGATGAGGTAAAGGAGCAAGTTCTTGGTTCAGATTGATGACGACCAATATGGTCTGAAATATTTCTCCACCATACATAGGTAGGTAGTTAGATAAGATAGCTGGATGTGCTGATGAGCATATATTTATATAGTTGATGATTACATTCTCTCTCTAAACTATTACATTGATTGAATATTATTCATTTAATATAGGAATAATGAAAATCTTTTCATTCTACTACTATCATTAGCAATGAGAGTAGAATAGAAAGAGATAGGGGATGGGATTGATGGGTTTTTTCTTTCAGGAGATTGGGATTTCTTATAGAGAAATGTTTTCACAATATTGAGGTTGAGGTGGGCCAATAGTCTGGTTCAATCTGTATAGGAATGGGGGAACTAAGCTGGTTAAGTCATACTTCATAGAGCAAGAAATTATTTTGTTTTTGGTTCTTTGAAAACTATGAAAACCATCCCTGTTAAATTGGTTTGTTTTAATCAATAATGTTTATTTAGAACTTGTCACAATGAATTTGAAACTTATTATAAAAATATTATTATAAAAATATTGTTGTTTGTGGAGATCCTCATTTTTTGAAAAGACGAGGCTTTAACTTTTTATAGATCTTCGTCTTTTGAGCTGGGAATGATGCATTAGGATTAAAAAATGGCATTTGGTAGAGTGATGGAAGTTGCATCTTTAAATTAAATGGGTGCGAATTTTGCATAATTTGAAGTTTGAACTCTTGCTCACTTAGTTTAAAGATGTAGCTTCCACCCCTCTATCAAATGTCGTTTTTTAGCATCCTCGTCCAAGACGAAGATGCTTTAGTTTTCTTTTTATTTTATATTAAATATTTTGTTTTTCTTCATCTTTTGTACTAATTCTCGTTCATTAGGAATTTGATGGAGCTTAGAATGCGATCTAGCAATCATGGTACGATAGAGATAAAGTGAGATTTTAACCAACTTAAACCAAGATATTCTTGACCTTTGCTTTCTTTCTTCCTGGAACAACCGAGTTTGATAGGATTCGTCCTCTTCACCGCTCATTGCAAAAATCTCCCTAGAGTTCTAAGGTTCTATCAATCACTCACTTCCTATCCCATCCACCTTCATCTAAACTAAGCTAAAGTAAACCTATTGCAAGTGTTAGCCATATAATCAAAGAGTCTGTGAGGTACGTTCCTTAGGTTCCTTTACCTCTCTTTTCTATAAGATGAGAATTGGTAAAAAGTTGGACCTCGTCTTTTCTAAAGATGAGGATTTGCAAAATGACAATAGCTTCTTTAAACAAGTTTCAAACCTATGATGACTATACCAAGTTTAAAAAAATGTTAGTAATAAAACAATTTCTTTTGAACTTACCAAGTTAAGTTTTGGAAAAAAAAATGTTTTCGAAACTTAATTGTTTTTAGAATTTGACTAGGAATAAATGTTTCTTTTAAGGAAATTTGCACGGATGATCAAAAATTGGATCCAAATTGTCAAATGACTCAAATAATAAAAAAAAACTAAATGACTTGTTGTTCTGGTAAAATTACCAACATAAATTTGCGCATGTAGAAATATCCATCCCTTTGGATAACGATCCATGTGTGGATGAACATTCATCAAACAATTTGCGAACATCTATCGGAGAGACATACCACTGCAAAATAGGTCTGTTTTCTTCTTCTCCTCTCTCTCTCGATCTAGGTCTTGCCCCCAATGGAGGAGAGTTGTCAATTTTGACCAAATTTGAGGAATGGAGGCTGTGCTCGACTGTCAGTGAGTGAAAGGGTGAAAATTTGTTGGAGCAAAAGGAAATTATGGAAGAAAAGATAAGAGAAAATGAGAGGGTAAATTTGTAACTTCACTCATTCGCGGTGTTAGTGGAAGGTCATTTGACATTTTTTAAAAGAATGGGATAAAAAACGTGGTCATACATAAACATTTCTCATTCTTTTAAGAGGTAAAATTCATACTAATATTGGGTAAGAGAGGTAAAATTCATACTAATACTCAGGGGTGTTCACGTGTTGGGTTGGGTTGAAATAATTTTTAGACCCAACCTAATTATTTAGGTTGTAAAATTTTTAACCTAAATAATCTTATTAAAAAATGAAACTAATCCAATCATAAAATATTTGGATTGGTTTGGTTTGGGTTAATCAGGTCAAAAGAAGCCAAAAAAAAAAAAAAAAAAAATCTAATTTAATTATTTTCATATAAAAAAAAATTAATTTAATTATTTTCATATATTGAATTAAGATTAGCAACTCAATTTTAATTTATATAGTGAAAAATTTCTTTCTAAAATGTAAAGAAACTACTTTTAGAGATATTAAAAAATAAAGTATTCAAAAAATATTATATAGGTATAAATAATTGTGTTATAAGTAATAAAAATTGAATCATCCTAAATCATTATTTAGAATTATATTTTAAAATTGTCACGAATAATTTTACAGTCATTTATATACAAGAATGGTCTAAGAAACCCATACGATGCGAAGCTAATCTCTTAGTAAAATTTCTCTAGAAACAAAATAAAGAATTTTAATTATCGAAAAAGAATTTTTCTTTTAAAAAAATAACAATAAACAAATGCAACAAAGAAAGAAAAAGGTTGTCCGCTTCCATTTCAGGGTTTTCACTCAATTTACCAAAAAAGTAAAACGCAAAGTAACCTGATTGAAATTGTGTTGAGTTAATTCTGAACTTTATCAATTAGCACTTTTCTTTGGATTTAGTTTGGAAAATGTCGTGTGAATTATAATTGTTTCAAATTAAATTTCTAAATTATGGTAAGTCTAAATCAATTTAGATTCTTTATTAAGATTACCTTTGAAAATCGTTTATGCATTTATGCTATGTTTATGTACTGTTGATGCCAAATTTTGACCAAAGAAAACGCACATCGCCTTCAGTGACTAACAATAAATTTGTAATTTGGGAAAGAGAGGATCTGTAAAACAAAGAAAAAGGATTCCGATGTCTAAATCGGTAAGAGAATTAAATAGTAGAGAAGAAGTTAGAAGCTCTTAGATAACTCATATGAACTATAATGATGTATTTATTGTATTTTGATCTAGGGTTTATCTTAGTCCAACTAGGATTAAGATATGAGTTTCCAAATCCCATATGAACAAGGTTATCTCTCAAGCCAAATGGAATAGAGCACGAATTTAGCATGCTCTGTTCATCAAACTCCGAGCCTCGGCCTCGACCTTATTCTTGGCTAAGGAGGTTGGTTTGGGATTTTGACCCAAACCATCCTTCTTTTCAAGGCCTAATAGTATACTCCACTCATCAAACAGAGAGGGTCGGCCTTGACCTCATCCTTGGCCATGGTCGAGCTCGACCGGACTTTTTTTGGCTCGAGCCTAATTAATCCTTTTTCTCAAACCCATTCCACTCTTTTGGCCCAATTGCTTCATTTTCTTTATTTTGCTTCTTTTACCCTTGATTCTAGAATCCATCTTAACATGCATCCATAATCAAAATTGATCCAATCGTAATGGTTCCATTCATATGTCAATCGTAATAGACCTCAATTGTAAAAGATATTAGATTTATTTGAGCAAGTTTATATAGGTAGTTAATCATAATTTGATTTTTATTGAGCATTAACACCAATACTGGAATAGATGTTGTTCTGATTACATAATGCCCTTGAGATATAATAACAATAATAAAAAAAATTACCAAACTTGCTATTCATTGCTCAAATATCATTCATCCGTTATCTGTTTAATAATTAGTAAGTTTAGTATTTTCGTTTCTAATTATCTATTCAATCGTTCGTTTCATTCCCTTCATTGTTATCTTGTTTTGTGTGTTAGCTATGGTGCTAATATCACTTTACTTAGACTTCATCTCGTATATACGATATAGGTATCAATATCAATAATCAGTATTAATATTGATATTGATTTCATCTAAGAAGCATGGACACAAATATAGATACATGATACGGATACGATACGATACGGCGATACGTTAATTTTTAAAAAACTAAGATACGGATACATTGAAGATACGTATTATATATATATATATATACTATAATACATATTTTAAGTTAGATTAGAATAGATTCAAGAAGAGAGTGAAAACTTGAAAAAAAATCTAGTAACGTCGAGTGATTGTTGAGTGACTAGAGTAGACGGAAGGAAAGAAATAGAAGATGAAGATTGAATAATGAAGTTGAGGATGAATGAGGTATGAATCATGATTTAAATAGTGAGAGAGAAAGGAAGAATGAAGACTTAATTACGTTTTTTTTTATAAATTTTTTATGTTTTATCATTTTTAATTTATTTTGTTTTGGATTGCTCAATTTAAGTGAACTTTTATGTTTGGGAGTAATTTTAAAATGGTTGAAATCACTTTTTTCATTTTCAAAATCACCATGAAACATTTGATGATATGAAAACTGCATTTAAAAGTGTAAAATTGACAATTAAATTAATTTTGAGTAATTAAAATTTGTTTTCGAGTGATTTTAAAAATGAAAAAAAGTGACTTTTGATGATTTTAAAATCACTCCTAAACATGCACTGAAAGTCTAAAATAAAATGGGTTGTAGGTTGGGTTTTTTAAATAGTTAGGCTTAAATTTCAAACAAAAAATTGATCAACGTATTTCCTTCACGTATCTGGAAGCAGATACGCGTATCTGAAAATTATAAATAAAAATAAAAAAATCAGCTACTTCAAATCACATATCTGTCACGTATCTAGACGTATCCGTATCGTATCCGTATCTAATACCGATTCTCTGCACAATTAGTAGTATCTGTGCTTCCTAGGATATCATCAACATTGATCATTATCGACACGATCTAGAGTATCTATGGTCAAAGGATCCTCCCACGTAAGATGGTGAGACTCGTAGTCCAAATGACCAAAATACCCCTCCTCGGTGAATCCTTGTGATGCTGGGATCCACTGCTGAAGGGATCGAATCCCAAGCGAAGGCATGCGATTGCCTTGCAATTTTGTTTTTGATTTTACATAAACAAAATATAGTATAAAAATAATAACATAATGAATAAACAATCAAGATTAGCATGCATTTTAGAGTAGAAAAAAGGGAAGAGCTAAACCGTACCTTTGTAGATTCCCAAATTCTTCATGATTCCCTCCGCGTCTTATACGGAACGTCTCTTCAATGATCAAGGGACATCACCGGAAGTGAAACCTTATTATTCTCTAGGATCCCAAGATTGTGTGGTCTCCAAGACTTGAAAGAGGAAGAAGAAGTAGTAGGGAAAAGAAGAGAGATTTTGAGAAAAGTAGTAGGAGACTAGGATTCAGAATCCCCAATTCAACTGTGTCACAAACATGGGCCATGAAGACCTATTTATAGAGAGGATGAGTGACCCCTTCTCCTAGTCTTTCTTATTTCTACTCTAGTTCTAATTTAATTAATTAGTCCAATAATTAAATAACCACATATATTAAATTCAATTTAATATATGTAATTAATTAATTAATATACAAACATCACGTGTTTATTTATCTCCGCTTCTAAAAAATTAATTAATTAACCATTAATTAATCCATTAAATGACTATATTAAATCATATTTAATATAGAATTAATCAACATATAATTATCACATATTTATGTGTATGCATCTCTTTAATATTTGAATCTTATTCGAATATTTTTCTCTCTTAATTATGGATCGAATCTATAATTAAACATATTATATTAATCTCATTAATATGCAATTGATTTGAACAATTCAAACAATTCCTCTTATATATCCTTTAGTGGGCTAACAGGGACCTTATCGACCTATAGATTAGAAGCTCTAATGATATAAGATTAATTAATTAAACTCTTTAATTAAATTAATCAATTTTCATTAACTACCGATCACTCCAGTAAAAACTGATAACTGCACTCTTCACATTATAGATTTATTTACGTGTCCACGGATATAACCAGTCAACGATGAGTTGACCCTTCACAAATTGCTTATAACTATAGTTGGGTCAAAATATCGTTTTTACCCCTGTAGTTATATCTAACTCCTTAAATACTACTGATCCATCTAATGAACAAATAGCTTATAGTCCAACTAGAAACTAATACTTCTCGGGTCAGTGAGAGGTTGAGGCCTCAATGTTCAAGAATCGGAATCAACTATTACGGGAGCAATTTATCTACTTTCCCTGAGGTCGGGAAAGGAGGGAATTCTATCTTGTATAGTTATGTTTCCAGCTCCCTACTCGGACAAGTTTCCAAAATGGTAGGCTTGTTGAGTTGGCTAACAAGGCCACTCTGACCCATACAAATCAAATGATTGCCCTCATAGACAAGAGTTCACAACTCACTCAGGATTAAGGTCAAGTCACTTATGGTCATCTAAGTGAAATGTAAGTCTCTTCTAGCAATGGTGTTATATATAGAGACTATTTATTTCGTGGTACGGTCTTATACAAACTCTTTGTATTGAATACCCCCGCTCGCATGTCTCTACATGAACGATCAGGATTAGATCATTTGTAGCACTTTACAACAATTGTAGCATCTACAAAGCAGACTGTATTCATAGTGTCACAAAGATAAGTTACCCAGCCTTATCCATCTACTACAAACCGTTTAGGTTATCATTTAAACTTGACACATGTATGTCTCCACATACACGTTTAAGTTTCAACAAAAATCTTAGATCTTAGTTTATTGGATTGATTTAATGCAGTTTAAACATTAATAAAATACCTCTTTTTTTATTGTCTTGGAAACTTGTTTAGTGGAAAATGATGATTCATCCTGGATTATTGACTCTGAAGCCACTAGCCATGTTTGTTCTTCATTTCAGGGAATTAGTTCCTAGCGGCAACTTGATGCTGGTGCGATGACGATGCGAATTGGAACCGGGCACGTCGTCTCAACTGTGACAATGGAAGGTCTCCGGTTATCTTTATAGAACAAATTTCTCTTTCTGAATGATGTATATGTTGTTCCTGATTTAAAAAGGAACTTAGTTTTTGTAAAGTGTCTTTTAGAACATAATTATCAATTGAAATTTTCTTTTAATAAAGTGTTTATTACAAACAATGGTGTTGATATATGTTCTGCTAAACTGGAAAATAGTTTGTCTGTGCTAAGGCCGTCAGCAACAAATGCCCTCCATAACATAGAGATATTTAAAACTGCTGTAACTCAAAATAAACGACTTAGAATTTCTCCTAAGAAAAATGCCCAACTTTGGCATCTAAGACTAGGACACATCAATCTCAATAGAATTGAGAGGTTGGTGAAGAATGGACTTGTAAGCGAGTTAGAAGAAAATTCTTTACCTGTGTGTGAGTTATGCCTTAAAGGCAAGATAACTAAAAGGCCTTTTATTGGAAAAGGTCATAGGGCCAAAGAATCTCTAGAGCTAGTGCATTCAAATCTTTATGGTCTGATGAATGTAAGAGTTGGGGAGGTTATGAATATTTCATCACTTTTACTGATGATTATTCAAGATATGGGTACATTTATTTAATGCAACATAAGTCTGAATCTTTTGAAAAGTTCAAAGAGTTCAAGGCTAAAGTTGAAAATCCATTAAATAGAACGATTAAAGCATTTCGATCTGATCGAGGTGGAGAGTTTATGGATTTGACATTCCGGAACTATATGATAGAACATGGAATAGTATCCCAACTTTCAGCATCTGGTACACCTCAGCAAAATGGTGTATCAGAAAGGAGAAATCAGACCCTCTTGGACATGGTTCGGTCTATGATGAGTTACGCTTCCTTACCTAACTCGTTTTGGGGTTATGCAGTGGAGACTGCAACATAATCCTGAACTGTGTTCCTTCCAAGAGTGTTGCCAGGAAACTTTTGGAGGAATGGTCGTAAAGCTAATTTACGTCATTTCAGAATCTGGGATTGCCCAACACATGTGCTTGAAGGTAATGTTAAGAAACTGGAACCACGTTCAAGGTTGTGCCTCTTTGTAGGCTACCCCAAGGGAACGAGAGGTGGTTATTCCTTTGATCCTAAATAAAACAAAGTATTTGTATAGACAAATGCTACTTTTTTTGAGGAAGACCACATAAGGGAGCACAGGCCCAGAAGTAAAATCGTGTTGAATGAGATTTCCAAAGAAACTACTGAATCTTCAACAAGAGTTGAAGGGCCTAGTACCTTAACAAGAGTTATTCAATTAGGTTCATCTCGTAGGTCAAATCCACCTTAAGTGTTGAGGGAACCTTGACGTAGTGGGAGGGTTGAAAACCCACCTATTCACTATATAGGTTTAACTGAAATCCTAGCTATGGTAACTAATGGCAAAGTTGGGGATACATTGTCTTACAAGAAGTGTGAAACTCGGAATCTGTTTCCCTTTCATAGCTGGCAATAAACGGAATTAACTAATAATGAGTTAAATCCTAAGACAAAGAGTAGGAAAATTTCTAAGTGATAAAAAGAAGTTGTTAAATACTTTGGAAATAAGCCATAACTAGTGAAGATTGGGTTAAGTATAACCATGCGGTGGAAGCTAAGGTGAAAGTAACTAAGTGTTGGACTATGCGTTGATGTAGTGCCATGCGTTGGCCATAAAGTTTTGAGAGGTTACTTGGGCATGGAGAGAGATTGAAGTAGGGCCAAGAATAACGCATGCGGCGGCCACTGCTTTTAGAGGTTAGATCAACGCATGGGGTGCGACGGCTGCGATGGATGCGTTGGACACGATGGTATGCATCTATGCGGCCGAAGGAGATGCGTTGGTAGGTTGCGGTGGTGCGAGGGCATGTGATGATGCGAGGGCATGCAATGATGCAGTACGAGGCATGCATCGATGGATGGCATGCGGTGATAGAAGCATGCGGCGATGGAGGCGAATGCGATGGATACGTTGGACGTGAGAGTATATGACGGATGGTTTGCGGCCGAAGGGATGTGTGATGTCATGCGACGGAGCTATGCGTTGATGACATGCACGCGATGCTATGCGTTGATGTCATGTGACCATGCTATGCGTTGACGACATGCGCGCGGTGCTATGCATTGATGGTCTGCGGTGGCCTTGCTACGCGAGAGTGTGTGACCGAGGGCGTGCGATGGAGCGGCCTACGGTATGCGAACGAAGGTATGCGACCGATGGTGTACGCGTATGCAGCTGAGGGGATGTTGGTAGTATGCGATGGCATGCAACGATGGATACGATGGATACGGTGGATGCGGCAGCCTTGATAAGGACTAAGCTATGCGATGGAACGAGCTAGGGTGGACGCATAGTGATTTTCCCTTGCGTTATTAAGGCTTACGGTAACAATGTAAATGAGGAGGGTTGCATTGGTTATAAAAGATGCGATGATGTTGAGTTGAGAACCAAGTTGACCCAAGGATTGCTATGCGTTGGTGATATGCTATGCGTTGGATATCCGAGGCTAGTAGTATGCGCTGAAAGGGGTGTTGGTCATCATCTTGGTTGAATGCATATTGAGTTGGATGGATGCATATGAAGGATGAACGCATATGAAGGATGAACGCATATAAAGGATTAATGCATATGAAGGATGTCATCCAGATGTGGCTTGCTAGAAGGGAGTCTTAGGCCTTAAGGAAATGAGGTGAATGCACGAGTAGACATGCAAAGTTAAGCCTCAAGCATTGGCTATGGAGGAGGAAGACACTGAAGATTGCGTTGATGCAAGGGTTGCGTTGATGGTGAGAGGTGAAGACACCTCAAGCAGGAGGTGGAGAAGGCTGGAAGTTAGCAGGTGCTAAGGAAAACACTTGGATGTGGCCAAGGGAGGAGTGTCGGGCAAAGAAGAAGGGTTAAATGCCTATAAAAGGGGGAGAATGCCTCACTTCGACCCACACATCAGTTAAGTACTTAAAAACCACAAATAAAGGGAAAAATAAGAGATACTCAGAGAAAGGAAAGCAGTGCTCGGTCGGAGGTGCAAGCAAAGGCGCAAAGGGAGCAGGGTCGTATGGGCAGACGCATAGGCTAACTTCAAACAAGAAATTTTTCCAAACTACTCGTGCAAATCAGGTGATTTTTGAACCAAAAGTTCCTAAATTAAGTGTAGTTTCAGTGTGAGGGCTGCCTTAATGCTATTATAATTTTAAGGCTGTCAAATTCAAGAAAAATCGTGAGGTGCTTACCAGTGAGCAGACAGTCAGGCCAGGAGGAATAAACTTGAGACTCGAAACTTTTGCCAAGGAATTTCAAGCGAAACTTTAAGGTATTATAGTTAAGACATTTGCACACATTTTTGAAGAAGGGAATGTCTTGAGATAAGGCTCGAAAGCGTTAGTAATCTAAGCTTAAAGTTAAACCTGAAATAGGGTCCAACGGTGGAACAAGGGAAACCGGGTGAACTGCAAAGAAAGTTCTCAACAAATCACTGTGAGTGGTTTCTTCCTTTTTTTTTTTTTTTTTTAAGCATATTGTGAATTAATATGTTGTAGGTTATGTTATGAGATATGTATGATGTTGGGATAGTCAGGGGGTCTAAGGGTCTAGAACCTGAGCCCAAAATGAATCTTTATAGGATGGTCAGGGGACCGAGGAGTCTAGTGCCTGAGCCTGTGGGACAGAGAAACCTTGAAATGGGATGGTCAGAGGGCCGACGGACCTAGCTTCTGAGCCCATGAAAGGGAGAACTATGTGCACATAGGTTGATATTTTAGTTATGATATGTTAACCATCTACCGTGTGTGTAGGTGGGTTTGTGAAAGCTTCATGGTATGGTGGAGGTTCGCATGAGAACCTCATGATAATGTTTGTGAAAGACTTGTATTTATTTTACCACTCACTGAGTTTTATAAAGCTCATGGTTTGTCGCTGTGTTTATATTGCAGGTAGCTAACGAGTCCAGGTTGTGGTGTTGGTTAAGGTCTGCCACAAGTTTAGAAATAATATTAAATGAGATTGGGGGTCAGGATAGGGTTTTCATGTAAATGTAATTTAAGTTTGTAAACTAGTTTCTAATAAAAACATGTAATATTTTCCCCTGCTGTTATAAGTAAGGTTATTAAAAGAAACTAGTAGGTTAATCAAGGTAGCATCGGTTAATATCATGCTTCACCTCAGGCTTTGGAGTGCGGGCTCGAGGCGGGGTGTCACAAGAAGGCAATGGAGAATGCTGACAGAGATGAATAGATCAAAGCCATGGATCTCGAGATGGAGTCTATGTAATTCAATTCAGTATGAGATCTTGTAGATCAACCTGATGGGGTTAAACCTATAGGTTATAAATAGATCTACAAGAGGAAACGGGGTGCTGATGAGAAGGTGCAAACCTTGAAGGCTAGACTGGTGGCAAAGGGTTATACCCAGGTAGAGGGAGTCGACTATGAGGAGACTTTCTCGCCTGTTGCTATGCTGAAGTCTATCTGGATCCTTTGATCCATTGCCTCATATTATGACTATGAGATATGGCAAATGGATGTCAAGACTGCTTTTCTGAATGAAAATCTTGAGGAAACCATTTATATGGTGCAACCCGAGGGATTCATAATCCAAGGTCAAGAGCAAAAGGTTTGCAAGCTTAATCGGTCCATTTATGGATTGAAACAATCATCTCAATCTTTGAACATAAGGTTCGATACTGCGATCAAATCTTATGACTTTGATCAAAACGTTGATGAGCTTTGTGTATACAAGAAGATCATCAACAGTTCAATAATTTTTCTAGTGTTGTATATAGATGATATCCTACTCATTGAGAATGATGTAGGTTTACTGACTATAGTTAAGAACTGGCTTGCGACCCAATTCCAAATGAAAGATTTGTGAAAGGCTCATTTGTTCTGGGTATTCAGATCTTTCGAGATTGAAAGAACAAAATGCTAGCACTGTCTCAGGTGTCGTATATTGACAAGATACTTGTCAAATATTCGATGCAGAACTCCAA
Source organism: Benincasa hispida (assembly GCF_027475165.1). Taxonomy (NCBI): domain Eukaryota; kingdom Viridiplantae; phylum Streptophyta; class Magnoliopsida; order Cucurbitales; family Cucurbitaceae; genus Benincasa; species Benincasa hispida. Next base: position 34,248,334 of record NC_143488.1, on the reverse strand, counting down.
GAGAGGCTTATTGCCTTTCAGGCACGAAGTTACATTGTCTAAAGAACAGTGTCCTAAGACACCTCAAAAGGTTGAGGATATGAGACAGATCCCCTATGCATCTATCATGGACAGTTTGATGTATGTGATGTTATGTACTAGACTTGACATTTACTATGCAATGAGGATAGTCAGTAGATATCAATCTAATCCAAGATTAGATCACTGGACAATCGTTAACAACATCCTTAAGTATCTATGGAGAATGAGGGACTACATGCTTGTGTATGGTTCTAAGAATTTGATCCTTACGGGATACACAAACTCTGATTTTTAGACTGATAGGGATTCTAGGAAATCCACATCAATATCAGTGTTCACTCTTAACGAAGAAGCAGTAGTATGGTGAAGCACCAAGCAGGGATGCATCGCTGACTCCACCATGGAGGCTGAGTATATAGCGATTTATAAAGTTTCTAAGGAGGACGTTTGGCTCAGGAAATTCTTGGCTGATCTGGAAGTTGTTCCGAACATGTCAAAGTCCATCACACTTTATTGTGATAATAATGGTGTTGTGGCTAATTGTCGAGAGCCTAGGAGTCATAAATGCGACAAGCATATAAGTGGAAGTATCATCTCATTCGAGAGATTGTGCATCGAGGGGATGTGATTGTCACGAAGATAGCTTCAGAGCACAACGTTGCTGATCCTTTTACGAAGACCCTTACAACTATAGTGTTTGAGGTCACCTGTAGAGTATGGGTCTATGGGACAAACCACGGCTGGACTAGGGCAAGTGGGAGATATTGTAGTGAGCGTGTTATGCCCTAGTTTATTGTTTTGTGGACTTTTATTTTATTATCTTGTACACCCTACTAGCTTTAGGTCAAGTGGGAGATTGTTAAGGTTGATGTCCTAAATCTCATAGGGTCCTATAGTTTGTAAATATTGTATAAAAAAACTCTTAGGTAATTAATAATATATGATATTTTATTCACTTTGTCTATAAAATATGTGATATTTTAGTTGTATTAATGATAACAGGCAGAAATGCACATTATCATTGGGCTAAGTTCTTAAACAATGTTGGATTGCGTTGATGAAATATGTTACTTTGCGTCCATTATGCATCAATTTCGTAATATTGCAGCCGCATGCGTTTAGCGCACTAGAACAGTTGATCTTTGTATTTTTGTGCAGAATATGCATTAATGCAATGCAAGAATTGCGATGATAGGAATCATTGGTCGAGCGCAACTTCACGCAAGGCTTTGCGTTGATCGTGCTCGCAAACATATGCCCAAGAAGGATCGTTGCAACTTGGTCAGCGCAACATGGTGGACGCATCTGGGTGAAAGGCCAATTAAACGCAATGGGACAGAAAGCTGATGACAGTCGAATCCAAATTAAGTTGACAGTTGATAACGGTCACAAAGTATATTCAGCTTTATCGGTGACAATTATTTGGCGCATCAGTCAAGAATTAAAGCTGTCCCATCTGTACAACCAGAAAAGAGAAGCTGCCTTTCACCATGGATGTCTTATACATACCAAGGGCATTCTTCAGAGAAGGGGTTCACGAGTTCAGCAGTTAGAGATTTCATACTTCAATTCACACGTATTTGTTCTTAATTTTCTTTCATTTTAAGGCGGACGCGAGAGAAGAAGTTGTGCCGGAAGATCATTCCGGTAAGCTTGGGAGAGTGCCGGAAGCTTCAAGGATAGAGAGAGGGCCGACGTCTGCGGAAACGGGAATATCTTTAGAACAGAATAGAGATTTCAGTGTAAAAGCCTCGGTCAAAAAGGAATTGCTACCAGGCTCTCTACCTTTAACTTCCATTGTCATTTTGTACTTAACTCATTTATAAAAATGGAATTTCCTTCTCTATACTTGTTCACTCTCTGTTATTCACGCATGAATAGCTAAATCGGTTGAATGGGTTGAGAAGCATTTAGCTAGCACAACTAGAAAATCTTCATTCTTTGCGATTATCTTGTTTATGTATGCTCCATTCGTCCATTAGAGATACTCAAAAGGATAGTCTAAGGACAAGATCTAGACTTGGGAAGGTTAGGTTAGAATCTAGACTCAGAAAAGCCAGATTAGTAATTTGAACAGTATGTGGTAGACATACAAGTGGATCATGTTCAAGTAATAACATAAAAGGTTTGCAATATATGGATAAGGTTGGGTGCCTTTCTGGTGACACTACAGATACGACCCACTTTGTAACTGCTACATGAGTTGTAAGTGTTATAGACAATATGATCCATATTGTTCAGTGGAGACATGTGAGTGAAGGTATCATGTATAAAGAGTTTATACAAGGCCAAGACCGTGAGATGATTGGTTTCTCTTTATAACATCGTTACTTGAAAAGGCTAACATTTCACTAGGATGATTATAGGTGACTTGACATTAATCCTAAGTGAGTTGTGAACTCTTGTCTATGATGGCAATCCCTTGATCTGGATGGGTGAGAGTGGCAAGTTTAGCTGACACAATAAGCTTACCATTTTGAGGATTTTTTTGAGTAGGGAGCTGAAAATACAACTACACAGGATGGAATTCACTCCTTCTTGTTATTAGGAAAAATAGATAAATTGCTCCTTTAATAGCTGATTTCGAGTCTTGAACAATGAGGCCTCACCCTCTCATTGACCCAAGAGGGGTTAGTTTAGAGTTGGACTATAGACTATTTGTTCATTAGAGGGATCAATGAAATTTAAGAAGTTAGATGTAACTACAGGGGTAAAACGGTAATTTAACTCAACTATAGTTATGAGCAACTTGTGAAGGGTCAACTTACTATTGATTAGTTAAATTCACAGACAAAAAAATATATCTGCAATGTGAAGAGTGTAGCTGTCGGTCATTAGTAGAGTGACCGACAATTAATAAATGTTGATTAATCTAATTAAAAAGTTTAATTGATTAATCTTGTATCATTGGAGCTTCTAATCTGTAGGTCCATAAGGTCTCTTTGTACACTAAGTATAAAAACAAGAAAAAATTATTTTTTGAAATAAGTTGAATTGTTCAAATTATTTAAGGAAATCTAAGTTATCAATTATATTAATATGATTAATATAAAGTATAATGTATATTGATACTTTATAATTATAGTTAATTATAAATATGATTTATAATTAAAACTATATAAAATGCGAGACATAAATATTTGAATGAGATTCAAATACTATTTATATAAATATTAAGTTCAAATTTAATGTGAATTTGATTCATAATAAACTATAGGTTATAAGAGAGGGTTGCATTTTAATATGATTATAATGCATATAATATGGTTTATAAACAGTTAATAACCATTTTGGGCCAGTGTGGTTGTTCATGTTATGGAGTTCCATTCGAGTTCGAAAGATTAAGAGAAGTAGTGGATTGATCATGTTGTTGGAGAGGAAACATGAAGATTTTGATTCTTCAAGGGTTAGAATCTCGATCCCTTTCTTCTCTCTGTAAATCACAGTAGAAAAGCATGCTTAATTAATTTATGTTTATCAAAGTTTTCGTCCATCTGTATTTCATGTTATGTAAAATGAAAACAAAAAACATACATTGAAATGCTTCCGCTTCGTTATAGGAATAAGAGTTATTCTAGTATAATGATTAGTTGAGATTGTCTCAATTCAGTGAAGGGGTAACTGGTCACCCTATGGTGCCTTTTATCCTTACTCACTGAAACATCATTATAAAATAGATGTCACATAGGGTACTAATAACGGGCAGACATGCACGTTATTACAATGCAAAGATATAAAACAATGAAGAATTGTGATGGTAAAAATATATAAAATCGCGTCCAAAAGCATTAAGTTTAGAATATTGCGATCACATGCGTCTATCGCATTAAAGCAGCTAATTTATGTATTTTGTGCAGGAAAATGCGTTGGCGCAAGGCAAAGTTGCGATCCAAGGAATTCAGCGTCCGAGCACATAAAAAAATGCGATCGCAAGGCTATGCGATCGTATGCGTTTGCGAAAATCTGATCAAGAAGGTGGCCGTATAGAGACGATACATCAAGGTGAAAGCATAATAAATCACAATGGGGCAGAAAGCTGATGACGGTCGAATCCGAATTAAGTTGACAAGCCGTTAACGACACACTATAGCAAGTACACTCAACTTTTCGGTGACAATTAATCGGCGCATCAGCCAGAGAATTAATGACATCCCATACGTGCAATCATTTGAGAAAAAAGCTCTTCACTCTAAAGTTCTATAAATAATGAAGGCCACCTTCGTTAAGGCAGTTTAGTCCGCTATTCAGAATTTAGAGTTCTTCTTCACCATATACTTAAATAGCCGTAGTCTGTAATTTTATATACTTAGAAGGCGGAGGCGTGTGAAGGGAGAATACACCGAAAGATGTCCTGGTTAACTCGGAAGAGTGCCGGGAAGCATTGAGAACAGAGAGAGGGTTGATTCTTGCAGAAGCAAAAACATTCTTTGAGCAGAGTAGAGAGACTTAGTGTAAAAGCCTTGGGATGCAAGAAATTGCTACTAGGCTCTCTACCTTATTTTCCATTGTCATTTTGTATTCTGAACTTATTTATAAAATGGAATTTATATCTCTATATCTGTTCACTCTCTTTACATTACACATGAGTAACTAAACTGTCAAATGGGTTGAGAAGAATTTAACTAGCATAACCTGAGATCTTCATTTTATGCGATCATCTTGTATTATGTATGCATCATTCGTCCTTTAGAGATGCTCGAGAGGGTGGTCTAAGGATAGAATCTAGGCTTGGAAAAGTTAGATTAGAATATAGGCTCGGGAGAGTCAGATTAGAACCGCATAATCAAGAGATAGAAGCTTAGGAATAAATTCTGTTTGCTATTAACGCATCACATGTACCCTAGAAATAGGATATGATGGTATGCGGTCATCTTGTACCTGTGTGCATCATTCATCATCGCATAGGCAAAAAATCGAGAATTAGGAATAAGTCCTATAGACATCATCGCATACATCGCATGCGTCTTAAAATTAGGAACTATAGCATTTACATTGGAAGATGAATTGTTGTTGTATGTGTGTAGCATGATCGCATAGCTTGAATGCAATCTCTGGAAGCGCTAGCTAAATACCTTCTCAACCCGTTTCCCTGTATACTCATTGTATCTTTCGTATTATTAACTCTTTTCTTAATTCCACCGCATAAACTTTAGACCTTAAACATCATACCAACCAACGCATTGTTTTATTTGTCACCGCAAAGAGAATTGAAATTACCATCGCATACTGTTTCCATAGTCCTTGTGTTCGACCTTGGGCTTACTAGGCAACTTAGTAGGGTTTATACTTGGATCTTGCTAAGAAAACTTTAATGCAAAACGCATACACTACCATCGCAATCTACACCATTATTTCATCGCATTAACCACACATCAAGTTTTTGGCGCCGTTGCCAGAGAACTACGGAAATACCTTATGCTAACGGTAACTTTTTTATTTTCTTTGCAGAACTCTCCTTCTTTGTGCACTGATTTTCCTTAGGTAAGTGAAGAAGCGCACTGTTTCTCCTTAGGTAAGGGAAGAAGAGGGCGTCGTACGAGCGAAGGACAAAATCCTGAGCCCATTTACGACCCAGAGATCGCGAGAACCTTTCGAAGAAGAAGAAGAAACAGCCGGCAGCAACAACAAGAGAAAGATCCAAACATGCGGAGCAACCAGAAGATAGAGCACCAATTGCAAATAATATCATGGCGAACCCCATCCTCTTGGCAGACGACTGTAATAGGCCCATCCGGAACTATGCGTTGCCCAACCTTTATGATTTCTCGCTAGGATTCATGAGGCCAGCCTTAAACGGATCGAGATTCAAAATGAAACCGATGATGCTGCAGATGATTCAAACTGCCAGACATTTTAGTGGTAGGCATGGCGAGGATCCGCATGCCCACCTCTATAGTTTTATCGAGATCTACAATACGTTTGTGTTCCTTAACATCTCCACTGAGGAGGTTTGATTAACACTGCTCCCATTTTCGTTGTGTGACCAGGCACGAAAATAGGCTTATTCTCTCGAACCAGAGGAGATTACATCATGGGAATAGGCAGTGGAGAAGTTCATGAAGAAGTACTTCCCCCCGACGGAGAACGTCAGAAGAAGGAAGTTGATCACCAATTTTGAACAGGATATTGACGAATCGCTCAATGACGCCTAGGCGAGGTTTAAGAGGTTGGTAAGAGATTGCTCGCATAACGGCTTACTAGATTGTTTATAGATGGAAATTTTCTACCACGGATCGAACCCTGCATTGCAGACGGCTGCTAATGCGGCAACAACTGGAGGTCTGCTTGATAAGACATACGATGAGGCCAAGAATATACTTGATCGCATTTCTAAAAATCATGAAGACTTGAGAGAAAGAGATCAAAGATTGAGAATCCAAGATAGTGACACAAATAACGGGGCCATCGCAACACTTCAAAAGTAAATGATGGCGATGATGAATTTGATATAAGAAATTGCAATCAGTAGCCCAGGAACGCATAGTGGGCAAGTCAATGCAATCAACCAAACGAGCGCAAGTTGTGCTACTTGCGGTGAAGGCCATTCGATGGAAGAGTGTCCGAGGAACCCTCAATCTGTCTATTTTGTGAAGAATAATTCATTTTCCAATATGTACAACCCCGAGTGGAGAAACCACCCTAACTTCGCATGGAAAAATCAACAACAAAATTTTCAACCAATGGCATAGAAAGAAGGGCCACCAGGATTTTTTTCACGAACAAACGGTCAAACGCAAAATCAAGCAAGTAGTTCGCAGGCACCGCAATCTTCATCTTTGGAGAGTTTACCGAAGCAATATATTGAAAAGAATGAAACAGTGCTTTAGAATCAAGCGACGTCCAGCTGCAATCTTGAAATTCAGATAGGACAAATTGTGGGCGAACTCAAGAGTAAACTGCAAGGGGCACTACTGAGTTCAACAAAACTCCCGTGCAACTTAGGGGGTATGAGAAAAGAGCAATGTTAAGTTGTGATGTTGCGAAATGGAAAGACAGTAGCAGAGGAGAAGAAGAAGCCTAGCCGGAAAACTCCAATTGCGATGGATCCACAGACCATGTTGACTCAAGAAGAAATAGGAGAAAAAGAGGTGATGGAACCAGAGATTGCATCCACTTCAAAACCGAAAGAACAGAGAACCGTGAAAATACAGCTGCCACCATTCCCTCAGAGACTTAAAAAGAAGAAAAATGATGAAGTTCAATATCAACGCTTCATGGACATGCTGAAATAATTGCATATCAACATCTCGTTCACTGAAGGGATTGAACAGATGCCAAAGTATGCAAAATTTCTGAAGGATATGGTGACTAAGAAGAGAAGCACTGGTAAGTTCGCAACGGTGGCTTTGACGCAAGGTTCAAAATCCATAATTCCACCGAAAATGCGTGACACCGAAAGTTTCACAATACCTTACTCGATTGGAGGGTTATACATTGGTCAAGCGCTTTGCAATCTTGGGGCCAACATCAACTTAATGCCCATTTCAATTTTCAAGCAGCTGAATGTGGGGCAGCTGACGCCCACGACAGTGACTTTTCAATTAGCTGATAGATCCCTTGTGCGCCTAGAAGGGAAGGTGAAGGATGTTCTAGTTATGATTGACAAGTTTATATTACTGGCAGACTTCATCATCCTAGACTATGAAGCGGATAAGGATGTACCCATCAAACTGGGGCGACCATTTTTATCCATTGGTCGTACTCAGACTGATGTATACAAAGGAGAGATCACACTGAGCATGAATGGACAGAAGCTCAGGTTTGATATTATCAGAGCCAGAAATACCCAGAGGAAGAAGACCTCGCTGAATCCAACGATGAACCAAGTTTGAATGATGAAGGAATGTCTGAAGATGAAAATGAAGATGAGGATGCGACTGCATCCATAGTTGTCTGCAATGCGATCACAGAAACAATAACCAAAAAAGACAAGCTGACAATGAATGAAGAAAGAAAAACATCAAAACCATCTTTAGAACAACCACCGATAGTAGAGTTGAAAACCCTTCCAAACCACCTGAAGTATGCTTTTCTGGGGCAGAATAAAACGCTTCCAGTAATTATTTTCTCTGCACTTAATGAAAATCAAGAGAATGCACTGCTAAGCATCTTGAGAAAGTATATAAAAGAAATTGGTTGGACGCTGGCAGACAAAAGAGGAACTAGCCCCGCATATTGCATGCATAGGATTCGTCCCGAGGACGATCACAAAGGATCGATCGAACATCAACACAGACTTAACCCTGCGATGAAAGAGGTCGTAAAGAAGGAGATAATAAGTGGTTAGATGCGGGAATTATCTATCCAATCGTCGACAACACGTGGGTCAGCCCCATGCAATGTGTGCCAAAGAAAGGTGGGATGTCGATAGTCCCAAATGCAAATAATGAACTGATACCAATGAGAACCGTCACTGGTTGGCGGATTTTCATGGACTACCACAAACTGAATGTGGTGACAAAGAAGGATCATTTCTCTTTTCCTTTTATCGACCAGATGCTGGACCGCCTAGCTGGAAATGATTTCTACTGCTTCTTGGATGGATATGCTGGCTATAACCAAATCATGATTTCTCCCGAAGATCAAGAGAAAACCACATTCACCTGCTCTTATGGAATATTTTCATTTCGACGCATGCCATTCGGCCTATGCAATGCATTGAGCACTTTCCAGAGGTGTATGGTGGCCATCTTTTCTAGGTATCTTGAAGATTCTGTAGAAATTTTAATGGAAAACTTCTTGGTGTATGGCCAAATATATGAAGTTTATCTCAACAACCTAGAGAAGATACTGAAAAGATGTGAAGAGACAAACCTCATGTTAAACTGGGAGAAAGGCCACTTCATGATGAAGGAAGGTATTGTGCTGAGGCACAAAGTCTCCAAGGATGGGCTGGAGGTGTACAAGGTAAAGATTGAGGCGATTGAAAAGTTTCCACCTCCAGCGAATGTGAAGGCTGTCAGGAGCTTCTTATGACATGCTGGCTTTTATAGACATTTTGCAAAAGACTTTTCAAAGATTGCACAACCATTAAGTGCGTGCTAGAGGTAGAAAGTGCGTTTGACTTTGATGATCAATGGCACAACACATTCAAGATACTGAAGAACACATTAACAACCGCATCTGTGTTGATCGCACCAAACTGGACTCAGCCCTTTGAATTAATATACTATACAAGTGGTTATGCGATGGGAGCAGTGCTGGTGCAAAAGAAGAAAACAATGCTACACCCCATCGCATATGCGAGTAAAACTTTAAACCCTGCTCAAACAAATTACACTACCACAGAAAAAGAATTTCTTGCGGTGATATTTGCATTGGAAAAATTTCGAGCTTATTTGTTGGGAACTAAAGTAATCATTCACATTGACCATTTGGCGATAAAATATTTGATGACAAAGAAAGATGCGAAGCCGAGATTGATTCGATAGGTTCTCCTCCTTCAAGAATTCAACATGGAAATTATTGATTGCAAGGGAACGGAGAACTTGGTTGTGGACCATTTATCCAGATTAGAAAATCCAGAAGTTGACCGCAACCAGTCAGAGGTGAATGCAACTTTCCCAGACGAGCAGCTATTTAAAATTGAAGAATTACCATGGTAAGCGGATGTGGTCAATTTTCTGGTTTGCGAACAATTCCCTGAGGATTACAATGCTCACAAGAAGAGGAGGCTCAGACATGAATGTAAATCATATTATTGGGACGAGCCAAATCTCTATAAGAAGGGATCAGATCAGATTTTGCGCCTATGCGTACCAGATGCTGCTCACCAACGCATACTATCACAATGCCATGACTCACCATATGGAGGACACTTTGGAGGCCAACGCATAACAACATTTCATGGAAGCATGCGATGACCATGAGCATCATCTTAGAATTGGAATTGTTCTACGTCTGGAGCATAGACTTTATGAGACCATTTATGCCATTAAATGGTCACAAATACATTCTATTGGTCATCGACTACGTTTCCAAATGGGTAGAAGTGGTATCCTGCGTCGCAAGCGATGCGGCGGTAGTCTCCAAGTTCTTAAGGAAAAATATTTTCACTCATTTTTGCACTCCACGTGCCATAATAAGTGATGAAGGCTCCCACTTTGTTAATCACATCGTCAACAATTTGTTGCTCAAATACAATATCCTCCATAAAGTGGCCACCGCATACCATCTACAAACAAATGGTCAAGCTAAAGTGTCCAACAGGGAAATCATGCTGATATTAGAGAAGGTGGTAAAACCTTCACGAAAAGATTGGGCAATGAAGCTGGACGATGCCTTTTGGGCATACAGGACTTCCTATAAGACACTTATAGGCATGTTCTCATATGCGTCGGTGTTCGTTAAGGCATGTCATTTATCGCTTGAGCTGAAGCATAAAGCAATGTGGGCAGTGAAAAAGCTTAATTTCGACTTAAAGACCACAGGGGAAGCAAGGAAACTTCAGTTGGTCGAGCTTGATGGATGGAGAACGCAAGCATATGAGAATGCCAAAATTTACAAAGAGTGCGCAAAACGTTGGCATGATAAACAGCTATGCGAGAAGAATCTCCACGTCGGACAAAAGGTCTTATTATTCAATTCGTGGCTATGACTCTTTCCCGATAAATTAAAGTCACGCTAGTCTGGACCCTTTATAATCAAAGAAGTATTTCCACATGATGCGGTCGAATTGACTAATGAGGAAGAGACCCATGCATTCAAGGTTAACGGGCAAAGAGTCAAGTTATATCGCAGAGGTGATTTTCATCGAGAAAATACCTTCGTAGACCTGAGAAATCCTGAATGAAGAAAAATCGAGCGATCCTTGTGTTGTATGTGATAGAAATTCATTCGGGGCGCAATTCTTTTGGAATATTTTTTTTCCTATCTTTGATTCATGAACTCTCACTACCCTTCTTTTATATCTGTTATCGTTTATTTGTCTTTTCACTTCTACAAAAAAAAAAAAAGTACTCTGTCTTTTATTTGACCCTCTTGATGTTCTCTTTACAACAGTCGTGGTTAACGATTGTAGAGGAGCTCCATAAAATACGCAACTAGTTTATTCTGGCACCACAATCAAAGAAAGCAGTTCATCGTTAAGAAGGATGCGATCACAAACAATGCGGGTGACAAAGCAAATTTGGGGGTTGTCTCTTTCCTTGACCTTGTTTATTCCAAATTTTGCACTCTCGCATTTCAGTTTAACTTTGATAATTTTATCATCGCATCCTCTTTAGTCGGCGCAACCATTACATATTGATTACTTTAGTAAATCACTGCATTATTTCTCTTTGCCAATTATTATTTCAATGATGAAACACATGCCTCTATTTTTCATCACATGCACTAGAATCAACTTAATTTTAGGACAGTCAACTCATGAAATCTTTCTAGAAGTTAGTGGTCCGCCAACTTTCTTTCAAACTGACTTTTACGAAACTTCCTAAGACCATTGCATGAATTCTTTCACTCTTTTAGCAATGAGGACATTGTTGCGTTTAAATTCTGGGGTGCGGTATTCATTTTCAGCCATGCTATTTTTGGGCATTACAAAAAAAAAATTATTAAAACGTTGCGATCGGATCCTACTCGTAGTTGGATGTCCACATGATACCTGTAGGGGCAAGCCAAAACAAAGGTAGGAATTTTAATCAATGCATAAATAAAATGATCGCAACTCCATCGCCAATTGGGCATGAGTTTAGACTGAGAAAGAGCGCCTTTGCTCGTAGTTGGATGCTTACATGACACCCATGGAGGCAAGCCAAAACGAAGGCTAGGAACTTGGATCAGCGCAAGGTCTAAAAAAAAAAAATCTAAATTACGCAAGGACAAAAATCATTTGAAAATACCCCAGCTGAAAAAAGTCTTTTATATGAAATAAATCATGCGATGCCCTGGAAATAAGTAAAGTCTTTTTGAAGGTTAAACTTGCGGTCTATAAATTTTAGAAATATTTTAAGAAAATACCTGGATAGGAATTAAGGAGACTTTGGTACATAGGATTTGAATAAGGCACCTCGAGAAATCTAGGAGAGGAAAAGGCTGTTGACTTTTTAGAGAAAATCTTCAATTTATGCTTGAGGACAAACATTGTTTTAAATTTGGGGGTGTGATAACTGGCAGAAATGCATGGAATTATAATACAAAGATATAAAACAATGAAGGATTGCGACAGTAAAAATATATAAAATCGCGTCCAAAAGCATTAAGTTTAGAATATTGCGATCACATGCGTCCATCGCATTAAAGCAGCTAATTTATGTATTTTGTGCAGGAAAATGTGTTGGCTCAAGGCAAAGTTGCGATCCAAGGAATTCAGCGTCCGAGCGCATAAAAAATTGTGACCGCAAGGCTATACGATCGTATACGTATGCGAAAATCTGTTCAAGAAGGTGGCCGTATAGAGATGACGCATCAAGATGAAAGCACAATAAATCACGATGGGACAGAAAGCTGATGAAGGTCGAATCCGAATTAAGTTGACAAGCCGTTAATGACACACTGTAGTAAGTATACTCAACTTTTCAGTGACAATTAATCGACACATTAGCCAGAGAATTAATGACATCCCATCAGTGCAATCATTTGAGAGAAATACTCTTCACCCTGAAGTTTTATAAATACCGAAGGCCACCTTCGTTAAGGCAGTTCGGCCCACTATTCAGAATTTAGGGTTTTTCTTCTCCATATACTTAGATAGCCATAGTCTGTAATTTTATATACTTAGAAGGCAGGGGCGAGTGAAGGGAGAATACACCGAAAGATCGTCCTGGTTAACTCGAAAGAGTGCCGGTAAGCATTAAGAATAGAGAGAGGGCCGACTCTTGTGGAAACAAGAACATTCTTTGAGCGGAGTAGAAAGACTCAGTGTAAAAGCCTTGGGATGCAAGAAATTGCTATGAGGCTCTCTATCCTTATTTTCCATTGTCATTTTGTATTCTGAACTTATTTATAAAATGGAATTTACATCTCTATATCTGTTCACTCTCTTTACATTACGCATGAGTAACTAAACTGTCAAATGGGTTGAGAAGCACTTAGCTAGCATAACCTGAGATCTTCATTTTATGCGATCATCTTGTATTATGTATGCGTCATTCATCCTTTAGAGATGCTTGGGAGGGTGGTCTAAGGATAGAATCTAGGCTTGGAAAAGTCAAATTAGAATTTAGGCTCGAGAGAGTCAGATTAGAACCGCATAATCAAGAGATAGAAGCTTAGGAATAAATTCTGTTTGCTATTAACGCATCACATGTACCTTAGAGATGGGATATGATGGTATGCGGTCACCTTGTACCTATGTGCATCATTCAACATCGCATAGGCAAGAAATAGAGACTTAGGAATAAGTCCTATAGACATCATCGCATACATCACATGTGTCTTAAAATTAGGAACTATAGTATTTACATTGGAAGATGAATTGCTGTTGTATGTGTGTAGCATGATCGCATAACTTGAACGCAATCTCAAGATGTGCTAGCTAAATACCTTCTCAACCCGTTCCTCCGCATACTCATTATATATTTTTTATTATTAACTCTTTTCTCCATTCCACAGCATAAACTTTAGACCTTAAACATCATACCAACCAACGTATTGTTTTATTTGTCACCGCAAAAAGAATTGAAATTACCATCGCATACTGTTTCCATAGTCCCTGTGTTCGACCCTGGGCTTACTAGGAAACTTAGTAGGGTTTATACTTGGATCTTGCTAAGAAAACTTGCATGCACAACACATACACCACCATCGCAACTTACACCATTATTTCATCGCTTTAACCACGCATCAGGTACATTAGATTTTTACTAAATTTGTTGGTTTTTCATGGGTAATGCCTTAATAACTAATTTCAATAATTTGTAGGGTTTCAACAAACTTCATCATGACTAGTGCTACATTAAATCTGCTAAGTGTTGATAAATTAAATGGAGACAATTATACTAGCTGGAAGAACACTATAAGCACTATGCAAATAATCGGTGACCTGAGGTTTGTCCTAGTCGAGGAATGTCTTCAAGTCCTTGCTGTTAATGTAGCTCAAAATGTTCAGGAGGCATATGAAATATGGGACAAGGAAAACGAAAAGGCCCGAGCATACATCTTGGCAAGCTTATCTGAAGTTTTAGCCAAGAAGCACGAAACCATAGTCACAACTCGGAAGATCATGGATTCGTTGGGGGAGATGTTTGGACAACTATCCACCCAACTCCGACGCAATGCTCTTAAATTCATCTTTAATGCCCATATGGAAGACAGGACATCTGTTTAAGAATACGTTTTGAACATGATGATCCACTTTAATGTAGCTGAGATGAATAGGTCTGTCATTGACAAAGCAAGTCAGGTTAGCTTCATCTTGGAGAATCTACCTGAGAGTTTTCTTCAATTCCATTGTAACGTTATCATGAATAAGCTAGACTACAATTTGATCATCCTTTTTAATGAGCTACAGATTTATCAGTACATGATGAAATTCAAGGAGCAGAAGGGAGAGGTAAATGTTGCCACTTCCACAAAGAAGTTCCATAAAGGATCAACCTCTAAAACGAAGCATGTACCTTCTTCTTCTAGCACCAAAAAATGGAAGAATAATAAGGGAAGTCAAGGGAAAGCTAACCCTACTGTAGCCCAGAGAGGCAGAAAGGCCAAGATTGCTAAGGGAATCTGGTTCCATTGAAACTAGGAGACACATTGGAAGAGGAATTGTCCCAAGTATTTGGGAAAAAGAAGAAAACCAAGCAAGGTAAATATGATTTATTGGCTCTGGAAACCTGCTTAATGGAGAATGATGATTCTGCCTGGATATCTAATTCAGGTGCCACTAATTGTGTTTGTTCTTCTTTTTAGGGAATTAATTATTGGCAGCAGCTCAGGACTGGCGACATAACGATGCGAGTTGGAACAGGACACGTCATCTCAACGATTGTAGTGGGAAGATTTTGATTACAGGATAATGCATATATGGTTTCAGATATGAAACGAAACCTTATTTTTATTAAAGCTTTGCTCGAAAAATCTTATTCTGTTAAAGCATTTGTTTATAAGAATGGTGTGAATATTTTTTCTGTAAACCTAGAAAGTAATCTCTATGTGTTAAGGTCGTTAGTATCTATAACCCTTCTTAATACTGAAATATTTAGAATTATAGTAACTCAAAATAAAAGACAAAGTTTCCCTTAAAGAAAATTTGGCACCTAAGATTAGGCCACATAAATCTCAATAAGATTGAGAGGTTGGTTAGGAATGGACTTCTAAGTGAGTTAGAAGAAAATTCTCTACCAGTATGTAATGCATGCTTTGAAGGCAATAAGACTAAAAGACCTTTTAGTGGGAAAGGTCATAGAGCCAAAGAACCATTGGAACTTGTACATTCGGACTGCTGTGGTCCTATGAATGTTAAGACAAGAAGTAGGTTTGAATATTTCATCTCTTTTATAGATGATTACTCAAGGTATGGGTATGTTTACCTAATGCAACATAAATATGGAACCCTTGAAAAGTTCAAGGAGTACAACATGCCAACATAATTAAATAGAAGAGAATTAGGGTGCAAGAAACCCTTACCTTTGAAGAACCTTTTCTTCACATGAATCCTTCTTGATCTAGAGCAATCACGATGTCACACCTCGCCTCGAGCCCACCTCCTGAGCCCGAGGGGAGGTGTGACGGACCGCAGATACCACTCTTTTATGATACCTACTGCCCATTTTATTACAATAATGTAACGTTTATACAACTCCAAGACTTAACTACAAAGTTTACAACAAAAACTCTTAAAACCTTGGAAGTGTGACTGTGGCTTGTGGTAGACCTTGACCTTAGAAGCACCCTGGAACTCCTCACCTTTCACTACCTAGGAAGAAAACATAAAAGAAAAGGATGAGCTTCACAAAGCTTAGTGAGTGGTAAGAAACTTTTAGAGTCTATTTCAATTCATAAATAACAAGCACATCATATATACGAGGTTAATACTTAAACCTCAGTCTTGAAGGAGCCTGATCTCAAACTCTACCTACACATATGGTAGATAGTTAACATTTCACATCTATAAACATTCATTAACCTATGTACAGATAGTTCTCCCTTTCATGGGCTCAGAAGCTAGGTTCGTTGGCCCTCTGACCATCCCATGCAAGGTTTCCCCCCACAGGCTCAGGAACTAGACCTCTTGGTTCCCTGACCATCCTGTGAGGTTTCACTCGGGCTCAAAAACTAGGTCTATTGACGCCCTGACCATCCCGATCACATAATCTCATTCTCATGATAATTTACTCATTCTGATAAGCATATACAATTTACTCTAAAAGATATGCTTTAAGACTTAATGAAAATACCACTCACCTTGGTAAGGTAGGAATCTTCCTTTTTAGAAGTTCCTTAGTCTTCTTAGGCTCCTCTTTTGAACCCTAGATTCAATATTTAATATTAAACTCAGATTACTCATAGTTATAAGCCTTATTTTGAAATGCTTTCTTCTACAAACATGCTCTAAAATGTCAGCGGAAGCTTACCTTAAAATCTAAGCTCAGAACTCTTCGTGGTTTGGCCGAAATTATCAAAGCATCAAGCCTGGCCCAATCTTACCCGACAGCTTGACCCTTCTGTCTTTTCTTCACTCTCCAGCCTTATTCCTTGGATCTTCTCTCCAACAGCCCTACCTTGAAAACTAGACTCTCAGAGCTTTCAGTTGGCTTTATAGTCACTCCAAATGCACGAGTATTCTAGGAGAAATCCTCGTCCCAAGTTGATGCTACTTCCAAACTTCACTGTCCGATAGCATCTCCTCCTCTTGGAACTTCTTGATCTACGCATGGTTATCTCTGAAACTGCTCTTAAACACTCTTCTTATTATAATTCAAGAGGATTTTGAGTTATGTACTGAAGAGATCTCTTGTGGTGGTATTTATAACTTAAAGGAAATGAACTTTCCCATCTCTTAAGTCTTCTAATGCATGACACCTCCTACTCTTGAACTGTTTGCACCATGCTTTGCCACCACCTACTTCCATGCCATTCACCTATTTTCATATCACACACCTACGTGAGTTGACTTCCTCATGCATAAGACTTCCTTTGCATGAAAGTTTATTCGTCCAGCTCCCTACTAACTCAAGTTCAACCACCTCTCGGTATAGCCATTTGTCCGAGTGAACATCAGCCTTGCGTAACGCAAGCGTCAACACCTCTCCATAATTTAGTCCATCGTGCAGCTCTTGCACATAATCGCTTAGCTCCATCGTCTAATGAATCTTTTGCTATAATCGTTTAGTGCCTGCGTCCATCGTATAGCACCAACGCCCTATTGTGTAGCTAAATCGTTTAGTAAAACATCTCGCTCTCAACGATCTCACGCGTAGCCTATCGCTTAGCTGACACGGCCATCGTTGAGCTCCATCGTGTAGTGCTGACACCTTACCATCTAACGCATCTTCCTATCGTGTAGCGTCATCGCCCAGCGCCTGCATCTATTGTGTAACACCCATCGTTTAGCATTCTACCTATCGTGTAGCACTCATGCTCATCGTATAGCGTTATCGTATAGTGCTATCGCATAGCGCTATCGTTTAGCTTTTATGCTTATCGTTTAGTGCCCATACTGATCGTGTAGTGCTTAACGCCTAACGTTTAGCTCGATCGTGTAGCACATCTCTTCACATTGCTTAACGTCGTGTGTAGTTATACGATCGCCTAGCGCATCCCTCAGTGTCGTCCCAACACTATACGATCGTCTTCCTAGCACCTTGCGCTCAAGCTTCTCTCGCTCTCTCCACTCTCGCTCATATGAACTCAATGCATGAGCAACTCTTAGCAATGCCTCATGCCAATACTTCGGCTACATTGCGTCCAACCTCATAAACGCATGGTTGCCTTTGCTTCAATGCTTAATCCCTTTTAAACCTCTACTTACTCAACCTCACCTCACGCGTTTAATGTTTCCTAACACTCAACACATGGCTTCTTTTGAATTTACACTTAGCCAAATTTTCACTAGTTAAGGCTTATCTTTAACCTACTCAAGGAAAATATATTCAACACTTAGAAATTTCCTTCTCTTCAATATAGGATTTAACTTTCTCTTAGTTAATTCCCTTAATTACCTGCTTAAGTAGGAAAAAGCCGGGTTTCACACACGATAAAAAACGTAAACCAAAATGAAGCACCACCAATTGGAGTCCTCTATATTCTCTAAGATGAGAATCCAAGGAGATGTGGGCTCTTGGTAATTTGGAAGAGATGGATAGAGTATGTAAGAGAAAGAGTTGTGGTATCCTGAAAACTTTTCTTAGAGAGATTTTGTGTGTAGATTAGTTTTTCACTAATTCCTCTATAAAACTCTAGAGAAAGAGGAAGATGATGAATAACCACTTTCATATAATCTTGTTTAAGGCTGTAGATACTTATGTTGACGGTCTACAGAACACCTTCTACCTGAAGATTATGGCCGAATAATTGAGCGTTGTTAACCCAGTTTTATAAGCATATGTGAGTGATGTGAGGATTAAAACTGGTTTGTCACTTAGACATCGTAGGTTAATTCCAAATATAATCGTTATACTTGGAAAATTACCTAGACTTAGGTTGTTTTAATAGCCGGAATATACCTAAGTAAAAAGAATATACCTAAATGATTAGAACACTTCAGTAAAAGATTAATAATATATACAATATATTATTTTTAGCTCTCGAGTTCCTAAGAGTTCACACCGTAAGATCCATGCTTGGTTTCGTGTTACTTTTACCGCGACTATTCCATTCGAAAAGTGTTTGCATGGGTCAATAACAAGGAGAATAAGGGAAGTAGTTCATAGTAAGTGGGTGCAGGAAATGTGTCAACATATCCTACGGTTTCTTCCATTAGTTTGAACCGTGAGATTCTTATGTTGCGTTTGTTGTTGTTTTTAGGCAGCATTAGCAGTCCTTTTTCATGGCTATCCCCTTGGAGAGTTGTAACATAGGTTATGAAACAACTCAAACTTTATAAATGAATAGGATTTCATAGTTTCATCTTTAACAATGTGTTTCAATTTGGGGCATGTCCATACCGTTCTATGAAATCTGAAAATGGAGGGTCATACATACAAGAATTACTAAGTGTTAGTAAGTTCCTGACCGAAAAGAATAACTAAATAACTAATAGAATAAAGAATTATTCTGGAGTTAGTATTTGACTACCCTTTGGTAGCAACTATTCTAATTCACTAAAGTATTGTTACAAATAAATAAAGAAATCTGGGTACTTTATTACTTTTCCTAAAATTGGATTAAAAATGCAATTTTCTAATAGAATTTGTTTATGTTTCAACATGTCAAACTCAATAATTCAACTCCTAGCTTTCGATAAGTTCAATGGTGAGGGTTATTTGAATTGGAAATCAAATATAAATACGATACAAAAAAGTCTTGTAAAGAGCTATCTTAATAGTACTAATTTCCTCAATTATGCTTCAATTCTTTGCTTAAATTGTCTATTATGTAGGTAAATTCCAATCCCAATACAAATGGAGTGATTTCTGTTGGAAAATAGAAGCATGCACAACGGAAGCAATGGATCATAACACTGTAATTACAAATAACTAACTAAGGATTAAGCATACAAAGAGAGTTAAAGATACAACTTTTGTAGTTTCCATGATAAACATCATCTCTGTGAGCAATCGACACCATCAACGATAAATCCTTGCAATTCTCCGATTGAAGAATATGATTGTGGGACCAAATTATTAGTGAAAGATAGGGAATTTCACTAATTAAATTTGGAGAGTCAAAGAGAGTTTGTAGAAGAATAAAAGGTGGAATAATTAAAGAATCATTAGTTTTTTTTTTTAATTTTTGAAAATCAAAATCTATTTATAAACAAAATACATGCAAAAACCTTTCTTGCATGGCCTCCACCTCAAACTCCATTAGCACGAACAAAATAGATGTCAAGCTTAATATGAAACACTTCATAATCCACTTAGTTAGTAGGAAAATTCAACAACTAATTTTTTATTAATTGGATTTTCTCACTAACTAATTTTTTATTAAAAAAATGAAATACATTTTTCAAATTTTAGAAATTATTTAATTAAAACAATTTGATTAACTAAAATAAATAATTTAATATCACATATTAAATTTACTTTAACACCTAATTTTGATTAATCATATTAATCAACTTTTTAAAAACACTTTCATGATAATATAAAATATACTCTCCAAAATAATTAATTAATTAATTAATTGTAAATTATATCTTATATAAAATAAATTTTCCCTAGAGTGGAGGGTTACACCTATTAGAAATTGTTAAACAAGTTAATAATATTTTGAGCAAAGTGATGGTGATTGATTGTTATAGAAATAAGAGTTATTCTGGTCTAATGATTAGTTGCAAGTGTCTCAATTCAGTGAAGGAATGACTAGTCACCCGTCAATGACTTTTATTCTACTTCACTAAAGCATCGTTGCGAAATTAAATATATTTTAGGGTACAATAATTTTTGCTAAAATTTTATTGGTTTAAATGAGTAGTGCAAAGTATCTAATATAAATAATTTATTTAGTTTCAAGAATTGGAAAAATGACAAGCGCTCTTATTAACTTGCTTCGTGCTGAAAAATTGAATGGTAAAAACTATATAACCTGGAAGAACACGGTTAATACTATCATTGTCATTGATAACCTTAGATTTGTCCTTGTTGAGGAGTGTCTTCAAGCCACCGCAACTAATGAGCCTCAAAATGCTCGTGATTGACATGAGCCGTGGGTTAGGAAAAATGAAAAGGCAAGAGCATATATCTTAGTTGGCTTATCTGAAGTTTTGGCTAAGAAACATGAGAACATGATCACTGCACGTGAGATCATGGACTCGTTACGTGAAATGTTTGGATAACCGTCTATTCAACTCAAGCACGATGCTCTAAAATTCATTTTCATTGCACGTATCAATTAATAATATTCATGTTTTGATAACCATATTCTCCAAGTTTTGACGACGTAGACAAAGAATGCCGGTGACCCGATCCGACATCGATGGGCATATTTTTCTGGCCACGAAGCTCCCGTTGGTTGAATCAAGTATTCAACCACCATCAGCACACTGGCAAAAGAACAGAAGCAAAATCTTTCAGTGCAACAACTTCCTCCTCGGCATAGACCCTCGAATTGGACAGATTAATGGTGAGGGGCTTACATTGTTGAAAATTTGTGATGGCTTTTCAATGCAAGGCGTTCCAACAATAGACTCACATCTTTCATGGAGACCGATAATGTTCCAATAAATGAAGACTCACATTAAACTCATGGGCCGAGAAAATCTCTCTTAATTCTTCTACGAAGTTAGCCCATTCATCCTTTGATAGTGGCAGTAAAATGTTGGAGACTTTGATCACTAAACCTCTCTCTCTCTATTTATATATAGAGAAAAAATTATGAATCTCGCGAATTCAATACATTTGCTTCAATGGGCAGAATTTAAATCCAACATATCTCAAATTTTATCCTAAACTCAAATAATCCAAGTTGAGCTTCTTATCTTCAAACCAAACTAAATGGTGGGGTTTCAAATTTAAACTCGGACATATTTTAAATTTTATCCCAAATTCAAAACATCAAAACTTAGGTTCTTATTCACACGTTAAATTGTGGATAAAACCTCAAATTTTTCTCAACCCAAATGGCCATATTCCAAATTTTATCTCAAAATCAAATTATCAAGTTTGGATTTTTATCCCCAAGTCAAATTAAGGTATGGATGAAGTCCATAAATTAATCTCAAATTAAAAAAAATTGATCTTGTTTCAAATTATATCAAATTTTTAACTAAAAATTCAAATCATTCAAGTTTTTCCTCAAAGAAAATTAAATTATGAGTAGAGCCTCAAATTTTATATAAAGTTAAAGTTTGATCATATTCCAAAATTTATTCGACATTCAATTCTTAGACTTTTATCTCCAAGTCAAGTTAAATTAGGGATACCTTCAACTTATCTCAAATTTTGACTGGGGGTATAATCCAAAATTTTATTCCAAAGTAAAATCGGGTGAAATTCAAATTTTATCTTCACATTTTATTCCAAAATTCAAGCCAAGCATCTTGCGTATAGATTCAATTCTACTCGAAATTCAACTTTGATTTATATAGAGCTTAAATTCTACTTATATTGAGATCAAGAATTATGTCAAAATAGAAAATCAAAACTTTGACCTAAATTCACGTTTTGATAAGTTGACATAAAAAAGGTGTATCAAATATTCACAAAATTCAAATCAAACTTATGTGCTAAATTCATAGTTTAATTAAATTGACACATCAAACGTAGTCAAGGTCAAAAACATATAGCTTACATTTTGATTCCAACTTTATCTTTTTCGAGATCCACCCACCCATACATGTTTATAAATCTCGAAAAAGGGCATTTGTTGAATCAGAAAATTTAGACCAATCATAAATTGCCACGTCACTTACCAAATTGATGATGAAATCACAAATAATTGAAGTTGAGACTAATTAAAAAAGTTGACATGTGTCCCAAATTGAATCATGTGTCCCAAATTGAATTTGAAGACATAAATAGGTGAAACTCGATGATATCACGTGTTTTCATCATGACTGTTAGATCGATTTAATTATTTTGGTCCAATTAGATATTAAAATTTTGGCCAAAGTGAAATTGAGCCCAAGAATATGCTTAATTTGACCTAAATGTCAAATAAGGCCCAAATTCAATTAGTTGGGTTCAAGGGTCAGGTCCATGAACCAACCAAGCCCAAACCCACAAAGTGTTGGGAATGGTGACCTAAATGTCCTTGTAATCTCATTGTATAATAAAATAAGTGTTATTTTATACGCATATACTCAATCCAATAAACTAAGATTCGAGGTTATTTCATGTAATTTAAACAAGCATGTAGAGATATATAAGTGGATCTTGTTTAAATAATAACTTAAATGGTTTGTAGTAGATGATAAGGCTGGGTACCTTATCCTGGTGACACAATGTATACGACCCACTTTGTAGGTGTTATAAGTTTTGTAAAGTGCTACAAATGATCTAATCCTAATCATTCATGTGGAGACATGCGAGCGGAGGTATCCTATACAAAAAATTTGTATAAGACCAGACCACGAAATGATTAGTCTTTTTATATAATGCCGTTAATAATAGAGACTTACATTTCACTAAGATGACCATAGGTGACATGACCTGAATCTTGAGTAAGTTGTGAACTCCTGCAATCAGAAGACTCCTTGACTCTTGAAGCTGACAACACTTGAAATTGAAGTCCGTTGGAGATATAAGCATTCTTCCAAGACTCCAACTTCAAGAACATCCACACGATCTGCTTCCATACATCAAGCATATGCATTCAACCAAGGGAGAATCAGAGGATCAAGTATAAGAGATCAAACCGTCTGCATCAAATCTACATCAACACAAGTTTAGCTCCATGAAATACGTTCCTTTGGAAGCCTCGTGTGAACATTGATCCTCCAAGAAGATCATCAAGCCCAAAGGTTGATCATCAAAGAAGGTCATCAAGTCCAAAGGCCGATCATCCAAGAAGATTAAAAAGCCCAAAAATTGATCATTCAAGAAGAACAACCAACTTAAAGATTATAGTTTTTTTTTTTTAAAAAAAAACCAAAGGATTATGTATTAGAGATTGTATTCGCTATACTGAAATAAATACAAAAACCAAGTTCAACTCTATGAAACAAGTTTCTTCAGAAATCTCGTGTGAACAACCATTAAACACTCAAATTCATTTTTCTAAAAATTGATTTCAAGTGTTTATCTTTAAACTCATTTTTTTTTCAAAATTTGGTTTAGGTAGTTGCCAAATACATGAATTCTTTTCAAAATAACTTAGTTTTTAATTTGATCACTTGAAAAGGTATTCCAAACACAGTCTTAATTGTTCATTTAAAAGCATGGGTGAATTGTTTGACTTGATTTTGAGTTTATCGTTACTGATTAAAATGTGTACCATTAGGCAAGATGTTATAGGTTCTATTCCTCGCTTATATGTTATTGAACTTAAATGAAGTCATTGGTTAAATTTTTATTTGAGGCAAGAAAAATTGCTAAAATGGATTTTGGAAAACCAACTTAATAGGAAGCTCAATGTTGATGTGGCATGATCGTGCAAGAAGGGTAGAAGAGGGCTGGACTGAATTGTGCGTGATCATTCAAGTTAGCGCTTTTTTGTGGTTACATGTTTACTTAGAGGAAAGGGGAATTAATCTTCTAGAAGTTGAGGCTCTTTTGGAAGGCGTAAAAACAATCGAGCAGGAAAATGGTGTGGGACCAATCCATCTTTAGTGGTTGAGTCTGATCCGCTGTGGTAATTAATATCACTAATAAGGTGGTTGCTTCCTCTCTGATATCCATTTATTTCTCGAGGACATTATTTTTGTGGGAAACTTTATTAATGTCCTTCAATTCTATCATGTTCCTCGTGAGAAAAATAAAGTCACTCATCCTTTTGTGACTTTAACATCCTCTTAAGGTCATCATTTGATTTGAAAAGATTCTTTTCCAGATAATATTCTCTTAACCATTCTTGATGAGTGAGGTTAGGCTGTGATTTCCTCACGTTGCCTAAAAAAACTACAATGATGCTAAAGAGCAAATTTGTTCCACATTTAACATTCATAGGACCCATCTTTAGAGAGATGCCAAAACCATAGTGAAACTTACTAAGAAGACTTCAATCTTAATCTTTAAAATTCTAACTTATAAATTTGATTAATCTAAGATCATCTATTGTATATCTCTACATTATCACTTGATTATTTTTATTATTGAAAAATATTGTCAAAAACATTCAAATATGAACTAACTTCTTCCGATATAAAATTATGAGATCTAAATTTGAAGAATAAAATAGATTAAATTATTTTTAGATTATATTCAATTTTCGTCTCTATATTTGCAATGGTACAAATTTGACTTGATACCTTCATTAAATCTCAAATCTAGTTTATATGCACCTAAATTATATCACACAGAACGTTATTTGTTTAAAAAAAGTGATAGTATTTTTTTTAAAAAAAGTGATTGGATATTTAATATAGTTAAATATAAAAATAATTGCACCTCCAACATGGCCTATTAGCTCAGTTGGTTAGAGCGTCGTGCTAATAACGCGAAGGTCGCAGGTTCGAAATCTGCATGGGCCAAAAAATTCTTTTTGACAATTCTACCCTTACTATTTTGATAATGGCTACATAAACCTTAAACGTCACAAATCCACTAATCACACACTTAAACTTATTTCATTTAAATTACTGGAAAAAAATAAATTAAAACTCATCCACTACTATTTATACCCCATTCAAGATATTAAACCCCACAGTCATGAAATAACTTCTAATATGTTATTCCTCAAGCTTTTGATCTTCTTGATGAAGGTTATAATTACCGAAATCTTATTTTAAATTTAAAATTTGTTTACATTAAAAAAAAAAAAAAAGTAGATTATATATTATCAAAATTTTCTAAGTTGGAATATGAAAAACTAGAATGTTGAAAGTTTGGCTTTAATTGGTACATTGATTCTTAGACTATACATTTTTACTAATGGAATTTTACTAATGTAACAAATTCTTGATCAACTAGCTAATCTTTACACATTTTCTTTCAAAGCTCGAGTCTCTTCCTCTTAATTTCTCTCTTTTCATATCTCAATCATTTTCTTGAAATTTCTAATAGTTGTATAAATACAAAGTAGTGTTAAGTACCAAAAAGGAAAAAAGATACTTCAACAAAATATTCTCCATGATAGGTATCAACTTTTTAAAAGATTTTTCAAGTTATTTTATAATAGTTATTGTTTGTTACAATTGTTTCAATGTAACATTTAGAAAGTTTTTAGTTTTATCATTGTGATATGATTGTTAATTAATTTTTTGGGTTGTTTTTAAATATAGAAAAATGAACTAAAATATTTAAAAAATAGCATTGATAGAATGATAGATGTTGATAGACAATGATAGAATGATAGACATTGATAGAAGTTTATCAGTGTCTATCAACGCTTATCATTGATATTCTAAAATTTTGCTATATCTTGTATATATTTTCAACAGTTTTACCATTTGAAATAATTTTTCTAATTTTTTCATATAAAGAGTTACAATTTCTAATATTACTATTTTTGTATCATCACATTGTTTAGAAAGCTATATCTTTAATATTTTTGGCATTCCAAAATCAGTAAAATCTCAATTAATTTTTCACATATATACTAAGGAGCTTTCTCATATTACTAATATACAATAATTTTTTCATTCTATGATTCTCTTCATAAATTGATATTCACATATTGATATAACACAAAATATCTGGCATGTACTTGGTGTCTAAGCGTATAAAAATTGTAAACTTGTGTTGTGTGTCAATAGATGTCATTCAATCTAAGTGCTTTGATCCGTAAACATCAATGAAAAATAAAAACATGGTTTAAAGAGAAATTCGAAATGCATATATTAGCTATTTTTCCGCATATGTTTTAAAATTTGTTTTATGTTAATATTACTATTAGTTGTATTTGTACTTCTTTTATTAATATTTTTTAATCTTATCAATCTAATAGGATTATTATTATTTTTTAAACTTTCATGTTAATGTTAATATTCAAAATTATTTTTAAAAAGTTAATTAAATATGTTTTTAGTTTACCAATGTAAATAGTGTTTTCAATGTTTTTAATGGAGTATTTTAAAGTAATATAGATAATATATTTTTTCAAAAAAAAAAAAGAAAAGAAAAGAAAAAGAAAAAATTAAAAATATCTACATGTATATAAAAATAAGTCATAAAATATCTAATAATAATAATCATTAATATATTAATTTTCAATCATTAATTTTATTCTTATATATTAGATAGACTACATAACAATTATGTCCAAAATTATTCATATACAGTCTGACGTTGCTATATAGTCTTCTCATTCGCCAATTATTATTTGTTGGGTTTTATGTCCTGAAAACTTGTAGTTTGTAAAATGATAAACATTTTCTATTATCAATACATTTGTTATTAATCTCATAAATTGTATGAAGGTCTAAATCCAATAAATTAAGGCCTATGACTATTGTATGAGTACTTGAACTTTATGTGGAGACGTAAGAGTGGATCGGGTTCGAGTAAATAGTCAAAATGATCTATGATACATGAATGAGATTGGGTATCTTATTCTGGTAACACCATTGGATGCAACCTACTCTGTAGTTGTTACAAAGAGTTATAAAGTGCTACAGACGATGTGATCCTAATTCGTACATGTTATGACATAAGGAGTGTGGGCGTCCTATGTAATGAGTTTGCATAACATCAGGACCAAGAAATAAGTCACTCTTACTTTATACACTGTTTTTTTGTTTAAGACTGACTATTTCACCTAGATGACCTAGGTAACTCGATCTTAATCCTGAGCTAACTATGAACTCCTATTTATTCGGGATTGCCCTTAGATTTGCATAGCTAAGGATTGGCTCAACAACACCAACTCAATAAGACTCCCATTTCAGGGGTTAGACCGGATAGATAGCTAGGGACATAGGGTACAAGACCGAGTTCACATCTACCCGATTTAGGGATAGGAGAATGATTGTTCTCTCAAGTACTGAATCCAGGTCTTGAACAAGGGGCCCCACCCTCTCACCAGACTAAGAGAATTTGGTTTAGTGATTGGATCACATACCAGTTATTCATTAGAGGATCAGTAGGGACTTGAGGAATAAGATGTAATCTCA
Source organism: Benincasa hispida (assembly GCF_027475165.1). Taxonomy (NCBI): domain Eukaryota; kingdom Viridiplantae; phylum Streptophyta; class Magnoliopsida; order Cucurbitales; family Cucurbitaceae; genus Benincasa; species Benincasa hispida. The sequence goes on along the minus strand of NC_143488.1, from coordinate 34,220,568 downwards.
GGGGTAAAACAGATATTTGACCCAACCGTTATTACGAACATCCTGTGAAAGATCGACTTGCTGATTATGGTTAAATCATGTGGAGATAATATATCTACAGTGAGGGGAGTGCAACTATGGGCTTTAGTGGAGTGACCCATTAATTAAGCAGTGGAGATTAATTTGGTCTAATGAGTTTAGTCAATTAATCTCAGATCAGTGGAGCCCATGATCTGTAGGTCTGCGACGTCCCCCTATTAGCTCGTAATGGACTAGCTCTAGAATAGTGTGATACGTTAATTTGAAACGTTCAAATTAGAATTAAGAGAATTAGTAATTATATAAGATATAATTATATGTTTAATTTTAGAATTAAACGGAATAGGAGAATTTATATATTTAAATATGATTTAAATATATAAAGATGGATATGTGTTAAAATTAATTTAATATTTGATATTAAATTAATTAAGTTTTATTTAATAATTAATTTATGAAATTAATTAAAATTTTCATTTTAAAATCAAAATAGATTTAATAAAATCAAAATTTGATTTTTTGAGATAAAATTGAAAAAGTCAAAGAAAACAAAACACTTAAATGGAAAATGAGGATTTTCCATTATCCATCTTTTGAAGTAGCTCACACAAGAAGCAATATCTTTGCCTTGTCTTCTCCAAGCATGAGCTGCCACTCATGCAACTCTTTTTTTTGTATGTTGATCTGCAATATAATGAAAAGATTGGAGTAAAAATCGGGCATGCAATCTATAAAGATTTTGAGAGAAAAATTGGTTTGAAGAAAGAGTTCTTTAGCTGATTTTCTGCAGTGAGCATTTCTCCTTCTACCCTTGATTCAAGCTTGTTTTGAATCCCACAACTCAATCTAGAGCACCAAGAAAATAGTGGGGAAGATCTTGAGGTGGTTTACAACAAGATTTGGAGAATATAGCAGCTGGTGAAGGAGCTTTGAAGAAGTTCTACAAGAGGTATGTCTTGAAACTCACTTGCTTCTGCAAAATCATGCTTTATATTTTGCCAAAATTAGTGGATTTGGGTGCTTAAATGATCTTTGTGCTTCCACTGTTGTTGATACATTCCAACACCATGGTGGACTTCTTCTTCTTCCCAAATCAGTAATTTAAGTTCGCTTCTATTTCTCAGCATCATCCATTGCTTTTCGGGCCATTAATTTTTTTCATTATTTATAATTCTCATTTTGATTCTGGGCCAGCAGGTAAATTACTCCCTAAAGGGTTGATTCTAGGTTATGAACAATGTGGCGCCATACCCTCTCCTAGCTCATGAGAGGCTTAGTCATAGTAGAACTACGATCTATTATTCATTAGAGGAATCAGTGGTACTTAAGGAGTTAGATGTAACTATAGGGGTAAAACGGTAATTTAGCCCAGCTTTTCTTACGAGCAATTTGTGAAGGGTCATTGTACTATTGATTGGGTATATGCAATGGACACAAAAATATATGTGTAGTGCAAAGAGTGCAGCTATCAGTCTTTAGTGAAGTGCCTGACAGTTAATGGATAGTGGATAATGTAACTAAAGAGTTTAATTAATTATTCATGTACCGTTGGAGCTTCAAGCTACAGGTCAATAAGGTCCACTTGATAGCTCAAAAGGATTTAGCTAAGAATCAATTTTTGGGTTAATTTGAATTGTTCAAATTAATAAGAGATAATTTAATTATATATAATATAATTAAATTGATTCAATTATATATGATATAATTGACACAATGTATTTGATACATTATAGTTTAATTGGAGGAATAGATAATTGAATGTGATTCAAATATATTTTCTATGAATGAGATTCATGGTTGTTACATTTAATATAAATATGATTTATATTAAATGTCATAAAATAGAGAAAAAGAACTATAATTTATATTGTATATGAAGTAATATTAAAACTATAGGCTATAAATATAATATGATAAATTGGTTATCATATTTATTTATATTATTTATTATTTTCAATAATAATCATATTTTCTCTTCAACAACTTTAGTAGGTAGTTAGTTGGTTTTTTATGGCAAAATGGAATAAAAGATTTTATGATTCTTTTGTTCCTAACAAGACTACACGACATACAGAGGCACTAAATGATTGAAGCTAAAACTATACGATAGTGCTTCTTCCTTAATCTTCTTTCTCCTTCAAACTCACAAAACTCCCTCTTAAACAAAATAGTTAGAGCCCACCACTCTTGGGTTCTCAACTTGAGATCACCCAGGATTCCAAGTGGTAGTGTCTTTAACCTTTTGGTTTGTTATTTTCTTGAAGAGGGTCTTCAAGTTCTTATTGTTGTTTGAAGATTTCGTGACTGTTCGAGGGTTGTACGAGAAGAAACGTTCTTCAAAGGTATAATCTCTTGAACCCTTCTTCTTGTTTAAAGAGCATGCTATAATTTTTACTTAGAATGCATAATTTGTATGTTTTATGTAAACTTGTGTTTTCAAACAAAATGGAATTTGGACGATCCACCGCTCATGGATCTCTATAAAACAAGTTCCTTCAGTAATAGTACTTAGGAAAATTTCTAAGTGTTGGAGGCATAGTAGATTGGAGTTAAAATTTGGCTAAGTATCCAAAATATGCTATGAGAATAGTTGATAGCATAGTTGACAAAGTTATAGCATAGTATGTGAAGTCAAAGCACAACTAAGGAAGTTCAACTTATAGCATAGTGGAGTAAAATCCTACCATGTTGGACGCATGGTAGGTGCATCCCAAAGGAAACTTTGAACAATTTTGGATGCATGAGGAGCTATGCTGCGAGCATAAAAGACTGTGCTGTGAACATGAGGAGATATGCTGTGTGAGCATAAGAAACTATACTATGAGTATGAAGAGTCATGCTTTGAGATGAGGGACAAGGTGAAATCATCGGGAAGAATTAGTTAAATGTTGAGTAAACGTTGTGTCGATCGATGCATAACCTAGAAAGAAAATAGGGTTGGGCGCATAGAGTAAGGTCGGTGAACGCATAGGGTATTAAAGGGCGAGAATTTAGCTAAGTGCTGAACAACATATGACACTATAAATGGAGGAAACCCTAAACATTGTAGTGTTGGATGCATAGATGATGAAGTGGGCATAAAGATTGTCACACCCTCTCTCGGTTTACCCTCTAAAATCTAAAGAAGATATGATGGCAGTAGTTACCAACCTATTTGCCAACACTTACTGCCTAACTTAAGTGAAACCTGCTTAAAACCTCAATATGCAAAACGACTTGGCAATAAAACAACTATGACACTAACCAACACAAGACTTAATTATAGCTCCAAAAATAAACATATGTTCAATGAAATAAAAAGATAGGAATAAACATGGGTCCCAAAAGAAAATAAGTTTCACAAGTTCTAAACTCCTCTCCAAATATGCGTACATCAAAACAAGCTTAACCTAAGCTTATTCCTTCGATATCTGAACTTTGGGTGGCAAGCTGCAGTAGATTCAACCACGAGGAAACTGACACTACCTGGAAAAAAGGAAAATATTTGAAAACAGTGAGTTGGTTGCCTAGTGAGTGACTCATAGAAATACATCTTTTCTCAAGCCTTTCTTATGCATTAATGTAAATAAATAAACATGTTGCAAATAATCTCAAGCAACTCACATAGTATCATACATTAATCATAGCGTTATAATCAATCATACTATCAAAACTTAGTTGAGAACGAGCATTGATAGCTCAAGCTCCCAACGTCCATTCATGGTCGTGAGACCCATACTTTGGTCCCGTTATAAAGACGGTAGCCAGGAGACCAATACTTCAGCCTCTCATAAAGAACTACCTATGTGCACGTGGAGTATACTAAGTACTGTCAACACCTTAGGTACTTCCTCAGATACCTTCTATACCTTCAGTACCTGGTATATTAGAAGTGTAACATTCATAGGAAATTCGAGAATCATAAGCTTTAGGCATGGCACTTACCGAGCTTTCACCTTAAGAGCATTATTACCATTCAACATGCATGCTTCACAATTATAAACATGTAGTTGCAATACTCTTTCATTCAATCTTAACACACACTAGGATTAGTAAAACACATTTAATAACTTAAAATATCATGCTTATGAATCCTTTAAACCATAAGTATAAACTTTACTTGCTTGAAAAACCCATGAATGTTAGCATGAAATTCGTTTGGGACTCATGTCCCTTTTTTGTGTACATATTTGAAAACATTTAGTCACTCACGGATCTTAGGCTTGGATCCTCCTAAGCTTTGCCTCCCTTTTTAGACTACTTCTTTACCCATGCTCATACTTAGCAAAGGGTTGCTTAATCATCCAATCTTTCCAGATTCAAATTCCAATGTAAATCACTTGAAAACTAGAACTCATTTTAGGAAGGTTGCTTTTCCAAACATGTTCAGAATTTTGTTAGCAATGTTACCTCAAAGTTTCAAAATGAAACTTCTTGTGGTTTAACCTGGGCTTTTAAATCTTTTCCGAAAGCCCTAACCACAACTTCCTGCTTGAACAAAGATTTTAGGTTTAACTTCCAAAATATGTAACTCGAACCTTAGACCTTTTCTTGAAAATGTTCCTTCTAAAAACTTACTTGAAATGGTGTGCAAGATAATACCTTAAAGTTTCAGCTTGAAAGTCCGAATGGTTCGGTCTAGATCTATGTTTCTTAGTCGAGTGCCCGAAACGCCCGAAAAAGAACCTTCGACTCTTCCTTCCTTCTCCGACCCACTTTCTGGATTGAACTCTCTTCCAAAGCTCAATTTTAGAAAATAAACTCATAGAGCTTTCCCACGGTACCAAGTTCGTTTGGTTTGCTCGAGCAAATTGTCCAAAATGAGCCCTTAAATTTTCCTTCCCTTGAATTTCCCTTCCCTTTTTATACTACCGTCCAGATCTCTACATGAAATCTCCTGAAGCCACCTCACCCACTAGTAGAGATTAAGGGCCGAGATTAAGCCATCTGTCTAGGTAACTAAAAGAAAAGTTTAAAACTGAGTGTTTCAAGTAACTCGATTCTCGCTGGGAAAACTCGATGGAGAAGGGTCCTTACTCGATGGAAAATTCCATGGTTCTCTGTTGAATACTCGATAGGAAGGACTTGATACTCGATGGAAAACTCGATGTTAGGAGCTCACTTAGTACATGCTCCTTACTCGATAGCTCTTATACACGTGACCTTTCCTCACTTACCCTCGACGCTCGACCCCTTCCTCGATCACTTATACTCGATGCTCGACCTTTCTTTAATCACTTATCCTTGATGCTTGACCCTTCCTCGATCACTTATACTCGATGCTCAACAACATTTACTTGATGCCTGCCTTAAGCTCACTCAATACTCAAACACCCCTCAACACGACCAACACTTAGCTAAAATTTCTCTTTGTAAGGCTAGATTAGTTAAGTAACTGAGAGCTAAGATTCCAAACTTAAACATTTTCTTCATTTAGACTTGCCTTTTACCTCAAAATGCACAAATCCAAACTAACTTAAATATTTAACCCAAATAATTTGCTTAATTTAAACAATAAATATGAATAAAAAGGGAAAGGTAGGGCGCAAGTTTTACAAAGATGGCCATGTGGACACATACCTTGAGTTGAAGAGAGGCAAAGTGGACACATGGCTATGCTTCAAGCTCAAAGAAGAAAGCTATGCTATGTGAAGGAGATGAAAACCAAGAAATGATGAAGTTGAGGAAGAGTTGGACACATAGAGGAGGAGTTGGATGCATAACCATGCTAAGAACCCAAAGAAGGAAGCTATGCTATAAGAGAGAGACACGTTGGTAGCATAGTTTGGGAAACCAAGAGGTTTGGAAAAGGGGGAATCTCTGCTAACGAAACTTAGATATATCACATAACTTCCTTGCAGTTTCAGGGGAGTGGATAGCTCCCTCACATTAGTTTTTTTTTTTTTTTTTTTTTTTTTTTTTTTTATATATGATGCAAAATAGAAAGATATAGAGGTATAGGTGAATCTTTCTGTCTCTCTAAATATAAGTTTTACTATAGAATTTCTCATAACAAAAAGGATTGTTCTTCCTCCTTTTCTCAAATTCCAAACTCAAGAAGGATACCACAATCCCTATTTCTTATCAGAGAAATAGTGGGAAAACCTATTGGTGGTGTTCCATCTTTTATTTTGGAGGATCGTGTTGAGGAGACTCGTGGAGGTTCTTGACGAATTGATCTTCATAAAGGTATCTATTCCTAAATGATGGAAAAAGCATGCTTAGCCCTAATGTTTATTTTCTAATTCTCTATTTTCTTATCCTAATTCAAAGACAAAAAGTGTTTAAACACTTCTGCATTGGGATTCACTCCCTTCAATTGGTGTCAAAGACAATACATTTGACTTTGCTTTTGGTTTAGCGAATTCAGAATTGTTTTTGGTGGGTGTAAAATCATGCATCTATTCATGTGATGAATGTTGTAATTTTTTTTTTTTTTTTTGGTTTTGCATAATAGATGGCTTTAGAATTTGACACTTAGGTTTATAGATTTACTGTTTGAAATGATCAAATTTGTAAGGGCCCAATTGTTTTTGGCGTTTAATTCTATAATTGAATTTGTAATTTTAAGTTTGGTCATTCGTGATTTTGGTTTTTCCGAAAAAAATACATAAAAACATAGGAAAAATGATAGAAACCGAAGCAGTCTAGGAATTCTGGAAAAAGTGTCATGGCGCTATGCCTTAGTGTCATGGCACTTCGACGTAAGGCGAAACATATTTTTTTCCCTAGCGTCGAGGTGCTAGGGTACAGTGTTGTGGTGTTCTAAACTTCAAGGGTTGTGTGCGGGTTTCCTAGGACACCAGTTCGACCAGCAGCTATGACAGTTCTTTTATTTTTTCTTGTCAATTTAATTATTTTTCCATTAGGGTGCTAGATTTCGATCCATTATTGCTTTTTTAATATAGTTTAACATGCATGACATGTATGTTTAAATTATATTATTTATATGTTTCATATTGTATGCCATATAGTTTAAAATCCCACCATAGGTTAAGCATAATCATTCATCATATTTAAATATAAATATCATATTTAAAGTTTAGGCTAATTCCTATAGTATGTACATGCATGATATATACGGTATAGTTTGCATGATAATAATATAAGAGATATATTTTTTTTTTAATGTATGATTAAAAGCATGCTTACTATATTTATTATTTCATTAATTGTTTAATATAAATGTTATATTTTGTTTGTTAATGAAAATAAAAATACATGTTGTATGACATTCCTTAGATAATATAATTGTTATATTTAATTAATTTCAATTAGAATGCGTGTTATAGGTTTTTCATAATTCATCAATATATAACAGATATATGGCTAATGAATTAGACAATGAAATCTATATTTCAGAGTTGCATGCAAACATTAATTTTAAATTTGAAAAATTAGACTTTATGTTTAAATTATTTTCTAATATGATTATAAATAGGTTAATCTTTTATTTTCTTTTAATAGGATTAACTTGAACAAATAAAATATTAATTTGTAAAATATTTGCCTATAATAGATTTCTTTCTATGGAAGGTTCAGTCTAGGATTGAGGTACTTAAGTTGACTGTAAAGGAACATCCCAACCGTGGAACCGACATGGGTGGTGAATTAGTCAAGCATTTTATATGAATGCAATAAATGATTAGGTCTATTAAAGTATTTAACAAATAATAGTCATACATTGTTAACTATCCTGTATAAGTGTTATATTTGGCAAATTAACAAATGAATTAGTTAAATTAATTAGCCAAATATACCTAAGTTAATAAACACTAATTTGAAAACACTTAGGGGGAGGAAAAATATGTATATGATACGTCGTTTTTTAAATCATATTTACCTAAAAGTTCACACTGTGAGGCTCATGCTCGGACTCATGGAACCTTGGAAGTGCCCTCCCTTTGGAAGGTGTTTACATCAGTCAATATCAAGGTGAATGGAGAGAGTGTTTATAGTAAGTGGGAGAAGGACGTGTATCAACACATCCTACGGTCTCATTCATTAGTTTGTAAAGTGAAGTTTCATGCTTGAGCTTGTAGCACCCTAGAAGTGTCCTCCCCTCGGAATGTGTTTACATGGAATCAATATCGAGGCAAATTCCAGTAATGGATAAGGTCGCTTTAGTTTTTGCTCTATTCGGCACTTCCCTTCGACTTGCTTATTGAGGCAAAACTCTAGAATCTAAAATGAAGGTTTACACTTATTAAAAATTTCTAAACAAGTTAATAATTTTTTTGACCGAAGTGATAGTGATTGATTGTTATAGAAATAAGAGTTATTCTGGTTTAATGATTAGTTGAAGGTGTCTCAGTTCAGTGAAGAAATGACTAGTCACCCGTCAATGGCTTTTATTCTACCTCACTAAAGCATCATTGCCAAGTTAAATGTATTTTAGGGTTCAATAATTTTTACTAAAATTTTATTGGTTTAAACGAGTAGTGCAAATTATCTAATATAAATAATTCGTTTAGTTTGAACAAATGGAAAAATGACAACCGCTACAATTAACTTGCTTCGTGCTGAAAAAGTGAATGGTAAAAACTATACAACCTGGAAGAACACGATTAATACTATCGTTGTCATTAATGACCTTAGATTTGTCCTAGTTGAGGAGTGTCTTCAAGCCGTCGCAACTAATGAGCCTCGAAATGCTCGTGACGCACATGAGCCGTGGGTGAGGGAAAATGAAAAGGCAATACATATATCTTGGTTGGCTTATCCAAAGTCTTGGCTAAGAAACATGAGAACATAGTCACTCCATGTGAGATGTTTGGATAACCGTCTATTCAGCTCAAGCACGATGCTCTAAAATTCACTTTCATTGCACGTATCAATTAATAAAATTCATGTGTTGATAACCATCTTCTCCATGATTTGACAGCGTAGACAAAAAACGTTGGTGACGCAATCCGACGTCGATGCATGGTACCGAGCTCTTGCGTGGCTCCGCAATAGTGCATGCAAACTTCAATGGGCATATTTTCTAGCCATGAAGCTCCCATTGGATAATTCAATAATTCAACCACCGTCAGCTGACTGGCAAAAGAACAGAAGAAAAATCTTTCAGTGTAGCAAGTTCCTCCTCGGCATAGTTGTCGAATTGAATAGATCAACGGTGAACTGCTTAACATTGTTGAAAATTTGTGATGGCTTTTCAATGCAAGGCATTCCAATAGTAGACTCACATCTTTCATGGAGACCAATAGCGTTCGAAGAAACGAGGACTCGCATTGAACTCATGGGCCGAGACAATCTCTCTTAATTCTTCTACGAAGTTAGCCCACTCATCCTTTGATAGTGGCAGTAAAATGCTGGAGACTTTGATCACTGAACCTCTCTCTATATATATAGAAAAAAATTTTATGAATCTCGCGAATCCAGTACATTTGGTGAGATATAATAAAATTTGAATGTGAAGATCTTGCTTTCAATTACATTATCCATTCCAATCAATTAGGAAAATATTTACCAAATTCATTGCCTGGAATTTTTTTGGGCGTTATCCATCTCTCTCCATGTTTCCTGGATAAAAACCAAACTTTATTCCAGATTCGGGCTGAGCAAAATCTATTTAATTTCTCCAAATTTTCGTTGAAATCAAATGTTGGTCAGTATTTAAATTCAGATTTAGTTCAAGCTCAACTTGAGTTCCAGATGAGATTCCTATTCCAATTTTTTATTCAAAATCCTGAGATTATGTAAGCTTTGCTTCAATGGGCAGAATTTAAATCTAACATATCTCAAATTTTATCCTAAACTCAAATAATCCAAGTTGAGCTTCTTATCTTCAAACCAAACTAAAATGGTGGGGTTTCAAATTTAAACTCGGACATATTTCAAATTTTATCTCAAATTCAAAACATCAAAACTTAGGTTCTTATTCCCATGTTAAATTGTGGATAAAACCTCAAACGAACCAAATGGCCATATTCCAAATTTATCCCAAAATCAAATTATTAAGTTTGGATTTTTATCCTCAAGTCCAATTAAAGTATGGATTGTTAGACATATTTAAATAATAATATGTTTAATTAAAGTATGGGCTATGTATGTGGATTAATAATTTATCACGGGTTATTTTATTATATTAGGCCCTATTATGTGATCTAATTAATTAAGGCCCTAGATTCCTAATTGAGTATGAACTTAATGGGTAGAAGCCCATTTCTAGTTAATTAGGGTTTAATGAGAATCCTAATTGAACTAGTATATAAAGAGACCTTTGGGCTATGGTCCTCGAGATACCAAAATAATAAGCACTCAGTCTTTCTTGAATCCCATCTAGAGAGAGATCCCACTAAGGGCATTCGGAGTTTTGGTTGAGGAAGACCATAGTCATCCATCATCATCTTGAAGCTATCATCAATTTTGCAAAGGAATCCGGTATGTTATTCTTGACAATTTGACATAATGATCCTAGGGTTTATCTATTCAATATAGATATAAATCATTTATGCTAACAAGTGGTATCAGAGCATGAATTTCATGTTGGATTGTTAGTTTATGCATTTTCCATTGGCATTGTTGATTAAATTTTGGTTTCGATAAAGAATTTAAAGAATTTAAAAAAAAAAATGGTCGGCTTACTATAGCAGCGTTATAAACTCATCGAGGTAGGATGGAAATCTCGGCGGTCATTTTTTTCTTGGCAGTATGTGTTCTCACAGCCCATATTCTTGTCTGTGGAATCGATTATGAATGATGTGCTAGTGGTGGATTAAAGTAAATTTTTTTTTGGTTGATTAATTTAATTGAACGCGGTTTCCTAAAGTTTTTTTTTTAATGATTGAATTTAGTGAATTTATTTTTTAATAGTTTGATAATATTGAATTTATCAACTATTTGGATTAATTGTTGATTGAACTTCTTACCCGCGTTTCTAAGTTTTATTGATTAATAACTTGGTGAAATTCTTGAAAAGGGTTCTTAGTTCTTGATTGATTAGTTTGTGAATTAAAATCTACAATTTAATTGTTTTTGTGATATTCACATGTTTATGTTACTTTAATTGTATTATGTGTATACAATTATTAAGTGAATTTTGTAAAAGACTATTTTGTGTTCTTCCTTCTTTATTTTTTGTACAATAATATTATTATATTATTGTATCTTATATTTTAAATTGAATTGGTAAAAAATAATATGTTACCAAAGTAGCCTCTATTATCTAGATCGTTTTAATTATGAAATATAAGATGTGCATATTCATGAATTTATGTGGATAATTATCGACCCAAAGGAAGATAATTATTTGGCCAAATTGTGGGTATGCATGTGGTAATGAGTATGTGGCAATTATAAGGATTGCTCATGTGAAAAGTAGTCGGTCCAAAGAAAGGCTATTTTTTTTTTACAGAGTTAATTGTCAGTACTTTGATTACTACATTGAGAGTACCATTTACAGTTGATGTTTTTTGCCCAAAGACTAGATATCAATGTTGTGCTAGGTATCTTGTTAAAGGGTCCCACCACATATGTGAAATTATTTTGTTATATTTTAATTGTGAGCATATGTTTTGTTGTTTATTGTTTCAGTTGGTCTTACTCAAATATCTGGAAATCTAAGTTCAATCCCTAAGTTGAATAGATCGAACTTCAAGATTTGGAAGGAAAGCCTAGAGATACTTCTTGGGTGTATGGATTTGGACCTTGTACTAAGGACCGATAAACCTACTTCTACTGAGGAACAACAAATACGGCTAATATAGAGAAGTGGAAACGATCAAATCGCATGTGTCTGATGATCAGTAAGCACTCAATTCTGGAGTCTTTTCGGGGCTCTATCACGGAAAGTGAAAATGCCAATACCCCTTGCTCAAATTGAGAAATATTTTGCTAAAAATGAGAAAGGGGAAGCAAGTAGTCTTTTGACTTCTTTAACTTCTATGAGATATAAGGGTAATGGAAACATAAGGGAGTACATTATGGTAATGTCAAATCTCACAGGTAAATTAAAGGCATTTGATATTGAGATAAATGAAAATTTACTCGTGCATCTGGTACTTATCTCTCTTCCTGCACAATTCACTCAGTTTAAGATAAGCTATAATACTCAGAAGGATATATGGAGTATTAATGAGCTTTTCTCACAATGTGTGCAAGAAGAAGATAGGATTAAGAGAGAAAGGATAAAAAGTGCTCATTTGGTAATAGGCTCTCGTGATAAGAAGAAAAGTCATTGTGGATGCTGCAGAAGGGACATCTCAGCAGAATAAAAACAAGAAACAAGCTACTGAAAATCCTTCTTTTTTCTGCAAAAAGAAAGGTTACTTCAAGAAAGATTGTCCCAAGTACGCCAAGTGGCGTATAAAGAAGGGTAAACTTCTTACTTTGGTTTGTTCTGAAGTTAATTTAGCTTCTATACCTACAGATACTTGGTGGGTAGATTCTGGTGCTACTACTCAAATAAGTATATCAATGCAGGGTTGCCTGTGGAGCCGGCCGCCAAGTGATGCTAAAAGATTCATTTATGTGGGCGATGGCAAAGCAGTTCTAGTTGAAGCTATTGGAAATTTTAGATTACTTTTAAAAACTGGTTGTTATTTGGATTTGAATGAGACTTTTGTTGTACCGTCATTTAGACAAAATTTAGTTTCTATTTCCAATTTGGACAAATTTGATTTTTCTTGTTCTTTTGGAAATAATAGAGTTAGTCTTTTTCAAGATTCTAAGCTTATTGGTACCAGTTCTTTAATTGATAATCTATATATGCTTGATTCTTTTGCTTCATGTAACAAGATCCTGTTATCCAATTCATGTGGTACAAAGCGTAAATTAAATGAGAATTATGCTATGTTATGGCACAAGTGTTTAGGTCACATCTCTAAACAGAGAATTTAGAGACTTGTGTCAGATGGAATTCTTGATTCCCTTGATTTAAGTAACTTCAACGTTTATGTGGAATGTATTAAGGGAAAACAGACAAACATAAGAAAATTAGGTGTCAACAGATGCTCAGATGTCTTAAAACTAATACATACAGACATTTGTGGTCCATTCCCTACGGCCTCTTGGAATGGACAACAATATTTTATTACGTTCATAGATGACTATTCAAGATATGGGTACCTATATTTAATTCATGAGAAGTCTCAATCTTTGGACGTTTTCAAGTCCTTTAAAGCTGAAGTTGAACTTCAACATGGATAGAAAATTAAGGCTATCAAATCTGATCATAGTGGTGAATATTACGGTAGATATGATGGATCAGGTGAACAACGTCTAGGGCCTTTTGCCAAATACCTAGAGGAATGTGGAATCGTCCCACAATACACTATGCCGGGCAAACCTAGCATGAATGGTGTAGCGGAAAGGCGAAATAGAACATTTAAGGATATGGTAAGAAGTATGATTAGTCATTATTCTCTACCAGAATCCCTTTGGGGTGAGGCACTAAAGACTGCAACATATATCCTTAATAGGGTACCTAGTAAAGCAATAGCCAAAACACCTTATGAGTTGTGGATAGGAAAGAAGCCTAGTATTAGACATCTTCACATATGAGTTTGTCCAGCTGAGGCTTGGCCTTATAGGCCTAATGAAAGAAAATTGGACTCAAGAACTATTAGTGCTATTTTGTTGGGTATTCTGAGCACTCTCGGGGTTTCAAGTTTTATGATCCCACTTCTAGATCATTGTTTGAGACAGGAAATGCTATTCCTTGAGGATGTTGAGTTTGGGGGGGGAAGATAACATAAAGAAAGTTGTCTTTGAAGAGGAATTGGTTTCTTTTCCTCATGTGATTATAAATGATTTTCAGGCTCCAATTCCCGACTTCATTATTGAACCAATTATAGAACAAGACAATATTGAAGTCCTCGTTATTGAACTTGAAGTTCAAACTCAACAACCTCAAGAAGTGCCACTAAGAAGATCTACTAGAGAGAGAAGAAGTGCAATTCCAGATGATTATATTGTGTTTCTTCAAGAACATCAGGATTATGTGGGTGTAATGGAAGATGATCCAATCAACTTCCAACAAGCTTTACAAAGTTCTAACTCTCAAAAGAAGATAAGTGCTATGGAAGGGGAAATAAAATCCATGAAAGACAATGACATTTGGGAACTTGTCGAACTGCCATCAGGAGTGAAACCCATAGGTTGTAAATGGATATTTAAAACTAAAAGGGATTCACATGGCAATATCGAAAGATATAAGGCTCGTCTTGTTGCAAAGGGTTTTACTCAAAAGGAAGGCATTGATTACAAAGAGACTTTCTCTCCGGTTTCATCGAAAGACTATTTTAGGATAATCATGGCACTTGTAGCTCACTTTGATTTAGAGCTACACCAGATGGATGTAAAAACTGCGTTTCTCAATGGGAACATTGATGAGACAATTTATATGGTGTAATCAGAAAACTTTGTGTCTGATAATTCAAAGTCTATGGTGTGCAAATTAAAGAAATCCATCTACGGTCTCAAGCAAGCCTTTCGTCAATGGTATCACAAATTCCATGAAGAGATAACCTCATTCAGTTTTGAGGTGAACATTGTGGAAGATTGTGTATATAACAAGTTCAGTGGGAGTAAATCAATCTTTCTAGTGTTATATGTTGATGACATACTCATAACTAGTAATGATGTAGGTTTATTGCATGACACTAAGAGATTTCTCAAAAGAAATTTTGAGATGAAGGATCTTGGTGATACTTCTTTTGTATTATGAATTGAAATACTGCGAGATTGTTCTCAAGGTATTTTGAGATTGTCACAAAAGAACTACATTGAAAAGATCTTGAGTAGATTTGGCATGAAAGACTATGCGTGTGGAGATACCCCGATCGCTAAAGGTGATACATTTCATTTAGGTTAATGCCCCAAGACCACATTCGAGACTAAGGAGATGCAGAAGGTTCCCTATGCATCGGCCATTGGAAGTCTAATGTATGTTCAAGTATGTACGCGTCCAGATATTGCGTTCATAGTTGGAGTGTTAGGAAAATATTTGAGTAACCCAGGGATGGATCATTGGAAAGCAGCCAAACGGGTTATGAGGTATTTATAGAGAACAAAAGATTATATGCTTACTTATCGGAGATCAAAAGTTTTGGAGATCATTGGGTATTCTGATTCTGATTATGCTGGATGTCAAGACACTTTGCGATCCACTTTAGGCTATATCTTCATGTTGGCTGGAGGAGTTGTATCCTGGAAAAGTGTTAAACAAACACTTATGGCTTCTTCTACCATGGCTGCAGAGTTTATAGCATGTTATGAGGTATCCAATCATGGAATATGGTTGTGAAATTTTGTCACTGGGCTGCGGATAATGGTTGGCATAGAAAGACCACTAAAATTATTTTGTGACAATAAGTCGGCTGTGATGTATTCCAACAATAACAGAAGCAATACTAAGTCAAAGTATGTAGACGTGAATTTTTTGGTTGTTAAAGAAAGGGTTCAGAATGGCCAAATTTCGATAGAACACATAGGAACAAACTCTATGGTGGCAGATCTATTTACTAAATGTTTACCACCTAAAGTTTTTCATGATCATGTTGCTCACATGGGTGTTAGTCACTTTTCTGATTCCATGGTTTAGTGGGAGTTTGTTATTGAGGATGTTCTTTGACCTTATTTTGTTTATTTTCTATATAGAATAAAGTTGATGGTTTATGTTTTATTATCTGAACTTGTTTATCATGCATGCCGTTTAGCATAAAGTTTTTTTTTTTAGAATAATCTTATTAAGGAATTTGGACCAGTTGGAAACAGGAATGATCCAAATCACTTTACATGTAGTTTCCATGCTATCCATCCATTTTTGATCTATGTCATTGAATGTATTGGAATTGGTGATCAAGGAAGGTTTAGTTACAAGGGTAGTGACGAAATCCGCCTTGATTCCATGCTAATACAGGAGATGGACCAGATTGAACTAAAGGGGAATTCTATTATTGAAATAACCTGTTTATGTGCACTTAAGGTTTATGTGATTTAATTATATTAGGTACATAGACATAGCCCAAGTGGGAGATTGTTAGACATATTTAAATAATAATATGTTTAATTAAAGTATGGACTATGTATGTGGATTAATAATTTATCACATTGGGTTATTTTATTAGATTGGGCCCTATTATGTGATCTAATTAATTAAGGCCTTAGATTCCTAATTGAGTATGAACTTAATGGGTAGAAGCCCATTCCTAGTTAATTAGGGTTTAGTGGGAACCCTAATTGAACTAGTATATAAAGAGACCTTAAGGTTATGGTCTCCGAGATACCAAAATAATAAGCACTCAGTCTTTCTTGAATCCAATCTAGAAAGAGATCCCACTAAGGGCATTCGGAGTTTTGGTTGAGGAAGACCATAGTCATCCATCATCATCTTGAAGCTATCATCAATTTTGCAATGGAATCCGGTATGTTATTCTTGACAATTTGACATGAATGATCCTAGGATTTATCTATTCAAATGTTTTCTTATATTCCTCCCCCCCCCCCCCCCCCCTCAGGTAGCAAAGCGGAGCGTTCAGGAAGGAGTCTACAAACCACCAAAACACTAGGACTTGGTAAATTCTCAGGGCACGACTCGGATCATGTGATAAAGAAACATAGGAAATTGAACTATATGTATGAAACTTAGATAAATTATGGTAAACATGTTAAAGCTTTAATAGATAAGGGGGTAAATGTTAAATTAAAATGTTATTTTGAAATACTACTGGTGTACCTTCATGCTCCCTTCCAAGTCTTAGGGCTAAGGCTAGGGAGGGGGTGTGACACTTGCTTCATCAACAAGAGTTATTGATGATAGTTCATCTGGAAGGTCGGTTCCACCTCAAGTGTTGAGGGAACCTCGACGCAGTGGGAGGGTTATGAACCCGCCCGTTCGCTATCTGGGTTTCACAAAAATCTTGGCTATGGTAGCCGATGACGACGTTGAGGATCCGTTGTCTTATCAGAAGGCAATTGAGTATGCTGACTAGAATGAATGGATCAAAGCCATGGATCTCGAGATGGAATTGATATACTTCAATTCAGTATGGGATCTTGTAGATCATCTTGATGGGGTAAGACCTATAGGTTGTAAATGGATCTACAAGAGGAAATGGGGTGCCGATGGGAAGGTGAAAACTTTCAAGGCTCGACTTGTGGCAAAGGGTTATACCTAGGTGGAGGGATTCGACTACGAGGAGACTTTCTCGCCTGTTGCCATGTTGAAGTCGATCCGCATCCTCCTGTCCATTGCCACTTATTATGATTATGAGATTTGGAAAATGGATGTCAAGACGACCTTTCTAAATGGCAATCTTGAGGAGACCATTTATGTGGTGCAACCCGAGGGATTCATTGCCCAAGGTGAAGAGCAAAAAGTTTGCAAACTGAATCGATCCATTTATGGGTTGAAACAGGTGTTTCGATCTTGGAATATTTGGTTTGATACTTCGATCAAATCGTACGGCTTTGACCAAAATGTTGATGACCCTTGTGTCTACAAGAAGATCGTCAACGGTTCAGTAGTTTTCTTAGTGTTGTATGTAGATGATATCCTACTCCGCGTTATTCAGCATGATGAATCTCGGCTAACCCATTATTATGCGTTATTATGTGTTCAATGTTCTATTTTTGTAGCTAACGTAGGAAGTGGACACAAACGCGGAAGTCGGACCACCGTATAGACGACTGCATGCGGAGAAACTCTCCATTGCAAAGGCGAACGCATTCGATCAACACATGGGTGTTGCGGTAATCAGCCGGATGCGTCCATCGCATGGGAGTTGCGCTCGTCAAGCGATTGCGATCATCATGTAGAGTTGCGGTATTAAGCGAATGTGGTCATTGCATGATTGCAACTACACGATAACGCATACTAATGGGATCAACACAAGGTTAGTGGAATGAACGCATCAACGCATATCTCGGAAAAATCAAAAGATGATGTTGACATTTCACCTACCACGCCGTTAACAGCAAAGATTCAGAAAGGACTAAACGCGCCGCGAATGTCAGAATTAGAGCAGTCCATTAATGTTGTCGGCGATTTAGGCTCTATATAAAGATGCCGATGAGCAGAATTTCAACTCATCTAGGGTTTTTCCTTGCGATCCAGACTAATGCGTGAGAAGAAAGCTTGAGAGTTCTTCATCTCCTTCCTCCATTTCGAGTGATAACCAGAGCCTTCGACCAGAGCTAGATCTCGAGAGAGTCAGCTCCTCCACCTATCCATGGCACCACTAGCAGCCTTGACGTACATCCGCTAGAAGCAAGTCATTGCTTCCAGTCGGTCATTTCATTTTCTCTTCTTTTCTTATATTGTATTGTATTATATTTTGTGATTAAGGAATTAATACATATGTGTTCAATGCATTTCTGTGTTTTCCTTCGATTCCATCTCCATCTTTCTTTTCTTAGCATCATTAACTTTCATTTCATCACTTAGTGAGATTGCTAGAGTATCACATACTTAGTCATGTAGATTAAAGATATGAAGCATGTAGCAAACCACCGAGAGGTGTGCGTTGCGTGAGTGTGTGAGTAAACCTTATTTGCTTAGTGTGAAGCTGTAGCTACACCTGTCTATAAGTGGATGCAATGCTTGTCTATGAGTAAAGTCAGCAACAACTAACTACCTAGGAGGGTAAGTGGTTGGTCGTATTAAGCAATGTAAGCTATTGTTCACTAGAGATAGGAATAATCTTATGTCAGCAAAGTTTATGCGGTTATCTTGTCTTATGAGTGCCTCATTCATCATTTAGGCATACTTGAGAGAGTAGTCTAAAATCTAAATCTAAGACTTGAGAGAGCAGATTGGAACGCATAAGTAAGAATGGGGAACTTAGAGATAAGCTTCGTTTGCTATCACACAATGTATGCACCCTACGCAAAAGATATTGCATGCGTCCAGGAAGTAGGATATGGTGGTATGTGGCCATCAAGCTCATGCAGTGAGAGCATGTGAGCAGGTTATGGAGGTTTAGGCAGGTATAGGCTTCCTGACACTATCGCCTATATATCGCATACGTCCTAGAGTTTGGCTTAAGTGTGTGTAGCATGATCGCATAGCTTGCGTTGACTAAGGTTGCCCTTGCGGTCACTCTTAAGGGTTGCAATGAAGATATCTCCACATTTTATCTATTTTTTCCATCCATTTACTTCCTGTCAATAGTTGTCGTGTCTCTACCTCTCATTCATATTCTTATTGTGTTGTCTGTTACTTAAGAGTAGGAGTTGTGTTAGTATAGAAACACCATCCATCATTCTTTTATTCAACCGCCGCATGCACATTACCACATACGCCTAGCTACAAGTCCCTAAGTTCGACCTCAGATCACTCGAGAAACTTGCGTTCGCGTTATACTTGGTACGAGCACAAGAAAACTTATGACAGGACGCATGGTCATCACATACATTTGTTAACGCAAAGTCATTCCAACGCATGACCACGACGCATGATAATCAACGCATACATTAAGGACATGCATCGCATATTGCGTCCACAAAATTTTAGTTGTTGAGTATTGACATCTAATTTCCCGTTATCAATCAAGTACACTGACTATACGATAGACTAAAACTATCTCCAACTTACTCGATCGTTTACACGATCTAGAAAATTCTTCTTACCCTCTACTAAATCCTACAGAGCCCACAACTCCTTGATTCTCACTCGGAGAATACCAAGGTAACCTTCTACTGGTGTCTTCTTTCTGTTCGAGGGACGGGTGGAGATTTGTTCTTATTTGAGGAGATTGTTGAGGAGATTACTATTCGAGTGTAGATTAATTTGTGTTAAACAATCGTGCAGTAAGTTTGAGGGAAGGAGAAGAATTTTTCTTCAAGGGTAAGTTCTCTTGAACCTTAGTATTTTCCATTTGAAGCATGCTGTAATTTAGAGTTTTTCATAAATATTGCTATTTGATTGTAAATGTGTATGTTCTATCACAATGGGGTTTGAAATGATCTCACTTCCACTCATGGATCTCTTTATTAAGAGTTCCTTCATGTATTTCATGGAGTCAAACTTGTGTTGATGTAGATTTGATGCAGTTCCTTCATGTATTTCATGGAGTCAAACTTGTGTTGATGTAGATTTGATGCAGACATGGTTCGATTTCTAGTACTTGATTCTCTGATTCTCTCTCGGTTGAATGCGTACGCTTGATGTATGGAAGCGGAGCATGCAAATGTTCTTGAAGTTAATGTCTTGGAAGAATGCTTGTATCTCCAAAGGACTTCAGTCTTCAAGTGTGGTCAACTTCAAGAGTCCAAGAGTCTTCTGATTGTAGAGAATTCTCTCTAGGCTCTATGGAGTCTAAAATTTATGATGCCCACAAATGAAGAAAACTCCTCTATTTATAAAGTTCTTAAGTGGGCTTTGTGAGCTCGGGCTTGGTTGGTCCATGGACCTGTCCCTTGAACCCTACTAATTGAATTTACCTTATTTGACATCTGGGTCAAATTAAGCATATTCTTGGGCTCAATTTGACTTTAGCCCCAATTTTAATATCTAATTGGACCAAAATAATTAAATCGATCCAATGGTCATGATGAAAACACGTGGTATCATTGAGTCTCACCAATTTATGTCTTCAATTTCAATTTGGGACTCATGTCAAATTTTTTAATTAGTCTCAAATTCAATTATTTGTAATTTCGTCATTAATTTGGTAAGTGACGTGACAATTTATGATTGGTCTCCCCCCCCCCGCCGTTAATCTATTGAATTCGAGGGGCTATGCCGAAGAGGAAGTTGATGCAAAGATTTTGCTTCTGTTCTTTTGCCACTGAGCTGACGATGGTTGAATAGTTGAGTTAGCCAACGAGAGCTTCGTGGCCAAAAAATATGCCCATTGAGTTTTGCATGCACTGTTGCAAAGCTACACAAGAGCTCAGCACCATGAATTGACGTCGGATCGGGTCATCAGTGTTTTTTGTCTTCGCCGTCAAATCTTGGAGAAGACAGTTATCAAAACATGAATTTTATTAATTGATACGTGCAATGAAAATGAATTTTAGAGCATCGTGCTTGAGCTGAATAGACGGTTATCCAAGCATCTCACTTAATGAGTCCATGATCTCACGTGCAGTGACCATGCTCTTATGTTTCTTAGCTAAGACTTCGGATAAGCCAACTAAGATATATGCTCTTGCCTTTTCATTTTCCCTAACCCATGGCTCATGTGCGTCACGAGCATTTCGAGGCTCATTAGTTGTGGTGGCTTGAAGACACTCCTCAACCAAGACAAATCTAAGGTCATCAATAACAATGATAGTATTAATCGTGTTCTTCTAGGTTGTATAGTTCTTACCATTCAATTTTTCAGCACCAAGCAAGTTAATAGTAGCGGTTGTCATTTTTCCAATTGTTGAAACTAAACAAGTTATTTATATTAGATACTTTGCACTACTCGTTTAAACCAATAAAATTTTAGCAAAAATTTTTTAACCCTAAAATACATTTAATTTAGCAATGATGCTTTAGTGAGGTAGAATAAAAGCCATTGATGGGCAATTAGTCATTCCATCACTAAATTGAGACACTTTAAACTAATCATTAAACCAGAATAGCTCTTATTTCTATAACAATCAATCACATCACTTTGGTAAAAAAAATTATTAACTTGTTTAATAATTTCTAAAAAGTGTAATCCTCCACTTTAGATCCTAGAGTTCCGCCTCAATAAGCAAGTCGAAGGGAATTACCGAATAGAGCAAAAACTAAAGCGACCTTATCCATTACTTGAATTTTCCTTGATATTGATTCCATGTAAACACATTCCGAAGGGAGGACACTTCCAGGGTGCCACAAGCCCGAGCATGAAACTTCACTTTACAAACTAATGAAGGAGACCGGAGGCAGTGTTGATACACGTCATTCTCCCACTTACTATAAACACTTTCTCCATTCACCTTGATATTGACCGATATAAACACCTTCCAAAGGGAGGACACTTCCAAGGTTCCATGAGCCCGAACATGAGTTTCACGATGTCTAATTCACTAGCCTAATGTTAGCTTAGAAACTCATGTTTAGGGTAAAATAACCTTTGAATACATTCTTGGCCCTAAACTTAGCTTATCAACTCTAACTGATATTAAATTAGGCCTATCTTCAACGATGGGCGTAGGGTAAGCTACATTAGGGTAGTTGGGCGCATGGAAACTCTTCTAGACACCTTGATTGCTCTGCTCAATGCATAGTCATCAAGTTGGATGCATGGTTAGGTGCTCAATGTATAGGAACTATCTTCAACGCATAGGCCTCACCCTGAAAACCCTGATTCTCTCTAACTCTCTTCTTTTTTAGTCTTCTTTTAGAAGATTTGAGTTGTGAGGTGAAATGAGAATTCCCCGGGGTATTTATAGGCCTTCAGAAGTATCCTTGTCACCCTCTACATGCTCCGAATGCATGAAACTTCAAAATGCATGGAAAACCTAGGTGCCAACACCATGCAAAGCCCCACCATGCAAAGCCCCACTATGCAATGTCCAACGCAACACCTCCTCCTTGCATGCAAGACTTAAGTGTCTTCACCATGCATAGGCCATCTTCACCATGCATAGGCCAATGCATAGCTTCATTTGAGGTGGAACTTCATCACCATGCGCCCTTCCATGCATCCACCTCATCCTTGGCTAGGTCAAATACCTCATTTGGTTGAGCCTCATACCCTACTTTGTTGTCAATTTAACCTTGTTCCCCAAGTAACTCAAGTCAACATATGGTATTCTCTCCAACAACCTTGTTACGCATCCAAGCATCACCTCCTATGCACCCACAAGATGTTCAACACATGGTTCTTTAGGTTTAGATGTATGGTTCCCAAACTATGCTACCAACGTGTCTCTCTCTCATAGCATATCTTTCTTCTTTGGGTCCTTAGCATGGTTATGCATCTAACTCCTCCCATATATGTCCAACTCTTCCTCAACTTCATCCTTTCTTGGTTTTCATCTCCTTCACATAGCATAGCTTTCTTCTTTGAACTCAAAGCATAGCCATGTGTCCACTCTGCCTATCTTCAACTCAAGGTATGCGTCCACATGGCCATCTTTGTGCACACTTCATCATCTATCCACCTAACACTGCAATTTTAGGGTTTCCACCATTTATAGTGTCATATGTTGTCCAACACTTAGCTAAATTCTCCCCCTTTAATACCCTATGCGTTCTCCGACCTTACTCTATGCGCCCAACCCTATTTTCTTTCTAGGTTATGCATCGATCGACACATCGTTTACTCAACATTTAACTAATTCTTCCCGATGATTTCACCTTGTCCCTCATCTCAAAGCATGACTCTTCATACTCATAGTATAGTTCCTTATGCTCACACAACATATCTTCTCATGTTCACAGCATAGTCTTTTATGCTCGCAGTATAGCTCCTCATGCATCCAAAATTGTTCAAAGTTTCCTTTGGGATACACCTACCATGCGTCCAACATGGTAGGATTTTACTTCACTATGCTATGAGTTGAACTTCCTTAGTTATGCTTTGACTTCACATACTATGCTATGACTTTGTCAACTATGCTATGACTTTTCACCTGTGCTATGACTTACTTCCTCAACTATGCTATGAGTTAAACTTAGATAAAATTCTCCATTCTTTCCTATGCTATGAATCCAACTCTCATTCTCATAGCATAGTTTGGACACTTAGCCAAATTTTAACTCCAATCTACTATGCCTCCAACACTAAGAAATTTTTCTAAGTACTATTACTTTCTCCAAGGCATAGTTTAGGTACTTGGCTAAAATTTTTTCCTTTCAAGGCTTCAAGTCTAAGTCCATCCCTTAACCTAAGGAATCCTCTAGGGGTTCAAGTGTTACACCTTCTGGTTGCAATAGAAGTAGATTCCCTTAGCAACCTTGGCCTTTCTGCCCCTCTGGGCTGTAGTAGGGTTAGCTTTCCCTTGACCTCCCTTCTTCTTCTTCCATTTTTTGGTATCAAAAGAAGAAGGAAAAAATTCACTCCAAAGGTCAAACCTTTATGGAAATTCTTAGTGGAAGTGACAACATTTTCCTTTTCCTTCTGCTCCTCGACTTTCATCAAGGATTGATAAATTTATAGTTCATTAAGAAGGGTGGTCAGGTTATAGTCTAGCTTGCTCATCACAGCCTTACTACAAAAATGGGGTAGTCATCGATAAATGGATAAATGGGTCTATCATCGATGAAGCCAATCAAATTAGCTTCATCCTGGAGACCTTACCTGAGAGTTTCCTCCAGTTTTGTGTTGCTGGGGAGTTATGTGATTTATCTAAGTCCGTGGTGGTGGCTTGCAAAGGAGAAGACTGAGTAGCGGTGATGTTCAATTGTTGGCCGATGAAGGCAAGAGAGAGAACAAAAGATTAGGATGTGCACGATTGAAGTAGGAAAATACCGATTGAAGGTTTCTTTTTTCTTTTTTTTTTTTCCCTTTTTATTGAATGTTAATTAGAGAATCGAATTGAGAATTATAAATAATGAAAAAAATTAATGGCCCGAAAAGTAATGGATGATGCTGAGAAATAGAAGCGAACTTAAATTATCGATTTTGGAAGAAGAAGAAGTCGACGATGGAAACTGGCGAATGAGAAGACTGAGTAGCAATGTCAGACTGTATATGTATAATTTTGGACATAATTATTATGTTGTCTATCTAATATATAAAAACAAAATTAATGATTGATAATTAATATATTAATGATTATTATTATTAGATATTTTATGACTTATTTTTATATACATGTAGATATTTTTATTTTTATTTTATTTTTGAAAAAAATATATGATCTATATTACTTTAAAATACTCCATTAAAAAACATTGAAAACACTATTTACCTTGGTAAACTAAAAACATATTTAATTAACTTTTTAAAAGTAATTTTGAATATTAACATTAACATGAAAGTTTAAAAAAAAAAAAAACAATCCTATTAGATTGATAAGATTAAAAAAATTAGTAAAAAAAGTACAAATACTACTAATTGCAATATTAACATAAAACAAAATTTTAAAACATATGCAGAAAAATAACTAATACATGCATTTACAATTTCTATTTGAATCATGTGTTTATCTTTCATTGATGTTTACGGATCAAAACACTTAGATTGAATGACATCCAATGTCACACAACACAAATTTACAATTTCTATACGCTTAGACACCAAGACATGCTAGACATTTTTTTTTTTGTGTCAATATGTGATTATCAATTTATGAAGAGAATCCTAGAATGAAAAAAATTGTTGTATATTAGTAACATAAGAAAGCTCCTTAGTATATATGTGAAAAATTAATTAAGATTTTATTGACTTTGAAATGCGAAAAATATTAAAGATTATAGCTTTATAAACAATGTAATGATACAAAAATAATAATATTAAAGATTGTAACCCTTTATATGAAAAAATTAATTAACAATCATATCACGACGATAAAACTAAAAGCTTTCTAAATCTTACATTGAAAAAAATTTAACAAATAATAACTATTATAAAATAACTTGAAAAATCTATTAAAAAGTTGATACCTATCATGGAGAATATTTGGTTGAAGCATCTTTTTTCCTTTTTGGTACTTGACACTACTTTGTATTCATACAAACTATTAGAAATTTCAAGAAAATGACTGAGATATGAAAAGAGAGAAATTAAGAAGAAGAGACTCAAGTTTTTAAAGAAAAGGTGTAAAGATTAGCTAGTTTATCAAGAAGTTGTCACACTATTAAAATAGTCTAAGAATCAATGTACGTTAATTAAAGCCAAACTTTCAATATTCTAGTTTTTCATATTCCAACTTAGAAAATTTTGATAATACATAATCTACTTTTTTGTTTTAATGTAAAAAACTTTTAAATTTAAAATAAGATTTCCATAGTTATAACCTTCATCAAGAAGATCAAAAGCTTGAGAATATCATATATAGAAGTTATTTCATGACTCTAAGGTTTGATTTTTTTTTTATTAATTTAAAAGAAATAAAGTTGTTTAAGTGTGTGATTAGTGGATTTGTGAGGTTTAAGTTTAATGTAGCCATTATCAAAATAGGAAGGGTAGAATTGTCAAAAAAATCTTTTTGGCCCATGAAGGTTTCAAACCTACGACCTTCGCATTATTAACACAACGTTCTAACCAACTAAGTTAATAGGCCAAGTTTGAGATTCGTTTTATTTTTATATTTAACTATTTTAAATATCCAATCACTTTTTTTTCTTAAAAAAATACTATCACTTTTTTAAAACAAATATCATTCTGTGTGATATAATTTAGGTGTACATAAACTAAATTTGAGATTTAATGAAGATATGAAGCCATTGGGACCATTGAAAATTTAGAGACCAAAGTTGAAATAACCTAAAAATAATTTAATCTATTTTATTCTTCAAATTTATATTAAAAGGGAGTTATTTGATATATCTAAGTTTCATAGCAGATATTCCCCGTTTTCCAAACCTCTTGGTTTCCTGGTTCCTTTTGGAATCCTGCGTCTGCACTAGCCTAATGTTAGCTTAGAAACTTATGTTTAGGGTAAAATAACCTTTGAATACCTTCTTGGCCCTAAAATTAGCTTATCAACAACAATTGATATTAAATTAGGCCTTTGAACACTTTTGGACAGCGGTGGGTGCAGGGTAGGCTACTTTAGTGCAGTTGGGTGCATGGCAACTCTTCTGGACACCTTGATTGCTCTGCTCAAGACATGGTCATCAAGTTGGATGCATGGTCAGGTGCTCAATGCATAAGAACTCTCTTCAACGCATAGGCCTCACCCTGAAAA
Source organism: Benincasa hispida (assembly GCF_027475165.1). NCBI lineage: Eukaryota > Viridiplantae > Streptophyta > Magnoliopsida > Cucurbitales > Cucurbitaceae > Benincasa > Benincasa hispida. Next base: position 34,193,847 of record NC_143488.1, on the reverse strand, counting down.
ACCATGATTCTCTCTAACTCTCTCCTTTTTTAGTCTTCTTTTAGGAGATTTGAGTTGTGAGGTGAAATGAGAACTCCCGGGGTATTTATAGGCCTTCAGAAGTATCCTTGTCACCCTTTTCATGCTCCGAATGCATGCCATTTCAAAGTGTATGGAAAACTTAGGTGTCAACACCATGCAAAGCCCCACCATGCAATGCCCAATGCAACAGCTCCTGACATCTCCTCATTGCATGCAAGACTTAGGTGTGTTCACCATGCATATGTTGGGGTTGATGCCTTAAATATCGTTGGGTCCAGTAGTTTGTAAACATGTATATGAATAAACATTTGTGATGTAATAATATGAGATATTTTCTTCACTATAGTCTTTGTTATATGAGATATTTTGCTGCATTAACTGAAGGAACTCTTATCAAAGAAAACCCATGAACGGAAGCACGATCGATCAAAATTCATTGTGAAATAATTACAAGCATTCACAAACATACAAACCAGTTATGCATCTATTAACAAATTACGACATGCTTTAGTAACTAATAACAAAAAGGGACGAGAGGCATACCTTTTCTTCTACAGATCTCTCGCTTTCGCGAAGATCTTGGACAACAATATCTTGCATTCGGCCAGATCGTCTACCCAATCGTTCAATAGTCACGAACAAACTTCTCCACGAACAAGTAACCTCTCGGGCACTACCACTCAGTAACCTTGGTATTCTCGGAGTGAGAATCCGGGAGGTGTGGGCTTTGTTGGATTTCGTAGAGGGTTAGAGGAAACAACGATCAAACTATACGAGCAAGCAAGTGGGAGAGTGAACTGTCTATCTTATGGACTTTGTTCTTGATCGTTTAGTAAAACTAAGCAGGTACACAACCGTTTAGAAAAAACAGGCTTGATCGTTTACATGATCGTTTAGAGAAACTCGCTAAGGCACACGATCGTTTAGTAAAACTTTACACGATCATTTAGTCAAAGGTGCCTACACGATCGTTTAGTCTCTTGCTTAGAAGGCTGTCATACAATCTTTAGTTAGCTAAATGATTACTCATGCACTTAATGAAGCGATTTGATACGAAATGAAAACATTTTTCATTTTATCCTTCACTTATGAAAACTGAACATACCTCCCACTTCACGCACGGTTAAAGGAGAAATCGCCAACAATTATTTATAACCTATAGTTTTAATATCACATCATATGTGATATTTAAACCCTATTCCTTTTCTTCTTTACTTTATATAAATCATATTTCTATCATATTCCTCTAGTTAATGTATCTCATACATCATATCAATTATGCCACATATAATTGAACCAATTTAATCATATCATATATAATCAAACTTCCTCTTGTCAATTTGAACACTTCATACTCACCCAAAAACTGATTCTTAACTTGAATGCATTGAGCTACCAAAGGGACCTTATGGACCTATTGCTTGAAGCTTCAATGATACATGAACAACTGACTAAACTCTTTAGTCACGAGATCCACCATCCGTTAATTGTCAGGCACTCCACTAAAGACCAATACTTGCACTCTTCTCAACATAGATATATTTTTGTGTCCATCAGATATAACCAGTCAACAGTACGTTAACCCTTCATAGATACTAGTAAGTACAGTTGGGCTAATTTACCATTTTGCCCCTATAGTTACATCTAACTCCTTAAGTACCACTGATCCTTCTAATGAACGATACATCATAGTCTTACTATGAATGGACACCTCTCGAGCCATGAGAAGGTGTGTGGCGCCACATCGTTCAAGCCTCGGAATCAACCCTTAATGGAGCAATGTATCTACTTACCCCTACTTCGGGGAAGGAGTGAATTCCATCTTGTGTATCTGAGTTCCCAGCTCCCTAATCAGATGAATCCCCAAAGTGGTAGGTTTGAGTCGGCAATCTGGCCATTCACACCCATGCAAATCAAAGAATTGCCCTCAAAGGCAGGAGTTCCCAACTTATTTAGGATTAAGGTCATGTTACTTATGGTCATCCTAGTGAAATGAAAGTCTCTATCATGAACAACGTTATATAACAAGACTAAACACTTCGCGGTTCGGTCTTATACAAACACCTTTGTATAGGACACCCCCACTCGCATGTCTCCGCATGAATAATCAGGATCAGACCATCTATAGCATGTCACAACACTTGTAACTATCTATAAAGTGGGTCGTATCTGTAGCATCACTAGGATAAGGTTTCCCTCCTATATCCATATACTACAGACCATTTTGGTTATCACTTAAGGCATGATCCACCTATATGTCTCCACATATATGCTTAAGTTACAACGACAACCAGGGATCTTAGTTTATCGGTTTGTGGTAAATGCAAATAAAATATCTCATATTTCATAGACAATAGTGAAGAAAATATCTCATATCATTACATAAAAAACGTTTGTCCGTATAGGTATTTACAAACTACAGGACCCAACGAGAGTTTAGGGCATCAACCCTAAGATTAACCACAACCAATAAATTAAAATCCCTGGTTATCGTTGTAACTTAAGAATGTATGTAATGAAACACAAATAGATCATGCTTAAGTGATAACCTAAATGGTTTGTAGTAGATGGATAAAGGAGGGAAACCTTATCCTATTGACACTGCGAGTTTGGTCTGCTTTGTAGTTGTTACAAGTGTTGTAATGTACTATAGATGGTCTGATCCTAACCATTCATGTATTAGACATGTGAGCAGGGATGCTCTATACAAAAGCATTTGTATAAGACCGGACCACGAAATATTTAGTCTCGTTATATAACGACGTTCATGACAGAGACTTTCATTTCACTAGGATGACCATAGGTAACATGACCTTAATCCTAAATGAGTTTGGAACTCTTGATTTGTATGGGTGTGAGTGGCCAGATCACCGACTCAAACCTACCGCTTTGTGGATTCGTTTGATTGGGGAGTTGGAAGCTCAGCTATATAAGAAGAAATTCACTCATTCCTCGATTTAGGGGTAAGTAGATAAATTGCTCCATTAAGGGTTGATTTTGGGATTTGAACAATGTGGCGACACACCTTCTCTTGGCCCAAGAAGAATTTAGTCATAGTAAGACTATGATGTATTGTTCATTAGTGGAATCAGTGATACTTAAGGAGTTAGATGTAATTACAGAGGCAAAACGGTAAATTTGCCCGACTGTACTTACGAGCAATTTGTGAAAGGCCATTGTACTGTTGATTGATTATATCCAATGGACACAGAAATATATCTGTAGAACGAAGAGTTCAGTTGTTAGTCATTAGTGGAATGCCCAACAGTTAATAGATAGTGGATATCGTGATTAAAGAGTTTAGTCAGTAATTCACGTACCATTGGAGCTTTAAGCTATAGGTCTATAAGGTCCTCTTATTAGCTTAATGGATTCATGTTGAGAATCAGTTTTTGGGTTAGTTTGAAATGTTCAAATTAACAAGAGAAAATTTGATTATATATGATATAATTAAATTGTATCAATTATATGAGATATAATTGACTTAATGTATTAGATACATTAATTGGGGAAATTATTATTAAATGCTATAAGGGAGAAAAAGAACTATGATTTATATATTGCATGAGATGTAATATTAAAACTATAGGTTATGAATATATTGATTATATTTGTAATTAAATCAATTATACGATAATTGGTTACGGTTTTTTCTCCCATAACCAAGTTAGTGGGAATTTGTGATCAGTTATGGTAACTGATGGTTAAAATGAAAAATATTTTCATTTTTACAATAAGCAATCATTACGAATTGTGAATCATGTGATCATAAGCAAAAGCTATATGATATCTTGAAAGCATGTACGATTGTGTAACAAAGTTTCTATATGATAGTTACTTATCTTCTAAACGATCGAGTATACTTTCTATATGATTGATTAAAACAATCTCCCACTTACTCGATCGTCTACATGATCTGAAAATTCCTCCTGCACTCTACCAAATCCTACAGAGTCCACAACTCTTAGATTCTCACACCAAGAATACCGAGATAACTTGCTGGTGGTGTCTGTTTACTTCGAGCGAGAGTGTTGTTGGTGCTTGTTCGAGGAGATTGCTAAAGCCTGACGTTCGTGTTTGGTAAATGATCGTGCAGCAAAGTTCGAGGGAACGAGAAGAATAGTTCTTCAAGGGTAAGTTCACTTGAATCTTTGTATTTCCCTTTTGCATCATGCTGTAATATAGAGTTTTGCATAACTATTACAGTTAGATTCTAAATGTGTATGTTCTGTCACAATGGGGTTTTGAACAATCTCGTTTTCGCTCAGGGTCTCTTTGTTGAGAGTTCCTTCAATTGGTATCAGAGCCAGGTTATTCTGATAGTCCAAATTCCATTGATGCATCGAATTACATTTACGGTCTTCGTGGGTTTTATGTATTCTGCAATACGTTTAAATGTTAGATGTAGTTGTGGATTTGAATCGACAGATGTTTCGGGATGGTTTCCTATGTTCTTTAAATCTTTATTTACATTTCAAGTTCGTTTGTAAGGGCCCCTGTGTTTTTGGTCATAATGCAATGCTATCGAGTCTGTAATCAAAATGTTTGAGTCTGTAAGAGTCATTAGTGAAGAAGCTTCAGAGCATGAAGATATCGTTCTCATCGTGGAAGAAGACCAAGAGTTGCTCGCATTGTGTAGCCCGAGCTAAACGATCGTTTCGATTTAGCTACGTGATTGTGTAGAAAAGTTCTACTCCATCGTGTAGTATTTTCTAAACGATCGCATGGCTGATGTTGAACGATTGGGTAAAGTGTGTACTCGGTCGTGTTGCGTTGGCTACCCGATCGTGTAGACAATGAGATAAACGATCATTGAGATTTTTTATTCTCGTCGCATGGTAGGCGCGCGCACTAAATGATTGAGTTAGCCAACATGCTTCATCGCATAGTCACTGGCTACTTGATCACTTGGTATACGATACTTGGTGTTTGCTCCACGATCGTTTAGATGATCACGCTTCACCACATCGTTGTCATCTATACGATCGTTTAGGCGTGCGTTACATGATCGTGCAACACACGATGTGCGTTGCACGATCATGTGGCTTTCACTCTTCATCGTAATCATAGGCACGTGATTCATGCTATACGATCGTTTATTCTCGTTCAGCATCACTAGACGATCACACAGAGCTACTATACGATCACTGGAACGATGCTTCACCTGGGCGGTTCAAGACCCAGTTCGCCTGTTTGAATCGGTTGGCTCATTGAATTTGTAATAGATAGCTTTATTTTTTCCCCTTTTTTAGGCTAATCATCCCGATCCATTGATTCTTGATTAGTGTACATATGATGTATGTTTATTCTTTATATGTCCTATAGTATGCCATATAGTTTTTAAATCCCACCATAGGTTATGCATTGTCATGCATCATTTCTATATTGTAAGAGTTATGATATAGTAGCTTGCATGACTAAAATTACTTTAAAGCATGCTCATGCATCATATAATATAAGAGTTATATTTATGCATGCAATAAGCATATTCATGCATCATCTTTATATTATAAGTGTTATAGTATAAGGGTGTATGAAAGCATATATGCTTGGTTCATTAAGTCCACAATGGAAGCTGAGTATCTGATTCTAACTTTCAGACTGATATTGATTCAAGGAAATCAACTTTGAGGTCAATATTCACTCTTAATGGAGGAGCAGTGGTGTGGAGGAGCATCAAGCAGAGTTGTATTGTAGACTCCACAATGGAAGCTGAGTATGTTGCTGCAAGTGAAGCAACAAAAGAAGCAGTATGGCTCAGAAAGTTCTTGACAGATCTGGAAGTAGGTCCTAATACGCACTTGCCTATCACTCTCTACTGTGACAACATTGGAGTAGTTTCAAATTCAAAGGAACCACGAAGCCATAAAAAGGGAAAGCATATTGAGCGAATGTAGCATCTCATCAAGGAGATTGTACACAGAGGAGACGTATCGTCATCCAGATTGTTTTCCAAGATAATTTAGTTGATCCATTTACTTAGGCCTTCTCGGCTAAAGTGTTCGAGGGTCACCTAGTAGGACTAGGTCTATGAGTTTTGTATCACTAGGGCAAGTGGGGGAATTTATGGGTATTGTAATGCCCTAGTTTATTGTATTTGTACATTTTATTCTCTCCATGTAAACTCAACATTGTATATATTTGTATATATTGATCCACTGAAGTTGTAGTCCAAGTGGGAGTATTGTTGAGTTTTATGTCCTAAAACTCGCAGTTTGTAAAATGATAAACATTTTCTATAATCAATATATTTATTATTAATTTCATAAATTGAATGAAAGTCTAAATCCAATAAACTAAGACCCATGACTATTGTATGAGTACTTGAATTTTATGTAAGAGTGGATCAGGTTCGAATAAATAGTCAAAATGATCTATGGTACATGAATGAGGTTGGGTACCTTATTCTGGTAACACCATTGGATGCGGCATACTCTGTAGTTGTTACAAAGAGTTGTAAGGTGCTACATACGATATGATTCTAATTTGTACATGTTATGACATGAGGAGTGGGGGTGTCCTATGCAATGATTTTGCATAAGATTAGGACCAAGAAATAAGTCACTCTTACTTTATAATGTTGTTTACCGTTTAAGACTGACTATTTCACCTAGATGACCTAGGTAACTCTATCTTAATCCTGAGCTAACTATGAACTCCTATTTATTCGGGATTGCCCTTAGATTTGCATAGGTGAGGGTTGGTTCAACAACATTAGCTCAATAAGACTCCTATTTCAGGGGTAAGACCAGATAGATAGTTGGGGACATAGGGTGTAAGACGAAGTTCACGCCTACCCGATTTAGGGATAAGAGAAATGTTGTTCTCTTGAGTACTGAATCCAGATCTTGAACAAGGTGCCCCACCCTCTCACTAGGCTGAGAGAGTTTTGTTTAATGATTGGATCACAAACCAGTTGTTCATTAGAGGATCAGTAGGGACTTGAGGAATAAGACGTAATCTCGGGGGGTAAAATAGATATTTGACCCAGCCGTTATTACGAACAACCTGTGAAGGGTTGACTTGCTGATTATGGTTAAATCATGTGGACATAATATATCTACAGTGAGGGGAGTGCAACTATGGGCTTTAGTGGAGTGATTCATCAGTTAACAAATGGGGATTAATCTGGTTTAATGAGTTTAGCCAATTAATTTCGGATCGTTGGAGTACATGATCTATAGGTCCACGAGGTCCCCCTACTAGCTCGTAACAGACTAGCTCTAGAATAACGTGATAAGTTAATTTGAAATGCTCAAATTAGAAATAAGGGAATTAGTAATTATATGAGATATAATTACATGTTTAATTTGAGAATTAAACGGAATATGAGAATTTATATATTTAAATATATAAAGATGGATATGTGTTAAAATTAATTTAATATTTGATATTAAATTAATTAAGTTTTATTTAATAATTAATTTATGAAATTAATTAATTTTTTCAGTTTTAAAATCAAAATAGATTTTATAAAATCATCTTTTGATTTTATGATAAAATTGAAAAAGAGAAAATCAAAACACACAAAATGGAAAAATAAGATTTTCCATTATCCATCACCTAAGTAGCTCACACAAATAGCATTCTTGTTTGTCTTGTCTTCTCCAAGCATGAGCTGTAACTCATGCAACTCTCTCCTTCGCATGTTGATTGCAATATAATGAAGAGATTGGAGTGAAAATCGGGCATGCAATCTATAGAGAATTTTAGAAAAGATTCGGTTTGAAGAAAGGGTTCTTCACCTAGATTGTTGCTGTGAGCTTTTCTTCTTCATCCCTTGATTCAAGCTTGTTTTGAGTCCCACAACTCAATCTAGAGCACCAAGAGAATAGTGGGGAAGATCTTGAGGTGGTCTGCAACAAGATTTGGAGAAGATAGCAGCTGGGGAAAGAGCTTTGAAGAAGTTTTACAAGAGGTATGTCTTGAAACTCACTTGTTTTCTACAAGACCGTGCTTTATATTTTGACAAAATTAGTGAATTAGAGTGCTTAGATGATCCTTGTGCTTCCGTTGTTGTTGATACAATCCTACATTAGGAATGATGTAGGTTTACTGACTTTAGTTAAGAACTGGCTAGCAACCAAATTTCAAATGAAAGATTTGGGAGAGACTCAGTTTATTCTTGGGATTCAGATCTTTCGGGATCGAAGGAACAAAGTGCTAGCACTGTCTCAGACATCGTACATTGACAAGATGTTAGTAAAGTACTCGATGCAGATCTCCAAGAGGGGCCTTTTGCCTTTTCGACATGGAGTTACATTGTCTAAGGAGCAATGTCCTAAGACACCTCAAAAGGTTGAGGAAATGAGACGGGTCCCTTATGCATTTGCCATTGGCAGTTTGACGTATGCGATGTTATATACTCATCCTGACATCTGTTATGCTGTGGAGATAATTAGTAGATATCAGTCTAATCCAGAACAGGGTCACTATGAAGGAATGATAAAACATGCAACGGAAGACTTCAGAATCAATAAGCACTTAAACTACATCCAATTTGAGTTTTAAGCATATTGTTCATATGATATTCAAAAGAGGGTTTGAAACACATATTACCTTTGAAGAATTCCTTCACAAATTCAGCTGAAATCCACCATAATAGAGCTTGAAACTTCAAGAGGACTACCACCGAGTTCTTTTATACTATGCTCAAGCTGGAACGTGTGGTGGAAACACTTAAACCAAGTTAAATTGATGAAGAACAAGTGAGGCGTATGTAGGTTTTTAGGTTATCACTTCAGCAAGTATAACTGAGATTGCTTAATGATGTACATGCATGGAGCTTCTATAAATAGGTAAAATTCATGCAATTATACAGGGTTGCATGAAGGGCAGCTCCAGCTTAGTGATCATATCAATTTACAATAGGATTTTGGTGATAATCCATCAAAATGTGGTTAGTAGATTTTTCCCAAAAAATGGAAAAATCCACTAACTTAAAATGATTTCAAAAATCATTTTTTTAATTTTTAAATTAGATTTATAAAATTAATTCATAAATAATTAATTTAAATAAAACTAATTTTAATTTATTTTGAATTAAACTTTTTAATTAAAATAATACTAATTTAATATCTAAATATTAATTTAATAGAATATCAATATCACCAATAAATAAATTTTATATTTAAATCATAATTTAAATATTAATTGATTTTCCAATTTCGTTTAATTTCAATTAAATTAAACATTTATAATTGTATCATATACAATCAATCAAAAACCCCTTTGAATTTGAACATTTCAAATTCATAACCCTAATATCATACATCAATACTTAATTTGTTATTCCAGTTTAATGAGCTAGTAGAGGGACCTAATGAACCTACAGAACATGAGCTCCAATAATCTGTAATTAATTCGTTAAAACTCTTTAATCGAATTAATTACTATTTGTTAACTATCAAGACACATTACTATAGCTCGATAATTGCACTCTGCTTACTATAGATATATTTCTGTCCATATAAACCATAATCAGGAAATCGGTCTTTCACAGATCGTTCATAATTACAGTTGGATAAAAATTACCATTTTACCCCTGTAAATATATCTCGTTCCTTAAGTACCAACTGACCCTCTAATGAACAATTTTGATTCATAATACTACTTATGAATCATGTCCTTTTCTATCATGAGAAGGCGGAGCCTCGATTATTCAAGACCTGGAATCAGCACTTAAGAGAAAAACCTATCAACTAACCCTAAAATGGGTAGGAGTGAATTCCATCTTGCACGGCTATGTCCCTAGCTATCCATCTGGTCTTATCCCCAAAATGAAAGGCTTATTAAGCAGTGTTGTTGACTACTCTCACCCATGCAGATCAAAGGATAATCCTGAATAAACAGGAGTTCATAGCTAGCTCAGGATTAAGATCGAGTTATCCTAGATTATTTAAGTATGAAATAGTCAGTTTTAACAGTAAACGGTCGTTGTAAAAAAAAATGACTATTTCATGGTCCAATCTATATGCAAACTCATTACATAGGATACCATGTCTCTACATGAATGATTTGTGGATCACATCATTTGTATTACCTATACAAAATGGGCTGCATCCAATAGTGTTACCAGGATGAGATACCCAATTTCATCCATATACTTATAGACCATTTAGGCTATATACTATTAACTTGATCCTGTTTATGTCACCACATAAAGTTAAAGTATTCATACTATAGCCATGGATATGTTTATTGGATTTTCATAATAGAATGCAAAATCAACAACTTTATTAAATAAGATACTCAATAATATTTTATTGATAAATAGAATGTTTAACACAAAATTTACGAACTGCAAGTTCTAGGACATTCCCAACAATCTCCCACTTGGACTAAAACTCCAGTGAGAACAAATATATACAATACAATGTTGAGAAACATAAAGGGAAAATACAATAATCTAGGGCATCTCTAATACCATAGATATTCTCCCACTTGCCCTAGATTACGTTGCTCGGAGTCCTAGTCCAACCAGGTAGCCTTCAAACACTTTAGCCGAGAGGGTCTTTGTAAATGGATCAGTAAGGTTGTCTTCAGAGGCTATCTTCGTGATGATCATGTCTCCTTGGTCTACTATCTCTCTGATTAGATGGTACTTTCTCTCAATATGTTTTTCATGTTTGTGACTCCTTGGTTCTTTCGAGTTTGCAACAACATCACTATTGTCACAACACAGTGTGATAGGTAGGTGCATATTTGGAAATACTTCCAAGTCAGCCAAGAATTTTCGTAGCCATACTGTTTCTTTAGCGGTTTCACATGCGGCTACGTATTCTGCTTCCATTGTGGAGTCATCAATACAACTTTGCTTAATGCTTCTCCAAATTATAGCTTCTCCTTTGAGAGTGAAAAATGATCCCGAAGTAGATTTCCTTGAATCTACGTTAGTCTGGAAATCAGAATCAGTGTATCCGGTAAGGATCAAATCCTTAGGTTCATACACAAGCATATAGTCCCTCGTCTCCTTAGATACTTGAGGATGTTTTTTATAACAATCCAATGACTGTGTCTTGAATTGGATTGGAACCTATTGATGATTCCAACTGAAAAGCATATGTTAGGGTGTGTACATAACATTGTGTACATCAAACTCCCAATTGCAGATGCGTATGGAATTCTTGTCATTTCCATGTCTAAAAGGTAGCATACCTTTTTTGGAATTTTGCATATTATATCTTGACAACATCTTGTCAATGTAAGATGTCTAAGATAGTGCTAGGGTTCTATTCTTTCGATTTCGAAAGATTTGTATTCCTAGAATGTATTGAGCATCACCTAAAATTTTCATTTGGAACTATGTTGCTAACCATCTCTTTACGTCAGCAAGGAAGCTTGCCTCATTTCTAATGTGCAAGATATCATCAACATAAAGAACTAAGAATGCTACAGTCTTGTTGACTATCTTCTTGTATACACAAGGTTCATCAACATTTTTTTAATAAACGTAAGATTTGATTGCAGTATCAAATCTTATATTCCAGGATCTTGAAGCTTGTTTTAACCCATAAATGGATCGTTTAAGCTTACAGAATTTCTGTTCCCGTCCTTGTTCGATGAACCCTTCTGGTTGACATAAAAATACTTTCATCAAGATGGTCATTCAGAAAAGCTGTCTTGATATCCATTTGTCATATTTCATAGTCATAATATGTGGCAATGGATAGAAGTATTCTAATAGATTTTATCATGGCAACAGGGGAAAAAGTTTCTTCATAATCAACCCCTTCTCTTTGGGTAAAACCTTTTGCCACGAGTCTGGGTTTATAGGTTTGCACCTTGCCAGTTTGGTTTCGTTTTCTCTTATAGATCCATTTGCAACGTATAGGTTTAACCCCATGTGGTTGATCTACAAGCTCCCAGACAGAATTGAAGTACATAGACTCCATTTCAACGTCCATGGCTTTTATCCACTATTCCTTAACATCTTCCATTGCCTTTTTAAAGTTAATGGATCCTCTAATCCATCATCATGTATGATGTTCTGAGTTTCTGTTAAACCCATATAGCATTTAGGTTGTTGAATAACACCCATATAGCATTCAGGTTGTTGAATAACCTTCCACTACGTTGAGGCATACTCAACTCTTGAGATGGACGTGACGGGACAACAACAGTTGTTGATGGACCAGCTTGATCAACAACTTTTGTTGATGTTTCTGTAGTATCTTTGGTCATTTCTTGCAATATTAGTTTATTGTGAGGTAGATGATTTTTAATATGATCTTCTTCCAAGAATGTAGCATTTGTCGATACAAATACTTTTTCTTATTGGGGATCATAGAACAATCCTCCTTTTGTTTCTTGAGCGTATCCTACAAAAAGACATAACTTTGAACGTGTTCCAGTTTCTTAGGATTTTGTACCAATACATGTGTTGGACAACCCCAGATACGAAAATGACGTAAACTAGTTTTGCGTCCTTTTCATAATTCATACGGTGTTTTTGAAACACTTTTTGAAGGAGCTACGTTTAGAATATGTACAATAGTATACTGTAAAAACCCCCAAAAGGATTGAGGTAACGGAGCATAACTCATCATTGATCGGACCATGTCTAACAAGGTTTGATTTCTCCTTTTTGTGACACCGTTTTGTTGTGGTATTCCAGGTGTTGTGAGCTGGGATTGAATTCCATGATCTATTAGATAGTTCTAGAATTGTAGATTCATATACTTACCACCTTGATCAGATCGAAGTGTTTTAATCCTTTTACTTAACAAATTTTCTTTCTCGGTCTTAAATTCTTTGAACTTTTTAAGAGTTTAAGACTTGTGACTCATCAAGTAAATGTGGCCATATCTCGAGTAATCATCAATAAAACTAACAAAATACTGATAGCCTCCTCGTGCTTTTACACTCATCGGATCACATAGGTCTGAATGTATAAGTTCGAGAGGCTTTTTGGCACGAAGACCTTTTTTGGAAAAAGATCTTTTTGTCATTTTTTCCTCAAGACATGATTCACATAGAGGTAAGAACTATTTTCTAACTGACTTAGATGGCCGTTATTTTACTAATCTCTCAATTCTGTTGAGATTAATGTGACCAAGTCTGAGGTGCCAAAGATAGGCATTAGGAGAATTTTTTCGTTTTTTATTTTGAGTCTCAGCCGTTTTAAACATCTCTATATTTAGATTGGACTTTTCTTCAGTTTGTTTTAATATGTACAAGTTATTTTCGAGTCTTGGAAAGTAGATCTGAACATCTTTTGAAAAAACAAACACTTCATTAGATTCAAAAGATATGTTGTACATATTTTCTAGCAGACAGGAAATGGTGATTTTGTTTCTTTTCATCTTAGGTACATAATACACATTTCTAAGTAAGATGAAAGACTGTCCAAAAAATAGCTTGACATCTCCCACTGCATGAGCTGAAATGACTTCACCCATTCCCACCTTGAAAGTCATTTTCTGTTCAGAAAGTTCTCTCAAAGAACTAGTTTCCTGTAGAAAAGTGGAAACATGATTAGCGGCATCTGAATCTAATATCCAAGTTAGGTGAGTATTCTCCACTAGACATGTTTCAACTACTAGTAAATCTGATTTACCTTGTTTTGCCTTTTCCGCTTTCTTTTTAGCCAAATACTTTGGGCAATTACGCTTCTAGTGCCCATCCTCCCCGCAATAGCAGTGGTTTTCTTATTGCCTTTACCTTTCTTCTTCATTTGTACAGATTTATCTTTTGAAGAAGAAGGTGCAGACTTTTTGTTATCAGTGGGTCTTGTTCCAGACGTCGACCCCTTAAAAAACTTCTTAGATCGAGAAATAACACCACTTCTTTTTCCCTAAGTTTCATTATAGACTAAAATTTCTGTAACTCGTTCAACAACGTGGTAAAATTATAAGTAATTTTGTTCATAATATCATTGGTTCTGAAAGGTAGATAACTCTCTGGGAGAGATTCCAATATCATACTTACTTTACTTATTTCATCTATCATCGCCCCATAAGCCTCAGCAATATTAAAATGGACCATCATATCGAGAACATGTTCTCTAATGTTGGAACCATCTTTCATGTGAGTACTATAGACATACTTAATGGCTTCATGTTGAACAGAGGATGACAGTTGCCCCAACATCTCCTGAAGCGACGCCATTATCTCATGGGCGATGGGCATTACCTCATGTTTCTTATTAAGTACATCGGATATACTTGTTAAGATGTAGGCCCGAGCTTTTTCATTAGCCCTAACCCACTGATCATAAATGTCTCGAACATTTCGGTTCGCTTTTGTACTGGGAATTGGAGGACATTCCTCCGTCAACACAAACCTCAAATCATCCACAACTAATATTTTATTGATGTTGGATTTCCAATTTAAATATCCTTCACCGTTAAACTCATCGAAAGCTAGCAGTTGTATAATTGAATTCGACATTGCTGAAAAAATTTAAACAAATTCTATTAAACTTTATGCATCTAAATCCAATTTTAACAAAATTAATAAAGGAAGGCAATTCTTCACAAACACTATATCAGAGTAACTCTTTAATCCTATAGTTCTTTTGGTTATTGTTTTTTGGTCAAGATCTTTACTAATAATTAGTAATTCTTGTAAGTGTGATCTGCCATTTTCAGATCGTATAGAAAGGTATGAATATGCCCCCCAGATGGAAGATACTGATAACTTGTAGAAATACAAGTTATTTATGTTGCCTTATTTAGATATTGCGGCCAAAAGAGAAGGAATATGCGTCGATTGTATGAAAAGTAGCTTAGAAATACAATAGTCATGAATTATCGCAATTACACCCACTAACATCGTCAAGATGGTAGAAGAGGATATTTTTACTCTGTTTTATAGGAAACCAAGTCACCGCTTGTGATCAAGGCTCAACGAGAAGCTGAAAAATGCATCTCTGTCACATTGTGCCCGTCAATCAACAATGAAGAGACGATTAACGCAATGATGGTGCAATGCGACAGTCGATCCAGAGCTGAATTTCAACCGCATGCGGTAATAAAAACAACACCGCATGCGAGCAATCGATCGAAAGATGCAGCTGAGCAACGCAAATGCGGAGGATTGTGACACGGTACAACTAACCATTGTGCAGATTTGACGGTCTGATTGCATAACAGAAGGAATATTTATCCCTCCATCTTTGGAATTTCCATAACAAGAAGTGGGGTCCACAAGCCAAGAGTCATAGCTTTTCACCTATAAATACTACCATAGAATTCAGAGAAGATATATTTGATATGGGTATAACTAATACGAGGGCTAATTAATGTTGGATTATTGAGAGAAAGGCTGAGCTGAGTACTGATCGGAAGAAATCCGAGAAGAGAAGAGACAAGGCCGAGAGGTGAGTCTCAGTGTGAATCTGTCAGATCCCCACCGTAAAGCTATATGCTTAGATCCCTACTACTAGTTGATCAAGCCTGAGAGGGAAGCTCATCCATCCGTTCACTTCATCCACGTCGGCAAGCAAATCTCCATCCAGATCGGCGTTAAGACGTTGGCGCTTATTTGTATTTGGTTCTAACTCTATTTCATCAAGTGTATTTCATCTTCTTAATCTCTTCATTCATAAATCATGTATCAGATGCTAAATAGTTTTATTGAATGTCTCGATCACTTTCATTACCACTTCTCTGTTTATTTTCGCTCCTCCATTAATCGTTTTCTCCATGAAGTTTTCTTAATACCTTGGTAATTAATATGGATTAAACGAGTAACTTAATCTGTGCTAAAGAGATAAATGCGTTAAGCTAAGGCATGCTAGACAACATTTTCACCAGTGAAAGCACAAGTGAAAAGGTTAGAAGAATGCGTTAACTGAAGCAAGTAGTACTTCCAGAGATGGAAGCAACCTTGCGTTCATTACGTTCACCCCTATTTCACCACAGAGATGTGGGAACATGGCCGATCACAGAGAGGTGTATGCCAAGGGAAAAGTGGAACAATACTTAAGATAACACAAATAAGGAACTTGCGCTGTTTATATTAGTTATCTTTTCTGTTTCTGCTTCGTACATAAGACTTGTCATCACATTACACGATCTTTGCATAATCTTCACAACCAGCCTTGACCTCAGTATCTTGTATCACGAAACCTGTATCTTGTATCATCTTAGCTTAGATTTAATTTAACGCAATTTACTTTAACGCAATTTATGTTATTATCGCATTTTTACTGATTTACTTTACTTTATCGCACGTTTAATTTCTTGTACAAAAATTCTTTTATAAATTGAAAAAACGCCTAGTCGCATATATCACAAATGCAATAACCAAAACAGTCCTTGTGTTCGACCTCGGATCACACCGAGAAACTTGCGATGAAATTATACTTGGTTTCAACGCAGGGAAACTTGCGACAATGCACAACATACTACAAGAACATTCGTTAATAATGCATATCTAGAAGTAGTTTCACATATCATCACATAAAATCTATGTCAACAAGTTTATGGCATGGACTTGCATTATAGTACAAAATTTGTGTTTACAGATACCCAAGATGGAACTATAAGACCTTATTCATTACTAAAGATTGGGTTGTTCCGAATCCTATTTTATAACCATCCGTGGGGATCGCCATGGTTAATGACTAGCTAGTGCCAACTAAAAACGACAGTAGGCGCAACATAGGAATCTCACGATTCAAACTAATGGAGGAGACCATAGGACAATATTGACACATTTTCTTCACCCACTTACTATGAACTACTTCCCCCATTCACCTTGTTATTGACCCATGCAAACACTTTCCGAATGAAGTAGTTGCGGTAAAAGTGTCACGAAGCCGAGCATGGACCTCACGGTGTGAACTCTTGAGGACATGAGAGCTAATAACTATATATCGAATATATTGTTAATCTCCCACTGAAGTGTTCTAAATGTTTGGGGATCTATTTACTTAGGTTTAAAACGGCTAACTTTTTCACAACCTAAGTCTATATCATTTTTATCCAAGTATAACATTTATATCTGAATATAACCCTACAATGTCTAAGTGTATAAACTAGTTTTAAACCTCACACCGCTCATGCAAGCTCATAAATCAGTTAACAACACTCAATCTTTTGGTCATAATCCTTAAGTAGGAGGTGTTACGTAAACCATCAACTTAAGTACCCCTAGCCTTAGATAGGTTAATGAACCGATTTGAGTTTGTAACCAAATTTTATAAAGTAACAATCTATTTTAACGGTTAAAACTACTTTGTTAACCTAAGTGAGCATTGTGTGCATCTTTTTTTTTTCTGGATTTTAAAGTCTAATTTCATTTTATAACAACTTAGAAAAATTAGAAATGCTAAACATCCACAACATACATCAAAGACATTCAGTATAACACTTATATTAAAAGAAACCCTATACATGCATACTATATATTATAACCCTATACATGCATACATCAAAGGCATTCAGTATAAAATAGTTTTAGAAAATTAATTAGAAAATAATTAATTTAAATAAAACTAATTTTAATTGATTTTGAATTAAACTTTTTAATTAAAATAATGTTAATTTAATATCTAAATATTAAATTACTAAAATATCAATATCACTAATAAATCAATTTTATATTTTTATATTTAAATCATAATTTAAATATTAATTTATTTTCCAATTTCGTTTCATTTCAATTAAATTAAACGATTATAATTGTATCATATACAATCAATCCAAAACCCCTTTGAATTTGAACATTTTAAATTCATAACCCTAATTTCATACATTGAAACTTAATTTGTTATTCCAATTTAATTAGTCAGTAGAGGACCAAATGGAGATCATGAGCTCCAACGATCTGTAATTAATTCGTTAAAACTCTTTAATTGAATTAATTACTATTCGTTAATTATCAAGACACACCACTATAACTCGATAGTTGCACTCCCCTCACTGAAGATATATTTATGTCCATATAAACCATAATCAGTAGATCGATCCTTCACAGGTTGTTCATAATTACAGCTGGGTCAAAATTACCATTTTACCCCTGTAAATACATCTTGTTCTTTAAGTACCCACTGACCCTCTAATGAACAATTTTGATTCATAATACTACTTATGAATCATGTCCTTTTCTATCATGAGAAGACGGGGCATCAATTGTTCAATACTTGGAATCAACACTTAAGAGAACAACCTATCTGCTAACCCTAAAATGGGTAGGAGTGAATTCCATCTTGCAGGGCTATGTCCCCAGCTATCCATTTGGTTTTATCCCCAAAATGGAAGGCTTATTAAGCAGTGCTATTGGACTACTCTTACCCATGCAGATCAATGGATAATCCCAAATAAACAGGAGTTCATAGCAAGCTTAGGATTAAGATCGAGTTATCTTAGATTACTTAAGTATGAAATAGTCAGTTTTAACAGTAAACGGTCGTTATAAAGAAAAGTGACTATTTCGTGGTCCAGTCTATATGAAAACTCATTGCATAGGATACCCCCACTCAGATGTCTCTACATGAATGATTTGTGGATCACATCATTTGTATTACCTATACAAAATGGGCCACATCCAATAGTATTATCAGGATGAGATACCCAATTTCATCCATATACTTATAGACCATTTAGGCTATATACTATTAATTTGATCCTGTTTATGTCACCACATAAAGTTAAAGTATTCACGCTATAGTCATGGATATGTTTATTGGATTTTCATAATAGAATGCAAAATAAACAACTTTGTTGAATAAGATACTCAATAATATTTTATTGATAAATAGAATGTTTAACACAAAATTTACGAATTGCAAGTTCTAAGACATTCCCAACACACTAGACTGCTATCAAGAACATCCTCAAGTATCTTCGGAGAATGAGAGACTACATGCTTGTGTATGGATCTACGGATTTGATCCTTACTGGATACACAAACTTTGATTTCCAAACTGATAAGGATTCTTTGAATCTACTTCAGGATCAGTGTTCACTCTTATCGGAGGAGCTGTAGTGTGGTAAAGCACTAAGTAGTGGTGCATCGCTGACTCCACTATGGAGGCCGAGTTTGTAGCTGCTTGTGAAGCTGCTAAGGAGGCCGTTGGGCTCAGAAAGTTTCTGACTGTTCTGAAAGTTGTTCTAGACATGTCTAAGCCCAATTCTAAATGAAAGATTTGGGTGAGGCGCAATTTGTTCTAGGGATTTAGATAATTCGGGATCATAAGAACAAAAGGTTGGCCTTGTCTCAGGCATCGTACATTGAGAAGATGTTGATCAGGTACTCAATGTAGAATTCCAAGAGGGGTTTATTACCCTTCAGGCATGGAAGTATTTTTTTCTAAGGAACAGAGTCCTAAGACACCTCAAGAGGTTGAAGAAATGAGACGAATTCCCTATGCATCGGCTGTTGGTAACTTTATGTATGCAATGTTATGTACTAGACTTGACATTTGCTATGCAGTAGGGATTGTCCGTCGATATCAGTCCAATCCAGGATTAAATCACTGAACGGTGGTCAAAATAATCCTCAAGTATCTTTGGAGAACGAGGGACTACATGCTCGTGTATGGAGATAAAGATTTGATCCTTACAGGATACACAGACTCTGACTTTCAGATTAATAGAGATTCTAAAAAATCGACATCAGGGTCAGTGTTCACTCTGAATGGAGGGGCTATAGTTTGGTGAAGCATCAAGTAGGGATGTATCATAGACTCCACTATGGAAGCCGAATACATAGCCATTTGTTAAGCTGCTAAAGAGGTTGTTTGCCTTAGGAAGTTCCTTACCGATTTATGTCTTTGTCGATCACACTTTATTGTGATAACAGTGGGATGTGGTAAATTCTAAGGAACCTCAGATTCACACAAGAGGCAAGCATATTGAACGGAAGTATCATTTGATCAGGGAGTTTATGCATCACGGTGATGTGATAGTCACGAAGATCGTCAGAGCACAACATTGCTGATCCGTTTGCAAAGGCTCTCACGCGTAAAGTGTTTGAGGGTCATATGGATAGTCTGGGTCTACAAGACATGCGACACCTGTCTAGAGAAAATGGGAGATAATACTGGGGTATAGATTATGCCCTAGCTTATTGTATATTGTATTGTTTTTATGTATTGTACATTAGTCTCCCGAGGTATTAGGACAAGTGGGAGATTATTGGGATTGGTGTCCTAATTCTCCCAGTGGTCTCGTAGTTTGTAAACATTTTGTACTCATATTGTTATTGATAAAATAAGTGTTATTTTATAAGCATTAACTTAAACCCAATAAACTATGATCCGTGGTTATTTCATGTAACCTAAGCATGTATGTGGAGACATACAAGTGGATCATGCCTTAAGTAATAACCTAAATGGCCTGTAGTAGATGGATAAAGGAGGGATACCTTATCCTGGTGACACTACGGATACGACTAGTTTTGTAGATGTTACAAGTGTTGTAAAGTGGTACAAATGGTCTGATCCTGACCATTCATGTGGAGACATGCGAGTGGGGGTATCCTATACAAAGAGTTTGTATAAGACCGGACCACGAAATGATTTGTCTCGTTATGTAACGTCGTTGATAATTGAGACTTACATTTCACTAAAATGACCATAGGTGACATGACCTTAATCCTGAGTGAGTTGGGAACTTATGTCTATTAGAGTGGTCCCTTGATTTGTATGGGTGAGAGTGGCCAGATTATCAACTCAACAAGCCTACCATTTGGGGATTCGTCTGATTAGGGAGCTGGGAACTCAGCTACACAAGACAGAATTTACTCTTTCCCCGAAGCAAGGGTAAGTAGATAAATTGCTCCCTTAAGGGCTGATTCCAGGTCTTGAACATAGTGGCCACACCCTCTTTTTGAAAGAGATGACTCAGTCATAGTAGGACTATGACTTATTGTTCATGAGAGGAATCAGTGGTACTTAAGGAGTTAGATGTAATTATAAGGGCAAAATAGTAAATTGGCCCAACTGTACTTGTGAGCAATTTGTGAAGGGTCATCGCACTATTGATTGGTCATATGGACTCAAAAATATATCTTTAGTGTGAAGAGTACAATTATCGGTCTTTAGTGGAGTGACCAACAGTTAATGGATGGTGGATCTCGTGATTAAAGAGTTTAATCAGTGTGAACCCCGAATCCTAATTTCTCTACTTGAGTATGTTCCCTACTAAGACTAGTGTGATGAGTAGGTTGATGTGGAAACTAGTGTGGAATGGTAGAGGAAAAAGTGGAGATTTGAAGAAAAGAGGAAATTTGGAAGTTTAACTTTTGGGAAAAATTTGGAAATTTGGCTAAGTATAGAATTTTGTGTGTTGATACGTTGGAAGAGTGGTTGGTGAAGGCATGCGGCTGAAGAAAGAAAAAGGAGATGATGCGTTGGAAGCCACACGAGTAGGCGAGGCATGCATGGAAAGGCAGCCCTGTGTCGAGCAACCTTGGCCAAATGCCCAGCCATGCGTCGAGCAACCTCGGCCAAATGCCCAACCATGCTTCAAGCAGCCTTGGCCAGATGCTCAGCCATGTGTCGAGCAGCCTCGGCCAAACTTCCCAAGCATGCGTCGATGTACCCAGCCCATGCGTCAAGCACTGCCGAGCCTGCCAAGCGGCCACGCCCATGCGGCTGAGCGAGCGAGGGATGACCAGCATATGTCGCACGCCTATGCGCCGAAGCACCCCGCCAAGCATCAAGGCGCCACGCGCAGCCCATGCGCCCAAGCACGCTCAATGCATCGAGCGGCCAGCGCCCCCATGCGTCGAGCGACCAACCTATGCAGCGCGCCTATGCGTTGGTGGCCAGTACCATGCGCCCATGCCAAGCAAGTCGTGCGATGCTACCTAGTGAGCCATGCGTCGAGGATGGACGGTCACCCTATGCATTGGTGATGGTTAGCTCTTTGCGATGGCTAAGTTGAATTGTAATGATAGTGAATTGGCTTGCTATGCGTTGATGATAGGCTATGCATTGAGTATGGATTATGTGTTGAACATCCAAGAGTGGACGCATACAAAGGATGAGATCATCAGGAGAACATCATCAAAACCATGTGTCTTCTTGGGAGGAAAGCCTTAAGCCTTAAGAATTTGAGGTAGTGGTATCAGATTGGAGGCTCATCGTTGGCAACGTGGGAGGAAGACACTTAGCTTATGATGATCATAGCATTGCATTGATGGGGTGAGAAGGAGACACTTGGCCATTTAGCCAAATAGGTGGTAGGAGACACTTGGCCATTTAGCCAAATAGGTGGTGTCAACTCTGGAGAAGGTTTGGACGCTTATAAATAGGGCCAAAAGACTTCATTTTTAGATCACAATTTAGAAATACTGTAAAAAGAGTGGAAGAGTTGAGCAAACCTTGCGTTAGAGCCAAATCAATGCTTTAGTCATAGAGGACGCATTGGACAGTGAAGTCTGAAGAAAACGCATCAACATGGGACGAGGAGTTCTCCCAATTTACTCGTGCGTATGGAGTGATTCAAAAGCCACCTGAAAGCTCTGAAAGTCTAGTTTTCAAGGTAGGGCTACCTAAAGAAAAGCTCGAAGGGGTCAGGATGGAAATTACGAAGAAGACAGAAGGGTCAGGCTATCGGATAAGCTTGGGCCAGTCTTGAAGATTCTGTGATTCCGGCAAACCATGAAGAGTTCTTTGCTCAAATTTTAGAACATGTTTGTAGAAGGAAGTATCTCCAAATAATGTTTATAACAATGAGTAATCTAAGTTGTAAGTTGAATCTGGATTCTAGGGGTGAAAAGGAAGCCCGAGGTAGAAAAGGGAGCTACTAGAGTGAAAAGCTCCTAAGCAATCAAGGTGAGTGGCTAAAACGTTTTGACTAAAACATTTGCTTAAAATGTTTGATTACAACGTGTTATATAAAGCATGTTTTTAAGAAGATTATTCTCATGCCAGCTAGTTTTACAAATTAATTTCCAAGCAAACCATGAGTTACGTTTTAAACGCATGCATGTGTGAGAAATTGTTGAAAAGCGATTTATATGTGTTAAATATACTCAGCATGAGTTAGTACCTTTAAAGCCATGTTTTTATATGTGCTATACTTTACATGTTTTAAAGAGAAAGTCATTTATGACTTGTTTTACTTAAAACGCGATACTGAAAGACATTTGAGAAGGTATCCGCCCAACTAGATACTGAAGGACATTTGAGAAGGTATCTATTGGTACTGAAGGACGTTTGAGAAAGTACCAAACCAACCAGATACTGAAGGACGTTTGAGAAGGTATCTGAACAGAAATACCTACGGTATGATGGTACTTAGTATGGCCACGTGCACGTAGGTAGTTAGAGTCAGAGATTGAGCAAAAGGGTTCTCTCTTGACTAGCAGTTGGTGTTGGGATTGTTTTATCCACAGTAAGGGTTATTCTCAACTGAGAAATAGTTTTACTGTTTTATGATTAAAACAACTTTATATGTTTTATGCTTGGAAAATGTTTATACTGCAGTACAAGTACTGTAGAATCTTATATTTCAGTTAAACTCTTTATTGAGATTTTACATGAGAATCAATTATCTTCCTTAAGTCACTCACTAGGCACAAGCTCACCCCGTTTTCAAATGTTTTCTTTTTCCCCTCCCCACAGGTAGCGGTCAAATCCTCTGAAGATAGCTATGCATCTACTCTGCCACTAAAGGATAACGAGATTTGTAACCCGTCTGTTTAGGTGGTTACTGTTAATATTGTACACATGTTACTGTTGTTCATATAGGGACAAGGGTTTGTGGGTTTTAGGACTTGTAAGTCTAGTGTTGTAATGACTCTAAATATGTTATGTTTCTAAATTAATAAATTTTTGGCCTAAAGACATTCTGCTGTATATAAGAATTTTATATTGGTATCAGAGTTGTTCCGCAACAGTTAGTAGGCAGTAAGTGTCAGCCACAGGATTGATAACTGCTGCAGTCATGCCCTTTCCTAGGCTAAAAGGGTGGTCTGGGGCGGGGTGTGACAATCAGTTATTTATGTACTATTGGAACTTCAAGCTACAGGTCCATGAGATCCCTTTGATAGCTCAATGGGTTCATGTTGAGAATCAGATTTTGGGTTAGTTTGAAGTGTTCAAATTAACAAGAGGGAATTTAATTATATGTGATATAATTAAATTAATTCAATTGTATGTGATATAGTTGATATGATGTATTAGATGCATTAATTGGAGAAATTAATATAAATATGATTTATATTAAATACCATAACATAGACAAAGAACTATGGTTTTTATTTTTCATATAATGAAATATTAAAACTATAGGTTATAAATGTAATATGATAAGTTGGTTATCATATTTATTTATAACATATTAATTATGTGATAATTAATTATTCTTTTCTCTAATAACCAAATTGAGTGGGAGGTTATTG
Organism: Benincasa hispida; assembly: GCF_027475165.1. Taxonomy (NCBI): domain Eukaryota; kingdom Viridiplantae; phylum Streptophyta; class Magnoliopsida; order Cucurbitales; family Cucurbitaceae; genus Benincasa; species Benincasa hispida. Next base: position 34,169,523 of record NC_143488.1, on the reverse strand, counting down.
GAAGTTATGGTAACTGTGAGATAAAAGGATTTTGGTTTTCCAAAATTGGTAAGTTGTTGATTCCTTCGGAATATATCACAAAAAAGCGATCAAGTAAAAGTGTTTTACTAAATGATCGCATACAGAGCATACATGATCGAACTACGAGTTTACTATACGATAGTTACTCACTTAATCGTTGCTACACGATCGAGTAGAAAAGTCTATACGATAGGCTTTCGTTTAGTAAACAATCGAGTATTTCATCTATACGATAGACAACTTTCATCTCCCTCTTACTCCATCATCTACCTCTTGCTTTCCTCATTCCAAGATCATACAGAGCCTACAACTCCTAGATTCTCACACCGAGAATAACAAGGTAACACTTGTGGTGGTGTTCTAATTCCGTTCGAGGATCGAGTTGGACTCGATTGGGATTGAGGTTCTTTCAGACGTTCTTTGAGATCGTTTTCTGATCGTTGGTTCGAGTTCATGCTCATTGAACGAGTTACTGAAGGATCGAGCGATACTTGAACAAGAGTTCTTCAAAGGTATGCATACTCTATCCCTTGTATCTTCATTTTAAGTAGCATGTTATAATTTTCTGTTTATGAATAATATGTTCGTTTTTGTGTAAGAATGTAATTTTTTGTGTTCATTCTCAATAGGATTTGGAACGGCCCACTTCCGTTGCACAAATGGTGTTTATTCAGATTTCCTTCAATTGGTATCGAGCGAGGTTGTTCTGATATTCCAAATTCCATTGTTGTATTGAACTTCCTTTACAGTCGTGGTGGGTTTTAAGTTTTCTACAATTCGTTTAAGAGTTAAATGTGTTGATGGATGTTTAAGGGATAATTTCCTCTGTTGAAAGCTTTCTTTAAGTTTACAAAGTGTTAACTTTTAAGGGCCCCTGTGTTTTGGGCATAATTAACAAGCAATCGAGTTTGTATTCAAAGTGTTTGAATTTTTTTGAGTCGTTCGTGATGAAGTTTCAAAGAAGCATGGAGTTGGTGTTCTCATCGAGGAAGAAGACCAAAGGTTGGTCGCATCGTGTAGCCAGGCTAAACGATCATTCAGATTTGGCTAAATGATCATGTAGAAAAGTTTACTCGATTGTGTAGTATTTACTAAATGATCGTATAACTAATGCTAAACGATTGGATAAAAAGTTTACTCTATTGTGTTGCATTTTGCTGCTTGATCACGTAGACGCTTTGGGTAAACAATCGTATACAGTTTTTTGATACTCATCATTTAATAGGCACATGCACTAAACGATCGTGTAGTCTAGTATGCTTCATCGTATAGTCATTGGCTACTCCATCACCTAGTATAGGATACTTGACACTTACTCCGTGATCATTTAGACAATCATGCTTCACTGAATAGTTTTTGTCTACTTGATCGTTTAGGCAGCGTTACACGATGTATGCTGCACGATCGCGTAACTTAATGCCTCATCACATAGTCAAAGGTATTCGATCGTTGCTAAATGATTGTTTATGCTCATATAGCATTGCTAGATGATCACAAGGAACTGTTACACGATCAAATAGATGCGTCTTCTCCTGGATGGTTCAAGACCCTGTTCACCTGTTTGAACCGGTGGACTCAATGTTCTTTGTAATATTTAGCTTTATTCTAAAGGATTTGAGGCTAATTATCCTGGTTCATCAACTTCTATCTAATGTAATGCGATGTTGTTTTTTTATATGACATAATGTATGACATATAGATTTAAAACCCACCTTAGGTTATGCATTTATTCATGCATCATATATTATAAGTGTTACAATATGGTGGATTGCATGATTAAATTACATCAAAGCATGCTCATGCATCATATAATATAAGAGTTATATTTATGTATGCATTAAGCATATTCATTCATCATCTTTATATTATAAGTGTTATAGTATAAGGGTGTATGAGAGTTATATAAAAGTAGTATTGAATGAACAGTTCATGGAGCACGAAACTTAGGCTTATTTATAAGAGTTATGAATTCCTTATGAATGTGTTGCTTTTCATTGTGGATGGTTATTAGTTGTTTCCTTTTATAAGTGTTATAATGGAAATTAGAACTAAAATCAATAAGCAAGAGTTGCATACGACTTAGGTAAAATCATGTTTTATAAGGGTTTCAAAATTTGATTGAGATAGACCTAAATTCATGGTTCTAATGAGATTAGATACCTAAGTTTAATCTTTTAAATCGGTTTATTAGGATTAAATTGATTTCCATAAAAGATTAAATTTGTAATAAATCTATCTATAAGGGACCTTTTGTCTAAGGTGGGTTTTGGCTAGGCTGGGGTATTTAAGCTGATGGGAACAGAACACCCCTGTTGGGGTTGATGCCCTAAAGTTGTAGTTTGTAAACAATTTGTACGAGCGCTTGTGATGTATAATATATGATATTTTACTTCACTTCTTATTTTTGCTCATCTGAATATTTTATTTGCTTTACCACAAACCAATAAACTAAAATCCCTGGTTGTCTTTATGTAACTTAAGCATATATGTGGTGACATATAAGTGGATCATGTCTTGAGTGATAAACAAAATGGTCTGTAGTATATGGATATAGGAGGGAAACCTTATCCTGGTAATGCTACGGATGCAACCCGCTTTATGGAATAGCTACAAGTGTTGTGACTTGTCACAGATGGTCTGATCCTAATCATTCGTGTAGGGGACATGCGAGCGAGGGCATCCTATTCAAAGAATTTGTTTAAGACCTGACCACGAAGTGTTAATGTCTCGTTATATAACACCGTTCATGATAGAGACTTTACTTTACTAGGATGACCATAGGTAACATGACCTCAATCTTGAGTGAGTTGGGAACTCCTGCCATTGAGGGTGGTCCTTTGATTTGCATGGGTGCGAGTGGCCAGGCTGCCGACTCAAACCTACCACTTTGGGAATTCGTCTGATTTGGGAGCTGGGAACTCAGTTACACAAGATGGAATTCTCTCCTTCCCCAAAGTAGGAGCAAGTAGATAGATATCTCCCTTAAGGGTTGATTCGAGGGCTTCAATGATGTGGCGCCACATACCTTCTCATGGCTTGAGAGGTGTTCACACATAGTTGGACAATGTTGTATTGTTCATTAGAGGGATCAGTGGTATTTAAGGAGTGAGAAGTAACTACAGGGGAAAAATAGTAATTTAGCCCAGCTGTATTTATAAGCATCTGTGAAGGGTTATCGTACTCATGATTGGTTATATCCAATGGTCACATAAATATATTTGTGGTAAGAAGAGTTCAGTTGTCGATCTTTAGAGGAATGTCTGGTGATGTGTTGTGAATGTGATGAAATAATAGTGTATATTGCGATGGTGGTGTATCCGTTGTGCATGCAAGTTTTCCTAGCAAGATCAAATTATAAATCCTACTAGGTTTCCTGGTAAGCCCAGGGTCGAACACAAGGACTATAGAGACAGTATGCGACGGTGATTTTAGATATCTTTGTGGTGACAAATAATACAATGAGTTGGTTGGTATGTTTGTTTAAGGTATATATTCTATGCGGCAGACTTGAGAAAAGAGTTAATTGTTGACTCAAGATGTATGTATGATATTAAATGCTCATAATGATGTGATACTACATCTATCTATGCGTCAATTAGGAATATTCATGTAGTATGCCCTGCGTTGTCACAAGTTTCCTTACGATGGAGCCAAGTGTAATTCCACCGCAAGTTTCTCAGTATGATTTGACATCGAACACGGGGAACTAGTTTTCGGTTATTGCATTATGTTCATGGTATATGCGACAAGGTTTTCAATTCTTTATAAAGGGGTTTGTACAGGTATGTAAATTGCAGTAAAATAAAGGAAAGCAATAAAGATGCGATAAAACATAAAATACAGTAACCAAAGCTGGATATTACAAGATACAAACTTCATGTACAAGATGCTAGGATTAAGGCTGGCTACGAAGGTTGTGCAAAGATGTGGGATATGGCGATAAGTCTTATGAACATAATAGAAAAAGAAAGATAAGTATTATAAACAATGCAAGTTCTTAGTTGGATTGAAGGTAAAAATATTGTTCCACTCTTCTCTTGGCGTACACCTCTCGGTGATCGGCCATGTTCCCCACATGTCTGTAGTGAACAGAGTCTAACGTAATGAACGCAAGGTTGCTTCCCTGTTTGGAAGTACTACTCGCTTTAGTTAACGCATTCTTCTAACCCTCTCTCGATAGATTAGAATGACATCTTCACTTCTGCTCTCATAGGTGAAGATGTCGTCTAGCATGCTTTAGCTAAACATATTTTATAACTTTAATACAGATTAAGTTCTTGGTGATTCATATTGCTCATCAAGAGATTAAGAAAATCACAGAGAAAGTGACTAACGGGTGAATGGAAATAGACAGAAAATGGTAGATGGAATCCATCAAAACATTTAATATTTCTACTAAGTGTTTGATACATGATTTGTGAATGAAGAGGTAAAGAAAATATGGAATACAATGAAAGAGAGATAGAATAGATACAAACAAGTGCCAACGTCTTGGCATAGATTCGATGGAGATCTGCTTGCCGGATCGAATGGTTTTGATGGCAGGAAGAGCTTCCCTCTCAAGCTTGCTCCACCGGTAGCAGGGATCTCTGCACAAAGCTCGATCGGGTGTATGGAAGGTCGGATCTGAGATTCACCTTTTGGCCTTATCTCATTCTCTTCAGCACTCAGCTCAGTCTTTTCTCTCTAAAATCTTACAGCACTTAGCCTCGTATCCAGTAGCATACTTTCTCTAAAATCAATGGGGTATTTATAGGAGTAGATCCTTGACTCCGACCTTATGGTCCCCACTTGATGGTTATGGTAATTCCGCAGATGGAGGAATATTATTCCTTCTGTTATGTAATCAGACCATCAATTATGCACAACCATTAGTTGTACACGTGTCGCAATCCTCTGCTCTCGCATTGCTCAGTTGAATCTTTCGATCATACGTTCGCATGCGGTGTTTGTTTTTATTACCACATGCGGTCGAAGCATAGCTCTGGATCGACTGTCGCCTTGTGCCATCACTTCGTAATCATCTCTTCATGGTTGATCGACAGGCATAATTGTGACATAGATGCGTTGATTAGTTTCTCATGAGCCTTGAGTGTAAGCAGTGACTTGGTCTCCTGCAAAATAGAGTAAAGTTTGGCTTGTCTTCCATCTTTTTGCATTAGTGGGTGTAATCGCAAACATTTATAACTATTGTCATACTAGGCTAATTTTCATATAATTGGCGCATAATTACTAACTTTTGGCCGCAATATCTAGATAAGATGGCATAAATAACTTGTATTTCTACAAGTTATCATTAATAACAACAAAAGTTACAATGAGTATGCGGGGGAACGAGTTGAGAAGGTATTTAGCTAGCGCTTCCTGAGATTGCGTTCAAGCTATGCGATCATGCTACATACATACAACAACAATTCATCTTCCAATGCAAATGTTATAGCTCCTAGTTTTAGAACGCATGCGATGTATACGATGATGTTTATAGGACTTATTCCTAAGTCTCTAGTTCTTGCCTATGCAATGATGAATGATGCACACAGATACAAGGTGACCGCATATCATCATATCCTATCTCTAGGGTGCATGCGATGCGTTAATAGCAAACAAAACTTATTCCAAGTTTCTATCTCTTTATTATGCGGTTCTAATCTGACTCTCCCGAGCCTAGATTCTAATCTGACTTTTCCAAGCCTAGATTCCATCCTCAGACCCTCCCGAGCATCTCTAAATGACGAGTGATGCATACATAATACAAAATGATCACATAAAGTGAAGATCTCAGGATATGCTAGCTAAGTGCTTCTCAACCCATTCGATAGCTTAGTTACTCATGCGTAATGTAATGAGTGTGAACAGATATAGTAATGCAAATTCCATTTTATAAATAAGATCAGAATATAGAATGACAATGGAAAATTGGGATAGAGAGCCTCATAGCAATGTCTTGCTTCCCAAGGCTTTTACACTGAGTTTTTCTCTACTCTGCCCAAAAGAATGTTTTTGCTTCCGCAAGAGTTGGCCCTCTCTTTGTTCTCAACGCTTCCCGACACTCTTCCGAGCTAACCAGGACAATCTTTTGGTGTCTTCTCTCTTCACTCGCCTCCACCTTCTAAGTATCTAAAATTACAGACTATGACTATCTATATATATGGCGAAGAAGAACTCTAAATTCTGAATAGCGGAACCCCTTTAATGAAGGTGACCTTCGATATTTATAGAGCTTCAGGGTGAAGAGTTTTTCTCTCAAATGATTGCACTGATGGGATGTCATTAATTCTCTGTCTGATGCGCCGATTAATTGTCACCAAAAAGTTGAGTGTACTTTCTACAATGTGTCGTTAACGGCTTGTCAACTTAATTCAGATTCGACCATCATCAGCTTTCTGTCCCATTGTGATTTATTAAAGCTTCCACCTTGATGCGCCGTCTCTATTTGACCACTTTCTTGAGCAGATCTTCACGAATGCATACAATCGCATAGCCTTGCGGTCGCAATCTTTTAATGCGTTCGGATGCTGAATTTCTTGGATCACAATTCTGCTTTGCACCAATGCATTTTCCTGCACAAAATACGTAAATTAGCTGATTAAATGTGATGGACGCATGAGATCGCAATATTCTCAACTTAATGCTTTTGGACACGATTTTACATATTTTTACTGTCGCAATCCTACATTGTTTTATGTCTTTGCGTTGTAATAATGTGCATTTCTGTCCGTTATCACACCCCCAAATTTAAAACAATGCTTGTCCTCAAGCTTAAACTAAAGATTCTCTCTAAGAAGTCAGCCGCCTTTTTCTTTCCTAGATTTCTCAAGTTGCCTTATTCAAATCCTATGTACCAAAATCTCCTTAATTCCTATCCAGTTCTCTTCTTCAAATATTTCTAAAATTTAGGGATCGCAAATTTAACCTTAAAAAAGACTTTACTTGTTTCTGGGGCATCACATGATTTATTTCATTTTTTTTTTCAACTGGGGTGTTTTCAAATGATTTTTATCCTTGCATAGTTTAGATATTCTTTCTATGACCTTGCGTTGATCCAAATGCCTAGCCTTCGTTTTGGCTTGCTCCCACGGGTGTTATGTGAGCATCCAACTATGAGCAAGGTGCTCTTTCTCAGTCTAAACTCGTGCCCATTTTGGCAATGGAGTTGCGATCATTTTATTTATGCATTAATCACAATTCCTACCTTCGTTTTGGCTTACCCCCACGGGTATCATGCGGATATCCAACTACGGGTAGGATCCGATCGCAACGTTATGATTTTTTTTTAGACCTAAAAATAGGAAGGTTGAAAATAAATACCGCACCCCTAAATTTAAATGCAGTAATGTCCTCATTGTTGAAAGATTGAAAGAATTCATGCGATGCTCTTAGGAGGTTTCGTAAAAGTTAGTTTGAAAGAAAGCTGGTGGACCACTAACTTCTAGAAATATTTCATGAATTGACTGTCCTAAAATTAGGTTGACATAGTGTATGTGATGAAAAATAGAGGCATGCATTTCATCATTGAAATCATAATTGGCATAGAAAACAATGCGGTGACTTACTAAAGTAATCAATATTTAATAAATGCGCTGACTAAAGAGGATGCGATGATAAAATTATAAAAGTTAAAATGAGATGTGAGAGTGCAAAATTTGGAATAAACAAAGTGAAGGAAAGATACAACCCCCAAATTTGCTCAGTCGCTTGCATTATTTGTGATCGCATCCTTCTTTGCAGCGAGCCGATTTCTTCGATTGCAGTGGCTAAATGAACTAGTCGCATCTTTTGGTTATTGTATAACTCCCCCACAATCGTTCACTACGAATGTTGCAAAAAAAACATTGAGAGGGTAAAAAATATAAACGACAGAGTTAACAATTTTTTTTTCTTTTTAGATGCAAGAAGTAAAAAAGGATATATAGATGATAATAGATATAAAAGAAAGGTAGAGTGAGTTCATGAATCAAAGATAGGAAAAGGATACTCCAAAAGAATTGCGCCCCTGATGAGTTTCTATTGCATAACAACGTAGGGACCGCTCAATTTTTCTTCATTCAGGAATTCTTAGATCTACGGAGGTATTTTCCCAATGAAAGTCACCTCCACAATATATCTTGACTCTTTTCCCATTGACCTTGAATGCGCAGGTCCCTTCTTCATTAGTCAATTCGACTGCACCATGCGGGAATACTTCTTCGATTATAAAGGGTCTAAACCAACGTGAGTTTAATTTACTGGGAAAGAGTCGTAGCCGCGAATTGAATAATAAGACATTTTGTCCGACTTGGTGATTCTTCTCACGTAGTTGTTTGTCATGCCAATGTTTAGCACGTTCCTTGTAAATTTTGGCATTCTCATATGCTCGAGTTCTCCATTCATCAAGCTCGACCAACTGAAGTTTCCTTGCTTCCCCTGCGGCCTTCAAGTTAAAATTGAGCTTTTTCACTGCCCACATTGCTTTATGCTCTAACTCAAGCGGTAAGTGGCATGCCTTTCCAAACACCAGCGCATACGGGGACATGCCTATAGGTGTCTTATAGGCGGTCCAGTATGCCTACAAGGCATCGTCAAGCTTCATTGCCCAATCTTTTCACGAAGGTTTTACCACCTTCCCTAATATCAGCTTGATTTCCCTGTTGGACACTTCAGCTTGACCATTTGTTTGTGGATGGTATGCGTTGGCTACCTTATGGAGGATATTATACTTGAGCAGCAAATTGTTGATGATGTGATTAACAAAGTGAGAGCCTTCATCACTTATTATGGCCTGTGGAGTGCCAAAACGAGTGAAAATATTTTTCTTTAAGAACTTGGAGACTACCGCCACATCACTTGCGACATACGATACCACTTCTACCCATTTAGAAATGTAGTTGACGACCAATAGAATGTATTTGTGACCATTTAATGGTAGAAATGGTCCCATGAAGTCTATGCCCCAGACATCAAATAGTTCCAATCCTAAGATGATGTTTTTGGGCATCACATGCTTCCATGAAATGTTTCCCATGCATTGGCACCGGTTGCATTTCATTGCATAGTCTCTTGCATTCTTGAATAAAGTTGGCCAAAAATATCCACTTTGTAGCACCTTTGCTGCTGTGCGTTGGCCTCCAAAGTGTCTTCCAGATGGCGAGTCATGGCACTGTGATAATATGCACTGGTGAGCAGCGTCTAGTACGCATAGGCGCAAAATCTGGTCTGATCCCCTCTTATAAAGATTTGGCTCATCCCAATAATATGATTTGCATTCATGTCTGAGCCGCTTCTTTTGGTGGGCTGTATAGTCCTCAGGAAATTATTCGCAAACTAGAAAATTGACCACCTCTACATACCATGGTAATTCTTCAATTTTAAATAGCTGCTCATCTGGGAAAGTTGCGTCACCTCTAACTGGTTGCAGTTGACTTTTGGATTTTCTAATCTTGATAAATGGTCTGCAACCTGGTTCTCCGTCCCCTTACGATCAATGATTTCCATGTTGAATTCTTGAAGGAAGAGAACCCATCGAATCAATCTCGGCTTTGCATCTTTCTTTGTCATCAAATATTTGATTGCCAAATGGTCCGTGTGAATGATCACTTTGGATCCCAGCAGGTAAGCTATGAATTTCTCCAGCGCAAAGATCACCGTAAGTAGTTTTTTTTCTATGGTAGTGTAATTTGTTTGAGTAGGGTTCAAGGTTCTACTTGCATATGCAATGGGGTGTAGCATTGTTCTTTTCTTTTGCGCCAGCACTGCCTCCATCACATAACCGCTTGCATCGTACATTAGTTTAAAGGGTTGTGTCTAGTTTGGTGCAATCAACACAGTTGCGATTATTAATGCATTCTTCAGTATCTTGAATGCGTTGAGGCATTGGTCATCAAAGTCAAACGTTATTTCTGCCTTCAACAATGCATTCAATGGTCGCGTAATCTTTGAAAAGTCATTCATAAAATGTCGATAAAAGCCTGTATGGCCTAAGAAGCTCTTGACAGCCTTCACATTTGCTTTAGGTGGAAGCTTTTCAATTGCCTCAATCTTCGCTTTATCCATGAAGTGGCATTTCTCCCAATTTAGCACAAGGTTCGTCTTTTCACATCTCTTCAGTATCTTCTTTAGATTATTGAGACAGACTTCGTATGTTTGCCCATACACTGAGAAGTCGTCCATGAAAATTTCTACAGAATCTTCAAGATACTCATAAAAGATGGCCATTATACACCTTTGAAATATGCTCGGCACATTGCATAGGCCGAACGGCATGCGTTGAAACGCAAATGTTCCATAGGGGCAGGTCAATGTGGTTTTCTCTTGATCTTCAGGAGCAATCATGATTTGGTAGTACCCGGCATATCCATCCAAGAAGCAGTAGTAATCATTTCCTGTTAGGCAGTCTAGCATCTGGTCGATAAAAGGTAAAGGGAAATGATCCTTCTTTGTCGCCGCTTTCAGTTTGTCCATGCAGATTCGCCCGTCAGTGACGGTCCTCATCAGTATTAGTTCATTATTTGCATTTAGGACTACCGTCATCCCTCCTTTCTTTGGCACACATTGCACAGGGCTGACCCATGGGTTGTCGATGATTGGATAGATAATCCATGCATCCAACCATTTGATTATTTATTTCTTCACGACCTCCTTCATCGCAGGGTTGAGTCTGCATTGATGTTCGATCGATCCTTTCATTGTCCTCGAGACATATCCTATGCATGCAATATGCGAGGCTGATTCCTGTAATGTTTACTTTTTCAGGATGCTCAGCAACGCATTTTCGTGATCTTCTTGAAGTGTAGAGGAAATAATTATTGGTAGCATTTCATTTTTCCCCAGAAAAGCATACTTCAGGTGGTTTGGCAAGGTTTTTAGTTCTACTGTCCGTGGTTGTTCCAAGGATGGTTTTTATGTTTTTCTTTCTTCATTTATTGTCAGCTTTACTTCTTTGGTTGATGTTTCCGCGACCGCATTACAGGTTACTATGGATGCGGTCGCATCCTCTCCTTCATCTTCATCTTTAGACTTTTTTTCTTCATACAAACTAGGTTCATCATCAGATTCAATGAGGTCTTCTTCCAGTTATTTCATGGCTCTGATAATATCAAACCTACTCTTTTGTCCGTTCACGCTCAGTGTGTTCTCTCCCTTGTACACGTCAATCTGAGTGCGACCAGTGGATAAAAATGGTCGTCCCAGAATTATGGGTACATCCTTGTCCGCTTCATAATCAGGGATGGTGAAGTTTGTTAGTAAGATAAATCTATCAATCATGAACAAGACATCTTTCACCTTTCCTTTTGGATATGCAAGGGACCTCTAGTGCAATCTTACGTTTATTCTAATGGTTGATGTTGGATGCGACTCTGGCCCTACTGACTGCATGATCCGCTAATCATTAGATGAGTTAGTTATCGCTTAACTCCTCATCTTTCTATCAGGGAATAGGAACTTACGTTGGAAGCATAACCGACCACCTCATGTTATTATAAGTTTATGTTTATGGTCCCAATCATATGTTTTCATGACATGTTGCATGTGACTGTGCATTTGGTCACTACCTTAAGAGAGAACTACTTAATGGGTATATTACGCATCCTATTCTACAAACTTTATAGGTAGGGATACAATGTAGGTGGCATGACTAGATGTCACTCAAGGGGCCAACCATCAAACTCACCTTTTTGGTCATATATGCATTTTGTTCCACTACGCTAATGTTTTATCCTGATGTTTTTTAAAACAAACTTTTTGTATAGTTTTGCTACTTAATTAATAAAATTTTAGATATATTCTCTTGAAATTTTTACCAAAATGCATCTGATGATAGAAAAACTCTAAGTATGCATGTTGTAGCGGACGGATCTTATTATGTAAGGGTCTAGTCATTACAGTTTTGTTGGGAATGTCATAGAACTTGCAGTTTGTGTTAAACATTCTATTTATCAATAAAATATTATTGAGTAACTTATTCAATAAAATTGTTGATTTTGCATTCTAATATGAAAATCCAATAAACATATCCATGGCTATAGTGTGAATACTTTAACTTTATGTGATGACATAAACAAGATCAAGTTAATAGTATATAGCTTAAATGGTCTAATAAGTATATAGATGAAATTGGGTATCTCATCCTGGTAACACTATTGGATGCGGCTCATTTTTTATGTAGTACAAATGATGTGATCCGCAGATCATTCATGTAGAGACATATGAGTGGGGCATTCTATGCAATGTGTTTGCATATAGACTGGACCACAAAATAGTCACTTTTCTTTATAACGACCGTTTACTATAAAAATTGACTATTTCATTTTAGGTAACCTAAGTTAACTCGATCTTAATCCTGAGCTAGCTATGAACTCTTGTTTGTTCGGGATTATCCTTTAATCTATATGGGTGAGAGTAGTCCAACAGCACTGCTCAATAAGCCTCTCATTTTGGGGATAAGACCGGATAAATAGCTGGGGACATAGCCCTGCAATATGGAACTCACTCCTACCCAATTCAGAGTTAGCAGATAGGTTGTTCTCTTAAGTACTGATTCCAGGTCTTGAACAATCGGGGCCCTGCCTTCTCATGATAGAGAAAGTACTTGATTCATAAGTATTATGAATCAAAATTGTTCATTAGAGGGTCAGTAGGAACTTAAGGAACAAGATGTATTCATAGGAGTAAAATAGTGAACTTGACCCAACTGTGATTATGAACAACCTGTGAAGGATTGACTTATTGATTATGGTTATATCAAGTGGACATAATATATCTACAGTGAGGGGAGTTCAACTATGGGCTTTAGTGGAGTGACCCATTAGTAGGGGTTAATTTAGTATAATGAGTTTAGCCAATTAATCTCGGATCGTTGGAGCCCATGATCTGTAGGTCTGCGAAGTCTCCCTACTAGCTCGTAAATGAATTAACTTTAGAGTAGCATGATAAGTTAATTTGAAACGTTCAAATTAGAATCAAATGGAATAGGACAATTTATATTTAAATATGATTTAAATATATGAAGGTGGATTTGTGTAAAATAGTTAATTTAATATTTGATATTAAATTAATTAAAATTAATTAAATTATTTAAATAATTATTTATTAAATTTATTTAGAAAATTAATTTTGTAAAATTAACAATATTTTCAATTTTAGAAATCAATTGGTTTTTGAAATCCTTTAATGAAAAATTGAAAAATAAGAAAATCAATACAAAATGGAATTGTGACTTTTTCCATTATCACTTTCAAAGTAGCTCACACAAAACCCACTTACGTTGACTTCAATAACTCCAAGCATGAGCTGCAACTCATGCAGCCATCTTCTTTGCATGATAGTCTGCAATATATTGAGAAGATTGGAGTGGAATTGAGGCATGCAATCGATAAAAGTTTTGCTGAAAAATTCGTGTTGAAGAAGGTGTTCTTCAAGTGGGTTGTAGCAGTGAGCTTCTCTCCAAGTTTCCTCTCGTTCCTCTCGTTCAGATGGGGCGTAAAACTATACGATGGTCGGGCATGATACAATGTACTACACGACAAGGATCTGAGAGCTGTGGGCTGGAAAAGTTAACTGGACATATGGCGATCGAAGGAAATACCTAAAGACCATGCAAATTGAGTTGGGCAAAGGAGAAACATGCAAATTGGCTAAGTTAAATTGGAAAAATAGGAATGAGGCACTTCAAATAGGAGGTGACAAGGTTGGGTGTTGGCAGATTGGAGAAGAATGCCTGGACATGCTCAAAGGTGGAGGTGTCAAGTTAAGAAGAAGGGTGAAACGCCTATAAATAGGGCAGGATACTTCACTTCAATTCAAAAAAACATTTCTATTCTGAAAGATCACTTAAAAGGGAGTAATGAGAGTAAATAAGAGAAACCCATGCGTTGAACGGAAGAGAAGCAACACTGATCGGAGTGGTGATCAAAACAGTGGCGTTGGATAGAGTAGAGTGTACGGACAGACGTCTGGGCCAAGTTCAAATGAGAAGTCATTCCAAACTACTCGTGCAAATCAGGTAATTTTTTGACTAAAAACTTTTAAATTGAATTTATTTTTGCTATGAGGACTGCTATGAGGAAATTCTAACTCTAAGGCTATGAAATTTAAGGAAAACCGAGAGGTGTTCACCGGTGAGAAGACAGTTGGGCCAAGTAGAGTGAACTTGCGATTGCGATTTTTAAAGAGGGAATCTCAAGGCGAAACTTTAAGGTAAGCTAACTAAGAAATTTTCAAAGATTTTTGTAGAAGGAAATGTCTTGAGATAAGGTTCGGAAGAATGAGTAATCTAAGCTTGTAATTGAATCTAAAATAGGGTTCAACAAGAGATCAAGGGAAACCGGGAGAACTGGGAAGGAAAAGCAAACCCAGCGGATCACTGTGAGTGGTTTCTTATTTTAGTCTTTTAGCATATTCTAAATTAATATGCTATTATTTATGAATGGATGCTTATACCATGAGGTGGGCATGGGATTGGGATAGTCAGAAGGTCAACAAACCTAGCACCTGAGCCCAAGATGAAATCTCACAGGATTGTCAGGGGATCGAGAAGTCTAGTTCCTGAGCTTGTGGAGAAAATCTTGTATGGGATGGTCGGAGGGCTGACGAGCCCAGCTTTGAGCCCATGAAAGGGAGAACCATGTGTACATAGGTTAATGAATGTTTATAGACGTGAAATGTTAACCAGCTACTGTGTGTGTAGGTAGTTTTGTGAAAAAGGCTTCATTCAAGATAGAGGTTTGTGTAGTAACCTCATGTTATGATGTTATAAGTTGAAATAGACTTATAATTATGATTTCACTCACTAGGCTTCAAGAGCTCATGTTTTATTTTTGTGTTTTCCTTGCAGGAACCAGAAGAGTCCAGGTTACAGGGAGTGGTCGAGGTCTGCCACAAGATAGAATTGTTAATAAAAGAAAAGTTTTGTAGTCGGAATGGGGCTATGGTTGTCAATATAATTTAGAAACTTGTAATCTGGTTTCCTAAACAACGTATGTGATTTCATTTATTCCATTAAGTTTTTCGCTGCAATATGGAATGTTTTTTTTTAAAAAAAAGGAAACTAGTCATGAATGGGCAATAGGTGTCCTTAAAGGCTAACATCTATTGTTTTCACGCCTTCTCTAAGATAAGAGACGAAATCTAGGAGGGGGTGTGACTGTTGGTATCAGAGCATAATATTTTGGGAAGGGTAAATTAGGTTGAAACATGGTGATACTATAATATGTCTAATATGTGATATATTATAGGAATCATGCCTCGTGGCAGACCGCACAAGCAACCAGTAGGGACTCAAGATGCTACTTCAAAAGCAACAGAGGAAGACCAAGGTGGGTCAAGTCTGTTAGAAGGTACCAATGCACAGCGGAAGAAACCAAGATCCATAAGCACTCTAATTCATTAATTTTGGAAGAAAAGAAAACATGCTTCAACAGAAATTAAATGGGTTTCATGACATACCTTTGAAGAACCTCCTCTAAGCTTTGATTCAGTTGTAAATCTCCACAGAATCTTGTTGTAGACCACCCCAAGATTTTTCCTACTATCCTCTTGGAGCTCAAGATTGAGTAGTGGGACTCAAAATAAGCTGGAATTAAGGGAATTTGGAGAAGCTCACAGCAACAACCCAATAAAAGAATAACCTTCTTCTCTCAAATTTTTCTTAAAAAATTGTTCGGTTGCAGTCACTTCAAAACACTCCAATCTCTTCAATATATTGCATACATTCATGCAAAGAAATTTGCTGCATGAGATGCAGCTCATACTTGGAGTTAATGAAGAGTTAATGTGGGTTGTTGGTGAGCTAGTAAGAAGAAGATAATGGAAAATATATTTTCCAATTTTTGTGTTTTTGTTTTCTTTTTCAATTTTATCTAAATTGATTTCATAAATCAATTTTATTTAATAAAACTGAATATATTATTAATTTTACAAAATTAATTTCATATATTAATTTTCTTTAATAAAATTAATAAATAATTATTTAAACAATTTAAATAATTCTAATTAATTTAATATCAAATATTAAGTTAATTTTTAACACAATTACATCTTCAAATATTTAAATCATATTAAAATATTATTTCTCCAAATTCATTTAATTCTAATTTGAACACTTCACATTTAACTTATCACGCTATTCTAGAGCTAATGCATTTACGAGCTAGTAGGGAGACCTCACGGACCTATAGATCATGGGCTCCAACGATTCGAGATTAATCGGCTAAACTCATTAGACTAATCTAACCCCCATTCGTTAACTAATGGGTGATTCCACTAAAGCCCATAGTTCAACTCCCCTCAATGTAGATATATTATGTCCACTCGATATAACTATGATTTGTAAGTTAACCCTTCACAAGTTACTCGTAATAACGGCTGGGTCGAATCTCTATTTTACCCCCAAAATTACCTCTTGTTTCTTAAGTTCCACTGATCCCTTAATGAACAATTGATTTGTGATCCAATCAACATATCGAATCCCTCTTAGGCCAATGAAAGGGTGAGACCTCTTGTTCAATACCCAAAATCAGCATTTAAAGGGAACAACCTCTCTACTAACCCTAATCGGGTAGGAGTGAATTCCCTCTTGCACTTTATGTTCCCAGCTATTCATCTGGTCTTATCCCCAAAATGGTAAGCTTATTGAGCAGAGGTAATTGATCTACTCTCACCATTTGTAGATCAAATGATATTCCCGAACAAACAAGAGTTCATAGTTAGCTCAGGATTAAGGTCAAGTTACCTAGGTCATCACTTTGAAATAGTCAGTCTTAAATAGTAAACAACATTATAAAGTAAGAGTAACTAGTTTCGTTGTCCGATCTTGCACAAAACTCATTTGCACAGGATACCCCCACTCCTCATGTCCCTATATGAGCGAATTAAGATCACTTCATTTGTAATAGTTTACAACTCTTTGTAACAACTACAGAGTAGGTCACATCAAATAGTGTTATCAAAATAAGGTACCCAACCTTATTCATATATTATAGATCATTTTGACTATTTACTCGAACCTGATCCACTTGTATGCTTCACATAAAGTTCAAGTACTCATATAATAGTCAAGGGACTTAGATTTATTGGATTTCTAAAAAGAATATATTCAATAACTTCTTTATTGAATTATCATAATAAGTTCTAATGTTTACAAACCACGAGTTTGATGACATAAAACCCAATAAACTCCCACTTGGACTAAAACTCCAGTGGTAACTTATATATCCGATATATAAGACTGAGTTTCTAGGCTTTATAGAGAAATACAATAAACTAGGGCATCCCATAGTCATCGTTTTGCCATTCGGTATCTCATACCCGATATTTCTCTCACTTGCCCTAGGTTATTAACCTCTGGTATTTCTAGTCTCATTAGACGATTCTTAAACACTTTAGCCGAGAGAATCATCGTAAACATATTAGTGTACAATAGGCTTCTGATTAAACTATATGGGGAATGCATCTAATTCTCAATAATGGCCAGGAAGAAATTTTCCTCCCAGTACATTGAGGTACTCTAAGATGCGTATGACCTGCCTTAACTGTTGGGGTTGATGCCCTAAAGTCTCGTGTCCTATAGTTTATAAACAATTTGTATGAACGCTTGTGTTGTATGATATATGATATTTACTTCACATCTTGATTTTTTTCAGTTGTATGTTTTATTTTCTTTATCGAAAACCAATAAACATAAAATCTTTGGCTATCTGTGTGTAACTTAAGCATGTATACGGTGACATACAAGTGGATCATGTCTTGACTGATAACCAAAATGGTCTGTAGTATATGGATATAGGAGGGAAACCTTATCCTAGTAATCCTACGGATGCGGCCCGCTTTATGGAATGGTCACAAGTGTTGTGACTTGTCACAAATGGTCTGATCCTTATCATTCGTGTAGGGGACATGCGAGTGGGGGCGTCCTATACAAAAAGTTTGTATAAGACCTGACCACGAAGTGTTAACGTCTCGTTATATAACACTGTTCATGACAGAGACTTAACTTCACTAGGATAACCATAGGTAACATGACCTTAATCCTGAGTGAGTTGGGAACTTCTGCTATTGAGGGCGGTCCTTTGATTTGTAAAGGTGCCAGTGGCGAGGTCGCCGATTCAAATCTACCATTTTAAGGATTCTTTTTGATCTGGGAGCTAGGAACTCAGCTACACAAGATGGAATTCACTCCTATCTCGGTAGAGGTAAGTAGATAGATAGCTCCCTTAAGGGCTGATTCCAGGGCTTGAACGATGTAGCGACACACACCTTTTCAGCCCGAGAGGTGTTCACACATAGTTGGACTATGTTGTATTGTTCATTAAAGGAATCAGTGGTACTTAAGGAATGAGATGTAACTATAGGGGAAAAATGGTAAATTGGCCCAGCTGTACTTACGGGCATCTATGAAGGGTCATCGTACTCATGATTGGTTATATCTGATGGACACAGAAATATGTCTGTGATAAAAAGAGTTCAGCTGTTGTTCTTTAGTGAAGTGCCTAGCAGTTAACGGGTGGTGGATCTCGTGGCTAAAGAGTTTAGTCAGCTATTCACATACCATTGGAGCTTCGAGCCACAGGTCCATTAGGTCCCCTGGGTACATTGGATGAAGTTGAGAATTCGTGTTTGGGTTAGTTTAAAATATTCAAATTGACAAAAGGCAGTTCAATTATATGATATAATTGAACTGGTTAATTATATATAATATAATTGCCTAAATGTATGAGATACATTATTTTGGAGGAAATTAGATAGAAATATGATTTATATCAAGTAGCGGAGAAATTACTATAGTAGATATGTGATATCAAACTATAGGGTAAGAATATAATATGATTATATTTATTTATTGTTAAATTGGTTAATTATGAGATAATTAGCCATATTATTCTCCTCAATCATGCGTTAGTGGGAGTAGCTGCATTTGGTTATGGTAATTGATGAATAAAATGAAAATTTGTTTCATTTTGCAAAAATTTCGAAAATTCGCTATCGGTGTCAAAATGTAATGATCGCCTAGCTTGAGAGCCTATACGATAGTAGCTCATTGTCTAAACGATCGCACACCAGCGCCTAAATGATCGCTTAACTTTCCTAAACGATCACATAGCGTGCCGCGTTTTCTAAATGATCATCTACCTTTTACTAAACGATCACTTAGTAAAACCTACACGATCATGTAGCTTCATCTAAACGATAAGCATCCCAGCTATACGATAGCTCTTTCTCTCTCACTTGCTTATCATCTACACGGTCTGTCTTTTCTCCTACCTCTACCAAATTCACCAAAGACCATACTTTGGATTCTCACTCTGAGAATATCAAGGGCTCCAACTGATGGTGTCGTACCTGCTGTTTACTTGTTCATGACTGTTCGTGTTACTGTCGTTTGATAATTAGCAGAAATGCACGTTATCATAGTGCTAAGTTCTTAAATAATGTTGGATTGCATTAATGAAATATGTTAATTTGCGTCCATTAAGCATCAATTTCTTAATATCGCGGTCGCATGCGTTCATCGCGTTAGAATAGTTGATTTTTGTATTTTTGTGCATAATATGCGTTGATGCAATGCAAGAATTGCGATCATAGAAAATCTTTGGTCGAGCACAACTTCACAGCAAGGCTTTGCGATGATTGTTTTCGTAAACATTCGCCTGAGAAGGATTGCCGCAACTTGGTCTGCGCAACATGGTGGGCACATCTGAGTGAAAGGCTAATAAATCGTGATGGGATAGAAAGCTGATGACAGTTGAATCCGAATTAAGTTGACAGCTGGTAACGATCACAAGTACATTCAGCTTTTCGATGACATTTATTCGGTGCATCAGTCAGGAATTAAAGCCGTCTCATCTGTACAACCATGAGAGAGAAGCCGCCTTTCACCATGGATGCTCTATAAATACCAAGGGCATTCTTCAGAAAAGGGGTTAACCAGTTCACGAGTTCAGCTATTCTTTGTGTCAAAAGTTCGCACCCCTTTGTTCATGTTTTCTTTCATTTTAAGGCAGAGAAAAAGAAGAATGGTGACGCCGGAGATCGCTCAGGGCAACTCAAGAGAGAACCATGGGGTGTAGAAGCAGAGAGTAGGCTGACTCTTGCGAGAGTGAGATTATCTTTTGAGCACGAGTAGAAATCAGTGTAAAAGCCTAGGCAGTAAGTGATTGCTTCCAGGCCCTTTATTCTATACTTGCATTGTTATTTTGTACTTCATCTTCATATTTATACAATGGAAGTTCTATTTCTACATCTGCTCACTCTCTTAGCATGCATGAGTAACTAAACTAAGTCGAATGGGTTGAGAAGAACTAAGCTAACATGACCTAGGAAGTTCATTGCTTGCAATTGTCTTATTTTTTGTTGTGCAAAATACCCTTTAGAGTTACTCGAGAGAGAGTCTAAAGAAAGAACCTAATGTCTAGAGAGAGCTAGGTTAGAATCTGGACTCGAGAGTGCAAGATTAGAACTACATAAACAAGAGGTAGGGACTTAGAAATAAGCTCTGTTTGTTAACCTGCATCGTATGCATCCTAGAGATGAGAATGATATTATGTGGTCACCTTATTTGTGTGTGTGTCATTTCGTCATCGCATAAATAAGAATAGAGGCTTATGTGTAGGTCCTATAGACTTAACGCATATATCACATGCGTTTTAGCCTTAGAACTTGTGGCATTCGTACCGAGACGTGGTTTACTGTTGTATGCATGTTGCATGAACGCATCCTAGGAAGTGTTAGCCGAAACTTTTCTCAACTCGTTCACTGCATACTCATCGCATTTCCTGTTTATCAACTCTTTTCAAACTTAGCCGCATTTGTTTATTTAGTTTTTTTTTTTTTATCAATGCAATCAACAACAACCCACAATATATTTATTTATCTAGTTACCGCAAGGCTTTCATAAAAATTACCAATGCAATCTGTTTTCACTAGTCCCTATGTTCGACCCTGGAATTACTAGGAAACTCAGAGGAATTTACACTTGGATTCCGCTGGGAAAACTTGAGTGCACAACGCAATTTCACCAATGCATATCATCCATATTTCAACTTTGTAAAATCAAGCATCACCGTTCGTGCAGACGATCGTGCTGCTACAGCCGATTGATTTGCTGGGCGATAGAGCATGTAGAGGTTCTTTCGTTGCTTTGAGTTTGACATTTGAAGAGAGTCTTCAACTGGTATGAGAACTTTTTCCCTTGTATTTTATTGTTCGAAGCATGCCCTTAATTAGTTTTAATTTGCATAACTATCTGTTAGAATTTGTATGTTGCATTTCGGTCACAATGAAATCGAAAAGATCCAAACGTGCTCATGGATGCTCTTAATTAAGAGTTCCTTTAATTAGTATCAAAGCCAGGTTCTAATATTCCAATTTCATTGTTGCAACGAATTACATATACGTTTATGATGTGTGCATGTCTGCTCTGTTTAATCGTTAAATTGCTGTGGATGTGCAAATTAATGGATGTTTTCGTGGATGTTAGCCTTGGTTTGATTTAATTCTTTTACATTTTCGGTTGATTGTAAAGGCCTTTGTGTTTTTGGGCATTATTAATCATTATCGAGTCTGTAATTCAAAGTCAGTTTGAGTCTTGAGTTGTTCGTGATGAAGATCGGATCAAGGGTTGTAGTTTTTCGAGGAAGGAGACGATCAAGGGTTGATCGGGTCGTGTAGATGATGGGATGCTCACATATCGTTTAACGCATGCGCGCACTAGACGATTGTTTAGATCAATAAGCTTCATCGCTTAGTAACTGACTAAACGATCGCTTAGCAACGCACGATAAATTGTTTTCGTTTCGCTGCATTAAGCGATTGCCTCAACGAGCAGGCTTCGCAGCCTCGTTGTCGTCTAAGTTATCGTTTAGCTTTTGCGCCTATCGTCTAGTGCACGTTGGGCGATCGTCTACCTGTGGCGTTTACTACACGATGGAGTCTTTCTGGCAGTTCAAGACCTAGATCGCCTGTGAACCGATTGGATCGATGAAAAATGTAATAGATAGGGTTATTTCATCCTGATTTTTTGTAAAGGCCTATCCCGATCCATTAATCCTTAGTTTAATACATGCAATGTATGTTTTTTATATGTCATATGGTATACACATATAGTAAATCTTACCTTAGGTTATGCATTGGACATGCATCATCTCTTTATTGTAAATGTTATAATTTAGAGAAGCATGATATAATTATGTAAGAGCATACTCATGCATCATATAATATAAAAGTTATCTTTATGCATGCATAAAAAGCATTGACATGCATCATCTTTATATTATAATTGTTATAGTATAAGGGTGAATGATAGCATGTTTGCTTGGTTATTACGTGTATATATAAAAGTTATGTATAGTAATGGCTGGATATTGCATGAAGCATGACACATAGGTTACTTTATAAATGTTATAAACACTTTGTTATGCTGAAATGGTTTTTTACTTGTTTCTTTTTAAAAGTTAAAGAGAATTTAGAAGTAAAAGAAATAAGAAAGACATGCATGCTCACTTAGGTTTAATTCATGGTTTTAAAATATTTAAAACATGGATCACATAGACCTAAGATCACAGTTCTAATATGATTAACAACCCTAAGGCTTTAATCTCTTACTTAGTTTAATAGGATTAAATTGACTAATAAAAGGTTAAAGTGTAGCAAATCTATCTATAAGGGACCTTTTGTCTAGGGCGGGTTCTGTCTAGGTTGGGATATTTAAGTTGATGGAAACATAACACCCCTACCTTGAAACTTATCTGGAAAGGTAAATTAGATAGATTTGATGCATGCTTGCAAGTTAAGGACAGTCCATTAAAGTTTTTAAATGTGACTACTTGAACTTGTTCATATTTCATAGACAAACATTGTTTATGAGCAGAGTTTTAAAAAGATGACTTAGACTAAAATCAGTAGCCAGATTGTTTAGGTTAATGAATCCCTAGGTAGAATATTCAATGGGAGGTACTTGGAGCATGAGATGCTTCACTTAAACCTTTCACGTTTCTCCTAAATAGTCCACACCGTGAGATCTACCCTCGGCCTCGAGACACCTTTGGCGTGTCCCCCTAATGGATGGTGTTTAGGTAGGTTAATATCAAGGTGGATGGAAAAAGTGTTCATAGTAAGTGGGAGTAGGAAGTGCAACAACGTATCCCTCGGTCTCCCTCATTAGGTTGAATAAAGTTACTGCGCATCGCCTCGAGGCACCCTGGGAGTGTCCCCCTAAAGGATGGCAGTTTTGCGCGTTTCTTTATTTGATGTCCTGTAAGAGGATAAGTGACTTAGTCTTTTGTCCTAATCTGCTTCTTCCCTATGGTGGGCTCATTAGGGCGGGACTCTAGCACCGAAAGTGAGGGGTCACACTTATACGAAATTGTTAAAGGTTAACAGTTCTGGATCGAAAAATGTTGGTTGTTAGGTTCAGTTCCAAGAGTTAGTTCTGCCTAATGGTTGAGAATGTCTCATCCCAGCGAAGGTGCATTTGATCACCCCACCGGTGACGTTTGTCCTGCCTCACTAGGGCATCATTGCAAAATAGAAATCTTTAACTTAGGGTACTTGAAACTGTTTAACAAAATTGATTGGTTAAATGTGGTTTAGCAAAAATCTAATAAAGTTTTGTTCGTATTTTCAACAATAACTTTTTCAAAATGGCAACAGCCACGTTAGCTTTGCTAAGCACAGAAAAATTAACTGGCGACAATTTTTTGACATGAAAACACATGATCATGACGATCCTAATCATCGAGGATCTCATGTTCGCCCTTACGGAGGCCTGTCCTCCTATTCCAGCTCCAAATGCCTCTCGAAATTTTTGAGAGGCATACGAACGATGGACACGGGCGAATGAGAAGGCCCGAGCCTACATCTTGGCAAGTCTTTCTGAAGTCTTGGCCAAGAAGCATGAGCCTATGGTCTCAGCGCGTGAGATCATAGACTCCTTGCAGGGGATGTTTGGACAACCATCTGAACAGCTTATGCATGAGGCTCTTAAATATATATTCAACTCCAAAATGGAAGAAGGAACCTCTGTTCGTGAACATGTGCTTAACATGATGGTCTACTTCAATGTGGTGGAGTTGAATGGGTCTAGCATCGATGATGGCATCTAGGTTAGCATAATCCTGCATTCATTCCCGTAGAGCTTCCTGCACTTTGTTAGTAATGTGATTCTTAACAAAGTGAAATATAACCTTACAACTCTCCTCAACGAGTTGCAGACCTACCAATCTTTACTGAAAAGCAAGTATAGGAAGAAGGGTGAATGATAACTTGTAGAAATACAAGTTGTTTATGCCACCTTATCTAGATATCGGTCAAAAGTTAGTAAATATGTGCCGATTGTATGAAGATTAGCTTAGAATTATAATAATTATAAATGATCGCCTTTACACCCACTAACACCATAAAGATGGAGGACAAGCCGAATTTTACTCTGTTTTGCAGGAAACTAAGTCACCACTTACGCTCAAGGCTCACGAGAAACTGATTAATGCATCTCTGTCACATTGCGCTCGTCAATCAACAATGAAGAGACGATCGCCGCAATGACAGCGCAATGCGACAGTCGATCTAGAGCTGAGTTTCAACTGCATGCGGTAATAAAAAAAACACCGTATGCAAATCCACGATCGAAAGATGCAACCGAGCAACGCAAAAGCGGAGGACTGAAACATGTGTACAACCAACGGTTGTGCAGAATTGACAGTCTGATTGCATAACAGAAGGAATAATATCCCTCCATATTTGGAATTACCATAACCATCAGTGGGGACCACAAGGTCGGAGTCAAAGACCTACACCTATAAATACCCCATAGATTTCAGAGAAAACTCATGCTACTTGATACGGGGCTAATTGCTGCTAAACTATTGAGAGAAGAGGCTGAGCTGAGTGCTTAAGTGAAGAAATCTGGGAAGAAGACGAGATAAGGCCGAGAGGTGAATCTCAGATCTATTCTTCCAAATACCTGATCGGAAGCTCTGTGCATAGATCTCTGCTACCGGTGGAGCAAGCTTGAGAGGGAAGCTCTCCCTACAATCAAATTCATCCTATCCGGAAAGCAGATTTCCATCGAATCAGTGCCAAGACATTGGCAATTGTTTGTATCTATTCTATCTCTTTCATCGTTATATTTCACTTTCTCTTTATCTTTTTCATTCACACACCATGTATCAAACGCTTAATAGATATATTAAATGTTTCCATAGCTTTCATATACCATTCTTTGTCTATTTTCGTTCCTCCATTAATCATTTTCTCCATGATGTCTTTTTAATCCCCTGATAGTTAATATGAATCAAACAAGTACTTAATCTGTGTTAAAGGTATAAAATGTGTTTAGCTAAGGCATGCTAGATGGCATCTTCATTTCACCATCTACACCTGTGAGAGTATAAGTGAAGATGCCATTATGATCTATCGAGAGAGGGTTAAAAGAATGCGTTAACTAAATTGAGTAGTACTTCGAGACAAGGAAGCAACCTTGCGTTCATTACATTATTCTCTGTTTCACCACAGACATGTGGAAGCGTGGCCGATCACTGAAAAGTGTACGCCAAGAGAAAAGCGGAACAGTATTTCTAACTTCAATGCAATTGAGAACTTGCGCTGTTTATATTATTTATCTTTCTCTTTCTATTCTGTTCATAAGACTTGTCGCCGCATTACACGTCTTTGCATAACTTTCAGCTAGCCTTGACCCTAGCATCTTGTAACATAAAGCCTGTATCTTGTGTCATCTAACTTAGATTTATTGTATTTTATTTTATTATTGCATCTTTACTACTTTACTTTACTTTATCGCAATTTATATACCTGTACAAACACATTTTTAAAGATTGAAAACCTGGTCGCATATCATGAATATATCACAATAACCTAAAACAGTCCCTGAGTTCGACCTCGGATCACACCGAAAAACTTGCGGTGGAATTACACTTCGTTCCATCGTAAGGAAACTTGTGACAACGCATGGCATACTACGTGAACATTCATAATTAACGCATATCTAGCAGTAGTATCGCATCATTTCGAGCATAGAACAGTGAGGCAAATGTTGCTTCATCCTCCAGAATGTTCTATAGAGGTTCGACCTCAGGGACGAAGTCTGCACCTTCTACTTCTAACTCTACAAATGGGAAGAAGAATAAAGGTGATAAGGGAAAAGGGAAGGCATCTGCTAACCCACTGCATGTCGCCCCAAGGAGGCATCCACCGGTTGAAAAGGAAAAGTGTTTCCACTACAATCATGATGGACACTGGAAGAGGAACTGTCCTCGCTATCTGAAAGAGAGGAAGGCCGCTAAGGCTAAGGCCAAGGCAGATAAAGGTAAATATGATTTACTTATACTTGAAACTTGTTTAGTGGAGAATGATGATTCTGCCTGGATAATTGATTCGGGCACCACTAATCACATTTGTTCTTCTTTTCAAGGGATTAGATCTTGGCGATAGTTAGAGGCTGGTCAGATGATGATGCGAGTAGGCACCAGGCACGTCATCTCAATTGTGGCAGTGGGAGGGCTCCAGTTAGCTTTATAGAATAGGTTTCTAGTTTTGAATGATGTATATATTATTCCTGAACATAAGAGGAACCTTATTTCTGTAAAGTGTTTATTGCAATGTAAATACACTATTCCTTTCAATGTGGATAAAGCGTTTATTCATAAAGATGGTGTTATTATTTGTACAGCAAATCTGGAATCTAATTTATATGAGCTAAGGCCGTTAGCCATTAATTCCCTTCATAACATAGAATTGTTTAAAACCGTCGTAACTCAAACAAAACGTCGATGTATTTCTCCAAAAGAAAATGCTCATCTTTGGCTACTTCGTTTAGGGCACACCAATCTCAATAG
The DNA here is from genome assembly GCF_027475165.1 of Benincasa hispida. Taxonomy (NCBI): domain Eukaryota; kingdom Viridiplantae; phylum Streptophyta; class Magnoliopsida; order Cucurbitales; family Cucurbitaceae; genus Benincasa; species Benincasa hispida. The sequence continues at coordinate 34,142,683 of NC_143488.1, read as the reverse complement.
GATTGAGAGATTGGTGAAGAATGGACTTCTAAGTGAGTTAGAAGAAGATTCTTTACCAGTGTGCGAGTCTTGCCTTGAGGGTAAGATGACTAAATGACCTTTTACTGGAAAAGGTCATCGAGACAAAGAGCCTCTTGAGTTAGTACATTCTGACCTTTGTAGTCCTATGAATGTATGAGCCCGAGGTGGCTATGAGTATTTTATTAGTTTTACTAATGATTACTCCAGGTACGAGTATGTTTATCTTATGCAATAGAAGTCTGAATCCTTTGAAAAGTTCAAAGAGTTCAAGGCTGAAGTTGAAAACGCATTGGATAATAGATTAAAACACTTCGATCGGATTGAGGTGGAGAATTTTTGGACTCGGAATTCTAGAACTATTTGATAGAACATGGAATCGTTTCCCAACTCTCAGCACTGGGTACACCTCAACAAAATGGTGTAGCAGAAAGGAGAAATAGAAACTTGTTGAACATGGTTTGCTCGATGATGAGTTATGCTTCCTCACCGGACTTGTTTTGGGGTTTTGCAGTGGAGACTGCGGTATACATACTCAATTGTGTTCCCTCTAAGAGTGTTTCGAGAACACCTCTAGAGTTGTGGAACGGGCGTAAAGCTAGTTTATGTCACTTCGGCATTTAGGGTTACCCAGCACATGTGCTTAAGGCTAATCTCAAGAAGTTGGAATCACGGTCGAGGTTACGCCTCTTTGTAGGCTACCCAAAGGTACATGAGGGGGTTATTTTTATGATCCAACGGAAAATAGGGTGTTTGTTTCAACAAATGCTACTTTCCTGGAGGAGGATCATATAAGGGAGCACAGTCCATGAAGTAAAGTCTGATGCGTGAGTTTTTCAATGAAACTACTAAAACTTCAATAAAGGTTGTTGAAGAGCCTGCTACATCAGCAAGAGTTTTTTATGGGAGTTCATCTAATAAGTCGATCCCACCTCAAGAGTTGAGGGAACCTCGACGTATGGGAGGGTTGCGAACCCGCCTATTTACTATCTAGGTTTCACAGAAATCCTTGCTATGGTAGAATATGGCGACGTTGAGGATCTGTTGTCTTATTAGAAGAAAATGGAGGATGATGGCCGGCATGAATGGGTCAAGGCCATGGATCTCGAAATGTTATCGATATACTTTAACTCAGTGTGGGATCTTGTAGATCAGTTTGATGGGGTAAGACCAATAGGTTATAAATGGATCTACAAGCACAAACGGGGTGCTGATGGGAAGGTACAGACTTTCAAGGCTCAACTTATGGCAAAGGGTTATACCCAGGTAGAGGGAGTCGACTATAAGGAGACTTTCTCGCCTGTTGCAATGTTAAAGTCGATCCGCATCCTCTTGTCCATTGCAGCTTATTATAATTATGAGATTTGGCAAATGGACGTCAAGACAACCTTTCTGAATGGAAATCATGAGAAGACCATTTATATGGTGCAACCCGAGGGATTCATAGCCCAAGGTCAAGAGCAAAAGGTTTGCAAGCTGAATCAGTCCATTTACGGGCTGAAACAGGCATCTAGATCTTGGAACATACGGTTTGATACTGCGATCAAGTCATATGGCTTTGACCAAAACGTTGATGAACCTTGTGTATACAAGAAGATCATCAACACTTCAGTAGTCTTCTTAGTGTTGTACGTAGACGATATACTACTCATTCGGAATGATGTAGGTTTACTGACTGCAATTAAGAACTGGCTAGCGACCCAATTCCAAATGAATGATTTGGGAGAGGATCAGTTTATTCTAGGTATACAGATCTTTCGAGGTCGTAAGAACAAAGTGCTAGCACTATCTCAGGCATCGTACATTGACAAGATGTTGCTCAAGTACTCGATGCAGGACTCCAAGAGGAACCTACTATCATTCAGGCATGGAGTCACTTTGTCTAAGGACATGTGTCCTAAGACGCCTTAAGAGGTGGAGGAGATGAGATAGGTTCCATATGTGTCTGTCGTTGGCAGTTTGATGTACGCGATGCTTTGTACTCGTCTAGAAATCTGCTACCCTATGGGCATAGTCATCAAGTATCAGTCTAACCCAGGTCAGGGTCACTGGACCGCAGTGAAGAACATCCTCAAGTATCTTCGAAGAACAAGGGACTATATGCTCGTGTATGGATCTAGGGATTTGATCCTTACTGGATACACGAATTCTAACTTTTAGATTGATAAGGACTCTCACAAGTCCACATCAGGGTCAGTCTTTACTCTTTACGGAGGAGCTGTAGTGTGTTAAAGCACTAAGCAGGGGTGCATCGCCGACTTCACTATGGAGGCGGAGTACGTAGCGACTTGCGAAGCTGCTAAGGAGGTCGTCTGGCTCAGGAAATTCTTGACAAAACTGGAATTTGTTCCAGTTATGTCTAGGCCCATTACCCTATATTGTGATAATAGTAGAGCAGTTGCGAACTCCAAGGAGCCGAGGACTCACAGGCATGACAAACACATAGAGCGGAAGTATCATCTGATCTGCGAGATAGTGCATCGAGGGGACGTGATTGTCATGAAGATCGCTTCGAAGCACAATGTTGCTGACCAGTTTATGAAGGCTCTTACGGCTACTGTGTTTGAGGGTCACCTATGAAGCATGGGTCTACAGGATCGCCAGCGGCTGGACTAGGGCAAGTGGGAGATTTTCTTGTACTAGGCTTTTATGCCCTAGTTTATTGTTTTGTACTAGTTTTATGTACACTCCACTTCACTTTAGGAAAAGTGGGAGATTGTTGGGTTGATGCCCTAAAGTCTCGTATCCTCTAGTTTGTAAACAGTTTGTATGAAAGTTTGTGTTGTATAATATATGATATTTACTTCACATCTTGATTTTGCTCAGTTGTATGTTTTATTTGCTTTACCACAAACCAATAAACGTAAAATCCCTGGTTATCTGTATGTAACTTAAGTATGTATGTGGTGACATATAAGTGGATCATGTCTTAAGTGATAATCAAAATGGTTTGTAATATATGGATATAGGAGGGAAACCTTATCTTGGTAACGTTATGGATACGGCCCGCTTTGTGGAATGGTCACAAGTGTTGTTACTTGTCACAGATGGTCTGATCCTGATCATTCGTGTAGGGGACATATGAGCGGGGGCGTCCTATATAAAGAGTTTGTATAAGACCTAACCACGAAGTTTTAATGTCTCGTTACATAACATCGTTCATGACAAAATTTTCACTTCACTAGATGACCATAGGTAACATGACCTTAATCTTGAGTGAGTTGGGAACTCCTGCCATTAAGGGCAGTGCTTTGATTTGTATGGGTGCGAGTGACAGGTCGATGATTCAAACCTACCATTTTAGGGATTCGTTTGATTTAGGAGCTGGGAACTCAGCTACACAAGATGGAATTCACTCCTTCCTTGAGATAGGGGTAAGTAGATAGATAGCTCCCTTAGGGGCTGATTCTAGGGCTTGAATGATGTGGCGCCACACACCTTCTCTTGGCCCGAGAGGTGTTCACACATAGTTGGACTATGTTGTATTGTTCATTAGATGAATCAGTGGTACTTAAGGAGTGAGATATAACTACAGGGGCAAAACGGTAAATTGACCCAACTCTACTTACTTGCATATGTGAAGGGTCATCGTACTCACGATTGGTTATATCTGATGGATGCAGAAATATATCTATGGTAAGAAGAGTTCAACTGTTGGTCTTTAGTAGACTGTCTGGCAGTTAACAGATGGTTGATATCGTGGCTAAAGAGTTTAGTCAGCTATTCACGTACCATTGAAGTTTCGAGCCACAGGTCCATTAGGTCCCCTAGGTAGCTTGGATAAAGTCGAGAATCAGTGTTTGGGTCAGCTTAAAATGTTCAAATTGACAGGAGGGAGTTCGATTATATAAATATAATTGATATAATTATAATTATAATTATAATTGATATAATTGATATAATCGAACTAATATAATTGATTATATAATTGATATAATTATATAGTCGATTATAATTGATATAATTGAATTGGTTAATTATATATGATATAATTGGCTAAATGTATGAGATACATTATTTTGGAGGAAATTAGATATAAATATGATTTATATCAAGTGGAAGAGAAATTGCTATAGTAGATATGTGTTATCAAACTATAGGGTAAGAATATAATGTGATTATATTCATTTATTATTAAATTGGTTAATTATGAGATAATTGGCCGTATTATTCTTATCAATCGTTTGTTAGTAGGAGCAGCTGCATTCGGTTATGGAAACCGATGAATAAAATGAAAATTTGTTTCATTTTGCAAAAAGTTCGAAAATTCGCAATCGGTGTGATAATGTAACAATCTCCTAGCTTGAGTACCTATACGATAGTAGCTCATTGTCTAGACGATCGTACACCAGTGCCTAAACGATATACTTATCGTCGATGCAGGACTCCAAGAGGAGCCTACTATCATTCAGACATGGAGTCACTTTGTCTAAATGATAAGCATCCTAGCTATACGATAGCTTTTTCTCTCCCACCTGCTTATTGTCTACACGATCTGTCTTTTCTCCTAACTCTTGTTAACAGTCAGATCTAGAAATCTTAGATTTATATACTTCGATCTTAGCTGTTTAAATATTTAAATATTCGCAGATGGCTATTAACAATTTGTTTCTTAACAGAAGTTGCTATGAGATAGAACAAACATATTTCTTGAAAATGAACATTTCATTTAAAACAAAAATATGTACAATAGGTTCATTATAGGATTAAACAAAAATAGGTAATTACATCTTCATCAACAACTTCTCCTACTGGATGAGCTAAGAAAACGGTCTCCAGGATCTAAGCAGCCTGTTTACCTTTCTCTGCTCTCTTCTTTGCAAGATATTTAGAGCAATTTCTCTTCCAGTGCCCTTGTTCGTTGCAATGGAAACAATTCCCTGTCCCTGCAGTGGTTTTCTTGCTCTTCTTGCCAGCAGGCTTGTTTCCTTTCCCTTTGTATTTCTCCGCTGGAATACTCTTAGTCTGCGAAGAGGAGGAAACTTCAGGCTTAGAGGACATTTCTCTCTTTTTAGTAGAAGCAACATTTACTTTTGGTTCTAAACCCTTAGTTCTCAACATGGTTTGGAAAGCCTGCAACTCATTCAGTAGAGTTGTCAAGTTGTATTCGATTTTATTCATAAAGGCATTAGTACAAAATTACTAAAAACTCTTCGGAAGAGATTCTAGAATAAAACCAACTTGACTTCTCTCATCCATCATAGCGCCATTCACTTCAGCCACATTAAAATGGACCATCATGTCCAGGACATGTTCACGAACATTGGTCCCCTCTTTCATGCAACTATTGTAAACGTATTTGATGGCATCATGCCTTAGGGTGAAGGACGGCGGTCCAAACATCCCTCTTAGAGATTCCATAATCTCTTTGGCAGTGCTCATATCCTCGTGTGTTTTCGCCAAAACATCAAACAGGCTGGCGAAAATATAAGTACAGGCTTTATCATTTGCCCTGATCCATCTATCAAACGCTTCCCAAATAGTTCGGTTGGAATTTGAGCTAGGAATGGGAGGACATTTCTCCATTAAGACAAATCTCAAATCATCCATCGTGAGTATTGTGTTCAAATTCGATTTCTAGTTTACATAGTTGTCCCCAATCAGTTTTTCCGAAGCCAACAATTTTATAATAGAACTCGTCATTCTGAAATTATAAACAAGCTTTATATGTGATTTGTTTTTAAATCCAATCAAGTTTTAGCAAAGTGATAATGTACCCATAATCATTATTTTTGCAACGTACTTAAGTGATTTAGAACAAATGCTACCGTGGGGCAGTCAAGAATTCCTTCACAAAAGCAAGACGATTCTTGACCAAATACTATCTCGAGAATAACTCATATTACGGTAGTCATTTATTTATTGTTTTCGTTCAAGATCATTACTAACACTTAGTAAGTCTTTTTCAGATCTTATAGAACGGTATGAGTATGCCTCCGAAATAGAAGACAATACCCAAGACGGAATTATAAGACCCTATTCATTTTACTGAAGCCTAGGTTGTTCCGAATCCTATGTTACAACCTTTCATAGGTCAACGACTAGCTAGCGCCACGTAAAAGGACAGTAGGCGCAACATAGGAATCTCACAGTTCAAACTAATGGAGGAGACTGTAGGACAATGTTGACACATTTCCTTCACCCACTTACTATGAACGACTTCCCCAATTCACCTTGTTATTGACCCATGCAAACACTTTCCGTATGGATCAGCTGAGGTAAAATCGACAAGAAGCTGAGCATGGATCTCACAGTGTGAACAATTGAGTACGTGAGAGCTAATAAATTTTATTCTCCCACTGAAATGTTCTAAATGTTTGGATATATTTATACTTAGGTACTTTTCGGCTAATAAAAACAACCCTAAGTATAGGTGGTTTATCCAAGTATAATACTTATAAATGGATTTTAAACCTACGATGTCTAGGTGATAAACCATTTTTATTACCTCACACCGCTCACGAATACTCATAAAACTGGTTACCAGCGCTTAATTATTCGGCTATAATCCTGATACGTTGTGAATGTGATGAAATAATGGTGTATATTGTGATGGTGAATTATGCGTTTCACATGCAAGTTTTCCTAGTGAAATCCAAGTATAAATCATACTAGATTGCCTGGTAAGTCCAGGGTCGAACATAGGGACTACTGAGACAATATGTGATGGTAAGTTTTGCTTCCTTTGCAGTGACAAAAATAATAAGTTGGTTGGTATGTTTATTTAGAGTATAAATCCTATGTGGCAGAGTTGAGTAAAGAATTAATGATAGCGATAATGTCTATAGGACTTATGTCTAAGCCTCTATTCTTGTCTATGCGATGATGAATGATACACACATATACAAGGCGACCACATACTACCATATCCTATTTCTAGGGTGCTGATGACGGGCAGAAATGCACATCATCTTAGGGCTTTTATTTAGAATTACGAGGATTGTTATGTGAAACATGCGGCGAATATGTTAGGAATTTATGAGAAAATGAGTTTGCGTCGTTCAGCATTAAGAATCTCGGCTAACCCACTATTATGCGTTATTATGCATTCAATTGTCTATCTTTGTAGCTAATGCAGGAAGGGGACGCATACGCGGAAGCTGGGCTATCGCAAAGTTGACCGCATGCAGAGAATTTCTCCATCGCAAAGGTGAACGCATACATTCGACGCATGGATGTTACAGCCATCAACCGTATGCGCCCATTGCATAGAAGTTGCAAGCGTCAAGCGAATGCAGTCATCACATAGAAGTTGCGGCCATCGAGCGAATGTCGTCATCGCAAAGAGCTTGTGGCTATATGATGATAACCATAATAGAGGGATGAATGCAAGGTTTGTGGAATGCAACATGAACGCATACCTCGGGAGAATCAAAAGATGATGTTGACATTTCACCTACTACGTCGTTATTCTGGTTCTTCTTGAGTCAATGGGGTCTAGAATTCAATTGCAACTAGAGCAGTCCTACTTGGCTCATTCTTCTCTTTTGTCACTGTCTTTTTGCTTCACAAAGTCACAACTTAACATTGCTCCTTTCCTGCACTCCCTGGGTTACGCGGGAGCTCAGTTGAACTTGGCAACGCCATTTGCAGTCTACTTTTGAGTTCGCCCGCAATCTGTCCTATCTGAATTTCGAGATTGCAGATTGATGTCGCTTGATTATGGAGTACTGTTTCATTCTTCTTAATATACTGCTTTAGTAAGCTCTCCAGAGATGAAGATTGTGATGCCTGCGAACTGTTAGCTTGATTTTGTGATTGACCATTTGTTCATGGGAAAAATCCTGACGGCCCTTCTTTTTGTGCCATCGGTTGAAAATTTGTTGTTGATTTTTCCATGCAAAATTGGGGTGGTTTCTCCACCCAGAGTTGTAAGTATTGGAGAAAGGATTATTTTTTACGAAGTAAACAGATTGTGGATTCCTTGGACACTCTTCCATCGGATGGCCTTCTCCGCAAGTGGCACACACTCGTTTGATCGATTGCATTGACTTGCCCCCTATGCATTCCTAGGCTACTGATTGTGATTCCCTGTATCAGGTTCATCATCACATTCATTTGGTTTTGTAGGGATGCGATGGCCCCATTACTTACGTCACTTTCTTTAATTCTCAGTCGTTGATCGGTTTCCCTCCAATCTTCGTGATTCTTCGAAATGCGATCAAGTATATTTTTCGTCTCGTTGTATGTTTTATCAAGCAGACCTCCAGCTGTTGCCGCATTGGCAGCGGTCTGCGATGCAGGGTTCAAACTGTGGTAGAAAATTTCCATTTGGAGACAATCAGGTAAGCCATTGTGTGGACAATCTCGCACCAGTCTTTTAAACCTCGCCCAGGCATCACTGAGCGATTCGTCAATATCCTGTTCAAAATTAGTAATCAACTTCCTCCTTCTTGCATTCTCTGTTGGGGGGAAGTACTTCTTCATGAACTTTTCAACTACTTGTTCCCAAGACATGATCTCCCCTGGTTCGAGAGAATAGACCCATTTCCTTGCTTGGTCACACAATGAAAATGGGAACAACGTTAGTTGAACCTCCTCAGCTGAGATGTTTGGGAACACAAAAGTATTGTAGATTTCAATAAAACTACAGAGATGGGCGTATAGATCCTTGCCATGCCTACCGTCAAACTGTTCGGCAGTCTGAATCATCTGCAGCATAACCAGTTTCATCTCAAACCTCGATCCGTCCAGGGCTGACCTCATGATTCTTGGTGAAAAATCATAGAGGTTGGGCGACGCATAGTCCCAGATGGGCCTATTGCGATCGTTCGCTAGGAGAATGGGGTTCGCCATGATATTATTTGTGTTTGGTGCTCTACCTTCTAGTTGCTCCACCATGTTTGAATTTCTCTCTTGTTGTTGTCGGCGGTTGTTTATTCTTTTTCTTTGTAAAGCTCTTTCACTCTATGGGTCGTAGTTGGGCTCAGGAGCTTGTCCTTCACTCATACGCGCCCGATTCTTCCCTTACCACAAGAGAGGCAGTGCATAGAGATGGAAAGTTGCAAAGAAAATCAAAAAGTTACCGTTCGCACAATATATACTGTCGTAGTCCCCGACAACGATTCCAAAAACTTGATACATTGTGAATATGATGAAATAATGGTGTATATTGTGATGGTGAATTATGAGTTGCACATGCAAGTTTTCCTAGTAAAATCCAAGTATAAATCCTACTAGGTTGCCTTGTAAGTCCAGGGTCGAACACAGGGACTACTGAGACAATATGCGATGGTAAGTTTTGATTCCCTTGCGGTGACAAAAACAATAAGTTGGTTGGTATGTTTGTTTAAAGTATAAATCCTATATGGTGGAGTTGAGTAAAGAGTTAATGATAGCGAAAGTTACAATGAGTATGTAGGGAACGGGTTGAGAAGGGTTTTAGCTAACACTTCCTAAGATTGCATTCAAATTATGCGATCATGCTACACACATAAAACAGCAAGTCATCTCTCAATGCAAATGCCATAGTTCCTATTCCTAGGATGCATGCGATGTATACGATAATTTCTATAGGACTTATGTCTAAGCCTCTATTATTATCTATGCGATGATGAATGATACACACATACACATGGCGACCACATACTATCATATCCTATTTCTAGGTTTCATGCAATGCATGATAGCAAATAGAACTTATTTCTAAGTCTCTACCTCTTGCTTATGCGTTTCTAATCTGACTCTCTCAAGCCTAGATTCTAACCTAACTCTCTCAAGTCTAGGTTCTTTCTTTAGACTACTCTCTCAAATTTCTCCAAAGGGTGATGGACAAATACATAAAACAAGATGATCGCATAAAGTGAAGATCTTATGTCATGCTAGCTAAATGCTTCTCAAACATTCAGAAATTTAGTTACTCATGTGCAATGTGAAGAGATTGAATAGATGTAGAAATGAAAATTCCATTTTTTAGATAAGTTAGAGTACAAAACAACAATGGAGGATAGGGATAAGAGCCCGGTAGCAATGTCTTGCTTCCCGAGGCTTTTACATTGTGTTTTACTCTACTATGTCCAAAAAAATGTTCTTGCTTTCGCAAGAATCGGTCCTCTCTCCATTTACAACGCTTCCTGGCATGAGCTAACCAGGAATGATCCTTCAGCGTCTTCTCTCTTCACTCGCCTAAGTGTAAGAATTATAGACTACAGCTATCTATGATCTATCTTATATGTATATGGCGAACAGGAACAATTGGAACTTGGAACCCAAAATTTTGAACTCCCTTAACGAAGGTGGTCTTTGGTATTTATAGAGCTTCAGGGTGAAGAGCTTTTCTCTCAAATCATTGCAATGATGGGAAGTCATTAAATCTCTGTCTGATGCGCCGATTAATGGTCAACGAAAAGTTGAATGTACTTTCTACAGTGTGTCGTTAACGACTTGTCAACTAAATTCGGATTCGACCATCATCAGCTTTTTGTCCCATCATGATTTATTAAGCTTTCACCTTGGTGCGTCATCTTTGTATAGCCACCTTCTTGAGCAGATTTTCACGGGTGCATACGATTGCACAGCTTTTTGATCATAATCTTCTAATGTGCTCGGGAGCCGAATTCCTTAGATCGCAATTTGCTTTGCGTCAATGCATTTTCCTGCACACAATAAGAAAATTAGCTGCTTTAATGCGATAGGCGCATACGATCGCAATATTATCTACTTAATGCTTTTGGACATGATTTTGTATATTTTTATCGTCGCATTCCCACATTGTTTTATATCTTTGCGTTGTAATAACGTGCATTTCTGCCCATTATCAAATCCCTAGGTAGGAGGTGTTCCATAGACCGTCAACTTAAATACCCCCAGCCTTCAACGGGATTATATACCGGTTGAGTTTGTAACCCAAGTTTTATAAGTTTAACGACCTATTTTAACTATTAAAACAAGCGGTTAACCTAAGTGAGCATGCAGTTGTTCTTTGTTATGGATTTTAAACGTCTAACCCAATTTTATAACATCTTACAAAATTTTAGACATGCTAAACATCCATGACAAACAACAAAGGCATTCAATATCTAATATAAATATTATATTAAATAAAAGAAACCCTAACATGCATACTATATATTATAACATTTTATAACATACTTTCAATGCATATAGCATGCTTTCTATGGTGGGATTTTAAATCTACATGGTATACTCTATGCATATACAAGATTTATTTAATTATAACATACATCACATGCATAAATAATTAAACACTATCTGATATGGCTTTAGTTTTGGCAAAAACAAGCAAATAAAACCTAATTATTACAAAACTGCTTCTTAACCGCTCCCATACCGCTCGATTGCTCCAAAACGAACTCAAGTAGCTTGAACCGGATCTGAATCGTCTGAACCATACCGACCAAGTCTGAACCAGACCAGCAAGAACCATTCGAGGCTGAACCGAACCGGACCTCAAGAGAACCGGTCGAACTGGCAGCTCTTACTCATGTTCAACATCTCGTTAAGTCTCATTGTTTAGGAATGACGACCATCATCTTGCATTTTTCCTGATCGTTTAGTAATTGCTTGATCGTTTAGCAAAGCTACACGATCGTTTAGTATTTTCTTTTTATCGCATAGTGTCATCGTCTAGTGCCGAAGGAAGCTATACGATCGCTTAGTGTCTAACACTATCACGCAACTCTATTGTTTAGCACGGAAAATTTACTACACGATCGCTTAGCTCCATCGTCTAACGCCTGAAGCTGATCGTTTAGCACGCCTAAAAGGTAAGCAATCGCTTAATGCCATCGTATAACATTCAACGCATCGCCCAGCTGCCGCACATAGGTAAGCGCTCGCGTAGTGCTATCACTTAGCATCTCGACGCATCGCTTAGTTGCCACATAGAGGTAAATGATCACGTAGTGCTATCACTTAGCTCCTGATCAAAGGTAAACGATTGTGGTAAGCGATTGCTCAGCACTATTGTATAGCTCTTCATCGCATCGTTTAGCTCCCACCTGAAGATACACGAACGTGTAGTGCCATCGTATAGCAATACAATGCATCGCTTAGCTCCTATAGCTACACGATCGTCTAGCGCACAATACCTCAATGTTGGTGAGCTAGTAAGAAGAAGACAATGGAAAATCTATTTTCCAATTTTTGTGTTTTTGTTTTCTTTTTCAATTTTATCTAAATTGATTTCATAAATTATAATTGAATACATTATTAATTTAAAAAATTAATTTCATAAATTAATTTTCTTTAATAAAATTAATAAATAATTATTTAAACAATTTAAATAATTCTAATTAATTTAATATCAAATATTAAATTAATTTTCAACACAATTCCACCTTCAAATATTTAAATCATATAAAAATATTATTTCTCCAAATTCATTTAATTTTAATTTGAACACTTCAAATTAACTTATTACACTATTCTATAACTAATGCATTTACGAGCTAGCAGGGGGACCTCACGGACCTACAGATCATGGGCTCCAACGATCTAAGATTAATCGGCTAAACTCATTAGACCGATCTAACCCCCATTCGTTCTAATGGGTGATTCCACTAAAGCCCACAGCTGAACTCCCCTCACTGTAGATATATTATGTCCGTTCGATATAACCATGATTAGTAAGTTAACCCTTCACAGGTTGCTCATAATAACGGTTGGGTCGAATCTCTGTTTTACCCCTGAAATTACCTCTTGTTCCTTAAGTTCCACTGATCCCCTAATGAATAATTTATTTGTGATCCAATTAACAAATCGAATCCCTCTAAGGCTAATGAGAGGGTAAGGCCTCTTGTTCAAGACCCAGAATCAACACTTAAAGGGAACAACCTCTCTACTAACCCTAATAAGGTAGGAGTGAATTCCCTCTTGCACCATATGTTCCCAGCTATTCATCCGGTCTTATCCCCAAAATTGTAAGCTTATTGAGCAGAGGCAATTAGTCTACTCTCACCGTTTGCAGATCAAAGGATATCCCAAATAAACAAGAGTTCATAGTTAGCTTAGGATTAAGGTTAAATTACCTAGGTCATCGCTTTGAAATAGTCAGTCTTAAACAGTAAACAACATTATAAAGTAAGAGTGACTAGTTTCATGGTCTGATCCTGCACAAAAATCATTTGAACAGGACACCCCCACTTCTCATGTCCTAACATGAACGAATTAGGATCACTTCATTTGTAGCACTTTATCATTCTTTATAATAGGTTGCATCCAATAGTGTTACAAAATAAGGTACCCAACCTTATTCATATACTATAGATCATTTTGACTATTTACTCGAACCTGATCTACTTGTATATCTCCATATAAAGTTCAAGTACTCATATAATAGTCAAGGGACTTAGATTTATTGGATTTTTAGAACAATATATTCAATAACAACTTTATTGAATTCTTAGAATAAGTTCGAATGTTTACAAACACAAGTTTTAGGACATAAAACCCAATAAAGTCATCTGCAAGCAGAAGCGGGAGGTGACGAGCAAATACTGGGAAAATTTGCTCGGTATTTGGCAAAGAGTCTAGAAGGGGTGTCAGTAGACCCCGAGAAGCGATTCGACATTGAACAGCTGAAGGTTTTGGGAGCCTCAACCTTTAAGGGAACAACAAACCCAGCAGATGCAGAAGCTTGGTTCTTGACAGTAGAAAAATGTTTCAGGGTAATGCGATGCTCTAAAGATAGGAAGGTAGCATTAGCCACCTTTCTATTTCAAAAAAGAGTTGAGGACTGATGGCGAGTAGTTGAGAGTAGAAGGAGAGGAAGGGAGGAAATCACCTGGGAGGAATTTGATAAAACCTTCCATGGACAATTCTATCCCCAAACATTTCACGGTGCAAAGCAAAATGAATTTCTAAAACTCATACTCATTATCAGTATCCGAGTATGAGCAAAAGTATACCGAATTTAGTAAATATGCCACTAGCATAATTCAAGACGAAGACAAAAGATGCAGAAGATTCGAAGGGGGGCTACGAGCCGAGATACGAACACATGTAACTGCCAGTATTGATAGACGATAATTTCCAAAGTTAATTGAAACGACGTTATGGGTAGAGGCTAGCCTAGAAGAGCAAACAAAAAAAAAATCCGAGGAATGGAGAGAGAAGAATCATAAATTCTCATTAGGGGTTCTAAATAAGAAAATAAGTAAGACCAATTCTGGGAAGTACAAGAAAAAGATGGAACCTATCCAGGAGGAGGTGCACATTTCGAAGGAATCTATAGCAAGTACCCAAAGGCCATGGTGTTCAAACTATAGGAGATATCACTTTGGGCACTACTATGGAGGAGTAAATGTGTGCTATAACTGAGGAGAAATTGGTCATTACAAACGGAACTTCCTTCAGATGGAAAGGAGGACAAAGGAAAAGGAAAAGCCTCGGAAGCATAGGAAAATGCACACTATTTTCTATTTATAGATGTTTAATTAAAATTACTCTCATATTTTTTTGTTTACATCATGATAAATAAAGTATATTTTGACAATTTGTGTTTGTTTGTTGAAATAATTGCCAACTAGATGGGATCAATGCAAGAAAGAAATCTAGTGTTACCAAGATAAGGTTTTCCTCCTATATCCATATACTACAGACTATTTTTGTTGTCACTTAAGACATGATCCACCTATATGTCACTACATACATGCTTAAGCTACATAAAGACAACTAGTCATATTAAGTTTATTAGTTTGTGGTAAAATAAAAACATCAAAAAGTCAAGAAGTGAAGTAAATATCATATATATTATATATCACAAGTGTTCTTACAAAGTTGTTTACAAACTAAAGGACACTACACTTTAAGGCACAAACCCCAAAAATCTCCTACTTCTACTAAAGCGAAGTGGGGAGTACAAACAAACAGGTACACAGCAATAAACTAGGGCATAAAAACCCAGTGCAACAAAATCTCCCACTTGCCCTAGTACAGTTGCGGGCGGTCCCGTAGACCCAGGCTCTGAAGGTGACCCTCAAACCCTGTAGGCGTGAGAGCCTTCGTAAACAGATCAGCAACGTTTTGCTCTGAGGCGATCTTTGTGACGATCTCATCTCCTCGATGCAATATCTCGCAAATCAGATGATATTCCGCTCTATGTGTTTACCGCACCTGTGACTCCTGGGCTCCTTGGAATTCACCACAGCACCACTATTGTCACAATAGAGGGTGAAGACATAAGTAGAACAACTTCCAGCTCTGTCAAGAATATTCTGAGCCAGATGACCTCTTAGCAGCTTCACATGTAAGGAAAAAAATCTAGAAAATAAAATAATGATAATATAAGAACATTTTGAAGAAAATGGAAAAATAATAATAAAAAAAATAATAGTGTGTAGAAGGTTTAAGATAATAATGACAAATTTTTTTAAAAAGAGATAAATATAAAAGAAGTTAAATATTGAAAAAAAGAGATAAATATAAAAGAAGATAAACATAAAAAAAGAAGATAAATATAAAAGAAGATAAACATTAAAAAAATAAATAAATATAAAAGAATAAACATAAAAAAAGAAAGAAAGAAAAAGATAAATATAAAAGAAAATAAACATAAAAAAGAGAGAAGAAACTAAATATAAAAGAAGATAAACATTAAAAAAGAAAAAAAAAAGATAAATATAAGAGAAGATAAACATAAAAAAAGAATAATATAAAAGAAAATAGACAAAAGAAAAAAGAAGATAAATATAAAAGAAGAGAAACATTAAAAAAAAAAGATAAACATAAAAAAAAAGTAAGGGAGGTCGGTTAAAACTTCCCTGTGTATAGGGAAGTGGGGCACTTTGTTGGAAAACCGAAAAAAAAAAAAAAAAAAAAGAATCAAGACCATTTCAAGGCCAAACATAAGAAATAATTAGGTTTGCAGTATAGATAAGTAGTTTATCTCACATTCTCTTTAAGTATTTTATGGTAGTGTACCTTTGTTATGTTGCTTTATTATGTTCTTATTGTTGTGTTGCATTATATGTTTCAAACACGTTTCTTTACAAGGGACCCCATGCATTTGTTTGTTCACGATTATGTTAAGATCAAGTTTTAATTAGGTATAGGTTATGCTTCCAGGGCTGGCAGGACATGTATGGTTGCACCCCTCTAGGCCCAATCTTACGTTATATTTATGCTAGAGACTAGCAGGGGATGTATGGTTGCACCCCTCTAGTGCAATCTTACGTTTATGCTAATGGTTGATGTTAGATGCGACTCTGGCCCTATTGAGTGCATGACCCGCTAATCATTAAATGGGTTAGTTATCGCTTAAGTCCTCATCTTTATACCAGGACAGAAGAACTTACGTTGGAAGCATAACCAACCACCTCATGTTATTATAAGTTTATATTTTGGGTCCGAATCATATGTTTTCATGACATGTTGCATGTGACTGTGCATTTGGTCACCACTTTAAGAGAGAACTACTTATTGAGACTTTGTAGGTAAGGACACAGCGTAGGTGGCATGACTAGACTTCGTTCAAGGGGCCAACCATCAAACTCACTATTTTGGTCATATATACATTTTGTTCCACTACGCTAATGTTTTATGGATCCTAGTGTTTTGTAAAATAAACTTTTTATATGCTACTTAATTAATAAAATTTTAGACATGTTATTTTGAAATTTTTACCAAAACACATCTCATGATAGAAAAACTCTAAGTATACATGTCATAGCAGTCAGATCTTATTAAGGGTCTGGTCGTTACATTTAAGCTGGTTGATCTTATTGGATAATCGATTTTTGGGCTTTCTAATCTTCTTGGATGATAGGAGTTTGGGCTTGATGATCTTCTTGGATGATCAACCTTTGGGCTTGATGATCTTCTTAGAGGATCAGTGTTCACACGAGGCTTCCAGAGGTATGTATTTCGTGGAGTTAAACTTGTGTTGATGTAGAATTGATGCAGACCGGTTCAATCTCTCTCAAATTCAATTATTTGTAATTTCATCATTAATTTGTAAGTGACGTGGCAAATTATGATTGGTCCAAATTTTCTCATTTAACCAATGCCCCCTTTTCGAGATTTATGCACATGTATGGGTGGATGGATCTCGGAAAAGATAAAGTTGGAATCAAAATACAAGTTATATGTTCTTAACCTTGACTCCGTTTGATGTGTCAATTTAATTCAACTATGAATTTAGTACATAAATTTGATTTGAATTTGTGAATATTTGATACACATTTTTATATCAACTTATAAAAACGTAAATTTAGGTCAAGGTTTTGATTTTCTTTCTTGACATAAATCTTGATCTAAATTTAAGTAGTATTTAAGCTCTACATAAATGGAAGTTCAATTATGAGTAGAATTGAATCACTACCCAAGAAGCTTGGCTTGAATTTTGGAATAGAATGTGAAGATAAAATTTGAATTTCACCCAATTTTACTTTGGGATAAAATTTTGGATCATGCCCCCAATCAAAATTTGAGATAAGTTAGAGATTTTATCCCTAATTTAACTTGACTTGGAGTTAAAAGTCTAAGATTTGGATGTGGAGTAAAATTTGGAACATGACCAAACTTTAACTTAATATAAAATATTAGGTTCTACTCATAATTTAATTTGCTTTGAGGATAAACTTGAATGATTTGAATTTTAAGTTAAAAATTTGAAACATGATCAATTTTTTTTAATTTGAGATTAATTTATGGACTTCATCCATACCTTAATTTGACTTGGGGAAAAAAAATCCAAACTTGGTATTTTGATTTTGAGATAAAATTTGGAATATGGCCATTTGGTTTGAGATAAATTTGAGGTTTTATCCACAATTTAACTTGGGAATAAGAACCTAAATTTTGATGTTTTGAATTTAGGATAAAATTTCAAATATGTTCAAGTTTAAATTTGAAACCCCACCATTTTAGTTTGGTTTGAAGATAAGAAGCTCAACTTGGATTATTTTAGTTTAGTATAAAATTTGAGATATGTTAGATTTAAATTCTGCCCTTTGAAGCAAAGCTTACATAATGTCGGGATTTTGAATAAAAATTTGGAAAAGGAATCCCATCTGGAACTCAAGTTGAGCTTGAACTAAATTTGAATTTAAATACTGACCAACATTTTACTCGGCCCGAATCTGGAATAAAGTTTAGTTTTCATCCAGGAAAGAGATGGATAACACCCAAAATAATTCCAGGAAATGAATTTGGTAAATAATTTCCTAATTGATTGGAATGGATAATGTAATTGAAAGCAAGATCTTCACATTCAAATTTAATTAAATCTCACCAAATGTACTGGATTCGCGAGATTCATAAATTTTTTTCTATATATATAGAGAGAGAGGTTCAGTGATCAAAGTCTCCAACATTTCACTGCCACTATCAAAGCATGAGTGGGCTCACTTCATAGAAGAATGAAGAGAGATTTTCTCGGCCCATGAGTTTAATGCGAGTCTTCGTTTGATGGAACGCTATCGGTCTCCATGAAAGATGCGAGTCTACTGTTGGAATGCCTTGCATTGAAAAGCCATCACAAATTTTCAGCAATGTACGACCCGTCGCTGTTAATCTATTCAATTCGAGGGTCTATGCCGAAGAGGAAGTTGTTGCACTGAAAGATTTTTCTTCTATTCTTTTGCCAGTCAACTGACGGTGGTTGAATAGTTGAGTCAGCCAACAGGAGCTTCGTGGCGAGAAAATATGCCCATTGAAGTTTGCATGCACTGTTGCGGAGACGCGCAACTGCTCAGCACCATGCATCGACGTCGAATCATGCCACCGGCATTTTTTGTCTACGCCGTCAAATCTTGGAGAAGACGGTTATCAAAACATGAATTTTATTAATTGATACGTGTAATGAAAATGAATTTTAGAGCATCGTGTTTGAGCTGAATAGACGGTTATCCAAACATCTCACATAATGATTTCATGATCTCACGTGGAGTGACCATGTTCTCATGTTTGTTAGCCAAAACTTTGGATAAGCCAACTAAGATATATGCTCTTGCCTTTTCATTTTTCCTAACCCACGACTCATGTGTGTCATGAGCAAAGGCTCATTAGTTGCAGCGGCTTGAAGACACTCCTCAACCAGGACAAATCTAAGGTCATCAATGACAATGATAGTATTAATCGTGTTCTTCCATGTTGTATAGTTTTTACCATTCAATTTTTCAGCACAAAGCAAGTTAATGGTAGTGCTTTTCATTTTTCCAATTGTTGAAACTAAAAAAATTATTTATATTAGAGACTTTGCACTACTCGTTTAAACTAATAAAATTTTAGTAAAAATTATTGAACCATAAAATACATTTAATTTGGCAATGATGTTTTAGTGAGGTAGAATAAAAGCCATTGGCAGGTGATTAGTTATTCCTTCACTGAACTGAGACAGTTTCAACTAACCATTAAACCAGAATAACTCTTATTTCTATAAATCAATCACCATCACTTTGGCCAAAAAATTATTAACTTGTTTAACAATTTCTACTAAGTGTAATCCTCCACTTTAGATCCTAGAGTTCCGCCTCAACAAGCAAGTCGAAAATAAGTGTCGAATAGAGCAAAAACTAAAGCAACCTTATCCATTACTGGAATTTGCTTTGATATTGATTCCATATAAACAAATTGGCGGACACTTCCAGGGTTCCACAAGCTCAAGCATGAAACTTCACTTTACGAACTAATGAAGGAGACCATAGGATGTGTTGATATACATCCTTCTCCCACTTACTATAAACACTTTCTCCATTCACCTTGATATTGACCAATGTAAACACCTTCCAAAGGGAGGATTGTGAAACCCGGAATTCCATTTTTCCTTTCATAGCAGGAAAAAAAGAGATTTGTTACTATGGAGCCGGGCGGCAAGCAACCCAATTTAGTTTAAGAAATTTAAAGCATATATCTTGTGATTTTTTTTTAACTTTAAAAATTGTTTAATAAATTTATAAACAACTTAATGGTTAACTAAGAATGAGTTAGATCCTACGATAAAGAGTGGGAAAATTTCTAAGTGATAAAAAGAATTTGTTAAATAAATTTGGAAATAAACCATAACTAGTGAAGATTTGGCTAAGTATAACCATGCGGTGGAAGCTAAGGAGAAAATGACTAAGTGTTGGACTATGTGTTGGCCATTAAGTATTGATAGGTTACTTAGACATGGAGAGAGGTTGAAGTATGGCCAAGAAGAACGCATGTGGCTGCCACTGTCTTGAGAGGTTAGAACAATGCATGCGGTGCGATGGGTGCGATTATTGCGGTGGTACTACAATGCGGCCGAGGACATGCGGTGTTGCTATGCGAAAGTATGTGGCCGATGGGTTGCGGCTGAAGGTTTGCGTTGATAGCATGCGGTGATGGATGGCATGCAGCGATGGGGTACGTGTCGATGGTATACGACAGCAATATGCGTTGGCATCATACGACGGTGCTATGCATTGTGCGGCCAAAGGTATGCGTCGATGGTATACGGCAACACTATGCTTTGGTGTCGCACGGTGATGCTATGCGGCAATGCTATGCGTTGATGACATACGGTGATGCTATGTGTCGATGCTATGTGGCAACGATATGCATTGATGTCATGCGGCAGTGCTATGCATTGGTGGTATGCGATGGCCTTGCTACACGAGAGTGTGCGGTCGAGGGCATGTGGTGATGTGGCCTATGGTATGCGTATATGCGGCCGAAGGAATGTGTTGGTAGTATGCGATAGCATGCGGTGATGGATGTGATGGATATGATGGATGTGACGGCCTTACTAAAGTATGAGCTAGGCGATGGAACGAGCTAAGATGGGCGCATGGTGATTTGTCCTTGCGATGTTAAGGTTTTCAGTAACAAGGTTCATGAGGTGGGTTGCGTTGGTCATAAGAGGTGTGTTAGCAAGAACCTAGGTGGTGGTGAGCTATGCCTTGAGGTGTTGAGTTGAGAACCAAGTCGACCCAAAGGTTGCTATGCGTTGGACATCCGAGGGCACGTGGGTGCATAGGACAAGGCCAGTAGTATGCATTGAAAGGGTGTTGGTCATTATCCTACTTGAACGCATATGAAGTTGGATGGACACATATGAAGGATGAACACATATGAAGGATGGACGCATCTAAGGACGTCATCTAGACATGTGGCTTGCTAGGAAGGAGTCTTAGGCCTTAAGAAAATGAGGTGGGTGCACGAGCAGACATGCAAAGTTAAGCCTAAATGTTGGCTGTGGAGGAGGAGGACACTTAAGATCTTGTTTATGTGGAGGTTGCATTGATAGTAAAGGTGAAGACACCTCAAGCAGAAGATGGAAGAGGCTGGGAGTTGGTAGAAGATAAGGAAAACACTTGGATGTGATCAATGGAAGAGGTGTCGGGCAAAAAAGAAAGGTTGAACGCCTATAAAAGGGGGAGAATGCCTCACTTCAACCCACACATAAGTTAAGTACTTAAAAACCATAAAGAAAGGAAAGAATAAGAGATATTCAAAGAAGGGAAAGCAGTATTCGGATGGAGGTGCAAGCAAAGGTGCCAAAGGGAGCAGGGTTGTATAGGCAGACGCATAGGCTAAATTTAAACAAGAAGCTTTTCCAAACTGCTCGTGCAAATCAGGTGATTTTTTAACCAAAAGTTTCTAAATTAAGTGTAGTTTCAATGTGAGGGCTGCCTTAATGCAATTCTAACTTTAAGGCTGTCAAATTCAAGGAAAATCGAGAGGTGCTCACCAGTGAGGAGATAGTTGGGCAGGAGGAATAAACTTGAGACTCGGAACTTTTGCCAAAGAATTTCAAGGCGAAGCTTTAAGGTCTTGTAGGTTAAGACATTTTCATACATTTTTTAAGAAGGAAATTCTTGAGATAAGGCCTGAAAGAGTGAGTAATCTAAACTTAAATTTAAACCTGAAATAGGGTCCAGCGGAGGAACAAGGGAAACTGGGTGAACTGGGAAGGAAGTTCTCGATCACTGTGTGTGGCTTTCTTCCCTTGTCTTTTAAGCATATTATGAATTAATATGTTGTAGTTTATGCTATGCGATATGTATGATGTTGGGATGGTCAGGGGGTCTGAGGACCTAGAGTCTGAGCCCAAAATAAATCCTTACAAGATGGTCCTACCGAGGAGTCTAGTTCCTAAGCTTGTGGGATGGAAAAACCTTGAAATGGGATGGTTAGAGGGTCGACGGCACTAGCTTCTGAGCCCATGAAAGAGGGAACTATGTGCACATAGATTGATATTTTTAGTTATGAAATCTTAACCATCTACCGTGTGTGTAGGTGGGCTTATGAAAGCTTCATGGTATGGTGGAGGTTCACATGGGAACCTCGTGATAATGCTTGTGAAAGACTTGTATTTGTTGTACAACTCATTGAGCTTTGTAAAGCTCATGGTTTGTCTTTGTGTTTCTCTGGCTGGTAGCTGACGAGTCCAGGTTGCGGTGTTAGTCAAGGTCTGCCACAAGTCTAAAAATAGTATTAAATGAGATTGGTTATCGGGATAATTTCTTTCATATAAATGTAACCTAAATTTGTAAACTAGTTTCTAATTAAACCATGTAATATTTTCCGCTGTTGTTATCAGTAAAGTCATTAAAAGAAACTAGTATGTTAACCAAAGTAGCATTAGTTAATATCATGCCTTTCCTCGGGCTCAGGAGTGCGGGCTCGAGGCAGAGTGTGACAACTTGGTATCAGAGCATAATATTTTGGGAAAGGGTAAACTAGAGAAGAGTATAGTAATACTATAGTATGCCTAAATGTGTGGTTTATTATAGGAATCATGCCACATGGCAGACCGCACAAGCAATCGGTGGGGACTCAAGATGCTACCTTGAAAACAATAGGAGAGGACCAGGGCAGGTCAAGTCATCCGCAGGCAGAGACTGGAGGTGACGAGCAAATGCTGGGAAAATTTGCTCGGTATTTGGCCTAAAACTTAGAAGGGGTGTCAGTAGACCCCGAGAAACGATTTGGTATTGAATGGTTGAAGGCATTAGAAGCCTCGACCTTTGAAGGAACCACGAACCCAACAGATGCGAAAGTCTGGTTTGTGATGATAGAAAAATGTTTTAGGGTAATGCGATGCCCTAAAGATAGAAAAGTAGCTCTAGCCATTACTCCAGAAAAGAGCTGAGGATTGGTGGCACGTATTTAAAGATGGAAGAAGGGGAAGGGAGGAAGTTAATTGGGAGGAATTTGGAAAAGCCTTCCATGAACAATTATATCCTCAAACGTTTCGCGATGCAAAGAAAAATGAATTTTTGAAACTCGTACAAGGCTCACTATCGGTAGCCGAGTATGAACAAAAATATACTGAACTTAGCAAATACGCGACCAGTATAATATTAGATGAAACTGAAAGATGTAGGAGATTTAAGGAAGGGCTACGAGGTGAGATACGAACGCACGAAACTGCCAGTATTGATAGGCAGGACTTTCCAAAATTAGTAGAGACAGCGTTATGTGTGGAAGCTAGCCTAGGATCGCTAGCAATAACAGAGTCTGTGGGGGAGCGAGAAAAGAGCCAGAAATACTCCTTGGGGGTTTTAGATAAAAAGATAAGTAAGACCAACTCTGAGAAGCAGAAGACAAAAAAAGAGCTTACTTTAGAAAAAGCATACAAGCCTAATGAATCTGTAGCAAGCACCCGAAGGCCGTGGTGTTCAAATTGCAAGAGATACCACTTTAGGCGCTGCTATGGAGGGGCAAACATATGCTATAACTGCAGAGAAGTTGGTCACTACAAACAGAATTGCCCTCAGTTAGGGAAGAAGGACAAAGGCAAGGGAAAAACCCCCAAAGTGTAGATAGATGGGTACTATTTTCCTTTATAGATGTTGTATAAAAAAATTTCTCCTTGTAAATATGTTTGTTTATGATTAATAAATATATTTTAACAAAGTATGTTTGTCTGATAAAATGATTGTTAGCTAGATGGGATCAAGTCAAGCAAGGACCCCGTTATGCGATAGATGTTGGAAATACCACCCCGAAGAATATTTGAGGGGAACAGATAAATGCTATATTTGTAGACATGTAGGGCATAAAGGGAAATAATGCCCAGAGTTCCAACGTTTCCTTAGTCATCGGGAACCAATCTTTGACACGACTAAAGACTACCCTTGCCATAGGTGTCATAAGAGTCATTGGAGAGACCAAGAGGGGAGGGAAGGTTTGTGCTTAAAATGTGACCAACCCGGTCATCAGTGTAAAGACTGTCCAACCAATGATCCGACTAGTAGCTCAGAAGGAAACCAAGCTTGGAAGGACTACTGGTTTTGAAGAAAGGAATACTTGGGAATGGAACCTATGTAAAGCTTAAATAAAACTTATGTAATTAAATAAAGTTGAAAAGGATGAGATCAATAAATAAGAGATATTTATGGTATTGCTTTAAATTTTGAGGAAGAAATTTTCTTAAGGGAGGAGTAAGTGTGAAACCCAAAATTCCATTTTCCCCTTCATAGTAGGAAACAAAAGAGATTAACTAAGAATGAGTTAGATCCTAAGACAAAGAGTGGGAAAATTTCTAAGTGATAAAAAGGATTTGTTAAATAACTTTGGAAATAAGCCATAACTAGTGAAGATTTGGCTAAGTATAACCATGCAATGGAAGCTAAGGAGAAAATGACTAAGTGTTGGACTATGCGTTGATATGGTGCTATGCATTGGCCATGAAGTATTGAGAGGTTACTTGGGCATGGAGAGAGGTTTAAGTATGGCCAAGAACAATGCATGCGGCAGCCACTGTTTTGAAAGGTTAGAACAATGCATGTGGTGCGATGGCTGTGGTGATTACGGTGGTACTACGATGTGGCCAAGGACATGCAGTGTTGCTACGCGAGAGTATACGGCCGATGGGTTGCGGCCGAAGGATTGCGTTGATAGCATGCGACGATGGATGACATGCGGTGATTGGGGTATGCGTCGATGGTATACGGCAGCACTATACGTTGGCATCATGCGACGGTGCTATGCATTGTGCGGCCAAAGGTATGCGTTGATGGTATACGGCAGTACTATGCATTGGTTCGCATAGTGATGCTATGCGGCAATGCTATGTGTTGATGACATGTGGTGATGCTATGTGTTGATGCTATGCGGCAACGCTATGCATTGATGCTATGTGGCAACGCTATGCGTTGATGTCGTGCGGTAGTGGTATGCGTTGGTGGCATGCGGCGGCCTTACTACGCGAGAGTGTGTGGCCAAGGCATGCGGTGATACGGCCTATGGCATGCATGTACACAGTCAAAGGAATGTGTTGGTAGTATGCGATGGCATGCGTCGATGGATGCGATGGATACGATGGATGCGGTGGCATTACTAAAGTATGAGCTAGGTGATAGAACGAGCTAAGGTGGGCGCATGGTGATTTGTCCTTGCGATGTTGAGGTTTGCAGTAACAAGGTCCAAGAGGTGGGTTGTGTTGGTCATAAGAGATGCATTAGTAAGAATCTAGGTGATGGTGAGCTATGCCTTGAGGTGTTGAGTTGAGAACCAAGTTGACCCAAAGGTTGCTATGCGTTGGTGATATGTTATATGTTTGACATCTGAGGGCATGTGGGCACATAGGACAAGGCCAGTAGTATACGTTGAAAGGGTGTTGGTCATTATCCTAGTTGAACGCATATGAAGTTGGATGGACGCATATAAAGGATGAACGCATCTAAGGACGTCATCCAGACATGTGGCTTGCTAGGAATGAGTCTTAGACCTTAAGAAAATGAGGTGGGTGCACGAGTAGACATGCAAAGTTAAGCCTCAAGTGTTGGCTATGAAGAAGGAGGACACTTAAGATTGCGTTGATGTGGAGGATGCGTTGATAGTGTAAGGTGAAGACACCTCAAGCAGGAGGTGGAAGAGGCTGGGAGTTGGCAGAAGATAAGGAAAACACTTGGATGTGATCAAGGGAAGAGGTGTCGGGCAAAGAAGAAGGGTTGAATGCCTATAAAAGGGGGAAAATGCCTCACTTCAACCCACACATAAGTTAAGTACTTAAAAACCACAAAGCAAGGAAAGAATAAGAGATATTCGATGAAAGGAAAGCAGTGTTCGGACGGAGGTGCAAGCAAGGGTGCCAAAGGGAGTAGGGTTGTACGGGCAGATGCATAGGCTAACTTTAAACAAGAAGCTTTTCCAAACTACTCATGCAAATCAGGTGATTTTTCAACCAAAAGTTTCTAAATTAAGTTTAATTTTAGTGTGAGGGCTGCCTTAATCCAATTCTAACTTTATGGCTATCAAACAAAAGGAAAACCGAGAGGTGCTCACCAGTGAAGAGACAAACGGGCCAGGACTTGAGACTCGAAACTTTTGCCAAAGAATTTCAAGGCCAAACTTTAAGGTATTGTAGTTAAGACATTTTCACAAATTTTTTAAGAAGGAAATGTCTTGAGATAAGGCTCGAAAAAGTAGTAATCTAAGCTTAAAGTTAAACCTGAAATAGGGTCTAGTAGAGGAACAAGGAAAACCGGGTGAACTGAGAAGGAAGTTCTCGATCACTGTGAGTTTTTTTCTTCCCTTGCTCTTTTAAGCATATTGTGAATTAATATGTTGTAGTTTATGCTCTGCGATATGTATGATGTTGGGATGGTCAAGGGGTCTAAGGGCCTAGAGCTTGAGCCCAAAATAAATCTTTATAGGATGATCAGGGGACCAAGGAGTCTAGTTTCTGAGCCTGTACGACAGAAAAACCTTGAAATGGGATGGTTAGAGGGGTGACGGGCCTAGCTTCTGAGCCCATGAAAGGGAGAACTATGTGCACATAGATTGATATTTTAGTTATGAAATGTTAACCATCTACTGTGTATGTAGGTGGGCTTGTGAAAGCTTTATGGTATGGTGGAGGTTCCCGTGGGAACCTCGTGATAATTTTTGTAAAAGACTTGTATTTGTTTTACCACTCACTGAGCTTTGTAAAGCTCATGGTTTGTCTCTGTGTTTCTCTTGCAGGTAGTTGACGAGTTCAGGTTGCAGTGTTGGTCAAGGTCTGCCACAAGTTTAGAAATATTATTAAATGAGATTGGTTGTCGGGATAATGTCTTTCATGTAAATGTAACCTAAATTTGTAAACTAGTTTCTAATTAAAACATGTAATATTTTTCGTTGTTGTTATTAGTAAAGTCATTAAAAGAAACTAGTAGGTTAACCAAAGTAGCATCAGCTAATATAATGCCTCTCCTCGGGCTCAAGAGTGCGGGCTCGGAGCGGGGTGTGACAAGGACAATTCTAAGGTGCCATGAGCCCAAGCATGATTCTCACGGTGTAAACTTTTAGGGAGAATGTGATTTAAAAAACAGTATATCATATACATATTTTTCTTCCCACTAAGTGTTTTCAAATTAGTGTTGATAACTTAGGTATATCTGGCTATTTAATTTAACTAAATCATTGTTAGTTTTCCAAATATAACACTTATATAGGATAGTTAACAATGTATGACTATTATTTGTTAAACACTTTAATAGATCTAATCATTTATTGCATGCATATAAAATATTTGACTAATTTACCACCCAGGTTTGTTCCAAGGTAGGGGTGTTCCTTTACGGTCAACGTAAGTACATCAATCCTAGACAGAACCTTCAATAGAAAGAAGTCTATTATAGGCAAAGATTTTATAAATTAATATTTTATTTGTTCAAGTTAATCCTATTAAAAGAAAATAAAAGATTAACCTATTTATAATCATATTAGAAAATAATTTAAATATAAAGTCTAATTTTTCAAATTTTAAACAATTTAAAATTAATATTTGCATGCAACTCTGGAATATAGATTTCATTGTCCAATTCATTAGTCATATATCTATTATATATTAATGAATTATTAAAAACCTATAACACGCATTCTAATTGACATTAATTAAATATAACAATTATATTATCTAAGTAATGACATACAATATGCCTTTTCATTTTCATTAACAAACAAAATATAACATTTATATTAACCAATTAATGATATAATAAATATAGTAAGCATGCTTTTAATCAAACATTAAAAAAAGAATAATATAACTCTTATATTATTATCATGCAAACTATATTATATATATCATGCATGTACATACTATAGGAATTAATCTAAATTTTAAATATAATATTTTATATTTAAATATGATGCATGATTAGAACATCGAAGCGCCATGACACTAGGGCATAGTGCCACGACACTTTTTCCAGAATGCCCAGACTGCTTCGGTTTCTATCATTTTTCCTTTGTTTTTTGGTATTTTTTTCGGCAAAACAAAAGTCAGGAATGAGTCAAACTTAAAATTTCAAATTCGATTATAGAATTAAACACCCAAAACAATTAGACCCTTACAAATTTGATCATTTCAAACAATAAATCTGTAAATCTAAGAGCCAAATTCTAAAGCCATCTATTATGCAAAACCAAAAAAAAAAAAAAAAAAAATTTACAACATTCATCACATGAATAGATGCATAATTTTACACCCACCAAAAACAATTCTGAATTCGCTAAACCGAAAGCAAAATCAAATGTATTGTCTTTGACACCAATTAAAGGGAGTGAATCCCGATGTGGAAGTGTTTAAACACTTTTTGTCTTTGAATTAGGATAAGCATAATAATGAACTGGAAAATAAATATTAGGGCTACGCATGATTTTTCCATAATTTAGGAATAGATACCTGGTTAAAGATCAATTCTTCAAGAACCTTCATGAGTCTACTCAGCACGAACCTCAAAATTAAAAGATAGAACACCACCAATAGGTTCTCCCACTATGTCACCGACAAGAAATAGGGATTTTGGGATCCTTCTTGATTTTGAAATTTGAGAAAAGGAGAAAGAACAACCTTTTTTTTTATGAGAAATTCTACAGATAAAACTTTCAGAGAGATAGAGAGATTCACTCGTACCTCTGTATCTTTCTATTTTATATCATATAAAAAAAACAAAAAAAAAAATCGAGAATCTAATGTGAGGGGAGCTATCCACTCCTCTGCAACTACAAGGGAGTTATGTGATATATCTAGGTTTCGTTAGTGGAGATTCCCCCTTTTCCAAACCTTTCGGTTTCGTGGTTCCTTTTGGAATCCTGAGCCTGCGCTAGCATAATGTTAGCCTAGAAACTCATGTTTAGGGTAAAATAACCTCTGAATACCTTCTTGGCCCTAAATCTAGCTTATCAACACCAACTGATATGAATTTAGGCCTTTGAACACTTTTGGACAGTGGTGGGCGCAGGGTAGGCTACTTTAGGGCAGTTGGGCGCATGGAAACTCTTCTAGACACCTTGACTACTCTGCTCAATGCTTGATCATCAAGTTGGACACATGGTCAGGTGCTCAATGCATAGGAACTCTCATCAACGTATAGGCCTCACCCTAAAAACCCCGATTCTCTCTAACTCTCTCCTTTTTTAGTCTGCTTTTAGGAAATTTGAATTGTGAGGTGAAATGATAACTCCCTAAGGTATTTATAGGCCTTCAAAAATATCCTTGTCACCCTCTACATGCCCCCAACACACGACACTTCAAAGTGCATGGAAAACCTAGGTTTCAACACCATGCAATGCCCAATGCAACACCTCCTGACACCTCCTCCTTGCATGCCCTTCCAATGCATAGCTTCCCTCAAGGTGGCACTTCAACACCTTGCATGCCCTTCCATGCATCCACTTTATCTTTGGCTAGGTCCAAGACCTCATTCGGTTGAGCCTCGTACCCTACTTGTTGTCAATTTGACCTTGTTCCCCAAGTAACTCAGTCAACGTATAGTATTCTCACCAACAATCATGTTACGCGTCCAATCATCACCTCCTATGCACACACAAGATGTTCAACACATGGTTCTCTAGGTTTGGATGTATGGTTCCCAAACTATGCTACAAACGTGTCACTCTCTCATTGCATAACTTCCTTCTTTGGGTTTTTAGCATGGTTATGCGTCCAACTCCTCTCTTATGTGTCCAACTCTTCTTCAACTTCATCCTTTCATGGTTTTCATCTCCTTCACATAGCATAGCTTTCTTCTTTGAGCTGAAAGCATAGCCATGTGTCCACTTTGCCTCTCTTCAACTTAAGGCATGTGTCCACATGACCATCTTTGTGCCCACTTCATCATCTGTGCACCCAATACTACAATCTTTAGGGCTCCTCCATTTATAGTGTCATATGTTGTCCAACACTTAGCTAAATTCTCCCCCTTTAATACCCTATGTGTTCACCGACCTTACTCTATGCACCTAACCCTATTTCCTTTCTTGGTTCTGCATAGATCAACACATGGTTTACTCAACATTTAACAATTCTTCCCGATGATTTCACCTTGTCACTCATCTTAAAGCATGACTCTTCATACTCATAGCATAGTTCCTTATGCTCATAACATAACTCCTCATATTAACAGCATCGTCTCTTATGATCATAGCATAGCGCCTCATACATCCAAAACTGTTCAAAGTTTCCCTCGGGATGCACCTACCATGCATCCAACATGGTAGGATTTTACTCCACTATGCTATGAGTTGAGCTTCCTTAGCTATGCTTTGACTTCACTTACTATGCTATGACTTTGTCAACTATGCTATGAATTTTCACCTATGCTATGACTTTTCACCTATGCTATGACTTACTTCCTCAATTATACTATGAGTTGAACTTAGCCAAAATTCACCATTCTTTCCTATGCTATGAATTCAACTCTCATTCTCATAGCATAGTTTGGACACATAGCAAATTTTAACTCCAATCTACTATGCCTTCAACATTTAGAAATTTTCTTAAGTACTATTACTTTCTCTAAGGCATAGTTTAGGTACTTGGTAAAATTTTTTCTTTCAAGGCTTTAAGTCTAAGTCCATCCCTTAACCTAAGGAATCATGTAGGGGTTCGAGTATTACACCTTCTGGTTGTAATAGAAGCAGATTCCCTTGGCAACCTTGGCCTTTCTACCCCTCTGAGTTGCAGTAGGGTTAGCATTCCCTTGACCTCCCTTTTGCTTCTTCCAATTTTTTGTTTCCAAAGAAGAAGGAACAAACTTCGTTCCAAAGATCAAACTTTTATGGAACTTCTTAGTGGAAATGACAACATTTGTCTCTCCCTTCTGCTCCTCGACTTTCATCAAGGATCAATAAATCTATAGTTCATTAAGAAGGGTGGTAAGGTCATAGTCTAGCTTGCTCATGTCAGCTTTACTACGAAAATTGGTCAATCATCGATAAATGGATAAATGGGCCTATCATCAACGAAACCAATCTAATTAGCTTCATCCTAGAGACCCTACTTGAGAGTTTCTTCCAGTACTGTGTTGCAGGGGAGATATGTGATATATCTAAGCGAGTGGTGGTGAATGGTGAAGGAGAAGACTTAGTAGCGGTGATGTTTGACTGTTGGCCGATGAAGGAAAGAGAGAGAACAAAATATTAGGATGTGCACGATTAAAAAAATTAATAAAAAGAATTCAAATCAAACTAATAGCAATATTAACATAAAACAAAATTTTAAAACATATGCAGAAAAATAACTAATATATGTATTTACAATTTCTCTTTAAATCATGTGTTTGTCTTTCGTTGATGTTTACGGATCAAAGTACTTAGATTGAATGACATCCAATGCCACACAACACAAATTTACAATTTCTATACACTTAGACACCAAGTACATGCCAGACATTTTGTGTTGTGTCAATATGTGAATATCAATTTATGAAGAGAATCCTAGAATAGAAAAATTATTGTATTAGTAATATTAGAAAGCTCCTTAGTATATATATAAAAAATTAATTGAGATTTTACTG
The DNA here is from genome assembly GCF_027475165.1 of Benincasa hispida. Taxonomy (NCBI): domain Eukaryota; kingdom Viridiplantae; phylum Streptophyta; class Magnoliopsida; order Cucurbitales; family Cucurbitaceae; genus Benincasa; species Benincasa hispida. The sequence continues at coordinate 34,111,004 of NC_143488.1, read as the reverse complement.
ATTTTGGAATGCCAAAAGTATAAAGATTATAGCTTTCTAAACAATGTAATGATACAAAAATAATAATATTAGAGATTGTAACTCTTTATATGAAAAAATTAATTAACAATCATATCACAACGATAAAACTAAAAACTTTCTAAATGTTACATTGAAAAAATTGTAACAAACAATAACTATTATAAAATAACTTGAAAAATCTATTAAAAAATTGATATCATGGAGAATATTTGGTTGAAGCATCTTTTTTTCTTCTCGGTACATAACATTACTTTGTATTCATACAAACTATTACAATTTCGAGACAATGATTGAGATATGAAAAGAGAGAAATTAAGAGGAAGAGACTTAAGTTTTGAAAGAAAATGTGTAAAGATTAGCTAGTTTATCAAGAAGTTGTTACACGTTATTAACACGATGCTCTAACCAACTAAGCTAATAGGCCAAGATGGAGGTGCATTTTATTTTTATATTTAACTATTTTAAATATCCAATCACTTTTTTTTAAAAAAAAAATACTATCACTTTTTTAAAACAAATATCGTTCTGTGTGATATAATTTAGGTGTACATAAATTAAATTTGAGATTTAATGAAGATATAAAGCCAAATTGGGACCATTGAAAACCTAGAGACCAAAATTGAACATAACCTAAAAATAATTTGATCTATTTTATTCTTCAAATTTAGATCTCATAATTTTAAATCGGAAGAAGTTAGTATAGTTCATATTTGAATGTTTTCAACAATATTTTTTAATAATAAAAATAATCAAGTGGCAATGTAGAGATATACAATATATGATCTTAGATTAATCAAATTTCTATGTTGGAATTTTAAAGATTAAGATTGAAGTTTTCTTAGTAAGTTCCACTATGCTGGCATCTCTCTAAAGATGGTCCTACGAATGTTAAATGTGGAACAAATTTGCTCTTTAGCACCATTATAGTTTTTTTAGGCAACATGCGAAAATCACAACCTAACCTCACTCATCAAGAATGGTAGAGAAAATACTATCTGGAAAAGAATCTTTTCAAATCAAATGATGACCTTAAGAGGATGTCAAAGTCGCAAAAGGATGAGTGACTTTATTTTTCTCACGAGGAACATGACAGAAGTGAAGGACATTAATAAAGTTTCCCACAAAAATAACGTCCTCAAAAAAGAAATGGATATCGGAGAGGAAGCAACTACCGTATTATTGAGATTAGTGACCACCGGCGAATCAGACTCAACCACTAAAGATGGATTGGTCCCACACCATTTTCCTACTCGATTACTTTTAGGCCTTCCAAAAGAGCCTCAACTTCTAGAAGATTAATTTCCCCTTCCTCTAAGTAAACATGCAACTACAAAAAAATACCAAACTTGAATGATCACACACAATTGAGTCGAGCCTTCTTCTACCCTTATTGTACACCATGCCACATCAACATTGAGCTTCCCATTAAGTTGGTTTTTCAAAATCCAGTTTAGAAATTTTTCTTGCCCCAAATAAAAATTTAACCTACGACTTCATTTAAGTTAAATAACATGTAAGCAAGGAATAGAACTGATAATGTCTTGCCTAATGGTACGCATTTTAATCAGTAATACTAAACTAAAAATCGAGTTGAACAAATCACCCAAGCTTTTAAATGAACAATTAAGAGTGTGTTTGGAATACCTAAACTAGATTTTGAAAAGAATTCATGTGTTTGGCAATTATCTAAACCAGATTTTGAAAAGATGAGTTTATAAAATGAATTGGTTTAGGATAAACACAAGAAATCAATTTTTAGAAAAATGAATTTTTTTAGGGTTTAATGATTGTTCGCACTAAGATTCTTGAGAAACTTGTTTCATGGAGTTGAACTTGGTTTTCGTATTAATTTCAGTATAGCGAATGCAATCTTTAATACATAATCCTTTGGTGTTTTTTTTTTTAATAAAAAAAATCTATAATCTTTAATGTAACAAGTCAAGTTGTATACAAACATTATAGGAAATTAAATAATGAGTGTTAACTAAGGTTCAAGGTTAAATATAGTTATTAATAAACAAGTTCTAAGTTTAAGCTATTAAGTTTAAAATTTGGCCTATAAATCTCATTGGTTATTAAATAAGTAACAAACATAATATTGATTTGAAAACTAAACAAATATCCAAGTAAAGAAAAAAAAATCTAGAAAATAAATAATGACAATATAAGAACATTTTGAAGAAAATTGAAAAATAATAATAATCAATAATATGTAGAAGGTTTAAGATAATAATGATAATTTTTTTTAAAAGAAATAAATATAAAAAGAAGTTAAACATTAAACAAAAGAGATAAATATATATATAAAAAAAAGATAAACATAAAAAAAAGAAGATAAAAATAAATGAAAATAAATATTAAAAAAGAAAGAAAGGAAAAGATAAATATAAAAGAAGATAAACATAAAAAAAAAGAAAGAAAGAGAAGAAGATAAATATAAAAGAAAATAAATATAAAAAAATTAATATAAATGAAGAAAACATTAAAAAGAAAAAAGATAAATATAAATATAAAAGAAGATGAAAAAAAAGATTAATATAAAAGAAAATAAACAAAAAAAAAAAGATAAATATAAAGGAAGATAAACATTTTAATATATATATATATATAAGAAGATAAACATTAAAAAAAAAAAAAGATAAATATATATATATATATATATAAAAGATAAACATAAACAAAAAAATAAAATAAAAGAAGAAGAAAGGGAGGTTGGTTAAAACTCCCCTATAAATAGAGAAGTAAGGCACTTTGTTGGAAAAAAAAAAAAAGAATAAGAGCATTTCAAGACCAAACTATAAGGAATAATTAGGTTTGTAGTAAAGGTAAATAGTTTATCTCACCTTCTCTTTAAGTGTTTTATGGTAGTGTACCTTTGTTATGTTACTTTATTATGTTCTTATTGTTATGTTGCATTACATGTTTAAAACATGTTTCTCTACCAGGGACCTCATGCATTATGTTTGTTCACGATTATGTTAATATCAAGTTTTAATTAGATATAGGTTATGCTTTCAAGGCTGGCAAAGCATGTATAGTTGCACCCCTCTAGGCTCAATCTTACATTATGTTTATGCTAGGGACTAGCAGGGGATGTATGGTTGCAACCCTCTAGTGCAATCTTACGTTTATGCTAATGGTTAATGTTAGATGCGACTCTGGCCCTATTGAGTGCATGACCCGCTAATCATTAAATGGGTTAGTTATCACTTAAGTCCTCATCTTTATACCAGGGCAGAAGAACTTACGTTGGAAGCATAACCAACCACCTCATGTTATTATAAGTTTATGTTTTGGGTCCCAATCATATGTTTTCATGACATGTTGTATGTGACTGTACATTTGGTCACTACCTTAAGAGAGAACTACTTACTGGGTATATTATATACTCATCATATTCTACAGACTATGTAGTTAAGGACACAGTGTAGGTGGCATGACTAGACGTCGCTCAAGGGGCCAACCATGAAACTCACTATTTTGGTCATATACGTATTTTGTTCCACTACGCTAATGTTTTATGGATTATGTTGTTTTGTAAAAAAAACTTTTTGTATAGTTTTTCTACTTTATTAATAAAATTTTAGACATTTTCTTTTGAAATTGTTACCAAAATGCATCTCATGATAGAAAAACTCTAAGTATGCATGTCGTAGCGGTCGGATCTTATTATGTAAGGGTTTGGTCGTTACAGTTTCATATTAGAGCATTTGAGCCAAGTAGACTCTACTACATTAGAAGAGTCGTAGTATTTGATGGTTTAGCTTGTTAAGTGATGCCCACAGTTATGCTAAATACGTTGGTACCTTGAAATTTTAGACAAGTAACTTAGTAAATAATTTAGTAAGCATAAGCATGAGTAAAAGAAGTAGGATTAGATTGCTTCCTTATCATGAAAAAATGTGTGTACCAGATGCCACCACAACGAGCTTCAACACGACGAGGAAGACCTCGAAGTGAATCCACAGGGGTTCAAAATCAAGAAAATGAACAAACGCCTTGCGTGTTACTTACACCAGAAACACTACAAATACTAATACGGAATATGAGTAATGGAAGCGCAACCTTTTCCACCATACCAATAACCAATCATACAAATGATTCGAAAATCATTTGAGAATTCAAGAAGTTCAATCCTTGGCATGGGCGCTCGACGCATGGGCTGGGCGCTTGGCAGAGGCGCTTGGCATGGACGCATGCCACCCTCCAGCGCATGCCTTGCCCGCGTCCTTGCCTACCCTTGTGCCATCCAACCTTCTAATGCATCACTTCAACTTTCCTTCCTTCAACCGCATACCACCATCAACGCATCCATCACAACCCCTTCAACGCATCCATCACATAATTTTATACTTAGCCAAATTTTCCAAGTTTTTCCCCCAAAAGTCAAGCTTCCAAATTTCCTCTTTTCTTCTAATTTTTCACCATTTTCTCTACCATTCCACACTAGTTTCCACATCAATCTACTCATCACACTAGTCTCAGTAGGGAACATACTCAAGTAGATAAATTAGGATTCGGGGTTCACAGTTTGCCTATAATAATAGTCATCAGGCAACAATTAGTATGGCTCCCTTTGAAGCCCTATATGGAAATAAGTGTAGATCCCCGATACACTGGGATGAAGTAGGGGAATGTACACTACTAGGGCTTGAATTAGTGCAGCAAACAATGGAGGAAATTAAGTTAATTTGGGAAAGAATGCGAACAGCTGAAAATAGACAAAAGAGTTATGTTAATAACCGTTGAAAAGAGTTGGAATTTAAAATAGGAGATCACATATTTCTTAAGGTAGCACAAATGAAAGGCATTATGCGTTTCAGATGGAAAGCCAAACTTAACCTTTGCTTTATTGGACCCTTTGAAATATTGGAGCGAGTTGGCCAAGTAGCATGTCGATCGGCGTTACCACCAACCCTTTCTACAATACATAATGTCTTTCATGTATCGTGCTTCGGAAATACGTGTCTTACCCATTACATGTAGTAAACTATGAACCCCTACAACTAAGTAAAAACATGGAATACGAAGAGACTCCAGTTGGCATCCTAGCAAGAGAAAAGAAATCACTTCGTAATCGAGAAATAAATCTAGTAAAAGTTCTTTGGAGGAATCGGCGAGTAAAAGAAGCAACATGGGATCGAAAAGAGGAAATGAGAACCAAATACCCTTATCTATTTAACGCATGGTCATCGCATACATTGACGCATTTTTCATTCCAACGCATGACCATTGATGCATGAGTATCAACGCATATCTTAGGAACATGCATCACATACCGCGTCCAAGGGAGGTTAGTTGTCGAATAAAATTGACTTCCAATTTCCCGTCATCAAGTTTTTGGCGTCTTTGCCGGGAACTTGACAGCTAAATATTTGTTAAGTTTTGTGTCTCTACGAGCAAACTTTTTATCTTGGGAGTATTGCAGCTTGTGCGACCAGGTTGCAAACAATATTAAATTGTAGGCGACGCGCTGAATGCCAATGTTGACCCCAAGGTAGAAGGGAAATTAGTCGCAAAAGAGTTGAAGGTGATTTTAAGCACATGACGGCCGCATGCGCCCAACAATAAGTCTTCTGCATGGAAGACTCCTTGCAGTGACAATACTCATAGTTTTCCAAGGGACGTCTTCTACTCTATCTTTACTCTGCTTTCTTAGTATAGGTTACCTATTCTATTTTTATTGTTATTTTGGATATATGGCTACTTCCTTGGTTGTGGTACATTTTCTCTTGTAGGTGCAATAATAAGTATCCTCGATTCATAGTTCAACGGAAGAATTCCTTTCATCCTTCAACACATGGCTTCAATCGTGTGGATTCCAACGCATGAGCGCATGCGTTGTTCCGTCTAAGGTCTTTTCTTGTTATCTTGTATGCCTTATCCTTTTGAAATTCTTTTTTTTCTGATTACATTGTTTTGCGATGTTTCTATGATGGTACGTATAGTTTACCGCATTTTCTAACTAATCAATGCAAGGCATTTTCACTTTTATTAGCTTCTTCAAATTTTGGAAGTCTTGCGTTTTATCTTGTGCAAACCTTTGTTCAAACATTTATTAACGCATTCTTGTAATTTTGTCTTTAGCTTTTGAGATTGCGTTCATTCAAAAATACTTCAAAATTTTGCGACGGCTTATTCGAATGCAGCGTTAAACCTGGTTACGATTTTCATTTTGGCTTACCCTCACGTGTGTCATGCGGGCATCCAACTTCGGTTGCGTTCCATATTCAACTCAATTCGTCTCTTTTGATTTGGCTTGTGCCGAACAAAGGAGTTGCGCTAATGCGCTGATCCTGGCGACTTGCCTTTGTTTTGGCCTGCCTCCACGTGTGTCATGCGGACATCCAACTACGAGCAAGTGCCTTTCACAACTACGAGCAAGTGCCTTTCACAACTTCATTTTGGAAGAATGAAGCATACATAATGCAAGACAATCGCATAAACTTCGCTAACCTACGGTTGTTACTATCCCTAGTGAACAACGCATACCTTGCTTAATGCGTCTAACCACTTACCCTCTCGGGCAGTTGACTGTTGTTGACTCACTCATAAACAAGCAATACGTTAGCCCATAGACAGGCATTGATGTGTTCATTCCACCTACCTTGTGTTGATCCTATTAGAATTTTTTGTCGCGTAGCCGCAATCATTCAATGACTACATTCGTTTAACACCGCAACTCTACATGATGACCACAATCGCTTGACGAGCGCAACTCCCATGCGATGGACGCATACGACTGATTACCGCAATATCCATGCATTGATCGATGCATTTGCCTTGCGATGGAGTGTTTCTCCACATGCGGTTATCTATGCGATGGTCCAGTTTTCGCGTTTGCGTTCATTTCCTGCATTGTCTACAAAAATAGAACATTGAACGCATAATTAACACAAATTAATGGGTTAGCTGAGATTTGACATGCTGATCGACGCAAGCTCATATTCTTGTGAATTCCTTTCATGATCGACGCATATTCTGCCTAACAACCTTCATAATTCTAAGTAAAAGGCCTAAGATGACATGCAATGCATGTCATCAGTAACATGAAAAGGGACATAGCCGACTATGTAAACAAATGCTTGGTTTGTCAATAGGTGAAAGCTCTAAGGCAACAACCACAAGAACTCCTCCAGCTTCTGAATGATCCAGAGTTAAAATGGGAGCATATTTCCATGGATTTCATCTTTAGACTCCAGAGAACTGTTAAAGGCCACAACATGATTTGGGTGATTCCACTAAGTTTAAAATTTGGCCTATAAATCTCATTGGTCGCTAAATAAATAACAAACATAATATCGATTTGAAAATTAAACAAATATCCAAGTAAGGAAAAAAATCTAGAAAATAAAATAATGACAATATAAGAACATTTTGAAGAAAATCGAATAATAATAATAATAATAAATAATATGTAGAAGGTTTAAGATAATAATGATGATTTTTTTAAAAAATAGATAAATATAAAAGAAGTTAAACATTAAAAAAAAGAGATAATTATAAAAAAAAGATAAACATAAAAGAATAGATAAATATAAAAGAAGATAAACATTAAAAAGGATAAATATAAAAGAAGATAAACATAAAAAAAAATGAAAAAGATAAACATAAAAGAAAATAAACATACAAAAAAAAGAAGATAAATATAAAAAATATAAAAGAAGATAAACATTAAAAAAAAAAGATAAACAAAAATATAAAAGAATATAAACAAAAAAGAAAATAAACAAAAAAAAAAGAAGATAAATATAAAAGAAGATAAACATAAAAAAAAAAAAAAAGAGAGAGAAAAGAGAAGATAAATATAAAAAATGATAAACATAAAAAAAAAAAAAAGAAAGAAAGAAAGAAAGAAAGGGTGGTCGTTAAAACTTCCCTATAAATAGGGAAGTGAGGCACTTTGTTGGAAAAAAAAAAAAAGAATCAAGAGCATTTCAAGACCAAACCATAAGGAATAATTAGGTTTGCAATAAAGATAAGTAGTTTATCTCACCTTCTCTTTAAGTGTTTTATGGTAGTGTACCTTTGTTATGTTACTTTATTATATTCTTATTGTTATGTTGCATTACATGTTTAAAACACATTTCTCTACCAGGGACCTCATGCATTATGTTTGTTCATGATTATGTTAAGATCATGTTTTAATTAGGTATAGGTTATGTTTCCAAGGCTGCCGCAGGGCACGTATGGTTGCACCCCTCTAGGCCCAATCTAACGTTATGTTTTTGCTAGGGACTAGCAGGGTATGTATGGTTGTACCCCTCTAGTCCAATCTTACGTTTATGTTGATGGTTGATGTTGGATGCGACTCTAGCCCTACTGACTGCATGACCCGCTAATCATCAGATGGATTAGTTATCGCTTAAGTCCTCATCTTTCTACCAGGGTGGAGGAATTTACGTTGGAAGCATAACTGACAACCTCATGTTATTATAAGTTTATGTTTTGAGTCTCAATCATATGTTTTAATGACATGTTACATGTGACTGTACATTTGGTCACTACCTTAAGAAAGAACTACTTACGAGATATATTATATACTCATCCTATTCTACAGACTATGTAGATAAAGACACAGTGTAGGTGGCATGACCAAATGTTGCTAAAGAGGCCAACCATCAAACTTATTATTTTGGTCACATATGCATTTTGTTCCACCATGCTAATGTCTTATGGATCCTGATGTTTCGTAAAATAAACTTTTTGTATAGTTTTGCTAATTAATTAATAAAATGTTAGACACGTTCTTTTGAAAATTTTACCAAAACACATCTCATGATAGAAAAACTATAAGTATGCATGTCGTAGCAGTCAGATCTTATTATGTAAGGGTCTGGTCGTTACATTTAAGCTGGTTGATCTTGTTTGATGATCGATTTTTGGGCTTTTTAATCTTCTTTGATGATCGACCTTTGGGCTTGATGATCTTCTTGGATGACCAACCTTTAGGCTTGATGATCTTCTTAGAGGATCAGAGTTCACACGAGGCTTCTGGAGGAACGTATTTCGTGGATTTAAACTTGTGTTGATGTAGATTTGATGCAGACGAGGTTCGATCTCTAGTACTTGATTCTCTCTCGGTTGAATGCGTACGCTTCTTCCAAGACAGGAAGTTCAAGAATATCCACACACTCCGCTTCCATACATCAGTCTTCAAGTGTTGTCAGCTTCAAGATTCAAGGAGTCTTCTGATTGTAGAGAATTCTCTCTAGGCTCTTTGGAGTCTAAAATTTATGACGCCCACAAATGAACAGAACTCCTCTATTTATAAAGTTCTTTGGTGGGTTTTGTGGGTTTGGTCTTGGTTTGTCCATGGACCTGATCCTTGAACCCAACTAATTGAATTTAGGCTTTATTTGACATTTGAGTCAAATTAATCATATTCTTGGGCCCAATTTGACTTTAGCCCAAATTTTAATATCAAATTGTACAAAAATAATTAAATCGATTCAACGGTCATGATGAAAACATATGGTATCATTGAGTTTCACCAATTTATGTTTTCAATCTCAATTTGGGACACATGTCAACCTTTTTAATTAGTCTCAAATTCAATTATTTATAATTTTATCATTAATTTGGTAAGTGACGTTGCAATTTATGATTGGTCCAAATTTTCTCATTCAACAAATGCCCCCTTTTCGATATTTATGCACATGTATGGGTGGATGGATCTCGAAAAAAGATAAAGTTGGAATCAAAATGCAAGTTATATGTTCTTGACCTTGACTCCGTTTGATGTGTCAATTTAATCAAACTATGAATTTAGTACATAAATTTAATTTGAATTTTGTGAATATTTGATACACATTTTTTATATCAACTTATCAAAACGTGAATTTAGTTCAAGGTTTTGATTTTCTTTCTTGATATAAATCTTGATCTCAATTTAAGTAGAATTTAAGCTCTACATAAATCAAAGTTGAATTTGGAGTAGAATTGAATCTCTACCCAAGATGCTTGGCTTGAATTTTGGAATAGAATGTGAAGATAAAATTTGAATTTCACCCAATTTTGCTTTGGGATAAAATTTTGGAGTATGCCTCCACTCAAAATTTGAGATAAGTTGGAGGTTTTATCCCTAATTTAACTTGACTTTGAGATAAAAGTCTAAGATTTGAATGTGAATAAAATTTGGAATATGACCAAACTTTAACTTAATATAAAATTTGAGGTTCTACTCATAATTTAATTTGCTTTGAGGATAAACTTGAATGATTTGAATTTTAAGTTAAAAATTTGAAACATGAACAACTTTTTTTTTTAAAATTTGAGATTAATTTATGGACTTCATCCATACCTTAATTTGACTCAGGGACAAAAATCCAAACTTGATAATTAGATTTTGAGATAAAATTTGGAATATAGTCATTTGGTTTGAGATAAATTTGAGGTTTTATCCACAATTTAACTTGGGAATAAGAACCTAAGTTTTGATGTTTTGAATTGATGATAAAATTTGAAATATGTTCAAGTTTAAATTTGAAACCCCACCATTTTAGTTTGGTTTGAAGATAAGAAGCTCAACTTGGATTATTTGAGTTTAGGATAAAATTTGAGATATGTTAGATTTAAATTCTGCCCATTGAAGCAAAGCTTACATAATGTCGGGATTTTGAATAGGAATCCCATTTGGAACTCAAGTTGAGCTTGAACTAAATTTGAATTTAAATACTGACCAAGATTTGATTTCAACGAAAATTTGGAGAAATTAAATAGATTTTGCTCGGCCCGAATCTGGAATAAAGTTTGGTTTTTAACCAGGAAACATGGAAAGAGATGGATAACGCCCAAGATAATTCCAGACAATGAATTTGGTAAATATTTTCCTAATTGATTGGAATGGATAATGTAATTGAAGGCAAGATCTTCACATTAAAGTTTTATTAAATCTCACCAAATGTACTGGATTCGCGAGATTCATAATTTTTTTCTATATATATAGAGAGAGAGGACCAGTGATCAAAGTCTCCAACATTTTACTGCCACTATCAAAGGATGAGTGGGCTCACTTCATAGAAGAATTAAGAGAGATTTTCTCGGCCTATGAGTTTAATGCGAGTCTTCGTTTCTTGAAACGCTATCGATTTCCATGAAAGATGTGAGTCTACTGTTGGAATGCCTTGTAGTGAAAAGCCATCACAAATTTTCAGCAATGTAAGCCCCGTCGTCGTTAATTTATTCAATTCGAGGGCTATGCGGAGGAGGAGGTTGCTGCACTGAAAAATTTTTCTTTTGTTCTTTTGCCAGTGAGCTAACGGTGGTTGAATAGTTGAGTAAGCCAATGGGAGCTTCGTGGCGAGAATATATGCGCATTGAAGTTTGCATGCACTGTTGAGGAGCCGCGCAAAGGCTCAACACCATGCATTGACGTCGGATCGTGTCACCGGCATTTTTTTGTCTATGCTGTCAAATCTTGGAGAAAATGGTTATCAAAACATGAATTTTATTAATTGATATGTACAATGAAAATGAATTTTAGAGCATATGCTTGAGTTGAATAGACGGTTATCCAAACATCTCATGTAATGAGTTCATGATCTCACATGGAGTGACCATGTTCTCATGTTTCTTAGCCAAGACTTTGGATAAGCCAACTAAGATATATGCTCTTTCCTTTTCATTTTCCCGAACCCACGACTCATGTGCGTCATGAGCATTTCGAGGCTCATTAGTTGCGGCGGCTTGAAGACACTCCTCAACCAGAACAATTCTCAGGTCATCAATGACAATGATAGTATTAATCGTATTCTTCCAGGTTGTATAGTTTTTACCATTCAATTTTTCAGTACGAAGCAAGTTAACAATAGCACTTGTCATTTTTCCAATTGTTGAAACTAAACAAATTATTTATATTAGATACTTTGCAATACTCATTTAAACCAATAAAATTTTAGCAAAAATTATTAAACCCTAAAATACATTTAATTTGGCAATGATACTATAGTGAGGTAGAATAAAAGCCATTGACGGGTGATTAGTCATTCCTTCACTGAACTGAGACACTTTCGACTAATCATTAAACCAGAATAACTCTTATTTCTATAACAATCAATCACTATCACTTTGGTCAAAGAATTATTAACTTATTTAACAATTTCTAATAAGTGTAACCCTCCACTTTGGATCCTAGAGTTCCGCCCCAATAAGCAAGTCAAAGGGAAGTGCCGAATAGAGCAAAAACTAAAGCGACCATATCCATTACTGAAATTTGCCTTGATAGTGATTCCATGTAAACACATTCCAAGGGGAGGACACTTCCAGGGTGCCACAAG